>NW_027411635.1:6094033-7299340 GCF_049639745.1 Rhodnius prolixus | reverse complement strand
TATTATGAATAATATCTCTAAATATTACTTATTTAAAAACTTATTTAACTTATTTAAAACGTACTGTATACACAGTTGACCTAACATTACTATACATACGGCTAAGCGCCTCCCACTCTTCGCGCTCTATCTCAAGAACGGTTGATTGTATGAAAATTTGCAGAGAAACAAATTTGTAGAGAATTTTATGCTCTAAAACTTTTGTAATATCTTTAAATGTCATTTAGAGCGAAGGAAACGAGATATTTCTCAAAAAAAAAAAAAAAACGATCTTCGTGACCTTTACTGATTTCCGATGACGCGTACACAAGATTCTATGAGACTTTAGAGCTAACTTATAGAATGCCAAAACAAATATTTATACAAGTTTATAGCTTATTATCTTCCATTCTGAAGTTTAGCTCTTTTTTTTACCTAATTTGACTGGGCTATATGGTCTGGACAAGAACTGTTACTATCTTCTGCCCCTCCCCCCTTGAGTGGTGGCTCGCCACCACTGGACGGAGACAGGCGAAGGAGTTCATCAGAGGCTATTCGCCGAGGCTGACTGCAGAATTAATCCGTCAAGGCCGGGGGGGCTATAAGGATAATTGTAGGCTTATTAACTGGCCACTGCAGACTCAGAAAACACATGCATCGCATGGGCCTGGCAGATGACAGCCTTTGTAGGTTCTGCCAGGAAGAAGAGGAAACTGTACTGCACGTGTTGTGTCAGTGTGAGGGGTTTGTATGGCTAAGGATGTTACTTCTCGGGGAGGAAAAACCAAGGCCGGAGAGCTTTACCCAGGAGTCACTCTCCAGAATTAATAGTCTAATTAAACGGACGGGTCCGGAGGGTGAGCTCTAAAGTCGGGGAGCCACAATAGATCCAAAGGGGTCGCAGTGGCGTAGACCTTGAGGCCGCCCTAATTTAATCTAATCTAATCTAATCTTCTGCCCTCAAAACGTGTATAACCAGTGAACGCCTACCGATCAAAATATTTGCTCTTATGATGATAATATAAGGTAAACATTGAACAGCATTGCGGCCGTGAAAGAAAATGGTGAGATAGTACACATGAAGATAGCAGGTGAGATATGGGATACGCGCTATGAGAATAGTTTAGCGGCATTAAACCATACAAGACAAAATAGAATAAAGTCAGTCTTTTGCCATAAAAGTGGAACTGAGCGACTGACAACTTATGTCGTTGACAGACAGGAGACGACGCTTCGGCTATATAAGTGAATTGTCTACGTCGAGTGAGGAAGAAGATACCACTAGCTAGACGTTGACTCTATTACTAGAGCAACAACACTCTAGCTTAGTAAAGTTAGTTGGAATGATATCGCTTTAATCACAATCAACCACAGCACTAAACCTTGCTTCAAACTCATCTACCTGCAGAAACTCTTTAGGAAAAGAAGTAGATTAGTTTATTTAGTAACATGGAGTTGGGCAACCGACAAAGGCTTCAGAAAACAACTAATATTCTGTTGTAATCATTGTTAAAATCATTTAGTGTAAATAGCAACTTTTTTTTCGAAATCTATTAGATCTGGGTTGTTGCAAAAAATTACAGTTATAAAGAAGGATTTGCCCTATAATTTAAAGAAAATTTGAGAATTTTATCTTTTTTAGGAAAAGAGAAAAAAAAAGGTCAAAGTTGGGTGTTTTTCAACGTTATGCTTTTTCGTGCAGTTTTTGACGACCAACTAGTGCTTTTGCAAAACACTCGGTAAATTGAGAAATAGGCAAATGATTAACACAATTTTTACTGAAAAAAGAACAATTAATCGTGCAAAATTTCTTTTCCACTTTCATAATATTAGAAAAGTGTCAACATTAATTGAATCTACCTAAACGATCAACTCTTATACAACTGTTCTACCGGGGGCAGTTTTAATTTCAGTAATTTTGCAAAGATACCATTGCATCCAATCCGGAGTCAATTTGACTCCAAAAAAAAAATAGGAATGGTCTCTGTATCCCAACATCTTATAGCTATATCCCAAAATGCTCTTAGATATGCTATCCCCAATCTCTCACCATTTGATAGTCACGAGCTGAAGAACGTGGAATTCTTAGTTTCCTTTTTGCCGACTAGTTTACTTGAATCATAAGAGTCATTTTCAACTCCAGATTGGCATTACACGTGAATATATCGCAGTCATTTCGACTCCTGATTGGTAATATAAGTAGATTTTCTGTTATTAACTCGACTCCATATTACCAATTTGGTCTGCCCATACAGGGAAATTTACTTCTACTTCAAACCCTCTGCTGCCTTCCTCGCGAAGAATTCTGAGATTTTCCTCTTGATATTTTTGAGTGCCAATACAATTTATATTTCCATAGATTATAAAAATCGAAAGCAAGATTCATTCATGTTTATTTGTTTACTGAGCTAAATGCACAGCTTCAGCACTAGTTTGACATAGAAATCAAGAGCTGTTTTAATTGTAGTAAGAAATTCAAAATGCATTTTCTAAAGCATCATCCACTTTGTGTTCATTTTAAGACGGCTCAAATGCATTTCATGCTTAAACGGTTAATCTGAGCAAAAAATGGAAGGGGAAAAATTTGTTGCCTGTCACCTCTAGTTTCAGAATATGTAACTTGATTTTAGATTCCTGCCCGCACACGCGGCTGACGCTCGACCAAAAGTAAGGGTTTGCAGTTGACCCCCATTTTCAAATACACAGTTTTAAAGAGTATAAAAAGTTCTGGTTTAAATCTGGTATTTATTAATCATGTTCCAATTTTTTAACTTGTTATCAAAGAGAAAGAAGAGAACGCGATAGGTCATTTTTATGTATTTTTTCATCCCCTTTCTATTAAAAATATTGCCAAGGCAGTAAAGCTAGTATTTTTCTTAATATCGGGAAATAAGTCGTTTTCCGAGTGATTTTTCTAAGAAAAATCAAATGTTAAGAGCTTTAGATGTTCTCAAGCACACACAAAATGGCTAAAAATTAATTTTACATCTGTTACAAACAAGAAGGTTTAATAATGATTTGGTAATTTTGGGAGAGTTGCGTTTAATTACCAAAAAAATTGGAAACCTCCTGCCACATATTTTAGTGATCAATATCTTTCATGTAAAGGATCAAACTTATTCCTTAATTTATCAAATAATGCACTTTACTCAACTTGTGCAGCAGGTACGTGCCTTCAAAGGTGCCTCCACAGATACAGAGAGCAGTTGATAACCTCCTGGCTAAACTGGCTTGCAAGCCAGGAATTTTTGACGATCAAATCTTATACAACTGTCCTACTGGGAACAATTTTATTTACTACCGATATAACATACATCGATAAGTTATAAATCGAATGTATTTACTGATTAGGAATTAATTTAAGGAATAAGATGAATTAATTTCCTGGTTGTAATTTTCTCAGACATCTGGGTACCCGGGCATTCAGGACATAAGGGGCAATGGAGACCGCACCTGCCAAGGCCCAGGGAAGGTTTACCACGTTTTACTCTCAAAGGAGGTGACCCTTTTTAATAATATATAAGAGGTAGCACCGTACATAGTACTCAAATGATACTTTGAATGGAAATATACCCAACTTCTAACCCAAAGGTAGATCATTTTTTAACCTGAAAGGTTTCATGAGAATAACCAAACAAAATGTAAAGCAGAAGCTTTTTTTTGAACTAGACACAAGCTAAAAATCATTTTTTCGAATTCAGAAGACCTTATAACTGATATTTCTGGCGAACGAACAATCGATATAAAAAATTCTATTCGATAGCAGTACATTCTTAGATAGTAGAATCGCTGAAAACTATAAAACTATTTAAGTCTACAATTGCTTAGGTTTGTATTTAGGAAAACGAAGAATTTCTCTGACAGCCGTTCTTATATCACATTATACAGGGTGTATGCGGAGGAGTGGTCGAAACTTCGGGAGGTGATTCAGCAGCTCAAATGCAACAAAAAATATTCTATTCACTTTGGCCCAATTCTCAACAGTATCCAAGATATTTGCATTTTTAACTTTTCCGTCGATATTCGCGTTTTTCACCATAAAAATGGCCGTAACTTTTCTATCCTTTATCCTACAACAAATCTGCTTATTCCAAACGAAAGAGCATTAAATTCCCTATAAATTTGCTCAATACAGAGCCTCAAAACGTTTCTTATTACAATGATTTTTTTTACTTTAATGTCTAAAAAATTCGTTCTCGATGATTTTTGTTAAAATTTTTAACTGTATTTTTTCAATGATTAATGAATCAAGGAGTCACATAATTTCAGAAAAAGTTGCGCATTTATTGAGCTTCAAGACCATATGGATTTTTTTGGTTTTTAATAAAACCCTACCCCGAACAGAGGGGTGTAAATGCAGAAAACTGGGATTTTGCGTAACCGACTTTTCACTACTAATTTACTCAAATGTCAATTTTTGGAGAAGGAACAAAAAGAAAAGTAACCATTTTAGTTTTTAACAATTATTATTTAATAAAACGGAAGTAAAAAATAAAGTAGCAATAAAACGCAGTAGTTTGTCTACAATTGTTTTTAGACATTAAAGTAAAAATTTCATTGTTTTAAGAAACGTTTTGAGGCTCTGCATTAAGCAAATATATAGGAAATTTAATGCACTTCCGTTTGGAATAAGCAGATTTGTTGTAGGATAAAGGATAGAAAAGTTATGGCCATTTTTATGGTGGAAAAACGCGAATATCGACGGAAAAGTTAAAAAATGCAAATATCTTGGGACACTATTGAGATTTTTTGTTGCATTTGAGCTGCTGAATCACCTCCCGAAGTTTCGTCCTCTCCTCCGCAAACACCCTGTATAAATCCCTTGTAAGACCCCGATCTTGAATATGGTTCAGTAATTTGGTGTCCATTTTGCAAGGTACAATATGGCTTCTATTGAGGCTGTTCCAGAACAAGTTCTTTCGGAGGTTACCTTGCCGTTTGAAAAATCCCTAAAGAAGCCCTTATCTATTCCGATCTACAGCTCACTCTTAATATTCCTCCACTTGCCACGAGAAGAATTTATTATGAGCTCTCTTTCCTCTGCAAACTTCTCCATTCTCAAATAGACTGTCCTTACCTTCTTTCTCTAATTTCTTTTAATATCTCATCCAATACTACACGACATTCTTCTCCATTGAATGTACCGTACTGCAAACATAATTACGTTTTTTACTCCCCTATCTTTCGTATGATGCGGACAGCCAATCATTTTAACAGTTTTCTTTGGCACAGATATACAAAATTTTCTAAATAAAACCAGATGTCAACTATTTCTTTGAGTTATTTGTATTGTATAAATCTGTATAATAACCTCTAAAACGTAAAATAAAATGCTAAAGCCTAATTATAAACCTAAAATATAGACTGAGAACTATTTGTATTATTTAAGTTATTATTATTGTTGTTTCTGTAAATTGGATATTGATCCGGTTTTTATTTAAAAATCAAATAAAATAAAAAAGTAAAATGTTATTTTCGATCAGCTGTTCTTTTTTCCAAATTAGAAATTTTGTAGTCGTTTTTAATCCCAAATAGCATTATTTAGCTGATGAAGCCGTTCATTTTTCTCATCTTTAACGGAAACCTGCTCCCCTTTCCCTGAAAGTGGAAAATGTGTGTGAAAATTAGTGTCATCAAGAAACCAGTTGGAAGTTTACCTGGAAAACTGGAACCTGGTTCTTAATTTGGCCAAATCCAAAGATTTTAGTCTTCAGAGCTGGTGGTGGGAAGTTAGGAAGACTAGAAAATTGGAAATTCAAGGGAGAATCTATTGAGGTGGTCAAGGAATACAAATATCTTGGTATAAAAGTAACACCTTCTTTGCAATTGAAGTCACATTGGGATAACAGGGCGAGGCAGGCTGTGTTGGAATTGAACAGTGTTTGGGCTGGCCTAATTACGACTGAGTATGTACCGATTCCTGCAAAAAAAAAAAAAAAAAATGGGGTATTTAACTCGGTTTCAAGAGCTGTCCTTACGTACGGTTGTCAAATTTGGGGTGCCCAGTAATCGGAAAGATTAGAGAATGTACAGAGGCTATACATTAAGAGACTGTATCGTTTGCCAAAAAAATACACTCAATTATGTTCTCTACTTAGAAACAGGTGCAAGCCCATTACTCAATATTTTTGAGATACATTAAAAAGATTTTGGATTTAGATGATAATCGTTTAATTAAACAATTGGCACTGGAAATAATTAGAAAGCAAATTTTGTGGTCTAAAGAATTGGCCAATTGGCTTCAAGAGTTGGATTGTGAGGTTAGTTTAGATTTCCGGTCTCCTGATAGGTTTAGTGCAGAAATTAACAAGATTATTAATGCTTTGAATCAATACTAATTAACTTTAACATTTCTAAGGCACTTAATAATAAGTACCAAAAAATGTATAGCAAGTTGTCTTTCAAAGTAAATTCCACTTATACATTGGTTTGGATGCCTACAGCGTGGGTCTAATTATGAAGATTAGAGGAGAGCTACTTGACCTAAACTATATAAGCCATATATTCAAGGAAGAAACTACAAGGTGCAGTTAGTGCAATATGGTCGTCAATGAAGATGTATTTCACTTCCTTGGTCATTCTATAATATTGGGTTTTATAAGAAAGAAATTCTTTGTCAAGATGACCTTAAAAGAAAGTGAAATGATTCTCTGCTGTTGAATGGTTCCAATTGGCTGGCATTAATTGCCTATATTAAAGAATCTATGGCATATAGAATGTTTTTAGTGGCAAATTTCAATTATTAAATATTACCAACCCATGCCGTGGATGTAGTTTTGATTATTATTATTTTGATTATTATTAATATTATTATTATTATTAACTAGTTTTTTCCTTTAGAGCCCTATTCCCACTCCTTAAATTGAAAAGATTTGTATTTATTTATAGTATTATAAGTTTTGAAAATGTTTTGACGTGAATACGTCTTTAAATTTGGTATCATATGGAGGCAATCCAAAAAACCTAATAGATAACAAAATCGGGGGATACAGTTTGGCATTATAATTTCGAATCTATCGTCTACATCCAAAATTAAATTAGACCACTGGATAGCTAAAGGATCAAAGAATTCATTACGATAAGCGAGGACTATGACGCATCGCGCCGCCATTTTGAGATCATTTTGCAATAAGTATAACTTTTGACTCGGAAAAGCTACGATGTTCGTTTAAGTTTTAATCGTCAGCTGTCGTCACAATCTATCGATTGTATATAAAACATTAGTGTAAAATAGTGACAGTGAATATAATAAGGTGTTAGAATAAAAAAATATTATCAAAAATATATAATGTCGGCCTATACGCGTCGAAAAGCCAAAACCAAATACAGAGATCGTATACGGTTTTAAAGGGCTTCTCAAGAACAATCGAATGGTAATATTGGGTTGGTGCAAAAATAATGCAGGTTTTTAAACTTTCATCTTTTGTTTACTTCTGCTTGCCAAGTAAACAAAGATAATCCTCCAGTCTAGGTAATGGATTATAAACAATGTTTATTAATGTTGTTTTTCCTCAAATATCAGTTTAGTTTGTGTTCCATTTTGTATGAGTTAAGACCTCCGATATTCACCATGTCAAAACAAGATTTTCGTCAAATTTATTTTTACGAGTTCAAACTTGGTCGAAGTGCGGCTCAAACTGCGCGTAACATCAATGTTGTTTGGGGTGAAGGAAGCATCAGTGAATGTACAGTGCAGCGATGGTTCCAAAAATTTCGTGTTGGAGATTTTGATCTCGAAGACAAGGAAGGTCGCGGTAGGCCCTCTGTTGTTGATCACGACCATCTTAGGGCATTGGTGGAAGATAACCCTCGCAAAACCACTCGGGACTTTGCGATAGAAGTTAGTGTTGACCACTCAACAGTCGTTCGCCATCTCGAACAAATTGGTAAAGTTAAAAAGCTCGACACGTGGGTACCTCACGAATTGACCCAGAGCCAAAAACATCGGCGTTTTGAAATTTGCAATTCTCTTCTGTTGCGCTACCAAAATGAACCATTTTTTAATCGAATCGTGACATGTGATGAAAAATGGATCCAATACGACAACAGGAGACGGTCAGGCCAGTGGCTGGACAAGGATGAAGCACCAAAACATTTCGCGAAACCAAGCCTGCACCCGAAAAAAGTAATGGTGACAGTGTGGTGGTCTACTGCAGGTGTTATTCATTACAGCTTCCTAAATACTGGCGAAACAATCACGGCTGAAACATATTGTCAAGAAATTGACAAAATGCATAGGAAATTGCAAAATCTTTGTCCAGCATTGGTGAATCGGAAAGGACCAATTCTTCTTCACGATAACGCCAGGCCACATATCGCAATGCCAACTCTCAGGAAACTTCAGGAATTGAAATATGAAACACTTCCGCACCCTCCATACTCCCCCGATCTCTCGCCGACGGACTTCCACTTATTTAGACATTTGGACAACTTCTTAAGAGGAAAAAATTTTAGGGACCGAAGTGAAACCGAAAATGCCTTCCGCGAGTTTATTGAGAGTTTAAATAAAGATTTTTTAGAAATTGGAATAAAAATGCTTCTGACACGTTGGCAACTAAGTGTTGATAATGATGGAACATATTTTGAATAAATAATCTTAGTTTTATACAAATTATAATAATTTTTTTTTTGCCATATAAAAACCTGCATTATTTTTGCACCAACCCAATAATAAAACACCATATGACCGAGTCAAGCTGTGCTGGGACCGTAAAAGAATGAACGCGGCCGAGCGGATCAACGACGGTGTCAGTACATCTGCAGCTGGGGCGGTTGAAATTATGCAAGTAGATGATGAAATCGTTTCTACATCGACAACGGACTGCATAGGCATAGATTGTGTTCGATCGTCGATTATGAAGACATATTGGGCAGCAGCTAGTGCACGTTTCACTACGACGTTTGTCAACAATCCATTCGGACATAAGTGTGAAGTGTGTGATCATCTATGGTTTCTGCGCTCATTGAAGCTAACGAAAGAAAAACACCGCTGCTTAATTAAAACTGTCCGGTAGGACAGTTGTATAAGGGTTGACCATCAAAAACTGCAGGAAAAAGTGTAACGTTGAAAAACACCCAACTTTGACAATTTTTTTCTATTTTTCTATAAAAGATAAAATTCCCAAATTTTCTTTAAATCTTACTCCAAACCATCCTTTATAACTGTAATTTTTTTGCAACCACCCAGATCTAATAGGTTTCGAGAAAAAAGTTGCCGAAAATGAGCAAAAACGGCTTTTTCAAAAAATGTTCTTGTTCTTGTTCTTGTTGTTGTTGTTGTTGTTGTTCTTGTTACCTTTTTTGTAAACAAAGTACAGCCTAAACGCGTGAACCGATTTTCATGAATGAGGTGTCATTCGATTCGGAATTTTATGTAGATGTGCCTTTTGGGAGTCTCGGCCCTGTACATCGAATGGGAGAGGAGTTAGCCCCCTTTATGTAAGGCCCCCTCCAAAATTATTATTACTAATTATTCTGTAAATCTTGGCCCTATTTTGATAAAATTTGGTAGGATGATAGGGTTAGGGCTCCCCTACCTAACAATAAAGCGACGAACTGCTCTTACACTTGTTAAGGGGAAGTATAGCAATCGTTTCAAATTATCGACACGTGAACCGATTTTCATGAATGAAGTGTCATTCGAATCGAAATTTTGTACAGATTTGCACTTTAAAAGTCTCGACGCTATGCCTCATAAGGAGGGAAGTTTGCCCCACCCAAATAAGGCCCTTTCTAAAATTATTATTACTAATATTTCTACAAAGCTTAGTCCGATTTTGATAAAATTTAGCACGAAGAAGTGATTAAAGCTCCTCTACGTGGCTGTGAAGTGCCATCATGCTCTTACACCTACTAAGAGGAAGTACTGCAATCGTTAAAATTATCAATGAGTGAACCGATTTACATCAATGAATTGTCGTTCGATTCAAAATCTTTGCGTTTTAGGGAGAAGTACTGTAATCGCAGTTTATTTTTCTTGCTCCTCTTAAAAGGAAGTACTGAAATCGCAGTTTAATTTTGCTATTTACGTACAAATACCTTCCTATTTTATTCAAAACGCTTTCTCAAAAAAATGGTTATTGAGGATGGTTTGGGGACCGCAACTATAACCATTCTTTAAAAAGATCTCTCCAGTGGTAGTTACGGTTCCGATTTAACACCTTATCAGGTTATAATGATAGAATAGCTTATTCCAAATTTTAAAAAAATCTGTAAAGCAGACGTAACTTTGCTAATAGATAAAAAGGAAAATCTATCCAAAAGGTACAAAAATCTCCTTAACAAAAACTTACAGTTTAAAAAGTTAAGTATAAGGGTTGATTAAACGCCAAAAGGTACACAAATCAGCAAACACCCAACATTTCATTAACACTTCATTGATATTATTTAAGTAATTTTACCGCATTAATTTTCATTAATATTTTTTAAGAATTTATTAGATGTCACAGACCCTTATGCTGGCCAGTTCATTCATAATAGTTATAATTGTGATAAAATGTATATTATATCTTCGTATAAATAGGTACTTTATTTTAACTCTATTCCAAATTCTTCTTCTGATTTCTCTTTAATGTGCCCTTTATTCTGAAGATGTCACATATACATGCATGTTAAATTAGAAAAAGACAAATTTAGAGTCGGCTACTGTTTAAATTTGAATCACGGAGGATTTAAAATAATATTTCAGTCTTGAATTCGTCTTACCGAAATATTCGTGAGGACAAATAACACACAGTTAATAACAAGTAGATTATTCAACATTATTTATTCATTTCTCAATTGTAATTTAATTTAGTTCCCCTAATTTTACTTATGGTAAAATACTGGAATAATTAGCTGTCCTAAAAATATGCATATCTTATTTACTTTATATTACATATATACAACATTGTGGGAAGAACATCTAGATGGAGAATGTAATTGAAGAAAACTATATTATTTGCGATAAAGCCAGATTATTTATTACCTATTATTATAAACGTTTGACTACTACATAAAATAACAATTACTTTGATCGAAGAATGAACTTAAACCGACGATTTTTATTTAAAAATAAAAATAAATAAATAAAATCATTGATGTAAAAAAAGTTTATGAATTTTTTAGCCTCTTATTTTTTTTATATTTTTTATAACGTTTTCTTTTTCACCTGTGATTAATAGTTTGATTATTATAGATAAATAGATATTACAGTCAATCTAAGTTAAATGGTGTGCTACTTGAACAAATATTTTGTAGATGAAAATGGCCAGCATAAGGGTATGTGACATCTAATAAATTCTTAAAAAATATTAATGAAAATTAATGCGGTAAAATTACTTAAATAATATCAATGAAGTGTTAATGAAATGTTGGGTACTTGCGGATTTGTGTACCTTTTGGCGTTTAATCAACCCTTATACTTAACTTTTTAAACTGTAAGTTTTTGTTAAGGAGATATATATTATTATTATATTATAAAAAATATAACCCGTTACGTAAACGTATTCACGTACAACACACGGCCGGGTCCATGACACAGCAACTTTTTTTTTTTTTTTAAATGTTGGCCACAATTTCCTGACAGAGGATTGTATTCATGTCAGTATTCATACAATTCAAAGGTATAATTTTATTTTTTTGTAAATATGATAATAAAGTATGTTTTCTATCTATCTATTATCTATCTACAGTACTCCCATTAATATTGGGACACCTATTACAAAATGATTTAAAAGGAAAATGAAAACAACAGACAAAAGTTTGGGATTTTTTTTTTTTAAATTACATTAGCAACATCTGTGGAAATTATATATAAGTATAAATCGATGAAATTCCAAACTGTTAGGTAGCACTTTTTGAAAAAGTGTAAAATAAGGCTCTCAAAAATATTGGGACACCAGAAGTGCTAGAGTTTAAATGTTCAATATTTAAAATCTCTTACTATTTAATATTTGGTTGGTAATAATTTAATAATTGCTTTTTGACTTACAATAGCCCTCAAACGATCAGGCATAGGTGAAACAAGTTTTTGGTTAATTCAGGTGGTGTTTTTTCCCCATTCTTCCAGGAAACATCGTTTTAATTCATTTTTTTTTTTTTGATATTATTCGTTTTTCTTAAAGCACTGGCTAAATATTGCCATAAATGTTCAATGGGATTAAGATCTGGTGTCTGCGGAGAGGTTTGGAATACTTTTGGGCAATTGTATAACAGTCACTGACGTATCACCCAAGCCGTAGGTTTGGGGTCGTTATCTTGGTAGAATTTAGAAGACCCTAAAATATCAAATGTTTGGGCACTTTTTTCAAATTATATTTTAATATATTACTATAAACCGTTTTGTGCATCATTCCATCAATAAACACTAATTCTCCAAATCCTGATGCGGACATCCAGCCCCAAACCAGAACTGACCCACCTCCACCCGGAGGTGCAGCTTTAAAACCCTTTAAAGTTGGCTGTAAATTCTTCTTTTCGAGTTCAGCATTCGCTTTCCTCCAGACCATAACCCTTCCATCTGACTGGAAAACATTAAATTTTGATTCATCGCTAGAGTATATCATTCCAAAAGTCACTATTTACATTGAAATATTTTTCGGCAAATTTCACTCTCTTAACACGATTTATCTTACTGACAAAAGGATTCTTCTAGGCTACTCTACCATGATAGTCGAGTTTTCTTAGCACTCTCCGAACTGTTTCTGCTCCATTTTTGCTCTCTGAACATGTCAAAAATTTCACATAGAAGTTTTGGAGCACTAAGTCGGTGATCTTTTTTAATTCTTTTAATATATAACGCTGCTCTCTCTCAGAGTGCAGTTGAGGACGGCCTTTTTGAGGGGTTGAAACAATTCTTTTTTCTTTTTGGTAACGCTGAATGATGTTCCACGCAGTAGATGTTTTAGGTCCGATCAGTTTTTCTGTCTCTCTAACACTTTTTATTGTCTTTGTGCAAAGAAATTATAATATTTCTTTGTTCAATCGTTGTATTTGTATTTTTGCGCGACATGTTTACACCTGGCTTGATTTATATAAACTAATTTAATTATTAATTTCATATTGAATATATGCTTAAGGTATATATTTACAAATTGTATAAATATTCGGGCAAAACCTTGGACAAACTATAAATTATAATAGTGTCCCAATATTTATGAGAGGTAGAATTTGCTCTTATTATTATATATATTTTTTTTAATCTACCAAAACATTTTTATGTACTTATTTAAATAGTTTTTATTTAATTATTAGTAATTATAAAATGAAATGAATTTATAAAAATTTGAATAAATGGGTGCCACTTTTAATTTTCGTCAATTTTTAACTTCTATATGTACTGTCCCAATATTAATGGGAGTCATTGTATCTAGTGTCATCAAGTTAACAGAAAATCATTTGAACCCATTTTTTGAAAAACACCTTAAAAAAAAAACTGAAAAGAAAATCTAAACAATTTCGTTTAAACCCAAATATCTAATAGTAAAAGTGGCTTAATACATCACAATAAGCCCAAATTTGATTAGATAATCTGAAATTCAATTGTCTTTGTAATTTTTCTTAAACTTATTGTTTGTGAGCACATCATTCAATTTCAAGCAATTTTCAAGTTGAACTCTGGATATGTTTTGTTGCAGTACCGCCAGAATACCCTGCTGTATTTGATAAGTGGGGCAAACAGCTAAACACTACCATCGGACCTCACGATGAAGGTGATGAGGTCTCATTAACGTGCAGAGTCGTCGGAGGTATGTATAGGTAACTCACTTATTACTTGCGTAATCAGCAGCGTTATGACAATGTGTAATCTGCTAATGAAGCGTAATGTAATTACAGTTTTTCTTTTTAATTGATGTCCTGAATTTTAAATCGCTAATTCCCTTGGGATATCATTTATTGGGTTGTCCGGAAAATAATGCAGAATTTTAGGTTTTCTTTAAAATACCCCTCCAAATAGTAAACTGTTTAAGTTTGTTGCACTTTTGACTTTTATAAATGTAAACACTTATTAATATTAGTACGACTAGAGTCCGGTAGAAAACCTTTGTCAGTCCTAGTTTTAGGTAAGGTAATAAATTTTTGGATTAAATTGCTCTAACTCCCACTTGAGAGTCTCCCAAGACAATGCTTTGTACGATTGTGCCAACTGGATCAATGCCCTAGCAATAATATTGATTATAATTGGTTATCACAAGTCAGGTATATAGCCATTCAACTAGGGGATCCCTTGGTGATGAATTTAGAGAATGGCTAGTATTGTTATTGAGAATAAGAGTGGACTGTCACAGAAGATGAAAAATAATCTCCTGAGTCTAGATGCTGATAGAGCCCTGAACTCTGGTTATTCCTCAATTTACAGAAATATTTGTGACTTTGCTTACTTGGCACCTCCAATACTACTTCACGTTAATTGTAAATATTAATCAATTAAGGATTATTAACCAATTAAAAATAGCAAATAATAAGGTAGTTAGGCTATTAATAAATGGTGAAGTACGTATATTACATATACAGGGTGTCCCAAGCTATATGGATAACGACTTTTTCTCGGAAACTAAGATAGCTAGAAAAAAACTAAAAAATACGTGTTCCCTTAGTTTTTTTGTAAGAAATCCAAATTTAATTTGTAAATTTTTTTCGGTGCTTCCAGAAGCGAGATACAGGCACCAACTTCATTTTTTCAAATTTCAAAAGCATTTCTAAAACTAGGTGTATCAGAATCAAGCCGGGATTGCATCTGTAAATGAACTAAAACAGAGAATGCCTGTAAGTCGGTTAAAGCCGAATCTATTTCTTTGGCAGTAAGGGACAATTGGCAGGAAAGAGCATGTCTATGCATCTCTAATGGTGGAGGCCAGTTAGAGCATGATCTGTAATATTAATGAGGAGTAAAATTTATAATAAAATAGTACTTTTCTTCTTATTCAATCAAAAAAACCGTTATAATATTATCATTTTGAAATTTCTTATAAGAATCATGTATTCATTCATAACTTGTAAAATATCGCTCACAGAAAAAAACCGTTCGAGTAAATTTTTCTTTAAAAAAAAATAGAGGAATCTATTTCTGAAATTAAAACCACACCTCCCCATTTGAAAAAATGAAGTTGGTGCCTGTATCTCGCTTCTGGAAGCACCGAAAAAAATTTACAAAGTAAATTTGGATTTCTAACAAAAAAACTAAGGGAACACGTATTTTTTAGTTTTTTTCTAGCTATCTTAGTTTCCGAGAAAAAGTCGTTATCCATATAGCTTGGGACACCCTGTATAAGGAAGAGGTTTGCAAATTGAGCAAGCATTTAATATTGAATTCTGTAGAACATCTCTTATTGGAATGCCCTATTTATTCCAGCATTCGATCTAAGTTTCTGAAACAGTATATTGTATCTCATGTCAGCACATCAAATCTGGTTAATATCTTAACTTTTGATACTGTTGAAAAAATAAATACGAGGGTCGTTTGAAAAGTCCGTGCAAAGTCAGAGAGATAGCACCACTGGCGCGTATCGAGGTTATGTTTAGTTAGTAGCATCTCTTGGAAGAACACGCACCAAGTTTCAGCCAGATCGGTCTATTTCTTTGTGTTTGGCATTCGTTTGAATCGAGGAAGTCGAGTGATTTTCAAAAAATGGACGAAAAAGAATTTCGTGTGTTGATTAAACACTACTTTATGAAAGGCAAAACGCCTCAGGAGACTAAAGAGAAGCTTGATAAACATTATGGTGACTCTGCACCTTCGATTAGAACAGTTTATAAGTGGTTTCAAAATTTTCGGAGTGGCCATATGGGCACAAGTGACGCTGAACGTTCTGGACGTCCTGTTGAGGTTACTACTCCAGAAATCATTGATAAAATCCATGATATGGTGATGGATGACAGAAGAGTGAAGGTGCGTGAGATTGCTAGTGCTGTGGGCATCTCGAATGAACGGGTACATAATATTTTGCATCAACATTTGGACATGACAAAGCTATCCGCAAGATGGGTGCCGCGATTGCTCACGCTTGACCAAAAACGAAATCGTGTGAAGTGTTGCAAGGACGGTTTGCAGCTGTTCCAGAAGAATCCGCAGGACTTTAAGCGTCGTTTCGTCACTGTGGATGAAACATGTATACATCACTACACTTCTGAGACCAAAGAACAATCTAAACAATGGGTTACCAAGGGGGAATCTGCGCCAAAAAAGGCGAAGACCGTTCCTTCGGCCAGAAAGATTATGGCGACTGTCTTTTGGGATTCGCAAGGAATAATCCTCATCGACTATCTGGAAAAGGGTAAAACTATTACAGGTGCATATTATTCATAATTATTGGACCGTTTGAAAACCGAGCTGCAAGAAAAACGCCCACGATTGGCCCACAAAAAAGTCCTTTTCCATCACGACAACGCACCAGCTCACACCTCAGCAGTTGTGGTCGCAAAATTAATGGAAATAGGGTTCCAACTCGTTTCACATCCCCCCCTATTCTCCAGACTTGGCTCCCTCGGACTACTATTTGTTCCCCAATATGAAGAAATGGCTGGCGGGAAAAAGATTTTATTCAAACGAGGAGGTGATTGCAGAAACGAATGGCTATTTTTCAGACTTGGACAAATCCTATTATTCGGAAGGGATCAACAAACTAGAGCAGCGTTGGACGAAGTGTATAAGCCTAAAAGGAGACTATGTTGAAAAATAAAAAAGGTTTACCCCAAAAAATTAAGTAGTTTTTATTTTTGCACGGACTTTTCAAACGACCCTCGTAATGTCTATTTTTACATATTAGAGATCTGCGGATTGTCGGCAGAATTAAAATAAAACCCAACAGCATTTTCAATATTAATAATTATTGTTTTGTAAAGTTGAGAAACTTTGTTTTCATTACTTAGGAGCTTTGTTTTGTTTTCTTTCCTTTTTTATGCTATATGCGAAATTTTGAGAGCTAAATTTTAATTTATTTTTCTATCACGTACCTTATTATTTTGTAAGTACATTGTTTAATTATTATTATTTTGCAAAAGCTATTATTTTAATTGTAATATAGAATGTCAACTCCATGCTAACAGGTGTATGTTCCTTTATAACAATAAAACTATATTCTATTCACTTATTAATCCTCTTTCAAACAAAAATTTTGCTACTTGGAAATAATTCAATCTTTACTAAGATTTCAAAGCGTGATTTTCGCATAATTTTGTTTTACGAGTTGAAACTCGGCCGGAACGGGCCCAAACGGGCCAGAAATATCAACGATGTCTGAGGCGAAGGCAGTATAAGTGAGTGCACAGTTCAATGGTGGTTCCAGAGATTTCGAGAGGGAGACTTGGAGCTTTAAAGACAAAGAAGGCCGTGGAAAGAAGTTCTACCCTTGATGACTGTTGTTCTCCGAGCTTTGGGTGGAAGAAAATCCCAGAACAAACTGTTCCGAGAACTGGCAGGGAAACTGGAAGTCAGCAAATCAACCGTCCGATGACCATCTCAAGGCGATGTTGGAAGGTGAAAAAGCTTGAAAGTTGGGTTCCTCACACATTAAACGATCGCCAAAAAGAACAGCGGTATGCAAATTTGTGCTGCACTTCTTTGCTGAAACAACAGCGATCCTTTTTCTGTCTCCAGAATTGTGACTTGCGATGAAAAAGTGGATCCTCTACGACAACAGCAGACGCTCTGGACATAGGCTTGACAGCGGAGAAGCAGCACGACATTTTCCAAAGCCCCCAAATCATCAAAAAAAAAAAAAGGATGATGGTTACTGTTTGACGGGTTTCATTTGGTCTGATTCATTACAGCTTCTTGAATCCTGGCAGAAACCATCAATGCCGAATCGTATTGTAACCAAATTGACGTAATGCATCAGATATTGGCAATAATGAAGCCATCTTTAGTCAATCGAAACCTTCCACCACTCCACATTCACGTCCAAGGCTTGGCAAGAGCAGTTGTGGCTCGACTACAACAGGGACAAGCGCCCATTTATCCCAGGCATACTGGGAAACATCAAGACCTATGGGAGGAGCTGGAGGCGGACCCGATTTTGGGCCTTCCTACGGACATAATGACTCCTAGGTATGACTTCCAAAAACCCTTCAAAGTCCTGATATTAGACAGAGGGGCATGGAAGAATGGGCCGCCAATTACAGGCGAATCTATGTGGTACACGGACGGGTCCAAGATGGATGACGGAGTGGGAGCCGGCGTGTACGGGGCTCATCCGAGATGTAATATCTCGGTGAGCCTGGGAAGGCTAGCTACGGTCTTTCAGGCGGAGCTAGTCGCGATTATTATCTGCGCCACCGAAATAAGAAGACGGGGAGTGCATAACTCCAGAGTCGTCATTTATTCGGATAGCCAGGCTGCTCTGCGGGCAATTGACTCGTGGAAGATTAGCTCAAGGCTGGTGTGGGACTGCCTAGGTGCACTGAAAGAAATTAGTAGCCATAATAAGGTCTTCCTGGTTTGGGTACCTGGGCACTCGGGTTACAGAGGCAATGAGGCGGCGGACCGCCTGGTCCGGGAGGGTTCAATGAGAGCGCTTATCGGGCCGGAGCCGTTCTGCGGTGTCTCAAGATGCCTCAGGAGTACATCCATTAAGCTATGGATGCAGGACCGATCAAGGGAATGGTGGGTCAAAACTCCAGGCCAGAGACAGGCGAAAAAGTTTATCCATAGCTACTCGCCCAAGCTAACTGCAGAATTACTCCAACTAGGCCGGGTGGCCATAAGGATAGCAGTTGGCATTCTCACTGGCCATTGTAGATTAAATAAGCACATGCATCGCATGGGCCTGGCAACGGATAGCCTGTGTAGGTTTTGTCAGGAAGAAGAGGAGACGGCACTGCATGTGGTGTGTCAGTGCGAGGGGCTGGTCTGGCTAAGGTACCGCCTCTTTGGCAAAGAGAAGCTGGTGCCAACAAGCCTCGGCCAGGGCCCTCTCTCGGACCTATTAAGGCTTTTAAGGCAAGCAGGACTCGAGATGGTGCTCTGATGGCAGGTGCTCTGATTGTCCACCTGGGAGCCCCCCCCAATTCCACAGTTCGGTTAAGGACAGGATAGGGGGAGGGTCTCCAACTAGGGGGGTGCCACAATAGATCCTTGGGGTGTCGCGGTGGCGTAGGCTGAATAGCCAATTCCCCCGGTAGAATCTATCTATCTATCTAGTCAATCGAAAGGGGCCTATTCTGTTTACATGACAACGCTCGGCCACATATCTCACGTTTGACTTCCCGAAAATTGTTGGAGCTTGGCTAAGAGACTCTGCCACACCCACCCTACTCAACGGACCTCTCGCCAACTGATTACCATTTTTTTTTAGACACCGGGACCACTATTTACAAAATAAAAAATTTATTGACCAAAGAACATTAGAAAATGCGTTTTCTGAATTTATAAATTCTAAGGATTCCAAATTCTATACAGAGGATATGGAAAAGTTACCCACACGTTGGCAGTAATGTATAGAAAGTAATGGAGACTATTTTGATTAATAAAAACAGTTATAAATCATTAATTTTATTTTTTTTTTTCTTTTAAAACCATAATCCTGCATTATTTTCCGTCAATCCAAAATGCCCATTGGTCCCGCCCACCCGTCATCTCATGAGAGATACCGGGGGCTTCAAGACCAATAAATCCGTTTAAGAGTTTCCGGATAGCAGTACAATAATCTAATAAAGTAATGGCAGGACACTAGGGAGCATGGCGACTCAATCGCCACAGTGCACTGAATAAACCTAGAAAGTTCTGGTAAAGATTACCAGATGCCACAAACTCCGGTAGGGAAACATTTAACCTCCCGAAGAACGTGAAATCTAGTTTTAGAATAAACTGGACACACCTGTACAAAGTGAAAGACTACTTACAAAAGAGGGAACCCTCAATGCATCGGGCTGGATGCTTTGTTTTCGAAACAGTCATCCCTGTGTCATTCATCCTTCAGGATTTCTTGGTTTTGCCGAAGGAAAATGAGGGAAGATCAAAAGTCTAGGTTATCTTGTTCCCTGACAAGTTACGGTGGTATGCTACACACCTTTGTGATTGAGATTATCTCGATGTCGTATGCGACTAGAAGGCAAAGATCGGATTTTGCCCTAGAATTCTTTTTTTGCCAAAAATTATTGTTTTTTAATGGAGTTTCGAAACAGTTATTGTAATAGTATTAAATTTCAATCTTCAGGCCCTGCTATGGTGATAGCAGGACACTAGGAGAAGTTCAGACATGATGGTAGAATTTCTTTGAATTTTTGCAGGAAAGCCAGAGCCGCAGGTGAGGTGGCTAGTGAATGGAGCGGTAGTGGACGACGTGTACGAGCACAACGCGGGCGACGTCATTGAAAACCGGCTCCACTGGCGACCAGTTACCCGCAAAGATCTCAACTCTATATTCTCCTGTCAGGCCAGCAACACCCAAATGGGCGAGCCAAGGGAAACCTCCGTCGTGCTTCATCTTTATTGTAAGTATAGCTGATAGTCGCTAATTTGGTCTTCCACTTTCACTTTTGTGGCAACAAGTCGATTTTCAACACTTGTTTTGCACACCATGCTTTTTTTGCAGGAGCAGTTTTCGTTTAAAAAGTAAACCAAATGTTTATTAACTTTAAAACTATACTTTTACATAGCATACAACATAATCATTTACCAATTAATTTAGGCAACATGATCTCATAAGCTGTAAAATGCATATTAGATTAGATTATTGGGGTGGGACCTATGCCCCACGGCACCGCAGCCAAAAGAGGCTTATTGTGCCTTACCCCTTTGAATCTAGTAGATGAAACCTCCTCTACTAAAGAGGTGGAAGACTTTCCTTACTAGTTCTTTTTGCGCTACTATCTCCTTTGGTCTCTAAAGATCCAAAGGTTTCGTAGCGCAATCGAACTGCCAAAGAGAGGCCGTTTCCTCCTCATCCTGACACAATCTGCACAGCGGTTCCGAGCCAATTTGTCAGTGCAATTTGTAACCTTTGACTTCCTTATTTTAAGACAGCCTACTTTAAAATAATTGATAACTGATCCATTTAAAAGAGTATTCAATGAAGTAAACAACTTGATAAGCTAACACTGTTGAGTGCTCGTGAACACGTTTTCTTGCAAAACAAACGTAATTTCTCGTGCGAAGATAAAAGGAATCCTGGAAAATGATATAACGTTAGAAAGCCCATTAGACAAGGAAACTTTTATAAAAAGTGTCAGCACCTAGGTCTGATAATGTTCACGTAAGGGCTTAATGAGTTTTCTTAAAAATTTCGATTAATTTTATTTTTCCAGTTTCCGGAGGAAGATTGAGGCTGTTTGGAGAATAATTTATGCTTCCAAATGGTATCAATTTTTAGAAAATTTATCTGTCTTTCTAACCGTGTCATCAGAATCGAATTCGGACTAAAACTTTCTGAGTAATAACATTTTTATTGAAAAAAGTAATGATTTTAGAAAAAAAAATTAAAGTGACGTCACTCAAGAACAGTGGAAAATATGAAGTTGGCCAATCCGTCATTGAACTCCACTTTAGATGTACTACACACAGTAGGCCTATGGACAATATTTACTGGTTCACCCTGTATACTGTGTAAATGTATTGGGGTATAACAGTATATGTTGCTCATGTTCATGTTGTTAGGCTGGGATACCTGCAGGGATGCCAAGTACCCTGAAGAAGTGGCTAATCCACTTCCCCCTACACATTAATAATTAGATAATTATTTTAAACTTATGACTCTGATTTTATCGGATTCTCCATGAACTAAGAAGTGGATAAGCCGGGTTGTGCAGCGCTAATCCGAGGTCTGATCTCTCGGTAAGCGTAGAGTACGTAGGCAGTACGCATTGATTACAAGAGAAGAATATTAATCCAAGAGATTATAATGTTCTCAGTCATCGAGGTGATTTTATTGGCCCATCATGTGCCAAAAGAAATCACTGTATACAACTGAGTGGACCATTCTGAAAAGCACTAATGCACAAAGTCTGGATATTCAGACGTTCAGTAGAAAAGAACAGTCTGCCTAGCTTGGAAACGCCCCCAAGTTGAATCCCTTGATGAACTTGCAAGTATTTGCGGCTTAACAAAAAAAAAACTGCAGTTGGGTGCAGGCCAACAAAGCTGGATGCACAAATAGTCTTAGCAATGGTAGAAAAGTTCATTATGTGCCACACAGTATTACTCCAACAGGGGTTTGGAGGCCATCAGGACAAAGGCAAGTCCTTTGAAGAGCCACTGCAAATTGTGTAAACATGTATCCCCCACATGGATAGCTTGTATAGGATTTGTGAGAAAGAAGAAGAGTCGGTACTTCACAGTATTAAGTATTTCCTGTCGGTGTGGAGGGTGAAAAAGGATAAGCACTTCCGAGAAGCAATACTCGTACCTTCCAAGCCAGGAGTCCTCTTAAGACACTCAAGTCCAATCAAACAAACAGAAGTGGAAAGTCATTCTCTTGAGTCGAATGTTTCTTCTATTCAGATTTAAGGGAGGTAAGCCATATCTTAAGAGAAACATATCTTAGAGCTGCATCTTTCTAAGTAATTTATGTAATCTACGTCACAATTATTACATTTTTTCTAGCATATTATTTGAAAATTCTTATTGTTTCATACATTTTTGGGGGGTTTTAGCCTCGAAACATCCACCCCCATCATGGGTGCACTTATTTATAGCATTGCTATGTACTATCGCATTGCATATTGTTAAATTTTTTTCAAAAATTTGCCAGCACACTGTTCAAAATTTTTTTACTCACATAAAGAAATCTACATTTTAATAAAAATGTTAGTTAAAAAAACGACAAGTATTATCATGCAATGACTTTTATTTACAATAATAATTACTTGATCATAGATTTTTCTATAATCTACATTATACTACATCATATTATACAGGGTGATCCATTTAAAGTGCACCAATCGCTAATAACTTTTTAGGAAAGCGGAATTCCGAAAAAACCCACGAAGTAAACTATATATTTTTTTTTGGTTCCCAGTTAATAAAACGACAAGTATTATCATGCAATGACTTTTATTTACAATAATAATTACTTGATCATAGATTTTTCTATAATCTACATTATAGTACATCATATTATACAGGGTGATCCATTTAAAGTGCACCAATCGCTAATAACTTTTTAGGAAAGCGGAATTCCGAAAAAACCCACGAAGTAAACTATATATTTTTTTTTGGTTCCCACGGTAGCAGTCATTCACAATACATCATAATACTTTTTTAAATAAAATGTAGTCACACGCGGGATTCGAACTAGGGGATCTTCCACTTACAAAGCCACGCTCATGACCACTAGACCAACACCTTTTGCCTTTGCATGGCAAGATATTCTTACAGTATTCATAGGTCAAGAAGTCTTGCACACGGGGGTACATTAAAATGATGTGATGATTGCTTTTATTTGATGATAAAACAAATTTATCCTGATTCACCCACAACCATTACACTGCACTACATGTTTTAAAATCTTCAATTATTATTTTTGTTCTTTGCGTCACCAATAACATTTTATACGGCCAGAGGACCTCCCCAAAACGTGTATTTCTGGTGGAAAATTAATATTGAAAACCGATCACGAATAGATAAAATTGTAACTTTGATCTTAAATATCTCGACAAATATTAGGGATATCGAAACGGGGTTAACGTCATTTTTCACAGTTTTCTATGTAGTTTTCATAATCATTGTCAAAACTAGTGGTCCTTATGAAAGCTTGATCAGTTTTTTGGCCGTAACTCCGCCCAAAATGAAGATACAGCATCGGGGGTGGAAAATTTGAAAACTAGACCAATAAAAACATATAGTTTATTTAATGGGTTTTTTCGAATTTCCGCTTTCCTAAAAAGTTATTAGCGATTGGTGCGTTTTAAATGGATCACCCTGTATAATTATAGATTTTTCTACATTTTTAATATATTCCCGCTTTACTATTAAATCAGCCCAAGTTCTACTGTGTTCGCAAGGCACTTCAGCCAAAGAGATTTCAGAAATTTACTGGACAGTCCTATTAAAAACAGTTTCTTTTTTATTTTAATGCCAATTTTGAAGGTTGCTTCTACTAAATTTTTGGTGTTTGCAAACAACATTAGGAGCCCTTAATGAGGCTCCAAAGATTGGAGAAATACGTAAAAGACCATTTTGATTTTTCCTTAATAAAGAAATATTAATTTTTCTCATTAGGTAAGAAAAGTATTTAAGAGTAAAGTAATCGCCTATTTTTTCAGGCGTGGCTTAACATCCAACTACCAATTAGCTGTTGTGTACGGAAGCTCATACTTTACTATAAACAATTTTTATTTTTTTCTAACAAATAAAAAGTAGTCATACGCGGGATTCGAACTGGCAATCTCCCGCATATAAAGCCACACTCTTGACCACTAGACCAACACCCGCCGCTGAGAAAATGATTAATTTTTAATGTTAAACTGGCCTGGACTGTATTTCAAATTAGGATATATTACATTTTTTTTAAAGGATAATAAAGATATTTATTTAATTTATTCTTAAATAAATGATGAAAAGTTTTGACGAATTGGTGTTGACTTTGACTTGGAATTGGTATACATTTAAATTAGAAATAATATTTGTATAATGTTTTGATTTATAAGATTGAAATTTATATATACACTGATGACTTGACTTGAACTGGATATAATTTGGATTGCGAATTGTAATTATATTTGATTTTTAAGAATTCAAAGGCAAAATTTATTTATTTATATACTACTGTGTGTAGTACATCTAAAATGGAGTTCAATGACGTATTGGCCAACTTCATATTTTCTACTGTTCTTGAGTGACGTCACTCAATTTTTTTTTTTCTAAAATCATTATTTTTTTGCAATAAAAATGTTATTACTCAAAAAGTTTTAGTCTGAATTCAACTCTGATGATGCGCTTAGAAAGACAGATAAATTTTCTAAAAATTGATACCATTTTGAAGCATAAATCATTCTCCAAACAGCCTCAATCTTCCTCCTGGATACTGGAAAAATAAAAGTAATCGAAATTTTTGAAGAAAACTCATTAGGCCCTTGCGTGATCATTATCAGACCTAGGTGCTGGCACTTTTTATAAAAGTTTCCTTGTCTAATGGGCTTTCTAACGGTATATCATTTTCCAGGATTCCTCTTATCTTCGTATGAGAAATTACGTTTGTTTTGCAAGAAAACGTGTTCACGAGCACTCAACAGTGTTAGCTTATCAAGTTGTTTACTTCATTGAATACTCTTTTAAATGGATCAGTAATCAATTATTTTAAAGTAGGCTGCCTTAAAATAAGGAAGTCAAAGGTTACAAATTGTACTTTAAACATTTACTTTTGATCTCTCTGAAATACTTGACAAAATGTTAGGAAATATTTTAAATAAGTACTTAAACAAAAATTCATATAGTTTGTATTTACTCCAAATTATAATTTCACACATAACTACACAGATGAAATAGATAAGCATGTGAATCTTTGAACCCTCAAGCAGATGATCCTTATATCTGAATTAGGTATTTACCAATACAACTAGGTGTCTTACAAATAAACTTCCCTTATCTAGGTGCCTCCCCTGGCTCGCAAGCCAGGTTAGCCAGGAGGTTTCTACTGCTCTCTGAATCTGATATGGCATCATTGAAGACACAGTACATGCTGCACAAGCTGCAGAGTGCATTATTTGGTAAATTAAGAAATAAGCTTCATCCTTTAAATGAAAGATATTGATCATGTTATGGGTTGAAAAGAAAATAATAAGCAGGTCGGTCACCCTAGTGGAGGAGATGGAGGCAGTAAAAGTTTGAATAAGCAAAACAAAAAAAAAAAAAACAAAAAATAATAAAAATCAAAAAGGGAAAAAAATAATAACTAATTTTAGTAACCATGATATATATATTTTTCGTTGAGGGGGGGGGGTCAGTCATTTTTTTGGGCACCTTCTAATAAAGTGAATGTAATTTTGTTTACTAAAAAATTATGCTTAGCAGTAGTGGGAAAAATAAAAGAATTAGAAGACAAAGAAAAATAACTATAGAAAAGAAGAGAGAAGATCAAGGATTGCAGCAGGCAGTGGAAGCTGGGAAATAAAAGGTTAATACAGAAGAGTTGGTTCTGACGCTTGGAACGACACATGTATTGAAGGAACAAATAATTTTGAATCTGGAATAGCTTGCTTTAACCACGCAGAATTAAGCCGGCAAGATTTTTTGCAGCATACTAAAGCCAAGCACAGACACACGGAGTGAGAACCTGGTCTGTCAAATTCGAAGTTGATTTGAAGGAGAGCGGTACGTGTGGCAGTGACCCCAGCGCTGGTGGGAAACTAGGTAAAAGAAAATTGGACCATTTGAGAAGTGAGCCAGTTTTATTTTGAACATTAATTTTTTTTATTATTAATATTATTTATAATTGTTTAGATTTTGGAAAGACGGGGCGGGACCCTATCCCCACGGCACTGCAGCCACACGAGGCTTATTGTGCCTTCCCCTTAAACCTAGTAGGTGAAACCTCCCCTCCTAAGAAGGTCGAGAGTTTTCCCTACTAGTTCCTTCTGCGCTGTTATCTCCTTTGGCCTCAGGGTTCCAAAGATGTCATAGCGCAGTCTCTCAATTGCAACGCAATCGAACAACAGGTGAGAGGCCGTTTCCTCCTCTTCCTGGCACAATCTGCACAAAGGTTCCGAGCTAATAAGCCCTATCTTGTGCAGGTGCTTTCTGAACCTTCCGTGCCCCGTGAGTAGGCCTGTAATCAGAGTAATCTGATTCCTGCCTAAACCTAGAGTCACTTTAGTTCTTTGTTTGCACAACAAGGGCATAACCCTCTTGCTGTGTTTGACCCCTGGAAGCATCACCCAGTACTTTTCGTGTTCTCTCCAGATCCAGTCTCTGAGAGCCTCACGAACTGCACCCCTAGTGATCCCCAGGACTGGTTCCGGTCCAGTGAAGGGAGTATTAGCTCCATTCCTGGCCAGCTGATCAGCTATTTCGTTCCCCTTGATCCCCATATGGCCCGGCACCCATTCCAATCGGAGTTTGTTGTGCCTAGCCAGTTGATCTAGGGCCTTTTTACATTCCCAGACCAGGGAAGAGGTAATTCTGAAGGAAGAGAGAGCCTTCAGTGCCGCTTGACGGTCCGAAAAAATGCAAATTTCCCTATTTCTAAGATCCATTCGCAGATTTTCCCCAGCGCAAGCTCTAATGGCAAAGACCTCGGCCTGAAATACAGTAGCGTATCTCCCAAGAGTACTCTCAATGAGTGCCTTAGGTTTAGCCCCATACACTCCAGCTCCGGTCCCGCAGGCCATCTTGGAGCCAT
This sequence comes from Rhodnius prolixus, assembly GCF_049639745.1. Taxonomy (NCBI): domain Eukaryota; kingdom Metazoa; phylum Arthropoda; class Insecta; order Hemiptera; family Reduviidae; genus Rhodnius; species Rhodnius prolixus. Next base: position 7,272,110 of record NW_027411635.1, on the reverse strand, counting down.
CCGTAAACCACATGACTCCCTTCTGGCACTGTTCGGTCCAGTTTACCCTCCATTCATTCCTCGATCTGAGGATCACCTGAAACGGAGTCTCGAAACTGTATCTAGGACAGACACTGTCCCCAACCATGTCTAATACTGGCAAAGGGTCGACCTTGTCTGTAATTTTCATATGCCCATTTATAATTGTTAGGAAACATATTACATATTTTTGGCCAGCTGGGTTTTCAATGTAATTATCAGTTTTTTTTGTGGTTAATGTATTATTTCATAATCTATCTAGAATTTTCTTTTATTTTTCCTTTTTGGCTATCAACTGTATGAGGTCTTTTGCTGGTGCAACATAATTTGACTGATTGCCCCGTTAATTTGAACTAGATAGAATAAAATAATTATACTGCTTCTCCTTTCTCTTTCCTTCTTAGTGACTGTCTGCCTATAATTGAGGCATAGTTTTTCCCTTTTCAGCGATACTTACTGTTTCAGGTATTGGGGGGGGGGGGGGGTTTCGCTGTTGTTCCCCCAAGGACCATAACTTAACCCTATGTGGCAGGAGGTTTCCAATTTTTTTGATAAACTAAACGCAACTCTCCCAAAATTACCAAATAATTATTAAACCTTGTTTGTATAAGGGTAAAATTATTTTGTAGCCATTTTGTGTATGCTTGAGAACATCTAAAGCTCTTAGAAAAATCACTCGGAAAACGACTTATTTCCCGATATTAAGAAAAATTCTAGCCTTACTGCCTTGGCAATATTTTCGGTAGAAAAGGGATGAAAAAATACATAAAAATGACCTATCGCGAGCTCTTCTTTCTCTTTGATAACAAGTTAAAAAATTGAAATATGATTAATATATGAAATATATGATTAATAAGAACCAGAATTTGAAATGGCCTAAGCACCTTTAATTTTGAAGGTATCGAATTGCGGTTTCCGGTTTCTTTCATAACTTTTTATACTCTTTAAAACTGTGTATATGAAAATAGGGGTCAACTGCAAACCCTCACTTTTGGTCACGCGTCAGCCGCGTATGCGAGCAGGAATCTAAAATCAAGTCACATATTCTGAAACTATAGGTGACGGGCAACAAATTTCACCTCTACCATTTTTGGCTCAGATCAACCGTTTAAGCATGAAATGCATTTGAGCCGTCTTAAAATGAACACAAAGTGGATGATGCTTTAGAAAATGCATTTTGAATTTCTTACTACAATTAATAAAACGGCTCTTGATTTCTAAGGCAAACTAGCAAAACAGTGCTGAAGCTGTGCAGTCATTTAGTGCACTAAACAATTTTGTCAATATAAAACGTGCAAATCTGACAATGAAATTTGTTTCATATTTAATGACGATTTTAAAAGCTGGGGAAACCTTTAAATCAATAAAATGCAGTTCCTTGTCTAAAATCTTTTAAAAAAAAATCATCTTGTGTAACACTTAACGTAGCGGGTGAAGCTTTCATTATAAAATCATAAAACGCTTTCAGGTAATAAAGCCATTTCATTACCTCAACATGAGCATTTCATATTCGATCGTAATATTTCTCGTTACCTAGTTAGAGAATGGAAATATCTGAAAAGGGAATAAGGTTATTGAAAAACGAGCTTTTTTTTATACAACTCATTAGTTAAATGATCTGGACTTCACAATATAGAAATTCTCCATAGAGTCGACAGTTAGGCGAGTCACGACCGCCATAGCAATGCGTCTACTTCCGTTTCTAATAAAGACGGCAAATAGATGGAAAAAAAAAAGAGAGAAGCGTACGTGCTGGCTTGGAAGGAGCCGTTGTAGAACTGTAAGGAGAGTATATCCTCCACTCACACAACGGCCTTACAACTCGGCTACATAACTTTATAAATACTCCAGAGCCAGAAATTAAGGATGCTGCAGCAGGAGTACAGTGCCTTGATTAGTACGAACAAGCTACATTTTTAGCCTATAATCTCATTGCATTAAATATACATTGGAAAATGCACTCTCGTTTAGTTGATTATCTCATTAATTCATTAATTGGAAGTTTTACTAATTATGCAGAGCGATAGGGCCGTTGTAATAATATTAGTAATGCAGAGCTACTAAAAAAATAGGACGAGTGTGGCTATTAAATAACGAGACTGATGCTGCTACAGAAAATCCTAACGACCGACAGCTGTGCAGCGTAAAGCCTTCTCTTTCGATTTACAGCGTCTCACGTGTTTTGTAGAGAAATCTGTCTGACCGGAACCGTCGTTTGTGTAAGAGGTGTTAGTTTTGTTTTGCCCGAAAACATGATGCTACATGTGTAGTAGAGCAACGAATTGTCGTGAAATTTCACATCAAAACTGGGTAAAACAGCTACTGAAACTTATCTTTTATTAAAAGAAGTTTATGGGCGATGAATGTTTATCACGTGCGGAAGTTTTTGAATGATTCAAGCGTTTCCAAGATGGTCGAGAAGACGTCGGAGATGATGACCCCGCCCGGGTCGCCCTTCCACGTCCAAAACGGATGAAAATATCGATTATAATTAATCAACATTACTAGCCGTGAGGTGCTTGGTCAACTCCGTGAAAAGAGTAAGGAAAAAAATGACCCGATTTGTAGAGAAGAACAAGTCACGGGGTTCTCCATCAAGACAACGGCGCCGGCTCACACTGCATTGTCTGTTAAGACGTTTCTAGCCAAGTACAACATGTGACTTTTTGATCTGTTCCCCAAAGTCAAATCTGCATTAAAAGGAACACGGATTTCAGCCCGTTGAAGCTGTGAAAGAAAAAGCGGCACGCGTCAAAAATAAATCATTAAAAGTTAGCTTTCCCAGTTAATAACAAAACTATATTTCTTTAACACACATTAAGTACTATCCCTAATTTCCAATTGCTCTGATAAATATAAAATTCAACAACGTAACACAAATATTAACACAAAAATAAGTCTAGTCAAATATAAAAATTAAAGCAAGTATAGACGGGTGAATGATTGGGTTTGTTATTAATGTTACAGCCTGTCACGAAAACTTGTATTTTTGTTGCATTGTAATATTACTATTTAGTGTTATTATTACAGCACTAGTTGAGCATAATACGTCATTTTAAAATGAAATGGGAGCCACCTATAACTTATTACTCATATTTAAAGCAAGAATAATAATTTAAAAAAAGAAGTTTATGGTAGTAAATAAAATGAATAAAAGTTCGTCTCTTGATAGAGTATGTGCTAGGGGTTATACTTGTTGCAGTTCAGTATGTTTGTACTTCAAAATAAAAGTTTTAGAACAGATATATGTTACCTCGCTATGAAGTGTTTGCCGCTAGCTCTTCTCTCAAATGTTGCTCTACCAATTAGTAAACAAACTGAACTTCGTTAAAAAATAAGTAAGCAAAATACTGAATTATTAGTTATTCTATTAAGAATAACTAAAATCACGATCGAATTTCCTTTTGCTTGTTTTTTTAAATAAATAAGTTTCTGTTTACAACAAAACGGAAATAAGAGAAAGGAAATTTTGATGTTTCATAAGCAGACGAAAGAGAAGATACACCAACCTTATAGAATGTAAAATATTTCATAGATAATAAGCTCTGATGACCTAGTCCCTTGGTCGAAAGCTTGGCACAATAATAAATCATGACTGAAATTGGTATATTTTCTACATCCTACTAGTTATTATTTTAACAAGTATAACATTTATAAAAATTGATTAATCTAATTTAGAGGGTATAGGAACATCTAGCAAAGTAAACGCCTATTTTTTCAGGGGGGGGCTTAACGTCCATCTACCAATTAGAAGTCATGGACGAGTGCAGAAGAACTTACTTTACTGCAAACAATTTTTCCTAACAAATAAAAATTAGCGCATACGCTGGATACGAACCGGTGATCTCCCACATACGAAGCCACACTCTTACCCACTAGACCAACCCTCACCCCAATTGTTGAACTTCTAAAGTGAATATCTTTGACTTATGCTCTTTATAAACTGCCCATCCAAGTATTAGAAAACAATCCCCAGAATTTTTTTTTTTTTAAGTACTAGCCGCCATTTGATTTTATCATATTTACTTATCTGTTTTCAGTTATTACTTATTAATATTACACATTTTTGTGAAATATTAATTTAAGTAAAAAAAACAGTTCGTATTAACAAAGAAACATTTAAAGTTATGAATTTTCTCTACTCATGTTTATGTCACGATTTTATTCTTTTATTATTAACTCTAATCTGAAATACCAAAATATTTGTGGTCATTGGTGCTCGGAGTTTTTTTTTTTTGTAAGAAGCTGGCAACTGGATTTGAACCTGGTATCTCTGCGTTCGAATCCATTATACGCTAACCACTTAGCTAATCTCTTCCCTATATTGATTTACTAATTATTTCTTGAATAATATGAATTAAATCAATTCCAAATTTGAAATACAGCCCAGGTCACAGTTTAACAATAAAAAAAACAATTAAAAAATATAATAATAATTATTAAACAAGTAATCAACCCATATTGCACTTAAATCCCCTTTTAACCCAAAAAATTATTTGGTGGAATTTCATGTTACTACTATATTACGCGAAATCAAACGTTCACAAAATTTGTTCGCGTTATTATTCGGTTATTTTGAGCTCTGAAACGCTGCTGGTGATGGTTGCATTTCTAAAATACGCCAAAAATTCGGCAGGCATAGCTTTGGTAACAGCCAATAAATAATAATAATGTTTTCGACAGATCTGTCCATTGTTCATTGCTTTTTGTTTTGTTTTAAATAAAATCAGTTTAAAATTCAAAATTTCTTTGGTTTTTAGGTTTCCTAGTGATTAATAAAAATATTGATAATTTATATTAACACTAAACCTACCGACATTTATGCATAACTATTCCTACCGTGACCGGTCAAATGACCGGACTTTAAAATCATTTCAATTACTTATTTTAGAATAAATACAATAATTATTTAACAATGAAAAAGCGTAGTTTCTTTTGTTTAAAAATAAATCTCCTAGATTTTACTCTTTTTTGCATCATTTTTTATAATTATAGGCTTCTCAATTGCAAATTTCCCGCATACGTATTTTTTACAGTTTAGACATCATTTTTTAGTCTTATTGCCTTTGCAGTATCTTATTTGGCTATTTCCCGACCACTTGTTCGTGTACTAATATTTGTCATGCTTTTGCAATGGTAACACCAAATTTTGCGTTGAAATTTCACTTCCGGTAGTTTTTGATATAAAATCCACGCATTTATCCCGGGGCTAAGTCTAGGATATTGAAAACTATTTGTTGAGGCCATCTCCGAGATTTTCCACGGTTATATTTCCTCCACGAGCTGTATGCATTTCTGCTAATTTCAGAGCGACCAACTCCCCAAGCGGAACTATAGGTTCTCTGCTTTCACGTTTTTCCAAAAATGGAAAGCCTTTTATTGCACCGAACGCTAGCCAAGATTTGATACCAAATTTGTCCGGTTTATTTGGCATGTACTGAGTAAATCTGCATCTTGACTTTGTTGGGAACAAACGTCCTTGGAAGAGATATATGCTCTTGGTTAGAACAGTTTTGACTGTTCTCTACGAATTTGTTCGAAAATTTAGAAATCAAAGCAAATTTATCGGTTTATAAGCGATGATTTCTTTGATCCTCTCGAATAAACCTCACAATTTCCGTCTATACATTTCTGCTCACAGTGTTTGAGAAGAATGCTCGTCCCTATTTTTGTTCCAGTGAAAAGGGCAACATCGTTCATTTTTTGCCTCATATGCACCACATGCAAACAATAATCCGATAAATGCATTATCAAATAAATAAATAAAATAAAAATATTCAGCCGGTCAAATGACCGTTGGCGGTAGTTAAGACGGTATTTTTCTCAAAAATCAAATATTAGGAAAAGAAGTGAATATTAAAAAAACAATTGTATACATATCTTAGGAAAAGTCGTGAAGTTTAATGGCGGTATGATAACGCTGTAATTAGAAAATTTAAATCAAATTTAAAAAACGGTCAATTGACCGGTCGTAGTAGGTTTAGTGTTAAAACCATTAAATAAAATTCAGTTTTTGACATTATCTTATGAAGAAATATTCCAAAATTTTGCGTATAATTTTTTAACTGGAGTATGTGCAACCATGAGCCGTCATCGTTATTAATTGATTCACTAATTAATATTTCTTGTAGTTTACGAAGTTACTCTCGTTCTGGGTTACAGTGAGGCCGTTGGTGGTGAACATCGTGAACAAGCCGCCATTGCTGGTGGCCGACCAGCGCTACGAGATCACCTGTGAAACGGCTGGCTCTCGACCTGCCGCTGTCATCACCTGGTATAAGGGCAATCGTTTGCTCAGAAGAGCCAAGGTAAGTCAGTCTTCATTTCTTTTCCAACTAGATAACCCAAAGTCCTCTCCAGATTATAATGCTACAGTTTAAACATTTTTTCGCTCACAAATATTTAGCATTGCTGTATTATAAGTATTTTTTCTGTTGATTTACTTATTTATTTATAATAATTTTTCTTTTTTGTCACAGATCTAACTACCTAATTATGTATATCACAAAAACCAACGCCTATTCTTTGCAGTTTTTCGGATTTAAGCAGTTAAGACCTAATGTGGTAGTTGGATGTTTAGTCCCGCTTGAAGAATGTGCGGTTAATTCACTTGATTAGAACTGTCCGGTAGGACTGTAAAAGGGTTGAACTGTACGAAAAAGCGTAACGTTGAAAACACCCAACTTTGACAATTTTTTTTATTACGCAGGATGAACCAGTAAGTATTGTCCATAGGCCTACTGTGTGTAGTACATCTAAAGTGGAGTTCAATGGCGTATTGGCCAACTTCATATTTTCCACTGTTCTTGAGTGACGTCACTTTAAATTTGTTTTCTAAAATCATTACTTTTTTGCAATAAAAATGTTATTACTCAGAAAGTTTCAGTCCAAATTCAATTCTGACGATACGGTTAGAAAGACAGAGAAATTTTCTAAAAATTGACACCATTTCGAAGCACAAGTCATTCTCCAAACAGCCTCAATCTTCCTCCTGGATACTGGAAAAATAAAAGTAATCGAAATTTTTTAAGAAAACTCATTAGGCCCTTACGTGATCATTATCAGACCTAGGTGCTGGCACTTTTTAGTAAAAGTTTCCTTGTCTAATGGGCTTTCTAACGGTATATCATTTTCCAGGATTCCTCTTATCTTCGTATGAGAAATTACGTTTGCTTTGCTAGAAAACGTGTTCACGAGCACTCAACAGTGTTAGTTATCAAGTTCTTTAATTCATTAGAAACTCTTTTAGATGAACCAGTAGTCAATTTTTAAAGTAGATTGTCTTAAAATAAGGAAGGCAAAGGTTACAAATTGCACTTTAAACATTTACTTTTGATCTCTCTGAAATATTTGAGAAAATGTTAAGAAATATTTCAAACAAGGGCTATTTTTATAATCGAAGGTTAATTTTCTCAGTTTCAAATAGGGTATAATAGAAAATTTTGAAGAACCAAGTCTAACAGATCAGGGAAGTTTATTTATAAGATACCTAGTTGTATTGGTTAATTTCAGATTCCGGATTATCTGTTAGTGGGTTCAAAGGGTTGTTAAGACTTATTAACATTTTTATCATTTTCAACAGTGCAGTTATGTGTGAAATTGTAATTTGGTGTAAATACAAACTATATGAATTTAATGTTTAAGTACGATGCTTCGAAATGATATCAATTTATAGAAAATTTATCTGTCTTTCTAACCGTGTCATCAGAATCGAATTCGGACTAAAACTTTCTGAGTAATAACATTTTTATTGCAAAAAAGTAATGATTTCAGAAAAAAAAAAAAATTAAAGTGACGTCACTCAAAAACAGTGAAAAACATGAAGTTGGCCAATACGTCATTGAACTCCACTTTAGATGTACTACACACAGTAGGCCTATGGACAATATTTACTGGATCACCCTGTACAGGGCAAACCCTCCTTTATAACTGTAATTTTTGTTTTGAAACAATTTAGTTCTAATAGATTTCAAGAGAAAAAGTTGCTGAAAATGAGCAAAAACGGCATTTTCAGAAATTCTTCTTGTTCTTGTTCTTGTTGTTACGTTTTTGGTAAAGGACGTAGCGCCTAAACGCGTGGACCTATTTTCATGAATGAGGTGTCATTCGATTCAGAATTTCTTATTTAAGACATTAGGGCTTCATTGCTCTAGCAACATCTGCAAGCAGTCATGCCGTTTTTTTTTCTAAATCAATTTATACACCCAACAAGCCGACTTGAAAACTATAAGAACCCTCAAAAATTCTTAGCTGCTATAAAACGTTTAATATAAAACAATCATCTCGTGCTCTCATTAAAACTACAGTCTTGGGTGTTTGGAGACACAGTAAAAGTGGGTTACAAGGCGGAGGAATTCATCTAGAAAAAGGGAGTTCTTATAGAGCCATCACTGGACTGAAACGATAAGTTTCTCTAGAGTGGGTGGTAGACATGGCCAACATACGGCCCGCGTAATGAATTTATGCGGTCCGCGATTAATCTTTCAGTATTAGCTATTTAACTTAATATTTAATTCATTTTAGACATTCTTGTGCTTTAATAGAAATAGAATATTAAATTATAAATAATTAACATACAATGTGATGAAATTATTAGATGAGAAATCAAGATTGAGTGATTTACATTTGGGAGGATGTGTTAAGAATAGCTGTAATACAAGTGTAGAGCCGGATGCAAAGCGCCTGAAAACGTCCCATTAGTTTAAAACAAAAATGATAGTCCTATTTTATTTTTTTGTTTATTACACTTATTCATTAAAAAAATTCTGTTATAAAATTTTGTTCACCTAAATCATCGTTTCCCAACCGTTTTTTGGCTCTGTCTCAAGTCTCTGTTAGACTGTCTCAAGATATACGAGAAAATATAATAGCACATTTAACAGCATTAAAATTGTCTTTCATGGAGTATTTTTACGAAGTGGTACAATTTAGCATAATTGTATTACCAAATGGTTCGCGAGCCAAAAATAAAAGGTTGGGAAACGCTGATTTAAATGAATCGTTTTTGTATCTAACATTTTTTAAATCTTTATATTTCGTTCGACCCGTGAAAAAATGTTTTCCTGCTTCTAATTCAGCATGGAGGCAAAAACTGATGTTGTGTCAAGAAATAGATGAAAATTGGACAGAATTTAAAATTGAAAAAGTGTAGAAAATAATTAGCAACGTGCGAAAAGGTAAGAAGCAAGATTGGTAAGAACAATGGACAGCCGTCGAGGACTCTATCAACCCCCAGCACTCCAAGACACCAATAATTTTTTTTTAAATCTTTAATCAGTAGGATATAATCTTGTAACTGTTGCTGACCAGATTTATTGGACGCTTCTGTTGGCAGGAGCAGAACGGTGAACAGGCTAATGTCACTACGAGCACGCTCAGCTTTGTGCCGGCCACGGACGATGATGGTAAAGCGATCACATGTCGCGCCGAAAATCCGAATGTAACGGGTCTCTTCATCGACACAAGTTGGAACATGCAAGTAGTGTGTTAGTAAAAATTTATTACATTTAATGTCAAATTCTTAAAATTTAAATTTGAATTTTACAGAACCTAACTTGTTCACTCCCTAGATGAAGTTCAGACACATACGAGGTGTGGCTATTAAATAACGAGACTATTGCTGCAAAACATTTTATTTTAAATTTATACATATTTAGTTATTATCACCTTCAATATACACCACTCCCCTATCCCTACAACGCTCCATGCGAATTTACCATTGTTCAGAACAGTGCTGGAAGTCTTTTTCTGTCAGCTCCTGCATGACGCGTGCCGCTTTTTTTTTTTACAGCTTCAACGGACTGAAATCGTGTTCCTTTTAATGCAGATTTGACTTTGGGGAACAGATCTAAAGTCACATGGGGCCAGGACAGACGAATAAGGGCGGATGGCCAAAAACTGGGATGTTGTACTTGGCTAGAAACATCTTGACCAGACAATGCAGTGTGAGCCGGCGCCGTTGTCTTGGTGGAGAACCCCGTGACTTGTACTTCCACAAATTGGGTGGGGTTTTTCCTTACCCTTTCACGGAGTTAAGCAAGCACCTCACGGTAGTAATGTTGATTAATTATAATCGATATTTTCATCCGTTTTGGACGTGGAAGGGCGATCCGGGTGGTCATCATCTTCGACGTCTTCTCGGCCATCTTGGAAACGCTTGAACCACTCAAAAACTCGCGCAAGTGATAAACATTCGTCGCCATAAACTTCTTTCAGTTTCATTAGCGGTTTTACCCAGTTTCATGTGAAATTTCACGACAATTCGTTACTCACCTACAAGTGAAGTATCATGTTTTCGGCAAATCGAAACTAACACCTCTTACATAAATGACGGTTCCGGTCAGACTGATTTCTCTACAAACACGTGAGACGCTGCACAGCTGTCGGTCGTTAGCGATTTGGCGCATGCATAGTTCCTCTGTAGCAGTATCAGTCTCGTTATTTAATAGCCACACCTCGTATGGCAAATCCAATCCACAATCGCTGGTTGATTTTTAATTTATCATGTATTATTTAATTTGATTTTAACTTAGATAGTCAATCTTAATTACAAGCCTTTAATAAAAATCATGAAAATGGAAAAGAAAATGGTTAAATTAAATTTTCTTTAATTTTCCAACGATATTTATTTTAAACAAACTCAAAAACACATCAAAATTATCCTAAAAATAATACTCAAGGTGGGATTAGCATACTGGACTCCCACGCGGAGGACCCGGGTTCGAATCCAGTTGCTGACCCTTAGATTTTCTCTTTCTAGGAGCTTCTTACAGCTCACTGTACGGTGATGATGAACAGTATTGTCTGTATGGACAGAACACTGTCCGGAGGGGCTGAAAAAAAGTTCCGGGCGCCAATAATCTCAGATGTTGACGCGGCTTAAAACACAAACTGGTTATCTGAAAAGTACAAATTGTTAATTATTCAACAATAAAATTATCAAAGATCACATAAACTGCTCCACAAAAAAAGTGGCGCACTTTGAAAAAAGCGTTTATTTTTTGTTTTATCACATTTTGGGTAAAGATTATTAGTTTTAATTATTTTCATAAACTGTCAGGGAACAATTAATCGAATCAAGGCCCAAAGTTTCTTGTAAATAGAGAAGCAATTCTTCGTTTAATCCCCTTCGGTCTTTTTGTGTAAACAACAACGTGAACTTGACCTCAACAGTAAATAAATTTATTGACCTCTACAGTTGCGTTTCGACTTTTTTCAAGCTGAAAGCATTGCAAACTCTCAATTACAGCAGAGCAAGTGGCCCGTATTATTGCATTAGTTGAGGATGGACGGAGTCAGCGGTACGCAGCACGAACGTTAGGGTTGCCTGAGACCACCGTCCGTAGAGCCATTCATTGTTACCAGGAGACAGGCCTCTGCACTCGCAGACAAGATTCGGGTCGACGAAGAGCCACAGAAGCACTTGATGACCGATTTATCAGGATCAACTGCTTCTGAAACAGCTCAAACACTGCTTACTGTTCGTGGAGTTCAGTCAGTGCCGAAAATGTACAAAGAAGGCTCGCTGAAATGTATTTACGCCCTAGGAAGCAAGCCACAGGACCATTGTTCACCGTAGACCATCGGAGAGCCCGTCTAGAGTTCGCTAGGGAACACCGCAACTGGTCTGGGAACGATTGGAGAAACGTTCTCTTTTCAGACGAGTCCCGTTTTGCTCTCTACGCAACTGATGTGAGGCGACGAGTTTACCGAAGGCCTGGGGAGCGCTACGCTCCGTGCAATATTTCTGGTAGACTACCATTCGGAGGTGGTTCAGTGATGGTGTGGGCTGGGATTTCTATGGGGGCTTAGACTGAGCTCCACGTCTTCAACAGGGCAATCTTGAGTGCAGATGTGTATGTGAGGGAAATTTTGCAGCAATATGTGATACCCTATGCACCATTAATTGGGGAAAATTTTATTTTTATGCAAGATAATGCCCAACCACACACTGCCGCCTGTGTTGTTCAATATCTCCACGATACTGGCATTCGTATTCTGAGATGACCAGCACGCAGCCCGGATTTAAATCCAATTGAACATCTTTGGGATGAGCTGGGTAGGCGATTAAGATGGAGAAATAATCCTCCCAGGTGCTTAGAAGAGTTGCGAGGTGCTCTGGTGGAGATGTGGGAGGAATTAACACAAGATTTCGTGAGAAATTTAATAAGGAGTATCCCGAGGAGATTGGATGCAGTAATGCGAGCAATACACGTTACTAAAATTCTTTTTCTCTTTTTTTAATCGGAAGAAATACTTTTTTTTTCAAATTCATTTCTTGCTGAGAAGTACTTTTTTGTTAAATTAAAGGTTTTTATTTCTTTTAGATCATTTTTTATTTTATTTTAGCCCTCACGTAACTTTATACTTCTTATATTTGCTAACTAAAATAAAATGTAGAACAAAAAAGTTACAGAGAAAAAAAAATAACGCATTTTTAAAGTGCGCCACTTTTTTTGTGGAGCAGTGTATTTCAATAGTTAAACTGAGATACAAGGCTTCACCAGTTTACCGATGCATTCTTGCAGTAGTAGTCAGGCTTATTAAATTTTCCAATTATTTTTTGAAGTAGTCCTTAAAGTCGCCATAAAAAAAAAAAAAAAATGAAATTCATGAAATTCTAAACTCATTTAAAATTGAGCAAATGGTTTTATAAAATGGAAAGCAGACTTCTTTTCTCTATCTTACAAAATGCACATGCAACATAATTACGAGGGTCGTTTGAAAAGTCCGTGCAAAAATAAAAACTACTTAATTTTTTGGGGTAAACCTTTTTTATTTTTCAACATAGTCTCCTTTTAGGCTTATACACTTCGTCCAACGCTGCTCTAGTTTGTTGATCCCTTCCGAATAATAGGATTTGTCCAAGTCTGAAAAATAGCCACTCGTTTCTGCAATCACCTCCTCGTTTGAATAAAATCTTTTTCCCGCCAGCCATTTCTTCATATTGGGGAACAAATAGTAGTCCGAGGGAGCCAAGAATAGGGGGGATGTGAAACGAGTTGGAACCCTATTTCCATATTTTTTGCGACCACAACTGCTGAGGTGTGAGCTGGTGCGTTGTCGTGATGGAAAAGGACTTTTTTGTGGGCCAATCGTGGGCGTTTTTCTTGCAGCTCGGTTTTCAAACGGTCCAATAACGATGAATAATATGCACCTGTAATAGTTTTACCCTTTTCCAGATAGTCGATGAGGATTATTCCTTGCGAATCCCAAAAGTCGCCTTAATCTTTCCAGCCGAAGGAACGGTCTTCGCCTTTTTTGGCGCAGATTCCCCCTTGGTAACCCATTGTTTAGATTGTTCTTTGGTCTCAGGAGTGTAGTGATGTATCCATGTTTCATCCACAGTGACGAAACGACGCTTAAAGTCCTGCGAATTCTTCTGGAACAGCTGCAAACCGTCCTTGCAACACTTCACACGATTTCGTTTTTGGTCAAGCGTGAGCAATCGCGGCACCCATCTTGCGGATAGCTTTGTCATGTCCAAATGTTGATGCAAAATATTATGTACCCGTTCATTTGAGATGCCCACAGCACTAGCAATCTCACGCACCTTCACTCTTCTGACATCCATCACCATATCATGGATTTTAACAATGATTTCTGGAGTAGTAACCTCAACAGGGCGTCCAGAACGTTTAGCGTCACTTGTGCCCATATGGCCACTCCGAAAATTTTGAAACCACTTATAAACTGTTCTAATCGAAGGTGCAGAGTCACCATAATGTTTATCAAGCTTCTCTTTAGTCTCCTGAGGCGTTTTGCCTTTCATAAAGTAGTGTTTAATCAACACACGAAATTCTTTTTCGTCCATTTTTTGAAAATCACTCGACTTCCTCGATTCAAACGAATGCCAAACACAGAGAAATAGACCGATCTGGCTGAAACTTGGTGCGTGTTCTTCCAAGAGATGCTACTAACTAAACATAACCTCGATACGCGCCAGTGGTGCTATCTCTCTGACTTTGCACGGACTTTTCAAACGACCCTCGTAGTTCTAAAATAAATATTAAATTATACGTTTGTAAAAAATGGTACTGGATTTGATGTTTTTGATCAATTATATTATTATAGAAGGTGAACTGCTTTCATAATGCCGACGCTGTTTTGACCCCTATTTTTTTTGCAATTAATAAGCAATATCTGCCTCAATTTTTAAAATAACCACTATGCAAAATATACCTTTCGAAAAATGTTTGGTATGTAGTTGTTTTTCATAAGTAGTGCACGTTTTAAACTTATATAATATTTTTGAGAAAAATGAAGTCAAAGTTTTTGGAAAAAATTAGAAACTTGCTATTTCTTATGTTTGGGCCACAAAGTGAAATACTTGATATTATTATTTTTGTATTATATTTTTTCCGGCGCATCGACGTCTGTGGCCATTAGCGCCTACTACACAGTTTATTTTCTCACATAAAGGCCACTAGAGCTGGGTTGGTACCTATTGTCCTATGGGGCTGCCACACACATATCTTGCTCAGCAAGACAGGGTGGAGCCTAGGCAAACGGAAGCAGACCGCGCTGTCCTCTTACATCATCGGTCTAGCCGACGAGGGGGAATGCGGTTTCGCCGATGGTACCATCTCTTATTTTCATAAGCTGACGTTTTTCCAAAATTCAAGCAATTAAAAGTACTTTGGGTTTTGCTTTAACTATTAATAAACAAGTTTGTAACGATTTATATAATAATACATACTTAATATTATTATTTTGGAATATAAATTAGCTTATTTAAAAGGAAATTTAATCTTCTTTCTAATGAGATTATTGAAATTACTGTAGCTTTTATAGTTTGAGAAATATAGACAACTGTTTGCTAAAAATTAGTAGTACCTTGAAAAAACATAAAATTTGAAAATATCTATAAAACAGAGCCGAATCGAGCCATAGTTTATATAGAATTTTTTGTTGCAAATGATGCCCAGAATCGCCTCCCGAAGTCTTATGCTGAACACCCTGTATAAAATCAGAACACCGAGCTTAAAGGATCGGTTTAAACCGTTTTTGAGCAAAATATAAGACTATGCGATAAAGTGGTTCTCCCAGTCATCTGACTTTGCCCAAGATCTCATTGTGGCTACAACCCTTAGTAATCTACTAAGCAGAATACCAACTTTCAACATACCGCAATTATTTCGTTGGTTGTATTGGTTACATAAATGCACAAAAACAAAATAAGAATTGGTAAAAACACTTTTTGGTTCTCAAAGAAGTTCAAAATCGATAGAAAATTTATACGGTTACAAAGTCTTCTCTTACTGTAGAGTAAAAGAAATTCAAAATGGATATCTAATCCAGTTGTATGTAAGACGAGCAATAAAACGAAAACCATTGTCGAATAGATGAGTGCGGATGAGCAAATGATAGCTGGTATTTGTAGAGTACAACTGCTAGATTTGCCCCAACATTTGTGGAAATTTGGGAAGTTAGAGAAAGATTTTGGTAAATGCGCGGTCACAAATCATTGTAAACATGGAAAGCCTTTATCACAAAGACCAGACGAAGCCGGACATAATAATAATGCCGAAGCCTAGGCCCTAGAACCACAATAGAGTGTATTGCTGCAATGTTGGCTTTGTAGATTAACAAGGTGAATAGAACCAGCCTGGAGTATATCTAAATATTGATTGGAATCAATTTGACGGCCCATGAATAGCTGAGCAGAGTGAACAATGGTCCTGCTTAATAAACCATCACCACAACAACCATGGCTATACATTCTGCCGCAATTATATGCGTTCTCACTATGGCTGATTATATGGTGTTCAGCTCAAGTACAGCTATGCAGTTTTTACGTCCTTTTAATGCAGTTTGTAGAACAGGAAATCTACGTCCGATTTTACAGTTAGAGTGCGCTCCTTTCCAAACATTCTCAGATTCCTCAAAATCTAACCAGAAATCACTTATCCCGTCAAGGCGCACTTCCATTTGATCCCTCTTAGCAGTGATACCAACATCCCCTTTAATATTATACATGTGGTAGATCTGTAGGTAATACAGATGTGGTACAACCTTTCAGTGGCTCAGCCCACAGCGAAGCAGGAGCAGATCGATTCCGGTTATGGCATTCCCAATTGATTGAGAACTTAGTTCGCAATTTCTAAGCACAAATCTTCAATCATTCGTTGTAGCGTTCTGCTGTGAAATCCATGTACAATTATCGATATTCGAGGGAAAATATCTTCAGCCATGTGCGATTTATATTTCTCCCAGAACTCTGTTGGAGATGAATTTTAGAGCAGGCGGTTAATATGATTGCAAGTAATGCACGTAACATTGATCAATACATCAAATGCATCTCAGTGTCAGTCGTTCACCAATAAATTCAGAGCTTGACCATTGCGGAGTGTGGCATGTGCAACGCCGTTGTGCAAAGACGTTGGAACGGGGCCCATTTACAACAACAGCATGCGAAGAAAGAAGCATTCATCTTGATTGGGAGATTTTTCTCATTTTTCTGAATTTCTATATCCAAAGCTAGCTGACCTATTAGTATAATATTCGCTTAGCATAAAAATACAATGTTCGAAACAGAAATTTAGCCAATTCCAACCAATTTAACGAAGAATTTGAATCTTGCCTTTTCATCTGACTCTCTACAACCAAAGCAAATAATGTGCATAATATACGATCGTCCTAAAAATACAATGTTCGAAACAAAAATTAAGTAAATTTCAGAAAAATTGATAATTTTGTATTTTTCCCTATTTTCTGAACTACTACATTAAAAAATAGAAGACCTAATGTGTATTGTATACGCTCGGCATAAAAATGCAATTTTAGAAAACGAAATTGTGGAAATTCCATCAAAATTAATGATTATTTTGTATATACATTGAGCTATTGCATGTTTCTGGCATGGTATTATTTTATAAAAATACACGCTTGTCCAAATTCTCAATTGCTGGAAGACGTTGGACCCCGGCTTATTTAAGAAAGAAGCCTTCATCTTGATTGGGATGTGCACGGTGTACAGTCTGCCTATCGTAGTTTCTTTAAATATGCCAGGTTATCCATCGACTCGCTCTCCTCGTTTGCGTCGTTCAAATGATTTTCTACTCGCATTCCATGTGTAATACGTAGACACTTCCGATTGCAGCAGTGTTTACGGCAAACGTATAATTTTGACAACGTGAAGAAAGCAGTTAACGTTGTAACCGGTGGATTCAGGGCTATTTGTTGCACATTGAAATCTATGTGAACATTCAATGTAACAATGCAATCAGAAACATTGAAATGGAATAATAAAATATTTAGTATAGCGTGTGTTGCTTTTAAGTACAACAGATGGCGCTGTTTTTTTTTTTTTTTAAAAAAAGCATGTTTTTACCCGTCACAGGTGTGACATCTACATAACTGGTATATAAAAACATGCTCGTATTCGAATGCAACGTTGTGACAAAATTTCAAGGCAAACTGTGAAGAAGTTTTGAAGATTTAAGATTTTAATCAAACGAACATTGACATTTTTATCTATATAAAAATCAAGCCACAGTAAGATTTGATTTGGATTAGATAATTGTTTTGTAAAAGTGATTATTTTTTGTTTTTATTTTAAACAAAAAACGGATTAACAATCCAATTTACCAAAACAACAATAATAAAAAAAGCATTACGAGGGTCGTTTGAAAAGTCCGTGCAAAGTCAGAGAGATAGCACCACTGGCGCGTATCGAGGTTATGTTTAGTTAGTAGCATCTCTTGGTAGAACACGCACCAAGTTTCAGCCAGATCGGTCTATTTCTTTGTGTTTGGCATTCGTTTGAATCGAGGAAGTCGAGTGATTTTCAAAAAATGGACGAAAAAGAATTTCGTGTGTTGATTAAACACTACTTTATGAAAGGCAAAACGCCTCAGGAGACTAAAGAGAAGCTTGATAAACATTATGGTGACTCTGCACCTTCGATTAGAACAGTTTATAAGTGGTTTCAAAATTTTCGGAGTGGCCATATGGGCACAAGTGACGCTAAACGTTCTGGACGCCCTGTTGAGGTTACTACTCCAGAAATCATTGATAAAATCCATGATATGGTGATGGATGACAGAAGAGTGAAGGTGCGTGAGATTGCTAGTGCTGTGGGCATCTCGAATGAACGGGTACATAATATTTTGCATCAACATTTGGACATGACAAAGCTATCCGCAAGATGGGTGCCGCGATTGCTCACGCTTGACCAAAAACGAAATCGTGTGAAGTGTTGCAAGGACGGTTTGCAGCTGTTCCAGAAGAATTCGCAGGACTTTAAGCGTCGTTTCGTCACTGTGGATGAAACATGGATACATCACTACACTCCTGAGACCAAAGAACAATCTAAACAATGGGTTACCAAGGGGGAATCTGCGCCAAAAAAAGGCGAAGACCGTTCCTTCGGCCGGAATGATTATGGCGACTGTCTTTTGGGATTCGCAGGGAATAATCCTCATCGACTATCTGGAAAAGGGTAAAACTATTACAGGTGCATATTATTCATCGTTATTGGACCGTTTGAAAACCGAGCTACAAGAAAAACGCCCACGATTGGCCCACAAAAAAGTCCTTTTCCATCACGACAACGCACCAGCTCACACCTCAGCAGTTGTGGTCGCAAAATTAATGGAAATAGGGTTCCAACTCGTTTCACATCCCCCCTATTCTCCAGACTTGACTCCCTCGGACTACTATTTGTTCCCCAATATGAAGAAATGGCTGGCGGGAAAAAGATTTTATTCAAACGAGGAGGTGATTGCAGAAACGAATGGCTATTTTTCAGACTTAGACAAATCCTATTATTCGGAAGGGATCAACAAACTAGAGCAGCGTTGGACGGAGTGTATAAGCCTAAAAGGAGACTATGTTGAAAAATAAAAAAGGTTTACCCCAAAAAATTAAGTAGTTTTTATTTTTGCACGGACTTTTTAAACGACCCTCGTATATTCAATAAATCGTCGTAGTCAAAACAATATCTGCTATGTGCATTTTTTTGGAGATTTTTGACTATTATAACTAGTTTAATAACCAAATTTTTGTAAATTTTGAGTTTTTTATTTACTATTTAATATAAGAATTCAATAGTAAAGAATGTTTGTTAGTCGCCTCCGCCCACGACACCTAATTAGGTAGTTAGTGAAGCTTGCCTGAAAAAAAATAGGCATTATATACTTAATTACCTATTTTTAGTTTTATATTTTTTTAGTTTAGAGTGATGTTTTTTTTTTCTTCTTCTTTTAATGACTACTTTAAAGTATAAGAACATGCGTAATATGGCAGTCAACTAATATCTAATACAAATTGTAGTAAAGAATTTATAAAGTAAAAACTCCAATGCTATTTCTAAATTTAGTATACTTATTTATCTCTTATACTCTTTTTTTTTATTATTACTTTATTTAAATGCAATTAGGGTCCAGCCATATGCAAAAGAGTTTGGTGTAACAACTAATGTTAAATAAAGGTAAATACAAAAAAGTTTACAATAACGTGTCAAAACTTCAAATTAATTATTACAGATTAAGTATTAAGAGAAAAATTGCAGAGTGAATAAGCTTAAAGTAAGCAGAAATACAATATTCTTTACCTGATTTTGCTATAATATACAGGGTGATCCATTTAAAACACACCAATCGCTAATAACTTTTTAGGAAAGTGGAAATCCGGATAAACCCATTAACTAAACTATATGTTTTTTTGGTCTAGTTTTCTAATTTTCCAGCCCCAATACTGTATCTTCATTTTTGGCGGAGTTACGGCCCAAAAACTGATCAAGGTTTCATTAGAACCACTGGTTTTGACAATGATTATAAAAACTACATGAAAAATTAGTACTACACTTTATTAAAAAAAGTATTATGATTTTTTTAAGTAATAAGAATGACTGCATACGCAGGATTCGAACTGGGAATCTCCCACTTACAATACCACGCTCTTGACCACTAGACCAACACTTTGCTAAGATATTCTTACCGTAATCATAGGTCAAGAAATCTTGCTCACGCGGTACATTAAAATGATGTGATGGTTACTTTTATTTGATGATCAAACAAATTTATCCTGATTCACCCACAACCATTACATTACACTACATGTTTGAAAATCTTCAATTATTATTATTTTTGTTATTCGCGTCACCAATAACATTTCTTGCAGTCAGAGGACCTCCCAAAATGCGTGTATTTCTGGGTGGAAAATTAATATTGAAAACCGTTCACGAATAAGATAAAATTGTAACTTTGATCTTAAATATCTAGACAAATATTAGGGATATCGAAACAGGGTTAACGTCATTTTTCACAATTTTTCATGTAGTTTTTATAATCATTGTCAAAACCAGTGGTCCTTATGAAATCCCAATCGGGTTTTTGGGCGTAACTCCGCCAAAAATGAAGATACAGCATCGGGGATAGAAAATTTGAAAACTAGACCAAAAAAGCATATAATTTACTTCGTGGGTTTTTTCGAAATTCCGCTTTCTTAAAAAGTTATTAGCGATTGGTGCATTTTAAATTGATCACCCTGTATACATATAACTTTAAATTTTATTTTCCAATTAAATGCACTCCAACAGGAAAATTCTATTAAATGCAATTTTAGGAGTCCGAATAGTGAGGCGTGCCTGTAATGTGCAATTCTGGCATTGAGTACGGTCCTATCATTTATGACCCATTATGAAGAATTAAATGTGTTCCTGGAAGTTTGAAGACAATATCTCCACCGGAAGAAACACTACCGTTTGTTTGTCCGTTTTTTTTATCAACCCGACTCGTTTGTGGTTATTGTTATGTAAATTTTAGTTGATAATTACTTTCTCTTTTTTGGTTACATTGTTTTATATACCAACGTTTGAATAATTTTTAACTTATATTTAATAATTTTATTTTTTTAAAGTTGAAAATATACGGTGAAATTGTCTGGTTGATTAATGAGAATGCTTTTTGATCTTAGTAACTCTATTTTTTGATCACTTCCATTGTGTGCTTTCTTATAGAAATGAAAATGTTACTTTCTTTTGACAACACTGACATGAATGGCGTGAATAACGGCTATCCAGCAATAGCAGTCGTAATATGCCATTGTAGCAGGAAGTCTTGACCAGAGAACGGACGCTACATACGCAGTTTTGGTGACGAGGCCACCGACTCCCGTGGAGGATTAGTTGGGAGGGTTTTTAGGGCTTGGACTAAAGGATTCTTGCGAGGGAATAGCTGGGAATGGAATTTGAGGTAACGGGATTTGGCGATGACAGAGCCTAAGTTAACATGGTGGAGCGGCGAGCAAAGCGTCGATGATAGTGGCTTCAAATCAAAGAGACCGACAAGCAGAGTCGCATGCACATAGTGACCGAGTTTAGTCGTGTTTCTCTTTTCGACGAGACATGATGGAGGAATTATTTCTATACAAAAATTCTTCCTCGAAAATTTGGTATTTACAGCAGCTGCTCTTGTGTTCCTTGATATGAACAGGACTAGACATGAACATGGTGAATTCCATCACTTGTACCAACAACTTCGGAAGCATCCTGAGCAAGTTTCATTCGTATTTTCGAATGTCTATTTCAACATTTAACTACATACTAACCAGTGTTGAAGGCATGTTAATCAAGAAAAGGACGAATTTCAATGTTAACCCCATTAATCCTGTCCCATTTCTTATCCAACACAATTTTCGAATGTCTATTTCAACATTTAATTACATACTAACCAACGTTGAAGGCATGTTAATCAAGAAAAGGACGAATTTCAATGTTAACCCCATTAATCCAGTCCCATTTCTTATCCAACACAAATCGATTGTGATGTAGAAGATCCTTTTGTTCCCACAGAGATTTATTTAAAAAAAACTACACCAATAAATGCAGCAATATCCATTTGAGCCTTGAAAATAGAGCACGATGAGAGCGAAGAAATGAAACATGTCACAACGCGTTACTCTACTCTCTCTTGGTAGCTCTATCTTCGCTTTGCTCCCCACTATGCGCGGTCCCATATGTTAACTTGTGTTTGTTTCCGCCGCATTGCTCTTCGCTATCATCGCCACTTTGCTCGGCGCTCCACTATGTTTCCAGCCTAAGGGAATTTTAAGGTCATTGTGGATAGTGTGGATAGGGACGTGGAAAGGAGCAATGACTAGGGTGCGAAGGATTTTGGATTGAAGGTAATGTAAGCGGTAAAGGCTCGAGTGTTTGGCCGTCCCGTATAATTCTATTCCGTATATGTCCAGGCTAGGGGCTAGCATTGAGTAATGCAGATGTGATTCGTTACGTAACGTTCGTTACGAACGTTGTCCAGTAGTTTTTTCCGTAAGTTGACACGTTTTAATCGAGTATGAGGATTCCAGGTTAGTCGCTTGTCGAGGTAAAGTCCAAGGTAACGGTAGGAAGGGCGATATGGTTCAAATATTTTTTTAATTTTGTTTTTAATAAGAAGAATAAATATTTATTATAATAAATATATACATAAAATAAATATAGAAGTATAAATGTATAAAACATTTCAACCTTCTTAACTAAGTGAAGAAAGAGAAAAGTTAGGTGAGGAGGATTGGAATGCAGGGAAAAAAGGAGAGGAAAAACCTGCAGTTAGTGTAGAAAGTTAGAGTAGGATATGTTTTAGTCTTCAGTGTCTGTATGTTGTAGAAGGATCTGTAGGAGGCTATGTCGCGGCATAGTGGATTGGGATGGCAGTCTAGTATGGAAAGGAGTTTGAGCAGACGATTTTGGATATTTTGGGGGATAATGGACGCAGTCTCCGTGGAGTGAGTCAATTCTAGTGCGTCGTGAAGAGTCTGTTGCGAGTCTGAGAAATTTGTTTTGGGTTATCTGAAGTTTCTTGAGGTTGTTACTACAAGTCAGACTCCAGGCGGTGCAGGCGATGGTTCAAATGTATGGAAGGGAGAGTATTCCGGTTTAGTGTGAAGACTATACGTTTGGATTTCTGTTGATTAACCTTAATTCTCCACTTACGAAGCCAGGGTTGTAGGATATTGAGATGGGATTGAAGATGGCGAGTTCTCAAACCAATAATTCTTATTTTCCTATGGTAGCAACAGCCACTGTGCTGGAAAGTTAGAGCTACAGGAACTGCTATAGATAGGACAGCACACTTAGGAGTAGAGGAACAAAGACGACTTCTGGATGCAGGACATATTTGTCCAATAGAAAAATTATCGTCACTGCTAGAGACTGCATAAAAGATATTGGACACCAGTCTCGATCTCATTCCCCTCCCATAAATTCAACTCATCCAATTTTCATTCAAATAAAATATTCAACCCTTCACGCCCAATCACCTTTAGCCAGTCATTCCACAGTTGAATTTCAAGTATTCAACATTGCGAACATCGCCACCACTCCGATTTGGTTCACATTCATCGTATTTATTTGTAGTCCACCCATTATTATCTTTATTCCTGCCTGGTTTTGTAAATATACAGGGAAATAAGTCGTTTTTCGAGTGATCTTTCTAAGAAAAATCAAATGTAAAGAGCTTTAGATGTTCTCAAGCATACACAAAATGGCTAAAAATTAATTTTACAACTGTTACAAACAAGAAGGTTTAATCATTATTTGGAGTTCCGTTTAATTACCAAAAAAAAAAAATGGAAACCTCCAGCCACATATTTAAGTGATCAATATCTTTCATTTAAAGGATCAAACTTATTCCTCTGGCTCGCAAGCCAGGTTAGCCAGGAGGTTATCAACTGCTCTCTGTATCTGAGGAGGCACCTTTGAAGGCACAGTACACGCTGCACAAGCTTCGTAATGTGCATTATTTGATAAATTAAGGAATAAGTTTGATCATTTGAATGAAAGATATTGATCACTTAAATATGTGGCAGGAGATTTCCAATGTTTTTGGTAATTAAACGCAACTCTCCCAAAATTACCAAATAATGATTAAACCTTCTTGTTTGTAACAGATGTAAAATTAATTTTTAACCATTTTGTGTATGCTTGAGATTATCTAAAGCTTCTTAGCTTTTCTTAGAAAAATCACTCGGAAAACGACTTATTTCCCGATATTAAGAAAAATTCTAGCCTTACTGCCTTGGCAATATTTTCGGTAGAAAAGGGATGAAAAAATACATAAAAATGACCTATCGCGAGCTCTTCTTTCTCTTTGATAACAAGTTAAAAAATTGAAATATGATTAATAAATACGATTTTGAAATGGCTTAGCACCTTTAATTTTGAAGATATCGAATAGCGGTTTCCGGTTTCCTTCATTACTTTTTATACTTTTTAAAACTGTGTATATGAAAATGGGGGTCAACTGCGAACCCTCACTTTTGGTCGATCGTCAGCCACGTATGCGGGCAGGAATCTAAAATCAAGTCACATATTCTGAAACTAGAGGCGACGGGCAACAAAGTTTTCTTTTACCATTTTTTGCTCAGATCAACCGTTTAAGCATGAAATGCATTTGAGCCGTCTTAAAATGAACAGGGTGTTCAATTATAGTATTGGCTTAGTTTCTCTTTCAGGCTTCAACGCTGAGACTACTCAAAAATTGAAAAAAAGAAAACATAGTCATTTAAAACCACATATATTTCAGCATGCAAATACAGTTTTTACTTGCACTTACTTAATTGTGAGGGTGTAGCGATAATTTTGACCAATACTTTAATAGAATCTATGTATTTTTTCATTTATTAAAATAAAATAAAAAATAATAGATTTGTTCGTAGTCTCACTTAAACGGAGCAACATAGGAAATCACATGACATTTTCAAAAAATAGTTTCGTATTTCTGGTAGGAAATTGAAAAATATTATTTATATATCTCTGCTTAATCCAACACCTATCTTCTTCCGTTTTAACAGGAAATCCTCCAAGTAGATTGAAGAGAGAGAAGATGGCCTTTGCGATCAACTCCTTATCGTGAGAGCTCAATAATGGAGTGACCCAATGTTTGCCTTCTCCTCGCAAATAATGTGTAATCTGGTTCTAAATTTACTTTTGTTTTAAATTTCAATAAAATATTTAAAAAGACAAATAAATATCTCTGCTAGATTGAAATTTTACAGCGACCTTTATGAAGAGATATCTTCCAATATCTTCTCCTGATCTGAATGTAATGACAACAGAGAAGTTCGATAGGTGAATTTTTACTTAGATAAAATGGAAGATTCTCTCAGCCAAAGCCTACGTAGATAAAATAACTACGCTACGATTCTGGAAAAGTGTTCATCATTTAGTAGTTGAGCTTGGAATTTAAAAAATTAAGCAATTACGTCCATTAGATTAGGTATCGTGGACGGATGCGACTTTACAATGGATTCTTTTATTTATTTTTATTTTTTAAATGTTTAAGGCGCGTCAACATCTAAGGTTATTGGCGCCCGGAGCTTTTTTTCAGTGCACTGCCGGCCGCCGGACAGTGTTCTGTCGTTACAGACAACACTGTCCATCACCGGACAGTGAGCTGTAAGAAGCTCCTAGGAAGAGAAAATCTAAGGGTCAGCAGCTGGATTCAAACCCGGGACCTCCGCGTGGGAGTACAGTACGCTAACCGCATAGCTAATCCCTTCCCTACCTTCAGGATTCTTTTATTAACCATTAAATAAAATCCAAAGCCTAGACCGGGAATCGATCCCAGCACCACAATAAATCTTTCCTCTACGGGGCTTTGCTTTTAGCCGCTCGGCTACCAGATGCATTTGTGTTACCTTACCTTTAGTTTGCACCCTCAAGCTATTCTTCATTATCAATCTCTTCATCATTTCACTTGAAACATTATTGTAGTTATATTAAATTCTTCAAGAATGCTCGGCACAAAATCAAGGGAGGAAAATGTTAGCAAGAGTGCTAAAATTCTTATAATTATAAGTTTAGAATTACCGTTCTTGCAACTAAGAAAAAAATGTGATCAGCGTTTATATCTTATATTAATTTCTCGGCTCCATGATTTATGTGGTTTACAGATCGGCCGATTGTGTCATTGAGGCTTGGCAGCACGCTCAATTCGTCGGACATTAAGGAAGGTGATGACGTGTACTTCGAGTGCCATGTTCGAGCTAATCCTGGCTGGAGAAAAATGTCCTGGCTTCACAATGTAAGTAGACAGTTTAAAAGAAGTTGTGTGCATGGTGACAAAATGAGCTTATGGCGTTTTTCAGCTAGTGCCTGGTTGATTCCATACCGAAATTCTTAAGGAATCTATGTAAGATGTTTCCTTAAGCAACTTTTTAAGGGGGTTGTAAGAACGTATTGCGATCTTCTTAGATCATTAGTGCCCCCTAAGTGTGACCCTATAATCTGTAACGGTTCTAGGGAGGTCCTTCTTCAACTCCTAGTACCTTTCCAGGCATCTGAATCTTCCTTGAATTAAGACATCGCGGTCTGTTAACTGTATTAGAGTTTCCTTCATCCCCCGTAGAATCTGCTGGTGTAATCTTACCTTCTATAGACTCTACTCCCAGCTTCTTCAGGTACCTTCTGAGTCAACATGCGAAAATTATTTTTAATTAGGCCAATGTGGAATCTGGAATTTCCCATTAATTTAAAGTATGCTTGGTTGTAGGGCGAACTGCTAAGCCACAACATGTCTGCAAGGCTGATCCTCATCAACCAAAGTTTAGTGCTGCAAAAGGTGAGCCGTGCTAATAGTGGCGTCTACAGCTGTGTGGCCAGCAATTCTCAAGGCGAGACGCTTTCTAACGAGTTCCATCTCAGCGTCAAATGTAGGCTCATCTTAAAACTTTGTATAAATAATAAACAACTTTTACTAGTGATTATGACTAAATGTTATTTGCAGATTCGCCAGTATGCCGTCATGACAGAGTGGTGCTAGTGGGTGCTTCTCGGGCCGAAAGCTTGGACATCGCCTGCCACGTGGAAGCAGATCC
Source organism: Rhodnius prolixus (assembly GCF_049639745.1). Classification (NCBI taxonomy): domain Eukaryota; kingdom Metazoa; phylum Arthropoda; class Insecta; order Hemiptera; family Reduviidae; genus Rhodnius; species Rhodnius prolixus. The sequence continues at coordinate 7,245,272 of NW_027411635.1, read as the reverse complement.
CCCGGCCACTTCCTTTCGCTGGAAGTTCAACAATTCTGGTGAGACCTTAGAAGTTGGTGCCGAACGGTTCACCAGCAACGGCACGGTCAGCGTGCTGCGTTACACGCCCGTGGCAGACTTGGACTACGGCACGCTCTCTTGCTGGGCAGAGAATTCCATCGCTCAGCAAGCCGTGCCGTGTCTCTTCCAAGTTGTAGCAGCTGGTAATTTCTTTCTTACTCATCGATACTTTTTGTGTTCTGAATAACTCTAAATTGCAGAAGGATCCAATGATTCAAATTAGTCCAACCAGAGAACCCGGCAATACCTACTACTACTACTATTGACGCTACGGCTTTGACCTCACCAACAAGTTTTCATCTTACACCTCCATTCAAAACATTTGCTTCTCACAGCTCACGTCATCGCGACATTTTTGTCTAGTCCACTTTTTGTCTCACATCGTATTTATTAGTTTTGTCTGAAATAACTTCTAGTCCCACTCAACACACTCTTTTCGCCGATAACGCCGCCTTTGAACTATAAATAGAATATTATCCGTATAAGCTATGAACTGGGAGTAGATACAAAAGTGGGTTTCCTGGCGCTGGGCAAATGAGCCATGGATTTTGACAAAACTAAACAGCTTACTTTGTTACTTATACTTGTAATGTTGAGAGACTCCTGGCACAATAAAATTTAATCCAAAATCAGTCAACCTGAAACTCATTATGTTTTTAATTGCTCTTGCGTATTAAGTACAAATATTGCAATCGCCCAGATTTTTACATTTTTACCTGAAATATACATTTTGAGGTGCTCTGAGTTCGAAAAAATGGTTTTAGAAATTAGTCGGTGCTTGAATATGGTCGATCAAATTGAATCTGTGTCTGCCAGATTGATGCCCAGCTGAACGGTTTCTTAAGTTTTGCGGTCAGAGGCTGGAAGGTTGCTTGTTTGCAGGCGGACAACGAGTTTTCCTGAGCGGAAGGCTTGCTTATTACTCGCAATTGAGATGGTCGCCGTGTCATTGCGGCTAGTACGCTCGTAATCCTCATTACGATGAACTGGCTTGGGTAGTGAACCAATTCTTCAAATTCTATGTTTCGTTTTAGAATCCATCGTGGCATTCGTCAAATAATTTTTCACACGATCGCATAGCAATAGATTTTTTTTGTCCTCATAAACATGGAGGTAACTCGGATTTTCTCGAAAAACAGGTCAAATAATTTTTTATAAACAAGGTGTATTCATTGTATAGATCTTTAGATCTAGCTTTAAATGAATCACTTTCTCAGGAAAATTTATTATATGGCTTTTTGTGAGAGGGGAGGGTACAGGCTTCCAATTAATGTAACGTTTCGGGGTAAAATTTGTTGTTTACCAACCTCTTCAAAGGAAATTACAATATTACTAAACACGGCGGTTTTCTTGTTATCAAAAGGCCATATATTGAATCTTTGTAGCATTGGTTTGCGTAAACCTATACACAACTGTTTCCCATTACAATCCTCGCCGTTCTATTTTCTCATACATCTAAACTCCGCATTTTAAATCTAACTTAAATTTCTCTAACAAAATCCACTTTACAAAACTGTGCATTTCACCGTAATGACACGTTAGAAGAAAGCCTACACCCATCCTCTTTGAAACTGCCCTAAAACGAAATTTCCTTTAAAAAAAAAAGAAAAATGAAAATAATTTAAATAATAAAATGAAAAATAATAATAATAATAATAAAGGGCTACCATACGTCCCGTTTTGACCGAGACTGTCCCATTTTAATGGTAGAGCATCCGTGCAATTCATCATTTTATCACGGTTATTTCATAAAAATCGATAAAGGTCAAATATATACGCTGAACGCTATAAGCAAAATTTGATAAAATCTAAATTATAGAATACATTTTATAAAGTTGAAGCTAGTGACAAATAACAGCTACAGTTTATTATAATACGTTTATGTCCAATTTTTACTTTTAACAAATGTTAAGTTTGAAAGTACAGCCTGTGATTATAGCCATCTTCGACTTGTTTTTTTTCTTTGAATCGATGGTATCCCCAGCCTCGGTGTAGTAGCACTTGGATTTTCTGTAAGTATGAGCGTTTTCATGTCCTTTTTTTACGAGATCTTCCATGCACCATATGGATTAGTTCATTTCATAGTGCGCGTGGAAAGCTGGCAAGCTTAATTCAATCATGATCTGAGGGTAGATGAATACAAGATCTAGAGCAATAATGTTTTAAAAATGGGGATCAGTTATTAGAAGATAGAGTTTAGTAGTTCTGTCTTAATTTTAGTGTACTGTGTTTGAAGTTTAAACGTTTAAAAATTATACTAAAGGTATACTAACAACAGAAGTTGTTAACCACAATCTTCCACACTTGCAATGTTGGTCACTTCTCTGCTAAATATTATAGTCCTTTTAATATTATAATATAGGCCTTTTCCGGGATTGTCGGAAAGATGAGGCAAGGTTTAATCAAAAACTTTATTAATTTAAATGCTCTGTTAAAAATCTAGTTTTTGGTCAGATAAATTATTCGTCAATTCGGGCTAGCGTAAAACTGTTTTTGTGTGGGTATACATATATGTGTGATATAGTTTGGCGGATTACTTACTGAATTATTACATTATTTATTTATCAAAATGATCTTGGCTTTAATTGAAAACAGAAATTTAGCCTATTCTTTAATAAAATTTCCGCCTCTTCATTAACTAAAAACATTGACTATTCTTCTTGTTACCTTTTTTGTAAACAACGTAGCGCCTAAACGCGTGAACCGATTTTCATGAATAAGGTGTCATTCGATTCGGAATTTTATGTAGATGTGCCTTTTGGGGGTCTCGACGCTGTACATCGAATGGGAAAGGAGTTAGCCCCCTTTATGTAAGGCCTCCTCCATACATTACCTCTTTAATGGTTAGGATATTGCATGTCATTTCCAAAATCATTTTTATTTTATTTTTAATTCTGACTGGAAATTGAAAAATGGTTTATATATCTCTGAAAAATTGAAATTATACTTGTAGTTCCTTTGCTTAGAGGCCTCCGTCATCAAGTACTTTATGACGATGATAACTACGATACTCGGAAAACTTCTCTAGGAGAATGTTTACTGATATGAAAGTAAAGATTTAACTGGCTATAAAATTAAAACTGTCCGGTAGGACAGTTGTATAAGGGTTGACCATCAAAAACTGCACGAAAAAGCGTAACGTTGAAAAACACCCAACTTTGACAATTTTTAAAGATAAAATTCCCAAATTTTCTTTAAATCTTACTCCAAACCATCCTTTATAACTGTAATTTTTTTGCAACCACCCAGATCTAATAGGTTTCGAGAAAAAAGTTGCCGAAAATGAGCAAAAACGGCTTTTTCAAAAAATGTTCTTGTTCTTGTTCTTGTTGTTGTTGTTGTTGTTGTTGTTGTTGTTGTTGTTCTTGTTACCTTTTTTGTAAACAAAGTACAGCCTAAACGCGTGAACCGATTTTCATGAATGAGGTGTCATTCGATTCGGAATTTTATGTAGATGTGCCTTTTGGGAGTCTCGGCCCTGTACATCAAATGGGAGAGGAGTTAGCCCCCTTTATGTAAGGCCCCCTCCAAAATTATTATTACTAATTATTCTGTAAATCTTGGCCCTATTTTGATAAAATTTGGTAGGATGATAGAGTTAGGGCTCCCTACGTAACAATAAAGCGTCGATCTGCTGTCACTTGTTAAGGGGAAGTATAGCAATCGTTTCAAATTATCGACACGTGAACCGATTTTCATGAATGAAGTGTCATTCGAATCGAAATTTTGTACAGATTTGCACTTTAAAAGTCTCGACGCTATGCCTCATAAGGAGGGAAGTTTGCCCCACCCAAATAAGGCCCTTTCTAAAACTATTATTACCAATATTTCTATAACGCTTAGTCCGATTTTGATAAAATTTAGCACGAAAAAGTGATTAAAGCTCCTCTACGTGGCTGTGAAGTGCCATCATGCTCTTACACCTACTAAGGGAAGTACTGCAATCGTTAAAATTATCAATGAGTGAACCGATTTACATCAATGAATTGTCGTTCGATTCAAAATCATTGCCTTTTAGGGAGAAGTACTGTAATCGCAGTTTATTTTTCTTGCTCCTCTTAAAAGGAAGTACTGAAATCACAGTTTAATTTTGCTATTTACGTACAAATACCTTCCTATTTTATTCAAAACGCTTTCTAAAAAAATTGTTATTGAGGATGGTTCGGGGACCGCAACTATAATCATTCTTTAAAAAGATCTCTCCAGTGGTAGTTACGGTTCCGACTTAACACCTTATCAGGTTATAATGATAGAATAGCTTATTCCAAATTTTAAAAAAATCCAATCTGTAAAGCAGATATGTGACTTTGCAGAATAGACAAAAAGGAAAATCTATCCAAAAGGTACAAAAATCTCCTTAACAAAAACTTACAGTTTTAAAAGTTAAGTATAAGGGTTGATTAAACGCCAAAAGGTACACAAATCAGCAGTTCCCAACATTTCATTAATACTTCATTGATATAATTTAAGTAATTTTACTGCATTAACTTTTCCTTCACATTTTTTAGAATTTATTAGATGTCACAGACCCTTATGCTGGCCAGTTCATTCATAATATTATTTTGTTACAATTATGATAAAATGTATATTATATCTTCGTAATCAAATAGGTACTTTATTTTAACTCTATTCCAAATTATTCTTCTGATTTATCTTTAATATGCCCTTTATTCTGAGTAGTCACATATACATGCATGTTAAAGTAGAAAAAGACTAAGTTAGAGTCGGCTACTGTTTAAATTTGAATCACAGAGGATTCAAAACAATATTTCAGTCTTGAATTCGTCTTACCGAAATATTCGTGAGCACAAATAACATACAGTTAATAACAAGTAGATTATTCAACAATATTTACTCATTTCTCAATTGTAATTTAATTTAGTCCCCCTAATTTTACTTATGGTAAAATACTGGAATAATTAGCTGTCCTAAAAATATGCATATCTTTATTTTCTTTATTTTATATTACATATATATAACATTGTGGGAAGAACACCTAGATTGAGAATGTAATTGAAGAAAACTATATTATTTGCGATAAAGCCAGATTATTTATTACTTATTATTACAAACGTTTGACTACTACATAAAATAACAATTACTTTAATCGAAGAATGAACTTAAACCAATGATTTTTATTTAAAAATAAAAATAAATAAATAAAATCATTGATGTATGTTGGTGTAAGCATTTTTTAAAAAAGTTTATGAATTTTTTAGCCTCTTATTTTTTTTATATTTTTTATAACGTTTTCTTTTTCACCTGTGATTAATAGTTTGATTATTATAGATAAATAGATATTACAGTCAATCTAAGTTAAATGGTGTGCTACTTGAGTAAATATTTTGTAGACGAAAATGGCCAGCATAAGGGTCTGTGACATCTAATAAATTCTAAAAAATGTGAAGGAAAAGTTAATGCAGTAAAATTACTTAAATTATATCAATGAAGTATTAATGAAATGTTGGGAACTGCTGATTTGTGTACCTTTTGGCGTTTAATCAACCCTTATACTTAACTTTTAAAACTGTAAGTTTTTGTTAAGGAGATAATATCCAGATATGATAATAACGTTTCGCTTCCAGTTATTACTAATTTTAAATGTATTTCTGAAATAAGTAATAGGCCTTTGTTTAAAGCAAATCTTTGGAACCATTTTTGTACCTCTAGAGCAGTGCTTCCCAATTTATGTGCCGCGGCTACGGTAGAAATGTGCCGTAAAAAATAATAATAAAATTATAATGGCGTTGCATTAAAATTAATTATAAGTTAAAATAGTATAACCTCATATCCTATAATGAAATAAAACACAAAATGATGCAGAAATACCATGAGTTTCTAAACAAAACAAACCTCACTTCATCAGTTCTGCTTGGTGGTAGCCCTCCATAACAATTTCAATAGTGGGTGGGCAGAACGAGTCCACCTTTGGAGTCGTAGGATTTGAATCAGTTCCAGGGTTGGAATCGATTCCAACAACTCGTTCACTCAGTTTCTGTACTTACCCTATGCATTAGGACAAATGTCACGTAATTTACTAAAATATATCATTAAAAGTTAGTTAACACACATTAAGTACTATCCCTAATTTCCAATTGCTCTGATAAATATAAAATTCAACAACGGAACACAAATATTAACCCAAAAATAGGCTGGTCAAATATAAAAATTAAAGCAATGCAGATTTGTGTCATTATCTAGCTTGACCACTGGAAGACTGGAGTTAACCTGCTTCTAGAGGATTCAAGACAGAGAATTAGTAAAATATGTCATAGCTTTCGTACTTCTTTATTCTCTGTTTAGTTTTTGTAACTTTAATCTCATTTAGAGGTGCTTTTAATCACTTTCTTTTAGTTACGGATTTACAATTTTACATGAATTACAAGCATTTCTTGACATCAATAATGAGCATTAAAATAAAGAATTTCTTTGCCATAAGATTCATTGCTACTGTATACATGTAGTTAATTGTATTGACAGAGAACGGTATAGACGGGTGAATGATTGGGTTTGTTATTAATCTTACAGCCTGCTACAAAAACTTATATTTTTGTAGGATTGTAATAGTGTTGTTATTACAGCACTACTTGAGCATAATACGTCATTTTAAAATGAAATGGGAGCATTTCAGTTGCAGTGTGCCGTTTCCTGTTTGGTATCTGACTAATGTGCCATGACCAGAAAAAGGTTGGGAAGCACTGCTCTAGAGACTAATGTGCGGCTTCTTTTTTTTTTTGGTCGTAGGAAAACCGTATCCTGTGAGAAACTGCAGTGTTAGCAACGAGACAGGCATGTCACTGGCTGTATGGTGTCAGCCAGGATCTGATGGCGGCCTACCGCAGATGTTCCTCATGCAAATCTATGTGGGCCAATATTCTGAAGCGCCAGCCTATAACATCACCTCTACGGACACCCCGTATTTCCTATTGTCCGACCTAGAGGCCGGAGTCACCCTGCGATTAGTTATCTACGCACTCAATTCTAAAGGACAGAGCCAGCCTCACATTATCGAGGATGTCACCCTTAGAGACCCACAGAAGAGAACAGGTGGAACTTCTGATTATTATTATTATTTTTTTATGTAATTTTATTTATTTTATAAAAATTATTATAAAAAACTTATTAACTAAAGTATAAGTTCCTCACCAGCGGCTTGTACTGTACTAACATAAGGTTATGCTATTTGAATGCTACGAGGGTCGTTTGAAAAGTCCGTGCAAAAATAAAAACTACTTAATTTTTTGGGGTAAACCTTTTTTATTTTTCAACATAGTCTCCTTTTAGGCTTATACACTTCGTCCAACGCTGCTCTAGTTTGTTGATCCCTTCCGAATAATAGGATTTGTCCAAGTCTGAAAAATAGCCATTCGTTTCTGCAATCACCTCCTCGTTCGAATAAAATCTTTTTCCCGCCAGCCATTTCTTCATATTGGGGAACAAATAGTAGTCCGAGGGAGTCAAGTCTGGAGAATAGGGGGGATGTGAAACGAGTTGGAACCCTATTTCCATTAATTTTGCGACCACAACTGCTGAGGTGTGAGCTGGTGCGTTGTCGTGATGGAAAAGGACTTTTTTGTGGGCCAATCGTGGGCGTTTTTCTTGTAGCTCGGTTTTCAAACGGTCCAATAACGATGAATAATATGCACCTGTAATAGTTTTACCCTTTTCCAGATAGTCGATGAGGATTATTCCCTGCGAATCCCAAAAGACAGTCGCCATAATCTTTCCGGCCGAAGGAACGGTCTTCGCCTTTTTTGGCGCAGATTCCCCCTTGGTAACCCATTGTTTAGATTGTTCTTTGGTCTCAGGAGTGTAGTGATGTATCCATGTTTCATCCACAGTGACGAAACGACGCTTAAAGTCCTACGGATTCTTCTGGAACAGCTGCAAACCGTCCTTGCAACACTTCACACGATTTCGTTTTTGGTCAAGCGTGAGCAATCGCGGCACCCATCTTGCGGATAGCTTTGTCGTGTCCAAATGTTGATGCAAAATATTATGTACCCGTTCATTCGAGATGCCCACAGCACTAGCAATCTCACGCACCTTCACTCTTCTGTCATCCATCGTCATATCATGGATTTTATCAATGAATTCTGGAGTAGTAACCTCAACAGGGCGTCCAGAACGTTCAGCGTCACTTGTGCCCATATGGCCACTCCGAAAATTTTGAAACCACTTATAAACTGTTCTAATCGAAGGTGCAGAGTCACCATAATGTTTATCAAGCTTCTCTTTAGTCTCCTGAGGCGTTTTGCCTTTCATAAAGTAGTGTTTAATCAACACACGAAATTCTTTTTCGTCCATTTTTTGAAAATCACTCGACTTCCTCGATTCAAACGAATGCCAAACACAAAGAAATAGACCGATCTGGCTGAAACTTGGTGTGTGTTCTTCCAAGAGATGCTACTAACTAAACATAACCTCGATACGCGCCAGAGGTGCTGTCTCTCTGACTTTGCACGGACTTTTCAAACGACCCTCGTATAATAGTGAACTGAAAAAAAAAAAATCTGTTGCGAACACCCACACTACTTTCTCTTACGCACGTAAATTTCCTTGAAACACAATTTGCCCTAAAAGTAATTCACTTCAATTTTATACATCTCATATACAGGGTGATCCATTTAAAACGCACCAATCGCTAATTACTTTTTAAGAAAGTGGAATTTTGAAAAAACCCACTAAGTAAACTATATGTTTTTTTTTTGTCTAGTTTTCAAATTTTCTATCCCCGATGCTGTATCTTCATTTTTTGCGGAGTTACGGTTAAAAACCCGATTGGGGTTACATAAGGACCACTGGTTTTGTCAATGATTATGAAAACTACATAAAAAACTGTGAAAAATGTCGTTAATCCCGTATCAATATCCCTAATATTAGTTGAGATATTTAAGATCTACACTTTATTAAAAAAAGTATTATGATTCTTTAAGTAATAAGAATGACTGCATACGCGGGATTCGAACTGGGGATCTCCCACATACAAAGCCACGCTCTTGACCTCTAGACCAACACCCTGGCAAGATTTTCTTACCGTAATCATAGGTCAAGAAGTCTTGCATACTGGGTGCATTAAAATGATGAGATGATTGCTTTTATTTGATGATAAAACAAATTTATTCTGACTCACCCATAACCATTACATTTTTTAAAATTTTCTGGTATTATTATTTTTGTTCTTTGAGTCTCAAATAATATTTTTCGCAGTCAGAAGACCTCCCAAAACGTGTATTTTTGGTGAAAAATTAATCTCGAAAACCGTTCACAACTAAACAAGAAAAACATATAGTTTACTTCGTGGGTTATTTTCAAAATTCCGCTTTCCTAAAAAGTTATTAGCTATTGGTGCATTTTAAATGGATCACCCTGTATAATGTATAAATAATACAATAAATGGGACGAGAAGCATAACTATGAAAGTGTTTCAGTACAATATAGTAGAAGGAAATCCATTGAGATAATGCAGGGGTCGAAAGGTCCCTGGTGTTTGATGAAGCAAAGAAAAGTTATTAATAAAAAAACAAGAATAAGAAATCAAATTCTTGGGTCATAATTGACATTCAACCTCTACTTATTAAGATATTGTGTTCACCTACATACTGATTTGACCTAAAAACATTTTTTTGTTTTCAGGGGGAGCTAAAAACATGTATCTTTAGTAATAATACAGTTTCGATAGATGAAACGTTTGTAAAACCTCCTTTTATTAGGAATAAAGGGCTGAAAAATGATTAAGATCAAATGAGGCGTTGGGAATTGTTGTAGGTGATAAGGGCGAGGTGAGCACAAGACCTATGCTGGGAGTGACAGGTGGTGCCTGTCTAACATTTCTGCTGGTTTTGTTGCTGTTTCTGGCCAAACTGAGACTAGGCGCTAGTCCCGCTCCGCCAGTGGATGACATGAAAGTGCCGCCATCCACTTTTCACGTCAAAACAGCTTTGGCGAAGTTCTCTGCTGATGAAAGGGATCCTGACGTCATACCAGCAAAATTTGGTTAGTTAATATTCTTTTTTTTTTTATCTGCAAAAATAGATTTTTGAAAAGAGTTGAACAATAGGTAAACAAAATGTTTTGTGACAGAAATAAGTTCTTATTTTGGGTCCATTTTTACGTGTATTTCGGTTTTCAAGATAATGAAGTTGGACCATATCTTGGCTGGCCCAGATAGAATAGTTTAGAGAGGAGCTGCAAACGCTGTTCTGGAGAACTTAACTCGCACTGGGGAAGACTAAGTCTTTTCTAGAGGTATTACGCCTGTTAAAGCGATGAAGCGTACATGAGTCTGAACAGTCGAAGAATCATTACTCTACTAATTTTTGTTAGAGGCTGATAGATCTTTTACGATTTGATAGTTTGCCGTATAGCCTAATATAGGCGGGCGTAATACTACACTTAAAATGACACTTTCATCACCCCACTGTACCCACAGAGCCTTCAGAGATGGTAAATGTGATCAAAACTCGTGGGATCCGCAACTAAACTCTAGTTAACCATAATGTACTTGTAATACTGACCGTAATGTCACGAAGTCCTGCAGAGGCGTTATTTATTCCGTTCAACTAGAGGGTATCAAAATGTTTTACTTAGCACGGTAGTACCACTTTTGCTGATATTATTGGCTGAACAAGAGTAGATAATTTGTATATATATGTATTGTAAGTTTTCTCACTCTATTTAAGAATTACAACTTCAACTAGTGACTGCCACTGTTAATAAGTAGGTTCGTAAATGATAAAACATGCTAAACTTGTAACAAACCTGATTTACTGAACTAATTCACTAAAGTCACAACAGTTCACTGTTCACAATTAAAACTGCTCTCAACTGCCTCACTGGTGCCGCTCTCTTGGTTTTTATATAGTCATAGAATGTTCTGGAATTCTGCTAGAAGCTTCCAGTCTGATCTAGGCATTTCTGGTCTGTCCCTGGTCAAGTCTAGACTTTCGACTTATGCTAGCTCTTCCTAGTGATTCCCTCACGAACTAGAGGTTCCATCTCCTCGCAAGAGATGGCGCCAAAGTCACTTCGTTACAATAAATATATTATAATATTAATATCATTGTTTGATTTCAGACCCTTCTGCGACTGCCTCCGCCAGTCAGAGCATCACTAATCCGGGCCACTGCTGGACCGATTCTAGTCAGGTAAAAAGCTATCACATCATTTCATTTAAATAGCAATATCCTGCAAAACGGCTCTACTGAATGATTTTAAAACTTTAAATAAACATTACTTTATAAGCTTTAAACTTTTATTTCAAAGTAGAGTGAACTGGGGTAAACGGGACATACCGTGTTTTGGTAGTTCAGTATACCTAGGTAACTGCTTTCAGATAGAGCTAGTAGCGAAATTTGCTTGTGCGGCCAAGTTGGGTCCTCTTCTCCGACAGCCATCAGAGCTGAATCCTTAGAAGTCAAATATGGTGCACCCTACTTGGATATCCTGACGATAATTAGTCGTCAAAACAAGGTCTTCCCCTAAGTGCACTATGGTCCCCAACGCAGACTGAGCGATCACACGCATCGCGTAGTCCTAATTAGTATCATGTGTAGCTTTTGCCAGGCAAATACTGCAAAGAGTTCGACTTCTTGAAGGAGATTAATTAAGTGTTATATTGGACCTGCAGTACTTAATACCTCATTTGTGTTATTATGGTAATTGTTTTATTCACTGGGATCTGACTTCATTTAGGAATGTCTTCTTCGCTTCCCGGCAGACTCCGCCGATTTTTATTATTCCCAGATCAATATCTCATTTTCAATCATAGGTGGACATCATCAGGGGAAAAAAAATCATTTACTTATTGGTACGAAGGTGCACAACAAAAAGTTGTAAGTTTAGAATAATTGCATAGTAACAGAATTTTTTCTTGCAGATGTTCGCTGGCGGAGGGAAAGACCAAAGTTGCAGCGATGTCCAGTTCAATGGACTGGCCATCCAACAAAAATTGATGACCAGCTCTCTGCCAGAGAGCTGCGTATGATCTGGCGATGACTTAGCTGGCGAGCCCAATACAGGCGCTACTGCAAACAGTATTCTGTCTTTGTACTCTGTTCCCCCTCTACCTCTACTTGATAAGTACATTACATTACGACTAGTCACTATGTTTGTTCATATTGTACTATATATATCATTACTCCACTCACACAAACACACATGCATTATATCCATGTAGTGTGGAGTATCTACATTATATATATATATACATATATATATGTAAGTTGTTTGATTCTGCGTGACAGTTTTGTGTAAGAAGTAAGTGATTTAGTTAGAGAAATAGTGTGAATGTTGGTGATTTGTGAATATTTGCCAAGAGAGAATGCATTGGTTGAATAGAACAAGGCATATCAATCATTTGTTTTTTATTTCTATTCAGTCACTAATTTAGATGAAACAAATTATTGTTTCGTTCTTGAATCCAACATTATTAATTTTTTTTATTTTGATTATTTTTTCTAATAAATCTTTTTAAAAAAGTATTTTAAAAAAAAGTAATATTTAAAGGCATTTCTTATGGCTCAGAATTTTAGACAGCATTTTTTTTTTAAACAGTCAACCTTATTTCATTCAGATTAAACATTCCTCCACAGGTTTTGAATAAAAGATGTTAAATTTGATTAAAGTTGGATTTGAATTTGGATGAAAAAAGTTCAATGGATTTAAAAAGGTTAGATACATGTTGACAATAGATCTAGTTTTGTTGAAAATGTTTTTATTTTTTTCATTTTGTTGAATACAGATTTAATTTTTAGTTGACATCAGCTTTAATTAGATTGAATATAGGTAGAATTGTATTGAAAAATTAGCTTTAAAAAAATAAATAAATAAATTGGTTCAATTGTGTGGAATACACGTTTAATCGAATGAAAAATATTTTGGTTAAAATTAGGTTTAACTAAGATTATTTGGTTTCAAATGTTTGATTCGATTAAAAATACATTTTATTGGATTAAAAAATGTGGTTTGAAATTGGTTATATTTTATTGGTCCTCTGGTTAGTGAAATGACATTAGGGTAAATGTGAAACACATTATGTTAATTTTTCGTTATCAATTTAAATGTTTGTTTATTCTGCACTGTTAAAGTTATGGATTGCTGTTTAAAGGCTGCTAATGTGTTTGGCAAAACAATTTATTTATTTAGCATTTAGTTTATTTATTACTTAAGCGTCAGTTATTTAACAAACGCTCAGATCTGTGTTTATGACAGCAACTTTTTTTTTTCTTTTTTTTTTACTAAAAACTGCATTTTATGGCAACCGCTTTAAATGTATTGACAATTAATTACTTTCGGGCGCCAATAACCTCAGATGTTGACGCGCCTTTAAAAAAATAAAAAAATTACTTTCATTTATAATGTTTACAAGATTATAGTATTGTATATATTTGGGATACACAAAATCTAGACTACTACATATATGATCGATTGATCGTTCGAGGGATACTTAGATATTATATATGATGCACTAAAATGCGTCTAAAAAAAGGCCAGTATAACCATTTTGAAAAAAAAAATCTATATATATCTAATCAAGCATGCCAGTTAGTCATCGATATTTCGCAGTCTTCTGAGAAACTGCAAAACAGGGCATTTAACCAAACCATAAGACGTACCGATCGATCCACTAAAAGATCAATGCTAATCGTGCTTTTCAACTTCTCCTTATTCCTGACGTAGGACTTGAGACCAGCATAGCTTGATACCATCTTCAAGGGAATTATAACCAGCTCACTGATAAAAAATATATCGCATTCCGAACTATTTTTGCTGAGTCCAGTACGGGCTTCCTCGAAAGTCGGAAATCCTGATCTAGCGAGTGTACATTCTTAATCGTCTCTACTGATCCATATCTTTCATTTCTGCCGCTACATCTTGATACTACTTTTGTGGAAATTGTCATATAAGATCTCTGTACTCGCCTGTCCCTCTGGTGGGTATTTGAAACGAGGATGTCTCCGAGTTGTTGTGCAAGATTTTGATTATGCAACAGGCCCAAAAAATACCTGATTAAATTCATTTCAGGTATGATTTTCGGAGAATACTTATAATATGGAGACACTTCTCTTTCCGGCATGATGCCGAGTTCGTGCGACATTATTGCGCCTCGAAAAAGGAATCGGTTACAGCCAAAGTAGGGCACCCAACTGTAAATTTCTGAAGAGATTCATCAATCTGCATTTCTCACTCACCAATGATGATTTACAGTATGATCTCATAAAATCCAGATAAATTGCTCTTTGTTTTGAAGCTTTGAACTTCCAAAATTGACTCATGCCATGATACATCCATCACACCCCAGCTATTGATCTAGTAATTGTACAACTGCATACTTGATCTGACCGAAATTTTTTTCTCAGTTTGGCTCACAAGATTATTATTTTTATTACATTAATTTTTATTTCATTTTTTAAATTTGAATCCGGAGTCTTTTTCAGTGCACTGACGGTCTCCGGACAGTGTTACTGTTTCTAACTCGTTGCAGAAAACATTGTCAATTACTGATCATTGAGCTGCAAGAGGATTCTAAGAAGAGAAAATCTAATGGATGGCAGCTGAATTCTAACCCCGGATCTCCATGCACTAACCAGCCCAGTGCACTAACCACTGAGCTAATTTTCTTTCCTCACACTTTTATTATTTATTATTTAAAAATTTATTACTATTATTTTTAAAAAGTATCAAACAAATCGTCGGCCATCAAGAAATGTATCTTAAATTTTGTTTACTTAACCAAAAAAAAATCTTGTAAATATTAACATATCTGTCCTTCACTATTCAACCACTTAAATTCCATTATTAACCAAACCACTTCTGTTTAAACAAATTAAAAAATCAAAATGAAAAAAATAATGGTTATATATTTGTATGCATGTATTATTTTGAATACAAAATATATGTTTGTGTGAATATATGATCTATGCAATTAGTCTTAAATATCATTCTTCCTTATAACACCAATGTTCTAATTAGATGCAATTTCAAAATAAAATAAAAAAGTAAAAAAAAAGGAAATAAACTTTTAAAAAATTAAAAAAAAAAGGTTTCTATAACTTTTGAGAAAATTTGGCAATTTTGTTTATGCCTTAAAAAAAAAGAGAGAGTACGAAGAAAACATATTTAAGGTAGTTGTGTATTTCTCTTGGATTAATGTATCAAAATAAAATGCATCACAGAGAAATATTTCAGGAATTTTGGAAATAACAAACATTCTATAAGGCTTGGCAGGTATCTGAATTATTTTCACCTTTCCATCTTAATTAATATTTTTGTTGTTGTTGGGTTTGCAAATTGGGTTTACCATTGAGGAATAGTAGAGTTAGCCCCAGTCTAACTACATACTTGAAGATTCAGGTAATTTGAATTCGGGCTGCCTCCTTTACAACCGACTAGTCATATCCGCCCAAGTAAATCATTTCGCATAACCTAGCGTGCATTAGCGATAGCAACCATTTCTACTACACCCAACATCTGCAAGAAAGAGATGCTAATGACTGCCATGAAACTGGAAAGGTTGCGTTGGCTGAGTCACTTGCAGGAATTGGAGAAGAAAGGATTCCCACGAATAGTTCCATGCACATCATCCAGGCTGTAGAAGACCTCGAATTTCGCTTAAAGACTTGTTTCGGTACTTGAAGGCGCATTTTCGAAATTGGCATCAAACAGTGGAGGAGAAAAGCCACGGACAGCAATGTAGCAGTTAAAAGTGGCCCCATTTTTCTCGTAGTGCTAGAGCAAAATTGAAATTCGTAACTAACTGGAGGAGAGCCAGTAATATGGTTTTAGTCATTCACTAAACACAATTTGCTACACTACACATTGCGCAAGTCTAATATTTTTTTTTAACAACATTTTTCCTTGAAAGGTTATTTTAAAATCTTTCTGGTAGATGGTTGATGTTAAGCTCTTTTACAAACAGTCAATATACGAGTATTCAACGAATTTAGCAGAGTTGCAGAGAAGGTATAAGATATTAGTAAAGGTTAAGATATTTTCCGGAAATTCAAGTTGCGTTTAAAGCTTAAAACAAGATATGATGGAGCTGAAAATTCGTAGAAGAATGCAGAAGAAGACGGATAGCTTTGTTCAAAGAAGTAACATGAAGCTCTTCTTGAGTTACCGAATACTGGTTATCGAAATTATAAGTGTGACATCGCCCAGTAAGGTTCATTGTTGTTCACATTAGTTTTCGTAGACGTAGACCTTATATTTACAGAATTCTAGCAAGCGTATACCTGTGTTAATAGATAATAGCGATGAAGAGTTTCAATATACCTGCTTTAGTCGGTCTTTCATCGGCAATGCTCCAAGACAATAAATCCTTAGCTAAAATCCATAGTACACTATCAAAAGATTTTTCAGTAAAATACAGTTTAAGACAAGCGGATTCCAGTAAATGGTGTAATTGGTGTTTTCAGCCCAACTTTTAAAAGCACTGCACGCAAAAAAGAATGGATCTTGTGATAAATGAGGATATAATAAAGCAAAGCATATCATTTACTTCAAGGCAAATAAAAGAAAATAGAATATTCTATCCGCCTTTCTGAACATGAATTGGCAAAATCCTTCAAATACAACTTAGACACAACTGGGGAGTTAGAAAAACTTGTTTTACCATCATAACTCCTCAGTAAGTCCAAGCAGTTTCTCGTTCCCTCATCTTGAATTAACATTTTAAAAATTAAACAAGTCCTAGACCAGCTTGCCTTTCGAAACGTTTTCTACTCTAGATTTATTAATATAGTTTACAGTCAAATTATTTTTTGTTTAGCAAATTAATTTGATGACAAAAAGGAATAATGTATTTGTAATAAATTTATTTTGATTGAAACAGATTGATTTAAAATATGGTAAAATGTTCAAAAAAAAAAAAAAAAATTGTATGTTGGTTGGAAAAAAAAAATTAATTTAATTTAATGATTTAGTGTGATTGTTGAATTAATGTAATTGTATTTAAAAATATTTAAATTAATTTGAAAAGTTTATTTCGATTCAAACAGGTTTGTTTCATTGGAAAAGAAGTTTAATTTGTTAGCATTTTTATTGTATTATGTACAAAATAAGGAAATCAAAATCTATTATTATTAAGAAACTGAAAGAGTTTATTAATAGTGTTCAGCGAAAAGTCTTGCTGTTATTTCCGTATAAATGCAGAAATTGGGTTAGATAAGGGTATTTTGCAGCGTCAGTCTTCCTAAATGTTATTTTACTGTTGAACTGGTGAACATCGACGAGTCTATTAATATACTCAAAAGTAAAAATTAAGTAAAAATATAGTGATGCCCATTTTTCAGGCGGATTTCACGCTAGAGAAAGGTAGTTGTTACTTTTAGATAACTCGTTCTGGTTTCGCTGTACTTGGCTGGGTGTGTTGGCCACCTACGTGAAAGCCCTGAAAGTGCACACATACCTCTGCAATAAGAAAAAAAAAGTCCTCCTTGGTTCAGTATTGAAAAACGCCATTAAATTGAACGTCACTGCACGAAGCAGGACAGCAGAGACTGAAACTCTAGCCCATGTGCCAAGGAAATTATTCGAACAATATGCTTTTGGTTAACGGCACCATCCAATGTGAACAAAAGGTTGATGAAGGTACAGGGCGTGTTTTTTTTACTAAGTATCGACATCGATATCTCCCACAGTCTTCCAACATGGTCTCCTTAAGCGACAAAAAGAGCCCTCATAATTGAACCAACTATTAGATCTAAACAACTCCTTAAAGTGCTTCTGGAAAAGTTAGCAAGATACAGCAAGTTCATCAGCTTTCTTAAGCAGAAATGAAAAAGAGTTCGAAATGTGTTTTATTGTTTGGATCGCGAGGAACGATTCCCAGCAGGAATCAAGATTTCTTTTGACTATATAGAGTAAGACCTTAGTCATTTTGTCTGATACTTGCAGAGTTAATAACAATGGATTCTCTGAGGCTATCACATCAACAGCTATTGCATATTACAGCAGACAGGTACTACAGCTATCAACAGGCTATAGTTATACCTGTCTGCTATAACATGCAATAGACCGCCTTTTTTTTCTGGCGTTGCTTTCTGTTTTGCTCAGGGTTCGATTTTATACTTTGTATTTATATTTATTTGTAAATAGTCCACGTGTTTGACGCTATATATTTTTTGTAACTGATTGATCAGTAGACTGTGACTTACCAGCAACCCGGTGAATCTTGGAAGTATTACTTACAGCGTTTGTATTGTAAGTCTGTTGTTGGTAGCAAATTGTTTGATTTGATGGAACAGTTGAAATTTGGTTTAAAAAATATATATTTCAAGTTGATTGTAACGTTATAGTTTTAAATAACGTAATTTTATTAAATAAGTTTAATTTTGTGAGAACAACGGTTTAATCAGACTGAAAAGTTCTAGTTAGCGATTTAAATTAAGTTAACTATTAAACACCATTTAAGTTTAGAATATTTTTAAATTACTTGGCAAGTTCTAGTGTGAGGAGACGGATAGCATTGTCAGACTATTGGACCCGTTCCTGCCAATGAATGCTCTCCAACTTAAATTTTGTATGTATATGTATAGTTTAATAATCCTAACTTTTTTGTCATCAAATAATTTCTTTTTACATCCAAATTCAATGAAAAATATTGTTGAAAAATTACTCGTATTCTAACATCGTATATATGCCTTTATGTAAAATTTACAAATAATAGCAATTGTTCTAATTTCAGAATTATCACCTAATTTTGTCGGATTTATGTTCTGGGACAACCAAATGTCCTGCCAAGTCTTAAACACCTGACAGTTAGCTGTGATATTATGCTTGGACGAAATAATAAACATGATTTAAAAAAAAAAAAAAGAAAAAAAAATTATGTATATGTTTTCATAATGGTGCACATGCACTTGGTATCAAAGAAGATTAATTGCATATTAAGTGTATGTGCATGGTAGACAAAAAGAACAAAAAAAGTAAATACTTTGTAAGATTGTTGCTGTAAATAGTCAAAAATTTCTATAATATTTTATCATCCAATCTGACCCCTCTTTAGAGAACTGTTTTTTAGTTTTTTAATAAGTTTTTTTTTTTTCTTCTTCTTTTAATATAATTGTATGAATGATAGATTGTGCATTCTACATGTGCATGTCTCAGTATGTTGTATGCCAGTTTTTATGCATACAGGGTGTTTGGCTGTAAAGCTAGGAAGCTGAATGGTGGTGCATATCACTAGCAACCGAATTACTTTGTTGTAATTGATCTGGTTTGATGACTTAAGCTTTTGTTATAGGTTGGAAGGTTAAACATGAACTAAACATACTGTGTTGCGCACAAGTATGCGCAGTAGTAGTAAACTCTGTGAACAGATAAGTCATAAGACCAATAACCTACCAGTGACGGAGCTACAAGTTTATTGGGAGGGGTATCTAGTAAGTTGAACAGAAAGATAATTGGAAAAATTAAATAGAAGTAAGAAATTAATTTATGAAGTAAGAACCATATTTATTTTGCAATCTAATAATATAGTTCTATTGTATGGAGGAGGCAACTGCTCCCTTCAATAACACGTTCATTTCGTTAATCATTTTCAAATATGAGAAGAAGAATTGTCAACAACTTTGTAAGTTTGTTCCTTAAGTATTTTAAAGTAATGTAAAGCGCCCTTATTTGATGGATTTCAAGACTTAGTACTCCAAGACCTATCTTGATGGTTCAATTGACTCTCTGGCATAGATAGATAGATTAGACTAGGGCGGCCTCAAGGCCTACGCCACTGTGACCCCTTTGGATCTATTGTGGCTCCCCTCATTCTAAAGCTCACCCTCCAGACCTGTCCTTTTAATCAGACTCATAATGCTGGAGAGCGACTCTTGGGTAAAGCTCACAGGCCTTGGTTTTTCCTCCCCGAGAAGTAACATCCTTAGCCAAACAAGCCCCTCACACTGACACAACACGTGCAGTGCCGTTTCCTCCTCTTCCTGACAGAACCTACAGAGGCTATCTTCTGCCAGGCCCATGCGATGCATGTGTTTTCTGAGCCTGCAGTGGCCAGTTAATAGGCCTACAATCATCCTTATAGCCCCACGGCCTTAATGGATTAATTCTGCAGTCAGCGTGGACTCTCTGGCTTAATGAAAGCTAAACTTAAGAGAATTATTGCATGCCTTAAAGGACACTGCTTTTTAAGAATAACAATTGTATAAGGTTGGATCATGCTTTAAAACCTCTGAGGCAGAAAATGTGACTAGGTGCTCTATTTTTTCTGTTTCTTCTTCTTGGAGAGCGATCCATAATCACATTTTACCCTGAAACTTAGTGCTGACTCTGGGATTGGTGATGTCGCCTCAGTTTGCGTTTTAGGAACGATTATTCAAATAGGAATGAAGAAAATGTGCTAACCTGTGACCAGAAACTGCCTTTAACAATTTATTGAGAATTCAGCCACCTAGATAGAGGAATTGAGGAATTTCTCTTTTACTCCGCCTTCGCGATGTCAGCGATTAAAGAAAAACTGTTTCTCTTTTTCAGTCAAGCGAAGCCTCCATTTTAACTATCGGCCAGACTCAGCATGCTCTCTCTTTTCCTAAGCTTAGTTCGGCAAGTCGCTTAGACACGCCACACTCTAAGACTCAATTAAGCAATTTTATCGTTAAATTTAGTATGGGTCCTCTCATGAACACCTTTGTCTAAGCCTTAGCCAAATAATGTTACGCTGTCAAGACACAGACCCTGCTGCAAACACCCCGAACATTAAAAATTCATTTCATCGCGTATCTTAGGTGCCTATTTGAATTCAAGTAGGTAGTTGAATTTTTTTTTTTTTTTTTTGTGGTAGTTTGAATCCACCTTCACATTACTCGGGCATCCACAGTAAAATGAGCGAAAATTAGTATTGTGATGGATCATGATACAGTCGTACAGTGATCTGTGCTCAAGGTTCGCCCAGATTATGTAACTGATCAAATAACTTTTCGACAATTCGTAAAAATATGAACCGTAGGTGTCCTTGTTGAAAGCTAGTTGGCGTGTTGAAATCCAATTTTGTTTTCTTTATATTTTCACTTCCTGATAAGTTTGAAATTTCGACTTCTTGGTTTTCAAAAGGTATATCTGTTGCCAGTGATATGTACTACCTATGCTTCCTAAATTTACAGCCAAAGCACCCTGTATAATTTTGTTACAAAATTATTTAGCAAGTTGGAACGAGTGTCTCAATCTGCTATAGCAGTGAATGTCTAGTTGAGTGATTGCAATTTTGCTTGTGTAGATTCATTGTCCAGTTTTTTTTTTAATTTAAAAAAAAAACTTGACAGATATTTCTTGTAAAAAATACAAACAAAAAATTTAAAAAAAAAATTTCTACTATCTATTTGTAAAAAATAAAAAGATTAGATTGTACAATCTTGTTAATCAATAAATTAGATTATTGTGTGCACGTTGCAAGAGTTATTTCATTTTAAACCTACTTCTCTATCCCCTAATTTTTTTTATCAACTTCTGCTGTCATTAAAGCCTTGTTGTTATAGCCCAGTCAAATTAGGTAAAAAAAAAGTATTATTATTTTCAAATGGACTATAAACTTGTATAAATCCTTCTTTTGGCATTTTATAAGTTGGCTGGTCTCATAGAATCTCGCGTACGCGTCACCAGAAATCAGTGGTCAAAGAAAGGTCACGAAGATCGTTTTTTTTTTGTAAATATCTTGTTTCCTTTGATCTAAATGAACTTTTGTAATAGCTTCAAATGTCATTTAGAGCAAAGGAAACAAGATATTTTTAAAAACCCGATTTTAGTGATCTTTGATTTAAGATTCTATGAGGCTTTTGAGCCAACTTATAGAATGCCAAAACAAATATTAATACAAGGTTATAGCTTATTATCTTCCAGTCCGAGGTTAAATCCTAATTTGACTGGGCTTTTAATATTTTAATGAAGTCTACCGGCAGAATGTTTCAAGTAATGCTAAGTATTTAATTAATATAAGCCATTAATACAATCTACCATGGAGAGAATAATGTTTCTACACTACCCAAAGCCCCTCTGGAACCGTTTGATGATACTCCCCTTCGAACAAAAAAAGCTACAGCAAGATACAGTACAAGATAAAAGTTCAGTTTTGAATTTGAACCACTTTCTTTATTTCAAAAAATCTACAAAGAGGGTAAGTATTTGGTAAAGGTGTTTCCTTAAACGATTATGCCCAGCTAGAGAGCTGAACTTACCAACTGTCTAATAAAGGTTCGTAAAAGACGCCACAATATCTCACTGGACGAACACTGAGTCTACATTTTAATTTGGCCACAGCACAATCAGTTCATTCACAAGGATGACTCTACTCCTAACCACCTTGTTATTTCTCGAAACAACTGGCTGTCGCACAAAAAAATAAAAATATCCTTTCAAAGAAACTTCTTCCAGTCTCCTAATTCTAGTTATAGCTTTCACTGGTTTCACGAAAAATATAAGGTCATCCCTTTAATGTATTCATCCAAATAATAGACTCCAATGGTAGGTCATTTGCAAGGCATGGCAGTAAACTGTACCCCAAACAAAGTTTTGGAGAGTAAAGCAAAGGACAGAAGAAGGGTCGGCAGTCCAAACACACGATATCTGGTCCAAGTTGGCAGGGAGGCAACAAGGCTGGTTGCCTTAGCATTTTGTTCAAAAGCAATGGACAGAAATTAGTCGGGGTTTCTGTAGGAGCCCACAGTTCGAGCAGGGCTGTAGCTGTAGAATGCCATCAAAGTTTACCATATTAATAGCTAAAACAAATTAAGTGATTTACAAGCTTTCATATTTTTATAATTTCATTTTATATTTCATTTATTTATTTAACTAGAATGTAGCTGAATTAAGATGAAAGCTATGTATCTAAGTGTAAAATAATAATAATAATACACTTATAAAAGCCAAATTTAGCTTTTGGTTGCTAAATTGTCAGCTGTGTTGATGGTAAGCCATTTCTGAAAAGAAGGAAGTGGTAATGATTATAGTTGTGGAACATATTTACAGGATCTTTTATTTACACATTTACACAAGTAACAATATTGAATAAGCTTTAGTATCAATTTCTATCTGATCTAACAATTTTTACATAAAATTACTACCTTAAATACTAAACTGTTCTAAAATTATTCTTCTCTAATTTTTTGATGTTACATTTTTTAGAAATCTTATAACAACCAAACTTTGTTAGGAAATAACTTTCTCTATTGTAATTTTCTTGGTTTCACAACAATAAAGCAATGTAGGGACAGAATTAAGTCTCAAGTACCAAATCTAAAAATATTGTTTTATCGAGTATTTATAAAAAAGGTGATTGATAGGGCTTTATCAAGATTTAAATAGTTTATAGCGGTGCCCACTCTGGACAAGATAGATTGTCAGCCACATTTTTTTTCTAAGGCATGTTGCTTGCTAGCACAATGCTATCCAAAAAAAAAATTAATAGATTCTATTTATTGTGTACAAAACGTAAAATATTTTAATTTTTTTTTTTTCATAATTTTTAGCATAATTTGCCTTTGATTTTCAACGTTAGTATTTATGTTGATCACAGAATTGATGTATTCTATGTGTTCTAAATACTCTGCAACACTGTTCTCTTCACAAGCTATACAGGCTGCAAGAAATTTACGTCAGGTTTCAATCTTTCGCAAGTGTTAAGCAATTTTTCTTGCCGTTTTTATGTTTTAGCTTAACCATTTCATTCTTAAATGCCAGGTTCTGGAAGAAAGATTTAAAACTGAAGGGAACTTGTGATGATGCAAGAGTAATGAGTAGTGAGCTTATATTGATTTGAATTAGCCAGAGAATTTAACTGTAACCAAAAATAAAATAAATTAAATTACAGTGAGATAAATGTTTACTTTTTTGTTTTTTATATGATTTGTTAATAAAAAGTAACCAGCCTCTTTGACAGTAAATACCTTTTTTTTCTCTTTTATGTTGTTATAAGTTAAAAGGTTTTTACAATTAGTAGTTAAACTATTATCTTACCTTCAGTTCTCACATCTCAATCTCATGTTGTCATCAAAGCCCATTAAATATTTTCTACTTCACCCTTTCACAGACAAGATCGAAAAGAAAAAGAACTAAACGAACTTAGTAAAATAGTCTGAGAAATAATGGGTTCTCTCTGAAGAAAATGGAGTCAGTGTCCCAAGGACGGGGAAGAATTTGTTCGGGGAAAGGGGTTGAATGCTATTTTCCGACGCTGCCGTGGGACAAGGGTTTTTTGAAATAAAAAGAATCAGAAAATTAATGTTGTTAATCAACATTTAGTATTCGAACTTTTAGAATTGCAGCGACAGAAAGTCGGGTGGTGTCACACCAGATTTATTTTAATTTTCCTAGCAAATTGAAAATTCATTTGCTCTCTCTCAAAAAAAATGGAGCATTTATGTTCACTCAGGTGGAATACGAATTGGGTGATACCTCTTGCTGGGAAACGTTAGAAAAAAACTTTGTACATGTTGGTGACCTGAATGAGAAAGTCGCCTCGTATTCGGGATTTTAAGAGTAAAATTGTTAAATGGGTGATAGAATGGTGTTGGCTCTGTTGGATTTAAAACTGCATCCTTTGGATGAGTTGTTACCGTGATAGAGTCCACCAAAGAATTATTAGCGAAAGAACCTTGCGTAGGAAATCCAATTTGATTAGTTGTTACAGTTGTTTCAAATCGTGTCGTCGCTTCTTTTTTCTCCAATGTACTAATTTCAGCTGTTGCTTCACTTGTTGCAGTAGCCAGTGTCGTTACTTCACCGGAACTGTCACTATATGCGGTTTCAGTTTCAGGAATTTTACTTGATGAAGTTGTTTCAGCAAGTGTGGTCGCCTCTGATACGTTTAAAGAAAACATCTCAGGAGTTTCTACACTTGTGTTGGTTTCAGTGGCAAGTGTGGTTACTTCAGCGGAACTGTCACTATATGCGGTTTCAGTTTCAAGATTTTTACTTGATGAAGTTGTTTCAGCCAGGGTGGTCCCCTCTGTTTTCTCTAATGAAATAATTTTAGGTGTTTCTTCACTTGTGTTGGTTATTGTAGTCTGGGTAGTTACTTCTGTAGAACTGTAATTATATGCGGTTACAGTTTCAAGATTTTTACTTGATGAAGTTGTTTCAGCCAGGGTGGTCCCCTCTGTTTTCTCTAACGAAATAATTTCAGGTGTTTCTTCACTTATGTTGGTTATTGTAGTCTGGGTGGTTACTTCAGTAGAACTGTAACTATATGCGGTTCCAGTTTCTGGATTTTTAATTGATGAAGTTGTTTCATCCAGGGTGGTTTCCTCTAATGAAATAATTTCAGGTGTTTCTTCACTTGTATTGGTTATTGTAGTCTGGGTGGTTACTACAATAGAACTGTAATTATAAGGAGTTTTAGTTTCCGGAATTTTAATTGATGAAGTTGTTTCAGCAAGTGTGGTTTCCTCTGTATCCTCTAACGAAATAATTTCAGGTGTTTCTTCACTTGTGTTGGTTATTGTAACCTGAGTGGTTACTTTAGTAGAACTGTAACTATAAGGGGTTTTAGTTTCCGGAATTTTAATTGATGAAGTTGTTTCAGCAAGTGTGGTTTCCTCTGTTTCCTCTAATGAAATAATTTCAGGTGTTTCTTCACTTGTATTGGTTATTGTAGTCTGGGTGGTTACTACAATAGAACTGTAATTATAAGGAGTTTTAGTTTCCGGAATTTTAATTGATGAAGTTGTTTCAGCAAGTGTGGTTTCCTCTGTTTCCTCTAATGAAATAATTTCAGGTGTTTCTTCACTTGTATTGGTTATTGTAGCCTGGGTGGTTACTTTAGTAGAACTGTAACTATAAGGGGTTTTAGTTTCCGGAATTTTAATTGATGAAGTTGTTTCAGCAAGTGTGGTTTCCTCTGTTTCCTCTAATGAAATAATTTCAGGTGTTTCTTCACTTGTATTGGTTATTGTAGTCTGGGTGGTTACTACAATAGAACTGTAATTATAAGGAGTTTTAGTTTCCGGAATTTTAATTGATGAAGTTGTTTCAGCAAGTGTGGTTTCCTCTGTATCCTCTAACGAAATAATTTCAGGTGTTTCTTCACTTGTATTGGTTATTGTAGCCTGGGTGGTTACTTTAGTAGAACTGTAACTATAAGGGGTTTTAGTTTCCGGAATTTTAATTGATGAAGTTGTTTCAGCAAGTGTGGTTTCCTCTGTTTCTTCTAATGAAATAATTTCAGGTGTTTCTTCACTTGTATTGGTTATTGTAGCCTGGGTGGTTACTTTAGTAGAACTGTAACTATAAGGGGTTTTAGTTTCCGGAATTTTAATTGATGAAGTTGTTTCAGCAAGTGTGGTTTCCTGTGTTTCCTCTAATGAAATAATTTCAGGTGTTTCTTCACTTGTATTGGTTATTGTAGCCTGGGTGGTTACTTTAGTAGAACTGTAACTATAAGGGGTTTTAGTTTCCGGAATTTTAATTGATGAAGTTGTTTCAGCAAGTGTGGTTTCCTGTGTTTCCTCTAACGAAATAATTTCAGGTGTTTCTTCACTTGTGTTGGTTATTGTAACCTGAGTGGTTACTTTAGTAGAACTGTAACTATAAGGGGTTTTAGTTTCCGGAATTTTAATTGATGAAGTTGTTTCAGCAAGTGTGGTTTCCTCTGTTTCCTCTAATGAAATAATTTCAGGTGTTTCTTCACTTGTATTGGTTATTGTAGCCTGGGTGGTTACTTTAGTAGAACTGTAACTATAAGGGGTTTTAGTTTCCGGAATTTTAATTGATGAAGTTGTTTCAGCAAGTGTGGTTTCCTCTGTTTCCTCTAATGAAATAATTTCAGGTGTTTCTTCACTTGTATTGGTTATTGTAGCCTGGGTGGTTACTTTAGTAGAACTGTAACTATAAGGGGTTTTAGTTTCCGGAATTTTAATTGATGAAGTTGTTTCAGCAAGTGTGGTTTCCTCTGTTTCCTCTAATGAAATAATTTCAGGTGTTTCTTCACTTGTATTGGTTATTGTAGCCTGGGTGGTTACT
Source organism: Rhodnius prolixus (assembly GCF_049639745.1). NCBI lineage: Eukaryota > Metazoa > Arthropoda > Insecta > Hemiptera > Reduviidae > Rhodnius > Rhodnius prolixus. The sequence goes on along the minus strand of NW_027411635.1, from coordinate 7,218,254 downwards.
TTAGTAGAACTGTAACTATAAGGGGTTTTAGTTTCCGGAATTTTAATTGATGAAGTTGTTTCAGCAAGTGTGGTTTCCTCTGTTTCCTCTAATGAAATAATTTCAGGTGTTTCTTCACTTGTATTGGTTATTGTAGCCTGGGTGGTTACTTTAGTAGAACTGTAACTATAAGGGGTTTTAGTTTCCGGAATTTTAATTGATGAAGTTGTTTCAGCCATTGTGATCGCTTCTGTCGCTTCTATTGTAGTAATTTTAGTTGCTGTCTCAGTTGAGCTACAGGTTATAAAACTTTCTGTGGTCACTTCATTGGAATCGTCGCTTTTTGTGACTGAGGTTGCAGGTTGTCTATTTGGCAAAGTTGTGACAGAGATTGTTGCAGTTTCCACTTTAGGATTCGCCTCAGTTTGCCTTATTAAAGTTGTGGTTGGTATTACATTTATTTCTTCTGTTGAGTTTTTATCATTATCGAGTTGCATATAGTTAGTTTTATTTTTACTAAATTGTTTAATTGGTAGTTTTGTTGTATGTTGTATGAGTTTGTTGTATGTTGTAGAAACTTCATTTATATTATTACTTACATCAGCATTTTCAGGCGAGTAATTGTCGCTATGCTGATCTCCTGTAAATGAACTTAACGTAGTTTTCTCAATTACTTTATCTAATTCAACATCTGTTGAATGTAATTTAGCTGGCTTGTCATCCCAAATATTTTCTATCATTTCAATTACTTTCCTATCTACATGAAGATTAAGCCTTTTATGGTGTATTGGCTTTATATTCTTAGTGAAATCTGGCACATTCTTTGGTATTGAATCCGTTTCATTACACACTGTTTTATAACGTTCTAAATGATCACTCACTGAAGTTTCGGCCGTTGTGTGATTTACTCGCAAACCTAAAAGAAAGACAATGACCATAAATTTGCATCCAACTCCACACATTTATAAAAAAAATCTCGTGTTAAACTTTCTCAAACTATTTATTGTAGGTGACAAAAAAAAAAATATTAGACAATTTAAAATACCCGTCATGAAGTTCGAATGATTTTACATTTCTTTACCAAAATTTTTGAAATCGATTTTTTACCAGAAATACAAGTTTTCTAATTCATGTGGGATACCAATTTTCTGAATTGATTGTTTGTTGGGAGGGAGATGAAGTTAACTTTCTTCTAATGTGTCATTTCTTTAGTTTCTATCAGATGCAAAATATTAATAACATTTATTGTATTTTTTTTAATGAAAATAAACTTAAAGGAATCTTTATTAGAGGAGATAAGGATTCACTAACGCTTACATATGCAGACGACATTGCACTTCTCTTCCATTCCTAGAGGCATGTGCAAATACAATTAAATATATTATCAAAATTTAGTACATTAAATGTCTTTAAATTCAGAATAAATTAAATAAATTTGTTGTTTTAAAAGCTGGTCAAGTAATAAACTACTATACATAAGATAATAATAATTAGATAACCCTGATTACTGTGGTAGCTAAAACATCTTCAGTATTTAGATGTTTTCTTCCCATTGTCTGTGCTAAATTCAGACTAGCATTCTCATCGTTTTTGGCTAAAAATTCATTTGCTAATCATATTAGCAATATATGCCCGCAAGGGGTAACTATGGCATGTAGTTACTTGGGGAGTAGCGTCCCCACGGGTACCACAGCTCAGTACACCATGCCCACTCATCAGAACAGAACTCATTACACCACAAGACATTCACAGACACTTTTCAGACAAGGCATATACACTACACACCTTAGGGCTACCGTCCCTAGGATGATTGCTTCGGCGAGGGGAGTAAACCCTGAATAAAAATCTTAGGTCCTCCAAAATAGCGGGGGTTGGGCGTGGGGCCGACAACTTCACCCTAGAAAAAGCTAACCGTTACGAAACCTCAAGGAAAGGAAAATCGAATTGGACTTAAGGCACGACGTAGGCGAGTTAAAGGACAATGTTTACGGATTGCAACGTGGAATGTTAGAAGTATTTTTGAGCCAGAAGCTAGTAGGATGCTTGAAGAACAATTAAAGAATTACAAGGTTGAAGTGGTTGCTTTGCAGGAAATTAGGTGGAGAGAAGCGGATTTGGTGGAGTTAGGAGATTATGTGCTCATAAATAGTGGACATAGGGCAAATATCCTGGGTACTGGCTTCATGATTAAGAATACACTTAAGCACGCTGTTATTAGTTACAAAGCTGTGAATGAACGAATCTGTTTGGTTAGACTCCGTGGAAGATTTTTCAATATCTCTTTGATCAGCGTTCATGCACCTACTGATGATAAATCTGATGACGAGAAAGATGCTTTCTTTGAGGAGTTAGATAATACTTACAAGAGTATTCCAAGGCATGATGTGAAAATGGTTCTTGGGGACATGAACGCGAAAATAGGGAGAGAAACTATATATAGGCCTGTTATAGGAAAGCACAGTAAGCATGAAAATACAAACAATAATGGTCACAGCTTAATAGATTTTGCTTCCGACAAAGGAATGTGTATAGTTAGCACGTGTTTCCAGCACAGAGAGATTCACAAGGAAACTTGGGTTTCTCCGGACGGTCTAACAAGAAATCAAATAGATCATGTGTTGATGGAGTCAAGGCAAGTTTCTGATATAGAGGACGTTCGAAGTTGCAGAGGCGCAGATATTGGAAGTGATCATTTTATGCCTTTTAGCTAAAAATTAAAAACAAATCGCCTGCGATTCCTACCGCATCTAAATGATAAAAACTTATATACGGGTATGTTAAGAAAACAACTGTCTAAGAGAGAAGGATTAATGTAAACTATAACGAGGTCAAGATTATTTATTAACACCACGAAATATTGATTATCCGTTCTTATAAATTAATTGAATAATCATGCTAATATGATGATTCTATTTTTTAATAATTATTATTTGACCTATTTTTAAAGTAATTTGTAGTTAAACTATTAAAACTAAAGATTTAGTTAACCTACTCGTTTACAGAATGCTGAAAATCACAAACGAAATACAAGCCCCCGGGGAGTGTTACCTTATCAGACATACGCATGGATAAATAAATATTTAATGTCTGTGCCGCTGTTAACGTGTTAAATTATTAGGTAATCAATCCGTAAATACATACTCCTGACCATTTCTTGAGATTAGAGAGGTAGAAAGGATATGGAAAAAAAGTTTTTTAAGACGAGACTTTCTCTGGATCATCTTTTTTTTCTCGAAACGAAGACAGAGCCTAAAAGAAGATAGGCGACTGGTTACAATAAATAGCTAGCAATCATAGATCGTATAAATCTGTTGTGTGACTGAATGATCTAATTTTGCAATTGAGTGAAAATTTACACAAAATAGGCGCTAGTAGGGTTTAATATAATATAGCCTATTTTGTGAACTCACAAAATCTAGCCATAAAAAATATGAACTTGTAAAACAAGACAAAAAAATTATTACATCCGTAAAGATATTGAACTAGCTGTAAATTCTGCATAAAAGTTCTATTTTCATAATACAGGATTCTAATTTTAGGCTCAATAAAGAATAAACTAAAATTGGCTAAAATTTTTGGGAAGAATAAAGTAATTTAACAACTGTAAATGGCAAGTAAAAACCATTTTCAAGAATTTATGCTATTGGAATTAAACATTCATTCAATTGGTAACAGATTTATTAAATGAGTAATTAAAAATAGATGATGGGGGAAAGTTCCCATTAAGTAATGGTATTTCTTGTTTCTTATAGAAACCAATATCAAACACTTGGAAACCAATATTTTGATTATATTCATCTGTTTAATGGCCTACGTAAATATCAAAATGATAAACATATTAAAAATTAAGAAAGCATTTTATCAATTAAGTTTTGATTCAATATATCCGAGTTCAAATTAAACTTTTTGAATTGCCTTATATTTTATTTATTTATATATTTATTTAATGATTTAAAGCGCTTCAACATCTGAGGTTATTGGCGCCCGGAGCTTTTCTTTTCTCCTCCGGACAATGTTCTCTCGTAAAAGACAATACTGTCCATCACCGGACAGTGAGCTGTAAGAAGCTCCTAGGAAGAGACAATCTACGGGCCAGCAGCTGGATTCGAACTCGGGACCTCCGCGTGGGAATCCAATACGCTAACCGCATAGCAAAATCACTTCCCTCTTAGAAGGAATTACATCTAAAAATTCTTTCTGTACAGTTGCAGTTAGAGTGGACTAATATCCTTCAAGCTTGGAATTTCAGCGAAACACTTCATATTTATATTGTCAAAGTTGGGTGTTTTTCAATGCTACGCTTTTTCGTGCAGTTTTTGATGATCAACCCTTATACAACTGTCCTATCGGACAGTTTTAATTATATGGTAGATTAGAGCTGTTGAGAAAACCTTTAAATACTTGAAAACTACTCAGTAATTTGGTACTTTAGACTTTATTGTCATTATTTAAACACCCCCTATATAACAGCAGTACCTTCATAACCAGTTACCTAACTTTCCTTTAGGCTTCAAGGGCGATTCTATTCGAAATATTAAACAAATTAAAATAAAATGAACCATATCTTTTGTTAGCCTTTTATAACTATCCACAGCTCATCATACGAATACAGCTTTAATACAAAATCATTTTGAATTACATGCTCTACGAATAGAACTGAGCGTTCAAGAATAATACCAAAGGCTGACGCTTTTCTCAGCCTCTTACACATGCGCAATTATCTACTACAATTATGATTAATGCTTGATAGTTTTGAGGATATTTGAAGGCTTAACTATTAGGCGCGCTTTAATAAATCACATTGTCATTTTGAACTGAAAAACTTAATTAAATTTAATTGCTCTGTTGTTGTCCAGTGTCCAGTCAGAAAAGTCATTCAATTCCGGACAAGCGTATCGATGTCAGTAATTCGGAGGAATTTTTTTTTGATAAGTTTTACTAATATAAGATTAAAGATCCACCGCAGACTGAGCCTTCGCAGATAAAATATCTACGCTACGCCACTGTTGACAACATTGGTTCCTGTTAACATGCAGCAAAGTTACCATTCTTGGCTTCCATCATAGCAACCATAACCAGAGGAGATATTACGCTAAGTTTTCCCAAACTGCCTTCGCAACATACTTAAAACTTTTTACATGAACGTTGTTGCTGTGCATCGTTTCTTTCGCTTGCAGGCATTCCATTCATAGCTGATTATATTTTCAAGCTAATTAGAGAAAATGGAATTAGAAAACAGATTTCTGGCTGTCTTGTTCAGTACTACGTTAGGGTTAGAAACAAGCCCAATAATGAAGCAAACATGCTTTCCTTTGTCTACATAACAAGCGACCAGTAAGTTAGCTCAGTAAATTACCACAATGCATTGCACACATACACTAGCAAACGTTCCAACAGAAACAAACAAATTTAGTGGGATAACAAACGTATTTCTCTTACGTCAATAAATTATTACAATTCTAATTAATTGTATCTCCAATCTATTTCAATTTTTTGCAATAATACAATAATATTGAGTATTGGTGAGTGGTGGAGGTAAGTTTGGGTCTGTCATAAATTACTGTCCAAATTATAAAAAATAAAAAAAGACGGTCATACAAACATATTCAATAATACTGTAGTAAATAATTAAATAAATAAATTAAATGAAAAAATAAAAATAAAATAAAAATCACACAAAAGAGAAAAAAAAAATACAAAATAAAAAAAATAACCTCATACAAAAATGAAGATAAGGATGATAATAATAATTACATTAAAAATAAAACAAAACAATATACAGGGTGTTCATTTTAAGACGGCTCAAATGCATTTCATGCTTAAACGGTTGATCTGAGCGAAAAATTGTAGAGGAAAAATTTGTTGCCCGTCACCTCTAGTTTCAGAATATGTGACTTGATTTTAGATTCCTGCCCGCATACGCAGCTGACGCGCGACCAAAAGTGAGGGTTCGCAGTTGACCCCCATTTTCAAATACACAGTTTTAAAGAGTATAAAAAGTTATGAGAGAAACCGCAAACCGCAATTTGATATCTTCAAAATTAAAGGTGCTAGGCCATTTCAAAATCTGGTATTTATTAATCATATTTCAATTTTTTAACTAGTTATCAAAGAGAAAAAAGAGCACGCGATAGGTCATTTTTATGTATTTTTTGATCCCCTTTCTACTAAAAATATTGCCAAGGCAGTAAATCTAGTATTTTTCTTAATATCGTGAAATAAGTCGTTTTCTGAGTGATTTTTCTAAGAAAAATCAAATGTTAAGAGCTTTAGATGTTCTCAAGCATACACAAAATGGCTAAAAATGAATTTTACATCTGTTACAAACAAGAAGGTTTAACAATTATTTGGTAATTTTGGGAGAGTTGTGTTTAATTACCAAAAAAATTGGAAACCTCCAGCCACACATTTAAGTGATCAATATCTTTCATGTAAAGGATCAAACTTATTTCTTAATTTATCAAATAATGCACTTTACTCAACTTGTGCAGTATGTACTGTGCCTTCAAAGGTGTCTCCTCTGGCTCGCAAGCCAGGTTAGCCAGGAGGTTATCAATTTCTCTCCGTATCTGAGGAGGAATCTAAAATCAAGTCACATATTCTGAAACTAGAGGTGACGGGCAACAAATTTTTCCTCTACCATTTTTTGCTCAGAACAACCGTTTAAGCATGAAATGCATTTGAGCCGTCTTAAAATGAACATCCTGAATATACATGTTTAAATATAAATTAAACAAAAATTACTGATTAAAATTAATTAATAGTTTTTTTTCTTTTCTGTTTGTATTTTTATTTCTTTTCACTCTCATTATCAACCTCCGGCAGACGGTTCTACCATGCTGTAAAATGTGTGGAATTTCTTTATTTTTGTATATATTACTTTATTAATAAAGCATTATTATTATTAAATTACTGTAGCGGATCGTTCGGTGTGCCATGGCGCTTTAATGTGCCACTTCTTTGGAGAAAGTTATGAAGTGATTTTTTTTTTTTCAAAATGGTAATTTATAAAACAGAAAAATGATTTTCATTTCTAAAGTTCGAAACTTGCCAAAGACGTCAGCATAATTTTTAATTTTTTAGAATTGATTACTTGACTGCCTTTATAGCCGATAATGGAGCAGGATATTTTTGAACTGGTGACATTGAGGAGAGATGTTGGCTTTAGGAAGTAGTTTTTACTTCTAAATGTCAGCCATCCACCCATCCTGCGGCTTCTTTGGATGGGAAATTGGATTGAAATGAGCATCCATTCAATTATTTTTTTTAATTTGGAGGAGTCTCGTTCTCAGAATATCTTGGAACGGAAGGATATGTTGGCACAAGTGGTGGCTCCTGACTTCTACTGTCCTTCTTACTAGAACTTCCCGAGGGGAATGGTTTCACTACCAGGAGTCGTGGTGTGAACCCTAGCATCTCCCCAAGAACTATCCTGATGCTGAAGGTGCGTCAACAACTGAGGTTATTGGCGTCGGTAGCTTTTTTCAGTGTACTGCCGGCCTCTTAACAGTGATCTCTAGTTAGCATACAACGCTATACATCACCGCACAGTGCACCTGTAAGAAGCTCCAAGAAAAATAAAATCTAAAGAGACTGGCAGCTGGATTCGAACCCTGGATCACCGCGTAGGAATTCATTATGCTAACCACATAGCTAATCCGTTCGCTAGCAAAGTGGTATTATTTCTAATTAAACTGATGACCACTTAAAAGCGTGTCTCAAAAAGCGAAAAATTAAAGTTTAAAATTTAATTCCACATTTGATGCTTACAAAAATTGCACCAGGTATTAATGCAGTAAAATGTACAGAAATGGCACATAAATGGTAAAGCTTAACTGACCTTCCATTCTAGAAAAGCCCTTTATCGAATTTGCAAGGAATAGTAAAGATCCCTTGTACGCATTGAGTACACAAAATGTAAAGAAAATGGTAGAAATTGATTCTGAAAAAACCTTAAAAATGGAAAAATCGGTTCAGTAAATTCAATCGGTCATTAAATATTTCCGATAGACCAAAACCTTATTTTCGTATCCCCTGGGGGGGGCTTCAAATGGAAAAATCAAAATTTAAGTTTTTGCAGTATTGTTTTTGATATTTGCTGACCACACACTCTCTCTAACCACGAAAAAAAAGCGCTGAAAACTACAAAAATATTTTTAGTAAAATAAAAAATCTGTTGAGTCAATTTTCATTAAATTTGAAATTATGATTACATATTTAATTCATTAATAATATTAAATTGGTGGTAAAAAGAAACAATAAAGTGATATAACACTGTGGAGCATGGATCTTGTAGTCTATGGTCCTACATTGATTTCAAGGAATCCTGAAATTGTGGAATTTACAAACAAATATTAGGTGATAAATGTAACTAATAATGTATTATTAATACATTACAAGGTTCTGTGTGACGAACAACAAACAAAAAAATAGTTATGCTATTTTATAAAATTTTGTATTTATTTATTTAATATACAAAACGACCTGCTGTGCCCTATTGTTTCTGAAGAATTGTGGAATGCCACTAACCCTCAGTTGGTGCAAAATGTTATTAAAGATTTAACTGAGAAATGGTCGAACCACTTGGTACATTCTAGCGGTTGAAAATGTATTGAATTCCCGCTACAGTAACATTTATAGAAGTATAGCCTGTTGGGGCGATGATGAGACTTATTTAAAAGCAAATTTGTCAATTACAAAAATTAGAATCATAGCTCAACTTCGTCTCTCTCATAAAAATGTAGTAAAGGATACTCTATAAAGGTAATAAGTGCAGTTTGGATGGCGGCGGGTTGTGCAGCTTGTGCAATAGAAATGAAATGGAAAATATGGAACATTTCTTCTTCTATTGCCCTATATATGGACCTCTACGCGATCAGAATATACTAAAATATTTCCCTTCAATGAACCTTGATATTGTAAGTTTGTTTGTATTTGACAGTACAGTCAAGATCAATGACATTGTGTATTATGTGTTGGGTTCATTGAAGTTGAGATCTTTTATTATGAATGAATAGTTAGTCAATATAAAACTTTGTGAGTTAGTTAAATTTTTCAAATGATGTGTCCAGAGGATATCTTTCTTATACTTGCGCTGCACTATTGGTTGTTTTTAGGTGTAATGTATATTATATTTTTACTATATTTTGTCAAGTCCCAACTCTCTTGTAAAACTGCTAGTTGTAACAAGTAATAAATAAATAAAATAAATATACAAAACGGATGATAATGAATCAAAATGTTTGATATTAGAAGTTCACTAGCGCAGCTATGTATCTTCCAAACTATAACCTGTTCCTACATTACTTATTATTAGTTTCATTAAAAAAAAATGCATTTTAAATTTAGTGTTTTACTTAAGTCGCAATTCTTTAACAATACTGAAAGAACACCTCTTTGAAAATGATCTACAGATATGGTGGATTCTTTGTTTTGTGCACAAACTCATTTGGACAAAACAAGTTGACTTAAACTAATTTTTGTTTATATTTACGATTCATGTGTTTAAGAATGAATTGTTATAAGAAGAGGGTCCATGGATTTTTATCTTACTGTCAAAGGGATCCGAGCCCTTCACCTTTACTGTCAAAGTGCTCCGGGCCCTTTACATTTCTGTCCAAGAGATCCGTGGAACTCTAAACCTGTTTCAGAGGATAACCATACCAATTTCTCTCTCTCCCTCATTAAAAAAAAAAAAATGCTCTTAATTAAATTTTTCTGGAATAATGTTTCGAAATAGAAAAAGTAAAATAATTTTAAAGAGATACCTTAGGCGCCACGGTAGCCGAGCGGTTAGAGGCGTGGCCTGCAAAGCTATTATGTATTGTGATACTGGGTTCAATCCCCGGTCTAGAAATATTGAATTTTATTTAGTGGTACATAAAAATAAAAAAAAAAATGATAGTAAAGTATGTTTGCTAGTCGCCTCCGTCCACATCTTATTCGGTAGTTGGATGTAAAGTCAGATGGTACTTTACTGAAGAAAATCTTGGGAGCGGTTTTTGAGAAAACCTTGTAAAAAAAAAAAAAAGAAAAATCAATTCAGTAAAGTGGTTCCTTTTGGTTGACCGAATTTCCCCAAAATCTTACTTTATTACTCTATGGTGGGACCTAAGTGAAATAGCAAATTTGAATTTACTTTCTTTTTTTTATACTTGTGTTACGTTGGATATAACCAACTGACTAATTTGTAAAACTTATTTTTTTTCTCAAAACGAGTATTTAAGGTGAATAACTCAAATTATATAAATGCATTACAACGATATTTTTAACTAATTTTAATCATTCTTATTCGGTAAAACTGCCTCGTATAATAATTTAATTGATTACTAACCTGGCTGTGCGATGGATGGCAGTGCGTTCCAAACCGACATCACTAGGAACAAGTTGTACAGCATGCCGAGGATATTTTATTGGCTGAGAAACTTCACAATAAAGAGAAGTCAGATCTATGGAAAAAAACTAATGTCTGGCAATGTCTAGTATGGATGGGAAAATAGATTCTGCTGAACTGCACAATTCAGTAATGTGTCGCGTAAACATTTCATAGTTCTACATTCTATTTTTATTTGTTTTCCTATTTAACTACCATAATTGATTTACAGAAATTTTAGGCCTGTCACATTTTTTTTTTTATTGTACTAGTTAAAGAGAACGTATTTTATTCGTGGACATTTTTTTATTTTAAGTTTTCATTGGAAATATCGAAGTTGAGGTCTCCAGTGTTGTGTATATGAACTACTTATCTATCGTAACAAAACGAAACTGAATTGAAAATGTATATTTCAATTTCGTGCTGCTAAATAATGTTACAATAAGGTCAGTCAAAATCGGTTGATCGGAGTTACCACTTAACTAGGTATTTTTTTAGATTAGCTCTAGCAATTTTGTTTAAACTTTGTACACTAATTCTATATAAGTAGATCTAAAACTTTTATTAAAAACAAGATTTGATTAAAGGCACTTCTGGAAGAGGAGAGTAGTTAATCTTCTTTCTAATGTGCCATTTCAGAACATTGTACGGTCTTACCACCTGTATAAAAATGTAATATGTACACGTTGACTGCCATGGGGGTCACCGGTGACTGGCACTCGACTTGGCTACAGCTCTGTGGGGGCCACCGGTGACCGGCGACGCAGCGAATAATAAAAGTACGTAATTATAGTAAATATGGATACTGATAAACAAAGGACAATCGTAAGAATTACCTACCGCGCCGTGGGGGCCACCGGTGACCCTCACCACAAAAACTATTTCAAGCAGTCATTTTATCTGCTGCAAATAATATTTCAGCATAATATGCATCGCATAATGAAAAAATTCACGTCGGCGCCTTGGGCAAACCATCGAAAATGCGTCTGGCAGTCAACGTGTTAATAGGAGTGAAGTATGAAGATAAAGACTGACAAGAAAGTGTTATTTAATGAATGAATGTTTCAGAATTCTATGATTATTCTCGAAACAGACTTCTACGATTTTCTTTTAAAGTAGCTTTAAAGTATGTAATTTATGTAAAGTAAAGAAGTGCTTATTTTTTCCGGCATCCTAGCAAACATACTTTACCCGTAAAGTTCTCATATTAGGCATTAAACAAAATCGATAGATATTTATTTATAAATATGGGCCAATTCACGAAGAGCTTCACACATATTGATACATATTCCAAATGGAGTTCAGTTCCCATAAGATAATTAAATAGGCTATCGTGGAGTGTTAAAATTAATGAAGAGATAGCTTAGTGGTTGAATAGTTAAATGTGTTGCCTAAACTTAGGATGGAAGATTTGCGAGGAATCGGTCAAATAAAACAACTCGTCTTTTTGCCAACGTTTCGACAAATATATTGTCCTCTTCAGGGCCTGGATATTACAAATACAAAACAATTTACAGAGTCAGTAACATAGAAAAAACAGTAAAAATCAGTAATACAAAAATCTATGTTACTGACTCTGTAAATTGTTTTGTATTTGTAATATCCAGGCCCTGAAGAGGACAATATATTTGTCGAAACGTTGGCAAAAAGACGAGTTGTTTTATTTGACCGATTCCTCGCAAATCTTCCATCCTAAGTTCAACAATTTGCGGTTACGAAAACTATATATTCGTGTTGCCTAAATTTAAACACTTTGAACAACTTTTGTGGTAGGGCAGCAAAAATTTTCTCTAAACCTCAGCCTACACAGCCTGAAAAAGATATAATGACACTAGAAGAGAATGGATTGGAACAGTTTATTTTATACTGATCGTTGCTTTTATTTATACGAGCCATTTTTTAATGTACAAGTAAAACAATGTCCCAGAGAGGACGCGAATCAAAATAAAAGAGAATGAGAATGGAGGAATACCGTTACGGGCAAAAAAGGTAGGGTGGATTTGATTGTGTGATGTAAACAAAGGGACATCCCCAGCCAGCACAATGCCCACTGCCATAATTCACCCTGCCAAAGCATTGTGTGTCGACTAAGTGATAATTACACCGATCCACCTCCGCAAACATCACTTCTCTGGCCCGCTCCTTTCACAACTCCAAACTATGAAGCTGCGAATCATTATCTATCTTCTAGAATTATTATTGTAATGGTGCTCATTTTTAACTTTTTTTTTTTACTACAGGAAAAAAAAAGGAAAAGTAAACTAGAGTCACTTTTAGAGAGTCATATTAAGAAGGGACAGTAAGTGATTTATGAGGTATTAATTTAAGCGACATGAGTATTATCGGAAATAGTGACGCGGGTTGTAGAGCTTGGGCAATGCGATCGGGATAGGCGGCAAGGCTAATGTAGGAATTCGCGAAACGAGAATAGATTACCTCGATAAAGGGGATATTGCAGTCATTTTAACATTTAGAAGCCCCACGAATACTAACCTTATTAAAACTGTCCGGTAGAACAGTTGTATAAGGGTAGATCGTCAAAAAATGCAAGAAAAAGCGTAACGTTAAAACACCCAACTTTGACTATTTTTTTTTTCTCTTTCCCTATAAAAGATAAAATTCCCAAATTTTCTTTAAAATGTAGGGCAAATCCTCCTTTATAACTGTAATTTTTTTGCAACAACCCAGATCATTAGATTGGGAATTTTATCTTTCCCTTTTTCTATTAAGATTTCGAGAAAAAAGTTGCTGAAAATGATCAAAAACGGCGTTTTCAGAAATTTTTTTGGTTCTTGTTGTTCTTCTTGTTACCTTTTTTGTAAACAACGTAGCGCCTAAACGCGCGAACCGTTTTTATGAATGAGGTGTCAATCGATTCAGGATCTTATGTAGATGAGCCTTTCGGGGGTCTCGACGCTGTACATCGATTGGAAGAGGAGTTAGCCTCATGTATGTAAGGCCCCCTCCAAAATTATTATTGGTAATAACTCTGTAAATCTTAGCCCGATATTGATAAAATTTGGCAGGATGGATAAGGGAATTATTGCAATCATGCGTATTTGAAGTTTAATTTCTCTTTGATTTTTAGGAAGAAGTGCTGTAATTGCAGTAATTGCCTCAGCTAGCTGTCCTTTGCCTAATAGGCGAAGAAACCTGAAGGATCTCGGAGTTATTGTACGAGTAAGTACTTATCTGGTGGCTTTAAGAACAACTTAGCGTCCAACCTCTTTTTGTACAGACCTTCAATTAAATATAAGTAACTTCCTGTATAGTTCAACGGCCATAAAAATAACTAAGGCGTACCTAAATTTCGGCTTGAATTGCTTCCTTTCCAGATCAACAGTCACCCTAAACGGGGTGATAATTCTGAACTCTGGACATAGGCTTAGACCATCCATTTTAATAGTGAAGATGCATTTTGATGGTACATGAAGTCCAAGACTGTGTAACGCTTCCGCGCGACAGAAAGAGATTTAGTTCTGAAACGAACTAATTGGATGACAACCCAGCTGCTGTCAGTAATGCCTCTCAGCTCTAGATTTTTTATGAGCATTCCACGCGTGAGAAGTCTCACGCCCCTGAAGGAAGAAAGAGAGGTGTAAGAATATATTTGAATAGACTGCCTACAGCGGCGAGCCAACCCTGCCCACAAGCTGCTAAGCGAAAATTCTTGAGAGAGGGGAGCAGTCTTTTCTCTCACTTGAAACAGAATGGTTGTCTTGTAATTCAGAATTTATCTTTATCTTTTCCAATATCCCTGTACATATTTCTTTTTTATTAAAACTGCCCGGTGGGACAGTTGTATAAGGGTTAATCGTCAAAAACTGCACGAAAAAGCATAACGTTGAAAAACACCTAACTTTTGACAATTTTTTTCCCTTTTTCTATAAAAGATAAAATTCCCAAATTTTCTTTATAATATGGGGCAAATCTTCCTTTATAACTGTAATTTTTTTGCAACAACATAGATTAAATAGATTTCGAAAAAAACGTTGCCGAAAACGAGCAAAAACGGCATTTTCAGAAAATGTTGTTGTTGTTGTTACTTTTTTTGTAAACAACGTAGCACCTAAACGCATGAACCGATTTTCATGAATGAGATGTCATTCGATTCGGAATTTTGTATAGATGTGCCTTTTGGGGGTTACAACGCTGTACATCGAATGAGAGAGGAGTTATTCCCATGTATGTGAGGCCCCCTCCAAAATTATTATTACTAATAACTCTGTAAATCTTAGCCCGAATTTGATAAACTTTGTCAGGGTGAAAGGGTTAGGGCTCCCCTACGTACCATTAAAGCGACGTTCTGCTCTTACACTTACTGAGGGGAAGTTTTGCAATCATTTAAAGTTATCGTTTCGTGAACCTATTCTCTTAAATGAAGGGTTATTTGGTTCAAAAAGTGAAATAGATTTACATTTTTTATAGATTTCGACGCAATGTATCTTTAGTAGAGGAGTTTGTCTCACGTTGGTCAGGCTCTCTCTAAAACTATTACTAATCTTTCTACGCTTAATCCGATTTTGCTAAAATTTAGCACGAAGAAGTGGTTATGTAACTAGTTAAATTTTATATTAACTAAATAATACTTTGCTTACACTAGCCGAAAATTAAGCTAATGTTCATGAACAGATAAGGAGTAATTAAGGTTTTATTTAAATTTTTATAACAGAATTCCCAGTTTTTTTGGCAGTTTCAATGCTTGGTTTAATTTAAATAAATGTTTTTTTCCGGTCAGCAGTTGAAAAAATTTGTCTAACTCTAGTTACAGGGTCCAAAGGGAGGTGAGTTACCCAGCCGGACCCTGTATTTTCAGAACCTTGATGTTTTATTGTTGGATGAGGCAAACAGAGAGCAAAATTCTCTACAGATCACACAGCCAGCCAAGTTTTACACAAGTCTATTACAAATTTTATTACAAAGCAATATTACAAGTAGTAACACTAATCAAACAAAGTCACTAGTCTTTACAAGAAATACTCTGTAAGTGTGTGCACTCAAACAATAATTAAACTTTAGAAAGCACCTATCTATTTACAAACATAAATATATATGTATATATATTCCGTTCACGACACCTAATTTGGTAGTTGGACGTTAAGCCCGTCGGAAAAAATAGGCATTACATTACTTACTTTACTTATATATATCATATTTTATATATGATTCAATATTTATATCTCTATATAATGTTATAAATTAATACAAACTAGTTAAAGGCATTTCAGAAATACTTTACATGGTGAGACTGATAATGAATATATAATGAAATCTGTAGGTTAGCAACTATTAGAATATCAGTCAGGAGACAAATTTCAGACTCACTTCATAGCAACGTAATCAAAGACAAATAATACAAAATTTTCTTAAACAAGATATCACAAAAATTTATTTCGAAGAAATAACACACATTCATCAAATTAATACATAGTAATCTGCAAGTTGACACCACATAATCCTCAAATACACAAGAAGTTAATCTTCCAAATGTGCCTCTGTACATTAAAAAAAAAAAAATCTGTATACTTAATAATAATAAAAATGAAATTATTGAATCGATATTGACCATGAGTATCTTATTTGCTCTAACTTCTAATAAGAGAAGTATTACTATCGCATCAAATTTTGTGTATTGTTTTAACAAGAAATGTACCTTTTTGTGGCTCCTGAGTCCGAAAAAGTGATTTTTATAAGTAGTCTCTCTTTCAGAAAGTAGTCAAGGGAAGAATCACGGGAATCAATTCCCTTTCAAATTTTTGAAGGGGTAAGTTTACGATTCAAACTCTCACTTCTAATATAATCTATAATTAATATAATCTTCCAGCAATTTTATTATTTCGAAGACGAAGTGCTGATGGAAAATATCCAGGAAGCTATCCGAACATTCATACTGTAATGGAGAACAAAACTGAGGAATAGGGGCATAGATATAAATGCAATTTAAAACAATACCTTGTTTGTAAAAAGGATAAATGAAAGTTAACCATCTTAAATACTTGGGTGCACTCATCTCAAGAAACGGTGAGAAAGGAACAGACGTGCCAAAGCATAGGATATGCAAAGCGTAATAGGTGTTCAACCTATAATACATTCTCCCGAAATAAATTTTATGTGTAAAGTGTGAACACAGTAGTTCAAAAATAAAAAATCGTGGTTTAAATACCCCAAGCGGCCAAACCAAAATTTATCGATCAAAAGTTTTTACCGCAAGTACACCTTCATAAAAAGTTTTTTTTTTTTTTTTTTTTTTAATTAAAACTAATTTTAAGAAAGTTTCAAGAAGAGGGAGAGTGTCTTAGGCTTAACTTTAGGTTTTCAGTGTACTGTACGGTTTTTCTGTTTGTTAGTGGAAATTAAATATGCAAAAGTTTCAAGTCTGAAGAAAGAATTGCATGACCAGGAGAGCAAATATCCCGAAAATTATTTCACCTTTTCGCGAAAGATATTTTTTAGAAAGACTTCAGGTTTTTCTTGAATCATGGTAAAATTAACTATTCATATAATTGAAATGGGCCTATCCGTATAATTTTTTTTTTTTTTTTTTTTTTTTTTTTTGAGAGTAAGATGGTAAAAAAGAATTGAGTGTTCACACCAGCGTTTCTATTTTAATCACAAAATTTAATTGCTGAGGCAAAGTTGTAATAAAAATCGTCAAAATTAACTCTCATGTTTTCAAAGAAAATTAGTAGTCGCATTTAGTTATTGCCTACGATTTGCGCAGTTAATACTAAAAGTTTTAACAGTTAAAAATTAATCAGCAATAGCAAAAATATATCACCTGAAATCAAAACGTCTGTGGCACTTAATTTTAATGCGCTAATAACAATGGATGGTTTCTTTAGATACCTGAGATTTCATGAAGTATTATATATAATTGCACGTGTTATCTTAATTTAAAAATACTTAAATCTTAAGAGCTGTTAGTTTTACAATTAAATTTAGTACTCGCTTAAAAGGTCAAAGTAGTTGATGAATTTTAAAATCCATATATACCTTAATTATAATTTACAGCTAAATACATGAAGCGGTTCTGCAATTTTTTTTTTTCTTTTGTAATCACTTTTACTAAATGAAAGGAAGAGCCTTAAAGTGCAGTTCATGTTTTATACAGTCGAAATCGTGCTAGATAGGTGGTGGGGCGCGCTGATTCTCAAAGTGATTTTCTCTGAAATTTTGGCCGAGCAGAATGAATACAAGATCAGTTTATGAATGGAATAAAAATGTACAAGAGAGCTAATGAAGCTAGTGTCTAAAGAGCTCCATTGACGTCTCAGGATCTTCCTTAGGCATCTACTACATAAGGTTCCGTGCAGATAAGCCAACCCGTGCTACGCCACCGTGACTTTTTGTGGTGACATCCACATTAGAGCCCCATCTCCAGCTGTACGTTTAATTAGACTTCAGCTGTCTGTAAAGAGACCCCTAAGTAGTTTTGAAGGCAAAAAATTCCTTCGAAAAGTTAAAACATTCACACTTACATAACCTTCACACTAACACAGGCAGTGCTGTGCACTAACACAGTGTTGTCTCTCCTCTTCATGATAATACCTATGCCGACTATCCATAGCCCATATCATACGAGAGAAAAATACTGCAGAACATTTGGCGAGTAACTCTCGAATGAACTTTTTTGCCTGTTCCTGGCACTCCTTTCACTATTTCAACGACTTGATGTATTGGCTTACCAGATAAACGAGACACCTTTAGTGATAGGACTTAACAACCGAATTAAAGAGCTTGAACCGTGTGTGTCGGGTTATGTTATCGGGGCAGCTGCCATGTTTGTCTTCAACAATGTTTTCCTTGCATCAAAAATGTAGGGAAAAAATCTATTATTTTTCACAATACTCTTGACTTATTGTTGTTCTAACATTTGTATGTTTGTGAAGCGCAGCATCTAATGCTTGTAAGCAATAGTCAAAGCAACAAACTGTTCGCTATTAATTTAAGATTGAATACTATTTTCATTATTTTCTAAAAATTTTGTTCTACACTTGGATAAAAAACCTTGGTTTTTATTTTCATTGTTATACTGTTCCTTTCATAAAACTAACCTAAAGGGGTTGGAAGAAATGGTATATTCCTTATACCATTAACGAAATAAATAAATAACTTACAAAATAATAAAAATTAGCAAACTTCTAAAAGTTATTAAAAATGTGTGTCTATTTAGAAAAAGTGCAATACTTAGTAAATTTTAACTTAATTAACAAACATCGCTAGTTCTGCAGTAAGAAGCTACGCTTCTCGAAGTGTCTCATTAAGTTAGTCAAGCTAAACATCTATGATTTGATGGCTGCACTTAGCAGATACTAGGTACTGCAAGAGCGGCAGGAAACGCTGAGGCATCCTACGGCATAGAGCTACGGGTCTGTGTGCTCTAAAATTTTGAGGAGTTGCTACAATTGAGATCGTAATACAGCTCTCCAAAAATGTGATTTTAAAAACGAAATCTACATTAACCACCATCACCTTTACAAGGAACATATATAACTTCTTTTTTCTGTTACGAGATCTTGTCTTTCTTACTAATCACTTCTAAAATTGTTTATCTGCAAAATTTAATTACTTTCTTATTAAATAGTCTGCAGTTACTTAAATAGTCTGTAGTTCACTTTATAAATTTTACACTTTCGACAAACAAAAATTAAATAATAAATTATGGTGAATGATTAAAAAGTTACAAGAATTTAATCATTTTACTCGTTACAGTAAAGTCCTAAATTGCACAATGAGTAGAGAAGAGAGTAGAAAAGGAAGCAGAGTGACTGGGCCGCTTCAGCGGCTCCCTGACAGCCTGCTCGGCCGTGTGTGCTGCGGGAAGTGATGCAGGTCTATGCAGTCGTGTGTGGCACTTTCTGCTTTGGTTGGCCGGCCGAAAGGCGGTACAGCATGTGGCTGAATAGTGGTCAGATTTCAATAGAGGCTCGTTAGCTTCACCTTCGCAGCATTCAATTTGATACTCTGTTGTCAGAACTAAAAAAACAAATAACAGATCAACCAAAATTAGAATTAACAAAACATGATCTAATTTCAGCCAACATTTATTAGTGTAACCGGCCGACTCAAAAGCAAAGGTGTAATATAAAAAAAATAAAATAAAACACTATATTGATAATATAGGATCATGTTGTCTCCCTCAACTTAAGAGTGATAACTCAATGAATTTTAAGAAGTTTCTTTTTGTGGACATTTCTATTTTAGTTTCAGTTAAATTACAGGTTTCGGGCCCCTTCAGCCCCAAAAATAGCTTCAAGAAAATGGAAAACGTGCTGTAATTAGCAAATCTAATTTAGGAAAAGAGAATGAGGTGGACCAGCTTTACTAACTATCATGACCTGCAAGGGAAAGTAACGAGCGTTGGAATTTTCTGTGTAAGGTTATTTCAGGAAAGAGCTACTAATTTTGAAGACAATGTGAAAGAAGTTTACCAAACTTCACTATAAACTTAGCTTCACAAATTAATATATGGCTGTCTTTTTTGGGACCATTTGCAACATAAAAAAACAAATGAAAACCAGCGTGTAAAGCAAGCGAACTGGGCGTGAAACATTTGCAATGGAAGGTGGGTAGCCAGAAACTGTAGTTTCGTTTATCAATCAAAAGTCTAAAACATGACGTCTAGTCACAAACGCAATAGTGCACGGGAGAAAATAACGGAAAATAATGGAAGGTGGGTAGCCAGAAACTGTGGTTTCGTTTATCAATCAAAAGTCTTAAACATGACGTCTAGTCACAAACGCAATAGTGCACGGGAGAAAATAACGGATCTCCCAATTAAAACCTATCTGACGGCTTGCCATGACTCCATTATCATTGAAACAGGACTGGTACATCCAGCTCTTTTTTTTTATAAAATGATGGTTCCGTTATCGACCGTTGTTAATAGATTATCCTAAATAATATTGAGGAGTGGTCAACAAATTTTGTAAACAAATTAATTTTTTCACCGACGTTTTGGCAAATTTATTTACCTTCTTCAGGGTAATATAAATTTGTAGAGTAGTATGTTTAACTACATCATCATCATCCTCATAACTTTCACTAAAACAAAACACCGAAGAAAATTATCTAGCAATAACGAATTGAATTATAAAACTAAGGCACCAGCTTGCAATGATTACAAGTGTTCAGTTACAGAATCACGCCCAAATACTGTAGCATTTGTCATTACCCCCACCACTTCTTTCATGCATTAATGAGGTTAGCAGAATAACAAGGGACACTGCGAAAAAAAGACATCGCTACGTTGCCGAATTTCGTGCCGCTTGTTTGAGCGCATCCGCATCTATTCAGATATGAAGAAAATCAGTAATTTCCAAATATAAATTAATTAACTTTGATTTAAAGTACAATTAATTAGTCTCTTTCAGTAAAATTGTAATTCTGCAGAGATACATACGTAATAGGGTCACTGGTCTTTGTGAACTAAAAGTGGGACACTACTACAATATTCGATATTTTTTTATTTAAGGCGCGTCAACGTCTCAGCTCACTGGCGCCCGGAGCTTTTTTCAGTGCACTGA
Organism: Rhodnius prolixus; assembly: GCF_049639745.1. Taxonomy (NCBI): domain Eukaryota; kingdom Metazoa; phylum Arthropoda; class Insecta; order Hemiptera; family Reduviidae; genus Rhodnius; species Rhodnius prolixus. Next base: position 7,197,377 of record NW_027411635.1, on the reverse strand, counting down.
GGTCTTTCTCTCGTTAAAGACAACACTGTTCATAACTCGACACTGAGCAACCGAGCCAGCAAGTGTAGTGCGTGATAGAAACATAAGTGAAATAGAAATCTCTACACCAAAGTGATTATTCAACCTCTGGTGATAGACGAAAGCCCGAAACCAGTCAGGGTTACAATAAACATGCATATTCGACGGATAAAATCGAAGACATTATACAGTACTGCGGTCTTTCCCACATTTTCAACAACTAACTCCTGCCTCTAACTTTCTAATGAAAACAAAGATGGTGTGAAACACACACGACTTTCTCTAACTGCAACTATTATAATTCTATCGGCGAATTTAGTTTTCAACTTATTTTTTTTATATACATGTACATGAATGCCTAAATTAATTAATAACATTGTGAGAATTACTTGCGATGGGGATTTATTTCGCCTGTTGATAAGAACGTACTGTTGGTTGGAATCTAGATAAAGACCTGATTAGAATTTAGGAATGGACAGTTTTGAAACATTCATTCCATGGATGAGCTCAGCGGATTGATAGGGAGTCTAAAATTTAGGAGTCAATTTAGGACTAGCAGTGTTGCCGTGCCTTTCATCAACATAAATACATAACAGGCACATTCCAGACCCTCTTTTTGTAATTTTGCGTGACAGGAATAGAAATAGCCATTCATCTCATGCCTGCGTTATGTGGAAGGTTCAAGTCAGGACCAAATATGGAAGGGTTCTTTATTTGGTCCCATTAGTTCGGAATGCTTCAGAGTCAAAGATGGTTCAAGTAGGTTCAGGATTTTTTACCATATTCAGATTGTTTTTGGGGGGGAGGGGGAAAAAGGATTTTGATAGCAAACAAAACTAGTCAATTACAACTGTAACATTGCAGCGAGGAGAAATTGTAAGTTTCACACAATATTTTGGCTTTCCCTTACAGCTAATAGGGCAGAAAAAAATTAATAAATGATTTTTTTTTTTTTTTTTTTTTAAAAAAGTAATAAACTTTACTAAAACCATTTAGCTCAAAATAGTTTCCAGTTAATTTTATTTTTTTGTATATATTTTTTTGCGATTTTCTGAAATATGTTCACAGTGATTCGCTAAAAAAATGGCATGTACTGAGTGAGACTACCACTTTATTAATAGCATTTTTGAGAAAAATTTATTAATTTATTATTATTTTTTATTATTGATTATTATTATTGAAAATGAATCTAGCGACTTCAAGCTTGGTGGGCTGACGTACTGTTGCAGATCTACCAAATTTCTTTCAACAGTTTCCCAGAAAATTCCATTTTAGAATACTTAAGGGTTTTTTTTTTTTAGTTCTCCGCGATTTTCTCAAAAATTAAACCCATGAAATGCCTTAAACATCAGACACTAATTTTATAAATGAGACATCAAACTTCAATAGATATGTGAGTTCATTAAAACCTTTGATTTTTAGAACATTTGAGGGGTGGGTGACGTACTTTTCACAAAAATCAAAGACAACTGGCGCTAATGCCCACAGTAGAAGTCGCCCCCCCCCCAATAAAAACAAAATGTAAGATAACTTTCCAGAATTTTAGTGAGAAAGTCGGATGAGTGTTCCCACCAAATTTTTTGGTTTACACTGTAATGATATCTATTGGAGGAAATTAGACGTTAAGGCAGGAGAAGCTTCAGTACAATCTAACATAGAACACAAACCAGTTACTGGTACCAGTTTCAATCCTGATCACTTCTGAACTTCTTTTAGTCGAATCACCGGTTCCAGAATCCTTACTCAAGGCAGAATGTTCAGATTTTGTATCAAGATGAGCTACTACTTTTCTGCTAGCTGGTGTATCTCCATTAGTTGGCCTCAGTCTCTTCCTTGTCTGATAAATAATTATGACCCAGATTGCCGAAGTGCCAACTGCACAGCATACCACCGATATAATGATCACACCTGTCATGTCCTCAGCCGTCGGTGTGTAAGCTGTAAAAAAATAATAATAAAATAAATAAATAAAATTTAAAAAATTAATAAATAAATAAAAAATAAAATAAAAATAATAAAAAATTATGAATCATCAACCAAATCACATTAAAAGGAAAGTTGTATCCATTTGGATCTAAGATAAGATTTCATCATATTTGCTTAGAATTGTAATATTGACAGAATAAATGTAATTTATGAAAAAGTAAGGAATTAAAAACGAGTTGATTAAAAAATTAGTTGATGTCTTTTCGTTGGACCAGTTTGTGGTAGAAACTCAGAAGCTACAGCAGAAAAAAATTGCGAATTTTTTTATTTGAGAAAGAAAGAAAGGATGAAATTATACTAGAAAGAAAAAAAAAATCAAAATTAATTAGTAAAAAGTTGAAACCGGCAGTGAAAATTCAACTCGGATAATCTTCGATGAAACTAAAAATTAAAGATATTACCAAGTACGTTTGAAGTCAACGGTTATTTTTTACATTTCGAAAAATTTAATTATTGCCTTAATGCGGTGTACCTTGTGAAAAACGCAATTAAAGGGAGTCTTTAATGGGCAATTAAAATATTTCGTAAAAATATTGCTGGCCAGAAAAGTAATTTTCAATGATACTGTTACACTCATTAAGTACTACATTCTCTACATCAAAAGAACATAACTCAAAAATACTAACGTTGATCAAGGTACAATTGCGCCGATGCTTTATCAACTCCTAGAGTATTGTACATCTCACAAGTGTATGCTCCTTCATCTTTCGCTTGAACGTCTATAATTATAAGTAGTTGATCGTTGGAAGCAAAGTGATGCCTTGGGCCGGCTTCCAGTTTGGCACCATTCTTCCACCAACGCAATCGAGGACGAGGCCAGCCAGATCCAATGCATTCAAGCACAACCGGTCTACCGATGCTCGCTCTGACATCCTCCATTTTACGTGTGAGCACTGGGGCCTCTGAAAAAAAGTAAGTGAAGTCATTATACGGATGAATTTCCAAAAAGAGAATTATGGCAACAATCTATCATTAGGGAATCAACACCCATAACTATAAACATACATTCACTCTTAATACATAATCTTAATCTATATAAAAACAAATGTAAATGTTCGTTTGTTCAAAATTTTAAATCTCCGAAAGTTCTTCACCGATTGCTTTGAAATTTTGATACAACGTTGCAATCGAATACACGCGTTTTTATATACTTACTAAATATATACCTGAGCCAAGTAAAAACATACTTCTTTTCTTTTCCATTTAACCAGACTAAGCCACAGCAACGCGTGGCCGGGTACCGCTAGTTATAAATATAGGAGTGTATATTGTTACTTTGAACCGTTTAGTTGTGTTAATTTTAATCAGTAAACTTTCTTAATTTTAATAGGCATACAAAAATCTTTGAAGAAAAGTTTATTTAATACTAGTTAAAGAATAGTTTCAATAAATAGACAGTGTCATAATTTTTAATTCATACAATTATTTCACAGAAAACTATCCAAAAATTAAATAAATTATTTTAATTTTTGTTCTTCGTTTTTTGTTTTTTTATATAATAAAATTAAAATTATAAATATTATTACGTTCCTTATTCATGCAATTACTGACTTCAAATTCAATTTACCTAATACTGTGAGTGTAGCATTTGCGGTGACTATGCCAGCTGAGTTACGAGCGATACAAGAGTATACACCAGAGTCGGCTGGTTTAGCGTTTACGATGTAGAATACATCATCCGTGGGCATAACGTGCATTCTTCTTTCGTGGGCAGCTGGAAACTCTGTGCCCCCATCCTTCTGCCAGCCAACCTGTGGAGGAGGCTCGCCACCTGCTGAACACTCAAGCCGTACGGTACTTCCAGCACGAACTGTTGTATTGGAAGGTCGTTTGACGATTACAGGCAAAACTGGAAAGTACGAAATAAATGATTAGCAATGTTACCCGCTAATTCACTCCTCAATCGCCAAATACTATCCACTCCGGTTATTTTGGGAAGGTCCTTTTTTTCGGGATTGCTATCCGATCTGCCCTATCCTTATCAGCAAGACGCACACTATTAGCTTCTTTAGATAAATTAAGATCGATTAAAACTAGAACCAGAAATTTAATTTTAATGGAACATTGTTTTAAACCTAAAGATAATCTCGCGATTAGGTTCCTACGCTTTCCCCTGACTTCTACCTCTGTTGCAATCTTCTGGGATTCTCTGCAGACTACGTCACTATTATCACACCACTCTCATAAACGTGTGGCACGAAAGCGAATAATGAAAATATCTAGATATGAATTTTCTGCAATCATGTACACACTTTTTTGGAAAAAGGCGTTTTGAACCATCTTTTATACCATACGTGGCTGCAGCATACTTTCTTCGTTCTGTAACGGAAATGACACCAAAGCAACCAACAGATCCGATTGGTCATTTTCCTCAAAAATCCATGAAATTGTACAAAACACGTCATTTTAGTGGATTAAAGTTTTTGTGATTTTCCTCAAATGACGCGTACCAGCTTATTTCTCTCCTAATTTAACTTCTACAGGCTTAAATCTCTACAGCACATTAATGTGCTCACCTCATATATTTATTATAATTTCGTTAATGATTATTAATTATTTTACTATTACATCAATACCGACTGGACCAAGGAGTGGAGATAGGATCCGCTGCGAAAGGATGAATCAGTTTAAAGGCACGTTGGAGGTTCGACTAGCTGACTCACTCACGGGCTTAAAAAACTCACCTAATACTGTAAGAGAAGCTTTAGTCGAATAATCAGTGCCAAAATTGTTGGACACAATGCACTGATAAACACCTGCATGATGGGTTGACACTTTATCAAAAATTAAATACGCTGTATTATTCTCTACAGAAGCCTTATAGGGATTTGGGATCTCTCCATTGTTTCTTCGCCATCTGTAACATGAACAAAATTTATTTTAGCTATTATTAAGGTGCGCACAAACCAGAGATTTTTTTCTCTGTTATGAAATCAAGTTTACTAACCTAAACTCCAAGGATGAGTTGTCCGTAGACCAAGCCGAGCAGGAGAGATTAAGATGAGATCCATCGGCCACTATGACGGACTTGGGACCGTTCGTTATGACAGGCTTGGCGCTCTCACTTTCCGCTGAAACACACAAACGTATATTTATAATTTATAAAGTGAAGTCATGTCAATTACATAATGAGTAGAGAGAAAAGAATGTTCAATGAAGTAATCTTTGAACTTCACATAAACGCACGTAGAACACACACCGGCGGAGTGGGACAACTATGATAAGAGGGGAGAGATTAGCAATCAGTCTGTGGTGAGTTAACGAGATACTTCTGTAAGACGTATTTTTGATTTGCCGGCGTTCTCTTATCTGATATTGTGTGACACTCTTCTAACTGCCTGTACATTCCAGTGAATCTTGATAGCCTCGTTCTCCAGTAAAACTTGCGGATTGTACTCATAATGTGAGACTTTATCCCTTTAGTGTTCCAGCAAATTATACTTGACACTTAATTACTGAAGTAGGACTTTCACCAATTGGCATGTCTTTGCAGAAGTATGAATGCGGCGCGAGAATCAGACATGATGTAATATGATAAACACTTTACTGTATGACGTTACACATTCTGCACTTACCTCTGATTTGACTTTCTTTTAAATGTATCTACGATAAGCCCTAGAAGCGACCATAAATCTATCCATTTCAGAGTATAATAATCTTTGATTAGCAAATCACAAGATGGTCGAATGTCAATTCGCCGTTAGATAAGTTGGCTGTAGTATCAGCTGTGAAGCTCATTTTGCTTCAACTTTCACTTCAGATCTTATTCTGTCATTATATTGTTTCCTTTTGGTTGCATTAATAGCAACTTGCATATGCATCTAGATGATTCTTTTTGCTGTGAAAAAGAGTATTGGAAAAAATATTATTGCCAATTACAGTCATGATTATTAATTTTTTGCCAAGCTTTTGATCTAGGGTCTAGGTGATCTTCTTTCCGTGGTTTTCTTGGTAACGAATCCAAAGGTCTGATCCGCTTCAGCTGAAAATATTTGGTCATTTGGCTCTCATCATACATAGAAATTACTTTGCTTTTTTTGTTATATTCGGAAATGCCAGTTCATAACGCTAATTGTATTTGAAGCATTCAAAATTATGTACCATGAGTAATTTAGAGAAAGATTTCCATGTTTTTGATGGCAAAAACATGGAAATCTTTCTCTAAATTGAAGAATGTAGACTGTACGATTGAAGAATAAACCCATGTTTATTTTGAAGTCTACATTCTTTTAAATTCCAGTAAGATGATTAAAACTGTCCGGTAGGACAGTTGTATAAGGGTTGATCGTCAAAAACTGCACGAAATAGCGTAACGTTAAAAAACACCCAACTTTGACAATTTTTTTAAATACGTATAAGTGCAATAACTGTGACAATCCCCACCTCTTTAATTTAAATAATATGATGAAAATGAATTATCTATATTACTTAATGAAAAGGCATTAACCCTTCTTTCTATTTTATAATAAAAATAGCTAATTTATCCGATATTAGCCAGAGCTTTGTTTCATTTCCTTTAACTTTTTCGTACAAGAGAAGTTGATTTTTCCTCCCTACATAATGTATTGGCGTAAACACAACTCCTAGCAAAAAGAAATGCATAATATTCTTACAAGCGATTAAGTTTATTATTATTAATCTAACATTAAAAAATTTTGGGTACTAAAATTCTCTATTAGTGAAAAAAAATTATAATTCTTTTTTATAATGATTTTTTTTTTTATTATTGTATTATTACTAAAATTAATATCTTTTTTTTAATGTACTTTAGTGAATTAGTTTCGTTTTTACTTCAAATCATATTCTTTTAATACTGAAGATTTTTTATTATTTAATTAATTGAAATTTCTAAGTATAATAATACCATTTTAATGACTAGTAATTTTATGCCTAGTCTCATCTTGCAATGATATTTTTGATGTTTTTAAGACAGTGTCATTTCATTTCCATAACTACTAACTGACTTACAGCATAAGAACTGTTCTTCAGGTACTTTGGTGAGCAATTTGCCAGCAATAGAAGCGGGATATGCACAGGAAAGATGGCCAACCAAAACTCCACTTTGTTCCAACCACCGGTTTAACCAAGAAATGGAACAGTCACACACAAGTCCTGAAGTATTGACAGCCAGTGAACTAAGAGGTATACCAATAAACGGATTTTCTTCTATTGTCTTGATGAAATTTCCTGTGAACATGTAAAACAAATTTCCTTTACACTTCTAATGTTTACTCAATGTTAGTCAGCTTCAATTTTAATCTTATGTTGTGATTAATATAACGAAATGGGAACGTTGAGAGAAACAAGCACAGAACACCTTAAAATCAATATTCTCAGGTAAAAGAATCAAACAAAAATGATATTTCTACAATACCGTTACTTTCTAATACAGTAATGATTTCATTTTTCGCTAATTAGAATAAATGCAGACGTGTGAGAGTTGAACAATTGTTTATTTTTTGTTAATCCAATGCCAAAATCAATACTTTATATCGTTAATACGTCTATTAATCAATCTTATTTATCAAAGACACTCACCTGTGAGATCAAGTTCAGCTAAGTTGATAAGGCCACTGAATGCGTTCCTGTTGATGGACGTAATTCTGTTTGACGCCAAACCAAGCTTGTTGAGTGCGCTCAGACCACCAAATATACCACTGCTGTCTTCAATAATCCAAGAAATATGATTTCTATTTAAGTCCCTAGAATTCAAATTGAATAAAGATTAATGAACTTAAACAAGGAACTTAAAACGACGATTTTTACTTCCTCCTGCTGCGCTTAACTTCCATTTAAATCAGATGTCAAAAACAAAATAAAGTCGGTATATGTACGTTGGTATATGCATTTTAAATTTTAACGTCAAAACAATTTTATTTTTCATTAACCTTTTTTTCTTTAAAGAAGGTTTAAACCTATGCATGAATAGTTTAATATCTCCTATTACAATCTAAATTAAATAGGGGCTACTCATTACTGAACAAATATTTTATGCATGAAAATGGCCAGCATAAGGGTCTGTGACATTAATACATTCCAAAAAATATGATACTAGAAGTATGAATGAAATGTTGGGTACTTGCTGATTTGTGTAACTGTTTGCGTTAAATCAACCCTTATACTTAATCTTTGAAACTGCAAGTTTTTGTTAAAGAGATTAAACATTAGGTTTCTTCCAGCTCGCAACACTAATATGTGGATATGTCCACACAAAATGATGAATAAATACTTTCCCATAACGTAACTACATACTTACAGAACTCTCAATGAGGGAGTGCTGTTGAATGCACCTTCTGAAATTGCTGAAATCATATTTCCATCCAATCTGAGAACCTGTAGTAAACTTAATCCTTTAAAAGTACCAGTCTGGATCTCCTTGAGTCTGTTGTTAGACATGTCTCTGCAACATTAGACACAAACGATTTTCTCATTCTGAATCATTACAATTATAATTTATAAATTTTCTTTTGATAAATTATATTTAAAATTGTAGTGCAAGTCTGGGTCCACATTGTCACGAGCTTCCTTATCTCCTCCCATGAACATGTATGGCAAAGATATAAACTGAACTCAGCAGCGTTGTAGTGGGGAAAAAAGTTCAGAGAAAGAGTTCAAGTATAAAAACAGAGATTTTCTTCCTGGCCACCAATTTCTCTACATCACTTTCTCGCTTAAATCCTTTTACCAGCGACCAAATCTACCAAATCGACCAAAGAAATAAGAACACTAATACCACCGCTGACACCAATTAATTATTGTAACATTATATATTATTCTAATTTTATCTTTATTCACCATTAATTTTCTTATTTTTTAATACACCGCTCGTAGAAGTTTATATTTTTTGTTGTGAAACTTTAGCATGATGTTTTATGGCTGCCGATTCCTGATAACTTAAAAAATAAAATTATTTCCCAAGAAAAACTATACGAATAAAAGTGATGGATCTTTATAAGCGTAATTAGTACTCAAAGTTTAAAGAAACATGATAGAATTGAAAAAAAAAATAGTACTTCAGGATAATAATATTATTATTATAGGATTTTAATAAAAACTTAGAGTGAGATACAAAAATATATCAACATCAAATTTGAGCTTCTTGCGTTTTGTCGTTCTGGTACTTATAAACAATCTTAAAATAGCACATTTGCGAAGAAAACTGATTTAGAAAATTTGACAAAATCGCAACACTTCATACAAGTTCTACAAAGATCACGATCGCGTACTTAGAGATTTTTTACTTACAAATGAAATAGATGCTTGCAGCCATCCCATGAGCCTTCAACTACTGCGTGCACCTCGTTGTTTCCCAAGTTTAATTCTTGGAGCGCAGCCAGACCGTAAGTCCAACCTCTTGAAACTACTCTAATTCGGTTATGATCCAATTTCCTTTAAAATAAAGATTCTGTATGAATCACCCAATTTTTTCTTACAGTTATAATTTACAAATTTGTTTAGAAGCTAAATATAAATACTGTTATTGGATATTATTATGTTAGGTTCTGACTAAAGTTATGATTTGGTCTACAATGACTCCAGGTAAACCCTCTAATTTCAATGTAAGATTAAAAACTAATCAACTTACAAGGAACGAAGAGAATGCAATCCCCAGAAAGCTCCGTCCTGCAAGGTCGCAATCGAATTATGCCGTAACTTCAGTACTGTCAGCTTGTCCAGCCCTTGAAAGGCCAAGCCATCTATTTTAGTCAGCGAATTCCTATTTAATTCTAGAGTTCTTAAGTTTTGCAATAGTTTGAACAATCCTTTATGAAAAGTAGTCAGACTATTCCTGGATAGCTTCAAACAAGTGAGTTTTGTCAGTGAGTCTAGACTTCCACTAGTGATGTTCGAGATCCTATTACTGTTTAAATTTCTGGAACAAAAAAAATATATAAGTCAACGTAATAGTATAATATTACTTAATTGGCTTGTAAGTGAAGTAATTCTTTGTTACACTCAATAAGACATCCGAGCGCAACGACATAACACTTGAGAAAAGTTATACACGCAAATAATAAACTTCATTTTTTAATCAGACAATTTGAATTTAAGAAGGATTAATAAACAAAAACTATTTAGTAAAAAATACAGTAATTGGTTTGCAGGATAAATGTAATATTTAACATGTGAATGAGGAGCTACAAGGAAATTGTCTTATTTTATAACAGTAGTTCCATGATATATCTACCCCGTACGTCTCACCTTATAAGTTTACTAATACCAATTCGTTCCCGAGGGACTTTTCTTTTTATTCCGTTTTTTCCTGCTAACTAAACAGAATGTATTACTATGAGGAACGAATCCCTTTCTTCGTTTCTATAAAATTAATCAACTAGATAAACTGTAAGAGTAATTTGTTTCGAATTCGTTCCCGATGGTCTTTCCAAAATTCCGAATAGTTATACATCTATCTGCCAACAATTAAATAGAGAGCATTAAAAATGGCTCACTATAATTCTCATCCGTCGATTGTAAACTAGTTGGTGGCAAGAAGCAGAAAAATATTGCTTGACAAACCATTAGTTTAGCTTTGAGATGCAGTTTCTTTGCAGGAGAAAATTTCATAACTTCAGTAAAACCATAGTTTTTTTTTTTTTTTTTTTTTTTTTTTTATTAACGCCAAGCCGTTGGTGCTCAGTCCATTCGGCTTCTGGCAGCCCAATTTAATTTGGTCATAATGGCTTTATTTTCATGGGTATGTGGATTTGTGCTGTCGTTCGCGACGACATCTATCAAGGCGTGGCAGACCGGTAAGTGCTGACTGTCCATTTCTTCCTCTTGCAGACACAAAGGACACATAGGGCTATCCACCACCCCAATCCTGTGCAAATGTTTTTGGAGGTAGTCATGCCCTGTAGTCATCCGAAAGCATGCCACAGCCTCCTTTCTTGCAGCTGTTACCGAAACAGGATTCTCAAGCAGCGTTCGCCACCGCTTTCCTTCTGCTTGATGCTGTTGGGTCCTTTTTATTTCTTCATTATAAGAAGACTTTACTACATTTTTAACAGCGGAGAAGGTGAGCGGTGTGTCGGGTTGCTGCATTTCGGCTCCTCTGCGGGCTAGCTCATCTGCTTGCTCGTTCCCCGTTAGGCCGCAATGACTCGGCACCCATTGGAGCACGACACGAGTTCCCCGCTCGATCAGAAAAGCTATGTGGCTTCTTGCTATCCCCACCTCCGAGTGGTCAGTGTAATGTCTACTAGAGATTGCCAGTATTGCAGCCTGGGAATCAATAAAGAGCACTATTTGGGGGTTATCTTTTTGGTCTTCTATTAATTTAGCCAGAGCCATGGAGATAGCTTTGACCTCCCCATCAAAATTAGTGCACATCCTACCCACTGGCTCAGCTAGCGTAAACTCTCGACAGTACACTCCGGCCCCTGCGTTATGGGTCGCCGCTCGGGCGGAACCATCTGTGTAGATATGTAGCCAGTCCCGAGCGGGATATCGGGAATGTATTGTCTCCAGGGCCAACGCTCTCATTTCCTGCTCGGAAGTTTTATCCTTAAGAAGCGGTTGCAAAAGATTTAGTAAAACCATAGTGGTTTTATTTTTCAAACGCACGGATCGATCCAATAGTTGGCGAAAATGTATCTTAAACATTTAATTCCAAAATGCTACATTTTAAAAAGATTTTATATGAAATTGTGTATCCCTTATTTGTGTGATTCAATAGGCAGAATCTGTTTGCTAATGTAAGTAACACACGAATTAGAGTGTAACAAAAAATAAATAGATAATAAGTAAAATTTTTAAATCAATTACTATTATGTTAAATACCAAAATTTAGCCAATGACAATGTACTTACAAGGAAGTCAGGTGCAAATTTTGACGAAAAGAACCTTTTTCTAATTTGCTAATATTATTATGGCTGACATCTAAGGTTGTTAAATTAGGCACATTCATCCAGAAGTCCGCGTTAAAACTACTTATCATGTTATGAGATCTAAAACAATTAATGTACAGTTAAGCTTTAAGAATCAACGCAGCTTGTTTTACACATTGTAATAATAATTTTATACAAATAATTTAGTTAAAAAAGAAGGCAAAAATTCACTTACAAACTGACTGATACAAGTTCCTGCATTGGCGACATGATTGGCATACTCATAAAGAAGTTGTTATCAAGCTTTCTGAAAGTGAAACATTAAATATATATTACTAAAATACATGAACTCCTACAGAATAATGATAAATTGTTTGTAATAACAAATATTTAGTCGAGTTTGAACTTGCAACATTATTTATAAAACTTTTCATTCGGGCGATAATGAGCAATGATTAAAAAAAAACATATAACAACAGCTGCGGCTCAAGAAATTTATAATATTGAGGAGGCCTTGTCAATTTGTGATGCACAGTATTTGTTTAAAATTTTCAGGAGAGGAGCGTTTCGAGTTGGTTCCGATTGGGTGAACAAACCAATAATTAATAAAAATATGACAAGATGAGGATTTTGAACGAAGGGTAAATATGTTTTAGAATATTTTATTTAAAGAGGGTCTCTAAACTTACGAAATTTATTACAAATCATTATTGGTGTAAAGACATCTGAGTTTTATTCCGTACAATAGGGTAGGGTCCATCCATGGTGTTCTGGCTAAATAATCTTCTGGTTGAACTTAAAATTCTTAAGGTGATGCCACTTCCTTTAAGAAGAGAATTATCACCAGGGGAGGTTCTTGGAGAGAGGGCTAGTATGTATTTGGGCATTTTCTTAAATAAAAGTCCCTTTGTTTATCTAATGAGGATCTCGCCACGTTCTTGCTTTACTTTCAAGGCTCATATCTCCTTCTCTGTAAATTTTAAACCAATAATGTGCAGCATGAATCGATGAAGTATTGACGTGTCAACTTTACAAATACTGCAACTATTGTAAAGCATTTTTTTCAAATAATAAATATTGAGAAGTAGATCTCAAGAAGCAGTATTTAGTGATCAAATTACAATATCAACCTTATGTTTAAATAATCAGTTCATTCAACTAAATACAAGAAAAAACCCAAAAGACTTTTGTTTTGTAAATTCTGTTTTTCCTGCCAACTAAATAGAACGTTTATAAACCTTTTTTTAACGGATCCAAATCAAATATTCTTCTGTTTTTTTTTTAATTTCACTCAGTTACTGTAACGAGATTATAATTGTAATCATGAGGCTAATTGTACTATAATTGGAACTGAATATAATAGTTAGGATTTTCTATCAGGTACGATAGGGCCCCAACAGTGGCCTAGGTCCTATGCCCTAGTGCACCCTCTAGAATAACATCAAGACCTGTATCAAATGCATATGGTAAAAGATACTTAGTTTCAAAGCCTGGTTAAAATTATTTAGGGAGTACGATGAGAGAAGACTGATTAAACAACAAGAGCGCATTAACACAGCTTTTGGATAAAACAGGTATTACAAAAACAATGATTGCATTATTATATATATGTGTATGACATCAGGTAAGTTAATTGCTGTTAATTTTTGAATATATATATTTCAGTTCTTTCTTGGAACGTTTTAATATAAAGATTATATTGTTGGTTTACATAACTCACTAAAAGTTTCTTTCCGAAAAAGTTATCTCTCCTACTTGCCGTTCATTAACTTGGACCTAAAGGCCTCACAATTAATTTCAACAAGGCCTCCAGTAGCTTTAATTTACCTCTGTGTTATAGGCACTGTTGTGAGAACAGTAGAAAGCGAAACAAGTACAATATATGGGCCCAGCCAATTTGTGTACAATATACTTCTGTTACACCCAATCTAGAATAAAATATATTAATTCAAATACAAATAAATTAAACTTACAATTTGCTGAGGTGCCGATAGTTGGCTAATTCAGTGGAGACCTCTTGATCCTTAAGACTATTGTTGCTTAAATCCCTAGAAGAAAACAATGATTATTTAAAAAAAAAATTAAAATTATTTTAAAGAACTACACAAACTAGTCAGAAATCGACTTTAATACATTAGGTGGGGCAAAAATCTATTTTTTATTTTCTCTAACAAGGGAAACTGTTATCCTGTAGATTTTCAATTTCACTCAAAATAACTTTTGAGACCCCTAAAAATAAGAAAAGTTTTTTTTTTTTTTACAAGGTATATGTGGCATAACTTAAGATCAGTAAACGCAGCAAGTTCAAATTAGATATTTCAATTACATATGCGCTAACACAGATGTGATGTAAGGTATTGGTCCAAATAGATCATCTCAAAATGCAACTTTAGTGAATCGATTTAGAATTCTGAAGCCAATTCAATTGAGGCCTTTCCCTTGACCTATTCACTTTAGATTGTTCATATACGGCTTTTTTTGAATCTCTTCTCCATTCGGTACAACTGTCCCAGCCATCGCAATCTACGAACAGGTTGCCACCAATGTTGACAGAGAATCCTATATTTATCGCTTCTATTCAATAATGCAGGTAACATTGGTTCACTCAGGCAACCGAGTTCAGTTCAAGTTCTCTAGAGAATTTCCCTTGCAATGACGCGACAATAAGTGAGAATAATAACTTCATATGAAGGTAGTTATGCTTAAGTTATAAGTAATTAATGTAAAATAAAGAACTGAAGTTATTATTACCTAAAGGTTTGCTCTCATTCATTTAAACAGAATTACAAAACAGAGGGGAGCTTAAACCAACAGAAACCTTCCGTTTATCCGGGCAGTTATCTGTAATTATACCAACGGGGCCGAGAATCTGCCTAAAAAAATCAACCAGACAATGATACCTCAAAAAAAGACTCACATACAAAGTCATCATTTTATCTTGTGCCTTATCCTAATCACCAATTAAATTAACCTCTTGCCAAAGCTCCTGTCAATCAACCTTACCCTGCACACGCCTGATGTAGACTGATCAACTCTTAACAGATTATTGGAGTAATAGACAAATTTAAAATTAAAATATTCTTCGCGATTACTAAATTCATACTTTTCACTAAACCTAGACGTATTCTTAACAGACAAAATAAACAATACATTGAAATCTTACAAAGGTAAAAAATAAAGTGAAAAATTCTTTTCTACAAGGTTGTATAAACCAACAATCCAAAAGTTGTTCCGCAAAATCAAAAGAATCCTTAATAAAATTCAGGGGATGCATAAGACGAAATTTCCTATATATCTTTCTAATTCATAAAACTGTATTCGTACTTTTAAAAAAAATAATTTCCAGATATTAAGAAAGAAGATACAAAACCTTTTTAAAGTTAAAGGAAAACCAGAAGTATTTCTGCCATAAAAATATAAAAATTTAATTAAAACTAGCTAGGATTCTAAATTGAACGCTAAATTAAAAATTTGTAACTTAACAAACATTACCAAAATTCTCTAAGCGAATCGATGATTAGTCATTTTGATTTTTCTGAGTTTTAAAAAAACTTTAGCGCAGTTGAAGGCAACGTTATATTTCTGAACAATTACTATTTGCAATCTTTTTCATCCCCAACCATAAAAGTTAATCTAGAATTTAAGTAACTAACTAGTCAAAGTAGATAACTTTAGTATCATGGAAATTTTAACTAGCTGAAATTTGAGTATTAGTCAAAAAATACAACTAAAACTTGCATATTCTTTATGCAGAACAAAATACTCACAATGTATCAACCCATGACGGTAGAGGACTAGGTATTTTCTGCAATCCTCGACTGGAACAGTCTACATAGCTATCTAGACACGAACACACTTGGTGACAATGTTCCATAGTTCGAGCAAAACTGGCCAGATAGAGGATCAGAATAAGATACCTCATCTTTTCTGTATAATAAACACAACTCCCCGGCACCCAAACATAGTTCACTCCATAAAGATCTTAACACAACACTTTCTTCACTTACAGTAAAGAGCAAGCTTTGATTTGTTTCATGATTATTATAAAATTATCAAGCCCATTTTTCCTATCACAAATATAACTATCTTTACAATTTACTTAGACAGTTAATCGTTATAAACTGAAAATTTATCAAATTCATATTGGTTAAAGTCACGAAGTAACTAACAAATTCTATAACAATTAGCACATAACCAAACACTACCAAAACATTCGGGCAGACATACGCGCGCCACCACATATGTACATTCATATAAGGAATGGGCGAGGACTAGAGCACATTAAAATATTTTGCAATAACCAGAGATTAAAACTGGAAGTAATAATAAATATATTTTTTAAAGTACACATTTACTAAACGAGGTTTTATTTTCTAAGCTTTCAATAATATTAAAATCAATAAACAACTACAAAAATCACATGAGGGGGCCTCTAGCAAATGAACATTTCATACTATACCAGCATTATTATCATTAGCATTTTTATTTTACAAAATATCTCTGTTATTTACACTCTCGCGACTTTTTCTTACCCTTTCTTACAAAAATCAAGGTTGTAACTAACGCTATTCTTTCTAACTCTGAATTTCAGAACATATTAAATAATTACTAACATCTTCAGTTTGAGAAAACACACTAAACCAATAGAGCATTTTATAAAAATACTCGAAATGCTTGTATATATACTTGTATATGAGATTATTAGTAAATTTTACTTTAGAAGGGAGCTCTTATTTCCCAGAGAGGGCACCTTGGAAGATCAAAGAAGCATCCTCGAAAATAAGTCTTTACCAATGTTTAAATAAAAAAAGATTTCTATTGTTAATTTGAAGAGCTATTTTCTTAGTAGGTCTGTTTTCAGAAAGGGAGCGTTTAAGAATTTATTTAAAGTGTGGGACTGAAAGGGTTCGAGAGCTGTTTCTATTGAAAGCATATAACTGGCGAAGAGGATGGGAGAGAAAATAACTTTTTTATGAAAAATATTTCAATTCTCTCTAACGTTCATGAGAATGAAAACCTCAACCTGGACCCCACAGCACGCGAAACACATTTTAAGATTTGAATTTTGGCATATAATGGGACGTTTTTATTTAGAATGAATTTGTGCCACACTCTATCTAACCCAAGTTTAGCTACAGATTCTCTCATCTAGGTGGGACAGAAAAGTTAAGCGAGAAGTTAATGTGACACTTAGGTAATCCTACCTGTTCACCACCTCGATTCTTTGAATTTTCTTGGAAAAATGTTTCAATTATAAGTTAGAGACCTACTAATGCGTAATTTTGTTGGAGCAATTTTCAAGAAAATCTCTCAAGATGTAGTATTATATCCTGTTGAGAGTTTTTCATAGCTAAAAACCTTTTTAGGGGATTTCAAAAATGTATATTTCTATGGAAAATGTTTCTTCCTCTTTAACGATGCTAATAGCTCTTCACCTTCCCATGGAGGTTTCACCAGGTGGACCGGGTCCTTTGCAGCTGCTCTCCAGTTCCGAAGTCTAGCATCTTCTTTAATCCCTTTAATTCTTTAAACATGGAGCACTTGGTGTATTCAGATTTTAAAGAGCATCAGCTTTGTTTCTCTAATCAATACCTACTTTCATTTGACGACACAGCTCAAAAAGAGCGCTTTATTGGCAAATGTAATTCTTGCTTAAATTTCTGCGGAAATTTTCGGAAAAAGCGTCATGGCCATTCCATTGGACTTCCTGAAGGGTAACTAATTTTCAGCTTATTTCATTCTTTTTAATTATTTTGAGAGTATTTTTATTGCCCCAAGTCTGTTATAAGGTTAAAATGTTTCACAATCCGAAGTTATGATCCATATGGCTAGTTGTTTTTTTCTTTTTTGATAACCTAGGTGTTAATTTATAAGTTTTAGTACTTTAAGTTTCTTTAGAGGTTTGTCCACAAAGAGTGCATTATTCTCTATAACATTCTTTTTTAATCCAGTGCTAGATGGTACAGACATGTTCTCCTTTATCTGGAGAAATAACAGTTTCAAAACCGCACTAATTGGAAAATATTCTTTTAGTTTGGCCAGAAATATTGCATTTTTTCCCACTAACATTCTATTTCGAATCAAGTGCTAGATCGCGTACAACATCGTAATATGGTCTAATCTGGAAATAGTAGTGCAAAAAGCATATTAAATATGAAAATATTCTTTTAGTTTCAAAATTATACATTTTTCCGTTTAACATTAAATTGCAAAGCCAGTTCTAGAAGGGGCAAATTTTTCGTATTTTTAAGATTTTTTTACATTTTCTACATTTTCACATTTTGTTCCATTTTTTAAATTTTTCTCTCTTTACACTTTACACATTTATAGGAGATTTTTTACATTTTTAAAACTTTCCATATTTTTAAGATTTGTCACATTTTCCTAATTTTTAAGATTTTATAAGTGTAAATAATTTTTAATTAAAATAATATGGTTACTAATTAATGTAATAATTATTCACATTTTCTGCATTTTTCACATTTTTTACGAGTTTTAAATTCTTAAAATTTATCATCCTTGAAAATGAAAAAAATACGAAATATCCCATTAATGATTAAAATGTTAAATTTATCACAATTTCTAAATTTTCCGTATTTTTAGGATTTTTCACGTTTTTCTGTTGTTAAGTAAATTTATTTAACTTAAAATTTGGAAGTCGCGCTAAAACCAAAAAAATACTAACAAAGGTACTTTGTACCTTTAAGTTTATAACGGCAGTGTGTATGTGTAGGGCAGTCTGTCAAGTGAGTGCGCGCTTATCGGTTCTGAGTATACTCCACGAACATTAAACCATTTCAAGGGTTACTGGTTTTCCTTCTAATAATGGATATCCATTCTGTGTAAATTATATCATGTATAAAGGGTACCCTGTGAGTAACTTATGCTATTCTATTGTGTGCGCTCTCATTAACAGTGATCATATCATTAGCTGATATCATATCTAATAATTATATCACATCTAATAATTATATCTGCAAGGGAGTAGGAAAGGAGGAAAGGTGAACACAAAATGTTAATTTCCAGGAAAACCAATTCTATTTATTGAAAATATAAAATAACACACATACAAGTAAAATAATGTAATAAAAAAAAGGTGATAATTATACATAAATAAAACTAATTCATTTAAATACACCAAAACGCAAAATTAGTACTTCTCCTTTCCACTCACGCTGAACAAGGATGATATTTCTTTTACCAGCTGAACTCGAAGGATTTTCTCAGGTTGACTTCGCAGAGTGAGGTATACGTGATGCTATTGCCTATTGCCCTCTCACGCAACGGCACGGGCCTTACTGCTGGCCCTCTTCGTACTCGGCATATCCCACTCCTCTACCCGAGCCGGCCGTCCACACTCCGCTCTCTGACAATATTCTCCCCTTTAAATAATTGGAGCTTCCTTTGGAACTCCACTTTAAGCTCCATCTTCTCCGGCGTCCTTCCTGTTAATAAGTCCTTATCCACTCTTCCATTTGAACCACTTGCCTGGTCCGGTTACTTTTAAAGCTAAATAGGGCTTGGTTGTCTGGTCCTTTGTTGCCGCTTCCTTGGGTGGTTTCCTTCTCCTGGCCGTTGTTGTTGACCGCGGGGTTAGCAGTACCACCTCCTGTCCCGCTGTTCACCACCACCATGATAGTCTAGTGGTCGGGTGGTCTCCTTGCGCCTCGCTCCCGATCTTATAGTTGGATCTTATCTCGCCTGGGTCTCACACTGATCTGATGGCCAAAGTTGTGACGTTCCGAACTATGTGACTCAGTACCAGGATCCACCCGAGTATGGTAACTATGATTCCTGGTGGAGACATTAGACCGGAACTGATGCACCATCTGAAAGAGGTGTTTAGAGTTGGTGGGATTCCTGTGGATTTCGAGCTTGTTAAAGTAGATCCAAAAAGTGGGGACACCGATGACTTGGGAATATGCCATGGCGTCTGTACCTTAAACTTCTGGTCTGACTGACTTCTGATGAGGAGATTTTGCATTACCTCTCTTAGCGCCATACTTTAGGATAGCATAGGCCCGTTGCAAGATGTGAACTCAAAGGGGTCTCTTCCCTGTGCATCTCCATTCCACTGTCTTTAATCCTGTTGATAGATTACAGCCCGAGAAAAAATACCCCCTTCATTTCTCATTCTTGCGAAGGTTAGTACATGTATGGGGCCGTAAGAATTGAGCTCTTGTCCTCACTTACCATATCTTCCTCCTCGGTATCGAAACGCTGGTGATATCGCTGTTGCAAGTTCACCCTCTCATAGGATGGGTCGTCTAGCCATGTTCGGCCAGCTTCTGTTTGCTCTAAATCTATCGTTTGGGGGGTCCACGAAGGGTCATCTGCACATTCTCCCCCACTCGATTCTTCGGAATTTTATCTCCAATCGGCTCAGTTTCTACTAGATGGGGCTCCAAACTTCCCTCGGATCCAGCCTCATTTGAGGTACTCGCCTCCGCCGTTTTCTATCGTTTCAGAGAGATCATTAATTTCGTCTTCTGCGTACTGTTCAAAACTTTCCTCTTGATCTACCCTTCCATGAGCGGTTTTCTGCGACCTAAAAGACTGGTTCGGGAATTGTCTATACGCTGCTTTCAGCCTGTTAATATGCACAATGCATTTACCGCTCTTAGAGAGGCACAACTCATAGTTAAATGGAGAGGTTCACGCCACCACGGTATGCGGGCCTGTCCAGATTCGTCAACCTTTCGCGCATGACCCATAGAGATAATCCCGGTCCTCGATTTCAAACACGCGCATTTTTTCCTCATTGATGATTTTAGAACGAGCCTCCCTGGTTCGGGCATCCCTTTCTCGAGTACTGCGAAATGCCTTATCGAGACGTTTCCTTTAGTCTACCGACAAAGTCCTGTACCGAATCTTGAGGGCTTTCCGCCGCAATGTTGCACTCAAATGGTAGCTCTAATTCCCTCTCATGGACCAGAAAATGAGGGGTGTATCCAGTAGAGGAATGCAGTGTTGATCGGTAAGCGGTAAGCACATTGGGTAACCAGTGATTCCAGTCTCTCCCGTCAAGTCGAACCACGTAAGCCAAGGAGTCCATAAGGGTCTTATGCAATCTCTCAACTATTCCATTTCCTTGAGGGTGATAAGCGGTCGTCTGCAACTTTTTGATTCCTAACATTTTGCAAGCACTTCGGAATAATTCGGATGTAAAATTACGTCCCTGATCAGTGAGCACTCTCTGGGGAATACCATGACGCAAAACTAGTCCTTTAACGAAAGCTCGGGCAGTCTGATCCGCCGATTGTTCTCTTAACGGAATCGCCTCAGCATATTGCGAGAAGCAGTCTATACACGTTAACAAATATCTATTTCCTGCGAAGGTCCCACGATATCGAGTGCTACCAGTTCGAAAGGGCGAGACACCTGATATCCCGGATTTTTATTTCTGACATATCCGGCACGCTTTAACAAACTCTGTTATTTGTTTCTCCATTTGAGGCCAATAGAATTTATTTTTGATCCTGCTAATAGTTCTCGCCGCTCCTGCATACCCGGACCAAGCCGTACTATGGTCAATTCTCTCAATCTCTTCTCCCGCATCCCTGCGGTAACTAACACCCTCCAGTTCGCCCGGCTGCCTTTCCCGTCTGCCCGGTACCATAGGCTGCTTTCCCCTTTTTCTGCCCGCCTCTCTTCAATCATCATTCGACACCATTCATCACGCTCCTGAGCGATAGCTAACTCCCACTCATCCGAGGAGCCGTCTACCGCACACACTGCTCGGCTCAGCGCATCCGCATTCGTATGCTTCAAACCAGGTCAGTGCAACATCATACACAAACTCGGACAGCTGTAAAGCCCATCGCGTCAACCTGGCTGAGGGATCTTTGACATGGAGCATCCACTTTAAAACGGAATGGTCAGTAACGAGAGTGAACCGACGCCCCAGGAGGTAACAGCGGAACTTGGCCATAGTCCAGACTTCAGCCAGCAACTCTCTCTCCGTCGTGGAATAGTTACGTTCGGCTGCATTCAATTGACGGCTCGCATAAGCTACCGGTCTCTCATATCCGTTCCTCATTTGTGAGAGTAACGTGCTGATGGCAACTCCCGATGCGTCTGTAGCTAAGATAAATGGATCCGCAAGGTCCGGATAAATCAATACGGCATTGGAACAGAGCGCGTTGCGGGGCGAATCGAACGCAGTTTGCTGGGCTTCTTCCCATTTAAATGATGCGTTCTTTCGTAACAATGATGTTAGGAGTTTGGCAAGTGTCGAAAATCCTTTAATGAACCGGCGATAGTATCCAGACCCCAAAAAACTCTTAACTGAGCGTATCGAGCCTAGCACCGGGTAATTACGAATTGCTCGGACTTTCTCTGGGTCTGGACACAGCCCTTCCGACGCCACTGTCACAAATATTTCACCTTGGGTTGCGCGAAATGACACTTATCTAGGTTAATCTTTAAATTTGCTTCTCCTAAACGCGCGAGGACATACTCTAGCTGTCGACAGTGTTCTACAATGGAGGAGCTATAGATGACCACATCATCAAGGTATATAAAACATTCCTCGTTTTTCAGCTCAGTCAAGAGTTGATCCATTAGGCGTTGGATCGCTGGCGCATTCACCAAGCCGAACGCCATCCGTTTATATTAGTAATAGTCTCCCATCGTTGAGAAGGCGGTCTTTTCGCAGTCTCCGGGCTTCTGCACAAGTCCAAAGCAGAAAAATATTTACTTTTCCCCAGTGCTTCCAGCGTTTCCACAATAAGGGGCAACGAATAGGCATCCGTATTAGTGACTTGATTCAACCCTCGGAAGTCAGTGCAAAAACGGAATTTAGTATCACCATCCTCAGTTTTATTCGGAACCAGTAAAATAGGAGCGGCCCAAGAACTAGAAGAAGGTGTAATCACGCCCTTCAGCATTTGTTTTACATGCTCTTCGATCACTGGTTTCTGGTAATGCGATATCCTGTATGGCCTCTTTGTTATGGGAGTCTCCTCCATAGTATGGATATGGTGAAATACCTGAAACTTGCAGCCCTCTTCATTTGGCTCTTCAAAGACCGACTCATGACGTCTTAATACAACCAGAATCTGCTTTTGGTCGGAGCTAGGCAGATATCTCACCTTCGTACCCCATTCGGTTTCGAGCTGGCCCGCCAATCCAGCCTGTTTTGGTTATATGCCTCACTGCTTTCTCAGCGGAGTAGTCTGTTGGGCCTAGATGAATCTTCTCGGCTATTTCTAACTGCTGTCCCTCCTCAACCTGAACGGGGCTGATTGTCAGATTGATTGCTCGAATCCAAATCTGCCGCCTTTTGGGTACATTTAGATTGCAAGATAGCCGCATTCCCTGCTGAGGTTGGATTACCGGCTCGAACATTAATTCGCACTCCAGCAGCTCTTTCATCCTACCTTCTAACGTCTCACTAAAAGAAGGGCTTGCCACTTTCCTAGCTGCTTTCACACAGGCTGAATTGACCCGGGGAACAGTCACTAGGCTTTTCTCTCTCTTCTGCTTTGAGCTCTCCGAGATATGATTAAGAGCAATGGTCATATTCCGAGCGTCAACCACCATACCCATCTTACTTATGAAGACTAGACCGATTAAGCCGTCACCTATTGTGGTAACCGGAGCCACTATAAATCTGTGCTGGACCGCTAAGTACCCCAATCTACATTCTACTTCCTGTTCGCCCTCAATAGGGATTGCCGAACCCGTCACACCTGTTGCTCTCAACTGGGATTCCCTTAAAGGTACACTCCCAATCGCCTCCTTCAGAATTGAAATCTCCGACCCACTGTCTACCAACAGCGTTCGCGCTAATCCCGCTACAGTAAGTAACACGGTAATCCCCTTGGAGCGCTCCGCAGAGACGGTTGGGACCAATCGCGCATTGTCGGCCCCTAAATCCTTAATGGACCCGCCGGTGGGGCACCCGTGGGTCCGTTTCCTTTTAGGGACGCTGCTTCTTCCAGAAAATTAGTGCAGTGGCATGCCTGAACACCAGCCCTAAAAGAAGATATGAAGAGCCCTGAAACGATAAAAGGAAGCTGCACTCATTAAAGAAACTGTGATACTAATACCATTCAAGTCAGTAAACAAAACACTGTCCCTAAACAATCAAATAATAAGTACAATTAGGGGAGGGATTAGCTACGAGGTTAGCATACTGGACTCCCACGCGGAGGTCCCGGGTTCGAATCCAGCTGCTGACCCTTAGATTTTTTCTTCCTAGGAGCTTCTTACAGCTCACTGTCCGGTGATGGACAGTGTTGTTTGTAACGAGAGAACACTGTCCGGAGGCCGGCAGTGCACTGAAAAAAGCTCCGGGCGCCAATAACCTTTAGATGTTGACGCGCCTTAAATCATAAAAAAAAAAAAAAAAAAAATAAGTACAATTAACAAACTCACCGTTTTTGTAAAAAATACAGTTGATCATAACTTTACTTTCTGTCTCAGGCTAAAACGATACTAAATGTGAAAATTTTCTTTTAGTATTGCTAGAAATGTTGCATTTTCCCAGTAACTTCTATTGCATTTGAATTCAAGTAAAAAAATTGCACTATTTTGCTTAACTAATAGAAGATTACCACTTTTCTTGTGGTTTTTAGACTACTTTTTCCTGAAACCAGAGGCGAGTTTGGAGTAATAGTTAAGAGAAAAAATAACTTATTATTTTCCATGCAGTTTGTTACTATCTTATACAACCCAATATAATGCAAACACAAAGTGTACATTTGAAATTATCACTGGCTGTTTGTTATGTTTGGTAATTTTTCTTTTGGTAGTTTAGGTTTCATTGTCATCGTGTCTATTTTTATCTCCAAATCAGTGTTGTTGTCCAGCTTCTGTAGTGCAATTTCGGTGTTTTAGAAATATGTGTCTAGTGCTGCCTTTTATTGTAGATACTTCTAGTTCTCAATGGATGTGATCATTCCATATCGCTAAGGCTATAAGCTAAACTTTATTTTGAAAAACTTGCAGTTTATTTATTGCAGTCTCTGTAGTCTATATAACTAGGTGGCCAGAATAAGTCAGTAATGGTCTGACATCGACTTATACAAGAGACTAAAGCAATGAGGTTTCAAGGTGTCCCTCGGTTAATTAGAGGATAAAGCTGTATGAGATGGTAGTCTTCTTAAATTCAGTCTTGTGTCACAAATTATGACTACAAAATTCATTTATAGGCAAATGGCGTGGATCTTGAAATTGTCGAAGTTCGAGAAAAAAAAAATATGGTTAGTTTAGCTGTAGGTTAATGTTGAAGTGCGTTGCCTCTCATTCTGGCGGAAGTTGTGGGAACTAAAGTAAACAACAAGGTCTGAACTAGATAATGTATGATTTAGCAAATATTTCAAAACTTCCATGAAATCTTTAATTCGATGGTTCGTTCTTTAAGGAAGAAACAGTTTTGTAAATGCTATTTCTTCACACTTGATTTGTTTTTTTCTTTAATAAATAATGTAGGACAAAATGAGGGTCAGAGAATGCTGGTTAAATTATATAACTTGCGATGTTATTTGTTTGATCTGGAACAATTTTATTACATGATATACTTGGCTTTGAAGAACTAGTTGGGGTGGCTCGGCTAGGAATGTCGACTATGTAAAAATAAAGCATCAAGTTAAAGTATAAAAAAAAAGCTGCCCCCTTGATATAGAGGGTGACAAGTTGGAGAGGCGGAACAGTTCGTGGTTATAGAACACAAAAGAGGGCACTCTCAAGTCAATAAATGCTTGCGATGATAGTTGGGTAATAAATGCGCTCTGGATTGTCATGCAGTATGAACGGGCCAGGAATGCACCGCATGGCAGTTAAGTATTTTAATAAGACACCCGTTTATCAATTACTCGGCTCCTCGTTCCGTTGACTTGGAACATATATTTTCATTTTTACAAGCTGTAAAATGTTGTTCTGTAATTAATAAAAATCTTTTGTAATCTACTCATACCACTTCTTCGAACGGCAATTCGCCAAGTCATTATTTCGACTTTCAACTTTTATTTTCTCTTATACACTTAAAGGATAAATTATAACAATCATTCAGATAAGGAATAGTTTTAATTTTCCTTAAAATATTTGGAGAAAATATAATAATACCGCGTTTCTAGATACTTTCTAACTTCAAATTACATTATAAATATATCAAAACCTGGTATGAACACTCACTCGACCTTCTCTTACTACTATTCTCAAGGTTCTAACTCATTAATGTTCTCCAAACTCGGAATCTGTTGTGAACACTCACACGACCTTCTCTTACTATATTCTCAAGGTTATAATAAACTAAATTCTCTTCAGGCTCCATATTGAGTTATATTCACTTACCGAAACAATACAGACTTTAACCCAACACTACGCTGTAATTTAGCATTACTGGGAAGCCTTACTCCAACAATCCCTCTTTAAGAACTGCACTAAATCGAATTTTTTAAATAATGATAAAAGTCAAGTTATTAATCGATGTGTATGTTATGCATATACGAAGTTAACAAAAAAAGTCTAGGATCGATTTTTGAAAAAAATTAATCATCCACTGGATAGAGGAAGTATTATTTTCTTATATTCTTTTTAGTTATTTGCTTCGAAATGATTTTGGAAATACATTAACTTTTTTAAAAAAAGAGATAAAACTATTATAAAAGAAACAAGGTGTCGTAAATCTACTCGCCCCATGACAGAAGTACTATTGATAGAATTTTCTTTGAAGAATGTTTCAAATAAAAGCACAATTACATTGTAAGATTGCACTCGTTGGAAGCAATTGTGAGAAAACTTACAAAAAATGAAAAACTATTCAGAAATTTTGTACTGAATCTTTGACCGTTAATTTTCTGTCAGATACTGTAGTGCTTTTCCAAACGATTCAATTTTAAACTTACTTCTATTTTTATAACATAACTCATCAAATATGGAAGATCGCAGGCAGTTAAAAATTGGATGTTTACTTAAGATACCTCAAACGTGCCTTGATATAAGGTTCAGTTAAAATCGGGTTAATATTCTCTGGATTATAAGTTATTTATTATTAAAAATATCCTTTCAACGGATGCAGATTGAAAATATGTAACATACTCATTATTTTATCAAATTTTGCTTATAAATTTCCGCTTATACAGTTAATGACAAGTCATATTCATACCTGTTTTATATCTGTTTTTATTTTATTTGTTTGTGAATCAGGGTGAACAAATAACACGCACATATTAAGTAAATTGTTATTTTTCACAACATAACCCTTTTTTTAATTCATAAACTGAAAAAATTTAGCCAAAATAGGTAACAGTTTCGAAATAACTCTCATATTCATATTCTTTCATATTCATACTTTTGCAACAATTAACATTTTTTAATTAAAAAAAAAAAGTCAATATTTTGTTGGGTAGTCTTTTCTCTTAATTACTCCAGATAACCTCCTAGGCATCGACTCAACAAGTTTCTTGGTGGACTCCGGAGTAATGTTATACCATTCTTCAATTACTTTCTACCCATTAGATGTAACCCCGATTGGGGTTACATAAGGACCACTAATTTTGACAATGATTATGTAAACTACATAAAAAACTGTGAAAAATGACGTTAACCCCGTTTCGATATCCCTAATATTAGTCGAGATATTTAAGATCAAAGTTACAATTTTATCTATTCGTGAACGGATTTTGATATTAATTTTCCACCAGAAATACACCAGATATCGTAATCCTAGGTCAAGAAGTCTTGCATACTGGGTGCATTAAAATGATGTGATGATTGCTTTTATTTGATGATCAAACAAATTTATCCTGATTCACCCACAACCATTACATTACACTACATGTTTTAAAATCTTCAATTATTATTATTATTTTTTTACTTTGCGTCACCAATAACATTTTTTGCAGTCAGAGGACCTCCCAAAACGTGTATTTCTGGAGGAAAATTAATATTGAAAACTGATCACGAATAGATAAAATTGTAACTTTAATCTTAAATATCTCGACAAATATTAGGGATATCGAAACTGGATTAAGTCATTTTTCATAGTATTTTATGTAGTTTTCATAATCATTGTAAAAACCAGTGGTCCTTATAAAATTCCAATCGGGTTTTTGGCCTTAACTCCGCCAAAAATAAAGATACAGCATCTGGGGAGGAAAATTTGAAAACTAGACCGAAAAAAACATATAGTTTACTTCGTGGGTTGTTTCGAATTTCCGCTTTCCTAAAAAGTTATTAGCGATTGGTGAGTTTTAAATATAACAGCCGTTCTCTGGTTTTAAGGGCCTTGTGGTTGGGATCATTATCCTGATAAAAAATAAAATTCCTTTCAATTCCCAAATTTTTGACCGATTCTTTTAAATTTTTTGTTAAAATATATCTACGTACTTCTCAGCATTCATAATCCCGTTGATAAATTGAATTTTCCCTACCCCAGAAGCTGAGAAGCACCTCCAAATCATCACAGATCCACCTGCATACTTTACTATCTGTTGAAGATTCTTTACAGAAAGGCTTTCATTTCTTTTCCTTCAAACTTAACAGTTTCCATCGCATTGAAAATTGTTACTTTTAATTACATCGGTAAATAAAACATTATCGCCTTTAAAACTTTATTTCATGAAAATTGATTTTGAACACTTCCGAAGCAAAAGGGGTTTTGGGTTTTACTGTAAAAAAACTCTATATTTGTGCACTCCTAAACAGAAACGTCAAGCTTCTATGACATTATTAAGTACAGCAGGAACGCCTTTAAACAATATTAGATGTGCAAAGGGAATTCAATAAAAGATACAAGTTCTGAACATACATCATAACTGTCTTATAGTATTAAGGGAAGCTAATAACCCAAACTCTGGTCCTATTTTTGTTCAGAATTGATTGTGCCGTCA
This sequence comes from Rhodnius prolixus, assembly GCF_049639745.1. Lineage (NCBI taxonomy): Eukaryota > Metazoa > Arthropoda > Insecta > Hemiptera > Reduviidae > Rhodnius > Rhodnius prolixus. Next base: position 7,168,708 of record NW_027411635.1, on the reverse strand, counting down.
GAAGTGCAAGTAGCATGATCAAAGAGAGATAAAGTGTATAAGGACTGGGCGCTAGTCTAGTGGAATGGCATGTGTAAGTGGCTAGTTGGTAGGATAACTACGCCACTCTTCATTCCACCACTGATAATCCTTACCAACTAATTTCCAGTCCCTACGTTGACAAATGTATGCTTTTATTAATGCGCTTCACATGGGCCACCTTAAATCTCTTGAGTCCAAATTGGTAATCCACAATTAACGGAAATTCAAATGTTAACCCAATGGCGTATCCTTTACTAAAATTAGTACTAAAAAAGGTTAAGTCATTTATCATAAAGTTGGAACATAGCGTTAAATATTGGATATTAAAACTGTCCGGTAGGACAGTTGTATAAGGATTGATCGTCAAAAAGTGCACGAAAAAGCGTAACGTTAAAAAACACCCAACTTTGACAATTTTTTTCTCTTTTTCTATAAAAGATAAAATTCCCAAATTTTCTTTAAAATATAGGGCAAACCCTCCTTTATAACTGTAATTTTTTTGCAACCCCCCAGACCTAATAGATTTCGAGAAAAAAGTCGCCGAAAATGAGCAAAAACGGCATTTTCAGAAATTGTTGTTGTTCTTGTTCTTCTTCTTCTTCTTCTTGTTGTTGTTACCTTTTTTGTAAACTACGTAGCGCCTAAACGCAAGAACCGATTTTCATGAATGAGGTGACATTCGATTCGGAATTTTATGTAGATGTGCCTTTTGGGGGTCTCGACGCTGTACACCGAATTAGAGAGGAGTTAGCCCCCTGTATGTAAGGCCCCCTTCAAAATTATTATTACTAATTACTCTGTAAATCTTAGCCCGATTTTGATAAAATTTGGTAGGATGATAGAGTTAGGGCTCCCCTACGTAACATTAAAGTGGCGATCTGCTCTTACACTAGTTAAGGGGAAGTATAGCAATCGTTTCAAATTATCGACAAGTGAACTGATTTTCATGAATGAAGTGTCATTCGAATCGAAATTTTGTACAGATTTGCACTTTAAAAGTCTCGTCGCTACGCCTTATATGGAGGGGAGTTTGCCCCACCCAAGTAAGGCCGTTTCTAAAACTATTATTACCAATATTTCTATAACGCTTTGTCCGATTTTGATAAAATTTAGCACGAAGAAGTGATTAAAGCTCCTCTACATGGCTGTGAAGTGCCATCATGCTCTTACACCTACTAAGAGGAAGTACTGAAATCGTTAAAATTATCAATGGGTGAAACTATTTACATTAATGAATTGTCGTTCGATTCAAAATCTTTGCCTCTTTGCCTTTTAGGGAGAAGTACTGTAATCGCCCGTTTATTTTTCTTACTCCTCTTAAAAGGAAGGTCTGAAATCGCAGTTTAAATTTGCTTTTTACGTACAAATACCTTCCTATTTTATATAAAAAGGCTTTCTCAAAAAAATTGTTATTGAGGATGGTTTGGGGACCGCAACTATAATCATTCTTTAAAAAGATCTCTCCAGTGGTAGTTACGGTTCCTACTTAACACCTTATCAGGTTATAATGATAGAATTGCTTATTCCAAATTTAAAAAAAACAGTAAAGCAGATATGTAACTTAGCAAAAAAGACAAAAATGAAAATCTTTCCAAAAGGTACAAAAATCTCCTTAACAAAAACTTACAGTTTAAAATGTTAAGTATAAGGGTTGATTAAACGCCAAAAGGTACACAAATCAGCAAGTACCAAACATTTCATTCAAGCTTAGTTGATATAATTTAAGTAATTTTGCTGCATTAACTTTTCCTTCACATTTTTTAGAATTTATTAGATGTCACAGACCCTTATGCTGGCCATTTTCATCTACAAAAAATTTGTTCAAGTAGCACTGTAGATTGACTGTAATATCTATTAATCTATAATAATCAAACTATTAATTACAGGTTAAAAAGAAAACGTTATAAAAAATAAAAAAAAATACGAGGCTACAAAATTTAAAAACTTTTTTAAAAAAATGCTTACACCAACATACATCAATGATTTCGATTATTTTATTTTTAATAAAAATCGTCTGTTTAAGTTTATTCTTCGATTAAAGTAATTGTTATTTTATGTAGTAGTCAAACGTTTATAATAATAGGTAATAATTATCTGGCTTTATCGCAAATAATATAGTTTTCTTCAATCACACTCTCAATGTAGCTGTTCTTCTCACAATGTTATATATAGGTTATGTAATATAAAATAAATAAGTATTGCATACTTTTAGGACAGCTAATTATTCCAGTATTTTACTGTAAGTAAAATTAAATTACAATTGAGAAATGAATAATTGTTGTTGAATAATCTACTTGTTATTAACTGTGTGTTATTTGTGCTCACGAATATTTCGGTAAGACGAATTCAAGTCTGAAATATTGTTTTAAATCCTCCGTGATTCAAATTTAAACAGTAGCCGACTCTAACTTTGTCTTTTTCTACTTTAACATGCATGTATAAGATGTGACAACTTCAGAATAAAGGGCATATTAAAGATAAATCAGAAGAATAATTTGGAATAGAGTTAAAATAAAGTACCTATTTAAAAACGAAGATATAATATACATTTTATCATAATTATAACCAAATAATATTATGAACGAACTGGCCAGCATAAGGGTCTGTGACATCTAATAAATTCTAAAAAATGTGAAGGAAAAGTTAATGCAGCAAAATTACTTAAATTATATCAACTAAGCTTGAATGAAATGTTTGGTACTTGCTGATTTGTGTACCTTTTGGCGTTTAATCAACCCTTATACTTAACATTTTAAACTGTAAGTTTTTGTTAAGGAGATAAGTACTATCATTGGACAATCACCGACTAATACGTACTCCACAGCTTCTGAAGAACGTTAGCCAACTCAACACTTTTGACGAACATTGGTCGTTGTCTTTTGCAGATGCCACTTTTACATTTTCTATCCAGGTCCCTCTTAACCTTTGTTTGAGTCTCTAGCTATCAGGCTTGGCATCTTCTTGGTGTTCTAGATTCTGGCGCACTACATATGTTGATAGCCTAAAAATTTCAGTCTAGTTCTATTGGCGTTGTGGATCTACTGATAAATCCCTGTTTTTGTGTGGATCGTTCGAAATTCCTTCGCTATAAACAACGGAAATTAAATCGTAATCAGCACTTTCATTTACCACACTAAAAAGGCTATTGCCTGCATGAGGGTCCACGTTAATCGCTTCCTAACGGCATATTCGGCCCGCGTTAATGTCTTAAAGATAATTATGTTATCTTTCAACATATTTGTGTGAAATTTTGTTCTCTTATACACTTTGTTTTTCTCAATTATAAGCTATAATTATTTTGTGCACAGATCTATAAATGTAGAAGATATAAAGGGTTGAAAATTTTTTGGGTCATGAAATTCTGTAAAATTGTGGCCGTTCAATATCTCCCACTGTGATCACGTATTCGTATGGAATTTGGTTATCTTTTATACACTTTGTTTTTCTGAATTATAAGCTATAGTTATTTTGTGCACAGATCTATAAATGTAGAAGATATAAAGGGAAGAATATGTTTTGGGTCATGAAATTCTGTAAAATTGTGGCCGTTCAATATCTCCCACTATGAACCACGTATTCGTATAGAATATTGTTCTCTTATACACTTTGTTTTTCTCAATTATAAGCTATAGTTATTTTGTGCACAGATCTATAAATGTAGAAGATATAAAGGGTTGAAAATATTTTGGGTCATGAAATTCTGTAAAATATTGGCCGTTCAATATCTCCCACTGTAATCCACGTATTCGTGTGGAATTTTGTTCTCTTATACACTTTGTTTTTCTCAATTATAAGCTATAGTTATTTTGTGCACAGATCTATAAATGTAGAAGATATAAAGGGTTGAAAATTTTTTGGGTCATGAAATTATGTAAAATGGTGGCCGTTCAATATTTCCCACTGTGAACCACGTATTCGTATGGAATTTTGTACTCTTATACACTTTGTTTTTCTCAATTATAAGCTATAGTTTTTTTGTGCACAGATCTATAAATGTAGAAGATATAAAGGGTTGAAAATTTTTTGGGTCATGAAATTATGTAAAATTGTGGCCGTTCAATATCTCCCACTGTGATCACGTATTCGTATGGAATTTGGTTATCTTTTATACACTTTGTTTTTCTGAATTATAAGCTATAGTTATTTTGTACACAGATCTATAAATGTAGAAGATATAAAGGGAAGAAAATGTTTTGGGTCATGAAATTCTGTAAAATTGTGGCCGTTCAATATCTCCCACTATGAACCACGTATTCGTATGGAATATTGTTCTCTTATACACTTTGTTTTTCTCAATTATAAGCTATAGTTATTTTGTGCACAGATCTATAAATGTAGAAGATATAAAGGGTTGAAAATATTTTGGGTCATGAAATTCTGTAAAATATTTGCCGTTCAATATCTCCCACTGTGAACCACGTATTCGTATGGAATTTTGTACTCTTATACACTTTGTTTTTCTCAATTATAAGCTATAGTTTTTTCGTGCACAGATCTATAAATGTAGAAGATATAAAGGGTTGAAAATTTTTTGGGTCATGAAATTCTGTAAAATATTGGCCGTTCAATATCTCCCACTGTAATCCACGTATTCGTGTGGAATTTTGTTCTCTTATACACTTTGTTTTTCTCAATTATAAGCTATAGTTATTTTGTGCACAGATCTATAAATGTAGAAGATATAAAGGGTTGAAAATTTTTTGGGTCATGAAATTATGTAAAATGGTGGCCGTTCAATATCTCCCACTGTGAAACACGTATTCGTATGGAATTTTGTACTCTTATACACTTTGTTTTTCTCAATTATAAGCTATAGTTTTTTTGTGCACAGATCTATAAATGTAGAAGATTAAATAAAGGGTTGAAAATTTTTTGGGTCATGAAATTCTGTAAAATTGTGGCCGTTCAATATCTCCCACTGTGAACCACGTATTCGTATGGAATTTTGTTCTCTTATACACTTTGTTTTTCTCAATTATAAGCTATAGTTTTTGTGCACAGATCTATAAATGTAGAAGATATAAAGGGTTGAAAATTTTTTGGGTCATGAAATTCTGTAAAATTGTGGCCGTTCAATATCTCCCACTGTGAACCACATATTCGTATGTTATTTTGTACTCTTATACACTTTGTTTTTCTCAATTATAAGCTATAGTTATTTTGTGCACAGATCTATAAATGTAGAAAATATAAAGGGTATTGAAAATTTTTTGGGTCATGAAATTCTGTAATATTGTGGCCGTTCAATATCTCCCACTGTGAACCAAGTATTCGTATGGAATTTTGTTCTCTTATACACTTTGTTTTTCTCAATTATAAGCTATAGTTATTTTGTGCACAGATCTATAAATGTAGAAGATATAAAGGGTTGAAAATATTTTGGGTCATGAAATTATGTAAAATGGTGGCCGTTCAATATCTCCCACTGTGAACCACGTATTCGTAAGGAATTTTGTACTCTTATACACTTTGTTTTTCTCAATTATAAGCTATAGTTTTTTTGTGCACAGATCTATAAATGTAGAAGATATAAAGGGTTGAAAATTTTTTGGGTCATGAAATTATGTAAAATGGTGGCCGTTCAATATCTCCCACTGTGAAACACGTATTCGTATGGAATTTTGTACTCTTATACACTTTGTTTTTCTCAATTATAAGCTATAGTTTTTTTGTGCACAGATCTATAAATGTAGAAGATTAAATAAAGGGTTGAAAATTTTTTGGGTCATGAAATTCTGTAAAATTGTGGCCGTTCAATATCTCCCACTGTGAACCACGTATTCGTATGGAATTTTGTTCTCTTATACACTTTGTTTTTCTCAATTATAAGCTATAGTTTTTGTGCACAGATCTATAAATGTAGAAGATATAAAGGGTTGAAAATTTTTTGGGTCATGAAATTCTGTAAAATTGTGGCCGTTCAATATCTCCCACTGTGAACCACATATTCGTATGGTATTTTGTACTCTTATACACTTTGTTTTTCTCAATTATAAGCTATAGTTATTTTGTGCACAGATCTATAAATGTAGAAAATATAAAGGGTATTGAAAATTTTTTGGGTCATGAAATTCTGTAATATTGTGGCCGTTCAATATCTCCCACTGTGAACCAAGTATTCGTATGGAATTTTGTTCTCTTATACACTTTGTTTTTCTCAATTATAAGCTATAGTTATTTTGTGCACAGATCTATAAATGTAGAAGATATAAAGGGTTGAAAATATTTTGGGTCATGAAATTATGTAAAATGGTGGCCGTTCAATATCTCCCACTGTGAACCACGTATTCGTAAGGAATTTTGTACTCTTATACACTTTGTTTTTCTCAATTATAAGCTATAGTTTTTTTGTGCACAGATCTATAAATGTAGAAGATATAAAGGGTTGAAAATTTTTTGGGTCATGAAATTATGTAAAATGGTGGCCGTTCAATATCTCCCACTGTGAAACACGTATTCGTATGGAATTTTGTACTCATATACACTTTGTTTTTCTCAATTATAAGCTATAGTTTTTTTGTGCACAGATCTATAAATGTAGAAGATATAAAGGGTTGAAAATTTTTTGGGTCATGAAATTATGTAAAATGGTGGCTGTTCAATATCTCCTACTGTGAACCACGTATTCGTATGGAATTTTGTTCTCTTATACACTCTGTTTTTCTCAATTATAAGCTATAGTTTTTGTGCACAGATCTATAAATGTAGAAGATATAAAGGGTTGAAACTTTTTTAGGTCATGAACTTCTTTAAAATTGTGGCCGTTCAATATCTCCCACTGTGAACCACGTATTTGTATGGAATTTTGTTCTCTTATACACTTTGTTTTTCTCAATTATAAGCTATAGTTATTTTGTGCACAGATCTATAAATGTAGAAGATATAAAGGGTTGAAAATATTTTGGGTCATGAAATTATGTAAAATGGTGGCCGTTCAATATCTCCCACTGTGAACCACGTATTCGTAAGGAATTTTGTACTCTTATACACTTTGTTTTTCTCAATTATAAGCTATAGTTTTTTTGTGCACAGATCTATAAATGTAGAAGATATAAAGGGTTGAAAATTTTTTGGGTCATGAAATTATGTAAAATAGTGGCCGTTCAATATCTCCCACTGTGAAACACGTATTCGTATGGAATTTTGTACTCATATACACTTTGTTTTTCTCAATTATAAGCTATAGTTTTTTTGTGCACAGATCTATAAATGTAGAAGATATAAAGGGTTGAAAATTTTTTGGGTCATGAAATTATGTAAAATGGTGGCTGTTCAATATCTCCTACTGTGAACCACGTATTCGTATGGAATTTTGTTCTCTTATACACTCTGTTTTTCTCAATTATAAGCTATAGTTTTTGTGCACAGATCTATAAATGTAGAAGATATAAAGGGTTGAAACTTTTTTGGGTCATGAACTTCTTTAAAATTGTGGCCGTTCAATATCTCCCACTGTGAACCACGTATTTGTATGGAATTTTGTTCTCTTATACACTTTGTTTTTCTCAATTATAAGCTATAGTTATTTTGTGCACAGATCTATAAATGTAGAAGATATAAAGGGTTGCAAATTTTTTGGGTCATGAAATTCTGTAAAATTGTGGCCGTTCAATATCTCCCACTGTGATCACGTATTCGTATGGAATTTGGTTATCTTTTATACACTTTGTTTTTCTGAATTATAAGCTATAGTTATTTTGTACACAGATCTATAAATGTAGAAGATATAAAGGGAAGAAAATGTTTTGGGTCATGAAATTCTGTAAAATTGTGGCCGTTCAATATCTCCCACTATGAACCACGTATTCGTATGGAATATTGTTCTCTTATACACTTTGTTTTTCTCAATTATAAGCTATAGTTATTTTGTGCACAGATCTATAAATGTAGAAGATATAAAGGGTTGAAAATATTTTGGGTCATGAAATTCTGTAAAATATTTGCCGTTCAATATCTCCCACTGTGAACCACGTATTCGTATGGAATTTTGTACTCTTATACACTTTGTTTTTCTCAATTATAAGCTATAGTTTTTTCGTGCACAGATCTATAAATGTAGAAGATATTAAGGGTTGAAAATTTTTTGGGTCATGAAATTCTGTAAAATATTGGCCGTTCAATATCTCCCACTGTAATCCACGTATTCGTGTGGAATTTTGTTCTCTTATACACTTTGTTTTTCTCAATTATAAGCTATAGTTATTTTGTGCACAGATCTATAAATGTAGAAGATATAAAGGGTTGAAAATTTTTTGGGTCATGAAATTCTGTGAAATTGTGGCCGTTCAATATCTCCCACTGTGAACCACGTATTTGTATGGAATTTTGTTCTCTTATACACTTTGTTTTTCTCAATTATAAGCTATAGTTATTTTGTGCACAGATCTATAAATGTAGAAGATATAAAGGGTTGCAAATTTTTTGGGTCATGAAATTCTGTAAAATTGTGGCCGTTCAATATCTCCCACTGTGATCACGTATTCGTATGGAATTTGGTTATCTTTTATACACTTTGTTTTTCTGAATTATAAGCTATAGTTATTTTGTACACAGATCTATAAATGTAGAAGATATAAAGGGAAGAAAATGTTTTGGGTCATGAAATTCTGTAAAATTGTGGCCGTTCAATATCTCCCACTATGAACCACGTATTCGTATGGAATATTGTTCTCTTATACACTTTGTTTTTCTCAATTATAAGCTATAGTTATTTTGTGCACAGATCTATAAATGTAGAAGATATAAAGGGTTGAAAATATTTTGGGTCATGAAATTCTGTAAAATATTTGCCGTTCAATATCTCCCACTGTGAACCACGTATTCGTATGGAATTTTGTACTCTTATACACTTTGTTTTTCTCAATTATAAGCTATAGTTTTTTCGTGCACAGATCTATAAATGTAGAAGATATTAAGGGTTGAAAATTTTTTGGGTCATGAAATTCTGTAAAATATTGGCCGTTCAATATCTCCCACTGTAATCCACGTATTCGTGTGGAATTTTGTTCTCTTATACACTTTGTTTTTCTCAATTATAAGCTATAGTTATTTTGTGCACAGATCTATAAATGTAGAAGATATAAAGGGTTGAAAATTTTTTGGGTCATGAAATTCTGTGAAATTGTGGCCGTTCAATATCTCCCACTGTGAACCACGTATTCATATGGAATTTTGTTCTCTTATACACTTTGTTTTTCTCAATTATAAGCTATAGTTTTTGTGCACAGATCTATAAATGTAGAAGATATAAAGGGTTGAAAATTTTTTGGGTCATAAAATTCTGTAAAATATTGGCCGTTCAATATCTCCCACTGTAATCCACCTATTCGTGTGGAATTTTGTTCTCTTATACACTTTGTTTTTCTCAATTATAAGCTATAGTTATTTTGTGCACAGATCTATAAATGTAGAAGATATAAAGGGTTTAAAATTTTTTGGGTCATCAAATTCTGTAAAATATTAGCCGTTCAATATCTCCCTCTGTAATCAACGTATTCGTGTGGAATTTTGTTCTCTTATACACTTTGTTTTTCTCAATTATAAGCTATAGTTTTTGTGCACAGATCTATAAATATAGAAGATATAAAGGGTTGAAAATTTTTTGGGTCATGAAATTCTGCAAAATGGTGGCCGTTCAATATCTCCCACTGTGAACCACGTATTCGTATGGAATTTTGTACTCTTATACACTTTGTTTTTCTCAATTATAAGCTATAGTTTTTGTGCACAGATCTATAAATGTAGAAGATATAAAGGGTTGAAAATTTTTTGGGTCATGAAATTCTGTAAAATATTGGCCGTTCAATATCTCCCACTGTGAACCACGTATTCGTATGGAATTTTGTACTCTTATACACTTTGTTTTTCTCAATTATAAGCTATAGTTATTTTGTGCACAGATCTATAAATGTAGAAGATATAAAGGGTATTGAAAATTTTTTTGGTCATGAAATTCTGTAATATTGTGGCCCTTCAATATCTCCCACTGTTAACCAAGTATTCGTATGGAATTTTGGTCTCTTATACACTTTTTTTTTCTCAATTATAAGCTATAGTTATTTTTTGCACAGATCTATAAATTTAGAAGATATAAAGGGTTGAAAATTTTTTGGGTCATGAAATTCTGTAAAATATTGGCCGTTCAATATCTCTCACTGTGAACCACGTATTCGTATGGAATTTTGTACTCCTATACACTTTGTTTTTCTCAATTATAAGCTATAGTTATTTTGTGCACAGATCTATAAATGTAGAAGATATAAAGGGTTGCAAATTTTTTGGGTCATGAAATTCTGTAAAATTGTGGCCGTTCAATATCTCCCACTGTGATCACGTATTCGTATGGAATTTGGTTATCTTTTATACACTTTGTTTTTCTCAATTATATGCTATAGTTATTTTGTGCACAGATCTATAAATGTAGAAGATATAAAGGGTTGCAAATTTTTTGGGTCATGAAATTCTGTAAAATTGTGGCCGTTCAATATCTCCCACTGTGATCACGTATTCGTATGGAATTTGGTTATCTTTTATACACTTTGTTTTTCTGAATTATAAGCTATAGTTATTTTGTACACAGATCTATAAATGTAGAAGATATAAAGGGAAGAAAATGTTTTGGGTCATGAAATTCTGTAAAATTGTGGCCGTTCAATATCTCCCACTATGAACCACGTATTCGTATGGAATATTGTTCTCTTATACACTTTGTTTTTCTCAATTATAAGCTATAGTTATTTTGTGCACAGATCTATAAATGTAGAAGATATAAAGGGTTGAAAATATTTTGGGTCATGAAATTCTGTAAAATATTTGCCGTTCAATATCTCCCACTGTGAACCACGTATTCGTATGGAATTTTGTACTCTTATACACTTTGTTTTTCTCAATTATAAGCTATAGTTTTTTCGTGCACAGATCTATAAATGTAGAAGATATTAAGGGTTGAAAATTTTTTGGGTCATGAAATTCTGTAAAATATTGGCCGTTCAATATCTCCCACTGTAATCCACCTATTCGTGTGGAATTTTGTTCTCTTATACACTTTTTTTTTCTCAATTATAAGCTATAGTTATTTTGTGCACAGATCTATAAATTTAGAAGATATAAAGGGTTGAAAATTTTTTGGGTCATGAAATTCTGTAAAATATTGGCCGTTCAATATCTCTCACTGTGAACCACGTATTCGTATGGAATTTTGTACTCCTATACACTTTGTTTTTCTCAATTATAAGCTATAGTTATTTTGTGCACAGATCTATAAATGTAGAAGATATAAAGGGTTGCAAATTTTTTGGGTCATGAAATTCTGTAAAATTGTTGCCGTTCAATATCTCCCACTGTAATCCACGTATTCGTGTGGAATTTTGTTCTCTTATACACTTTGTTTTTCTCAATTATAAGCTATAGTTATTTTGTGCACAGATCTATAAATGTAGAAGATATAAAGGGTTGAAAATTTTTTGGGTCATGAAATTATGTAAAATGGTGGCCGTTCAATATCTCCCACTGTGAAAAACGTATTCGTATGGAATTTTGTACTCTTATACACTTTGTTTTTCTCAATTATAAGCTATAGTTTTTTTGTGCACAGATCTATAAATGTAGAAAATTAAATAAAGGGTTGAAAATTTTTTGGGTCATGAAATTCTGTAAAATTGTGGCCGTTCAATATCTCCCACTGTGAACCACGTATTCGTATGGAATTTCGTACTCATATACACTTTGTTTTTCTCAATTATAAGCTATAGTTTTTTTGTGCACAGATCTATAATTGTAGAAGATATAAAGGGTTGAAAATTTTTTGGTTCATGAAATTCTGTAAAATATTGGCCGTTCAATATCTCCCACTGTAATCCACCTATTCGTGTGGAATTTGGTTCTCTTATACACTTTGTTTTTCTCAATTATAAGCTATAGTTATTTTGTGCACAGATCTATAAATGTAGAAGATATAAAGGGTTGAAAATTTTTTGGGTCATGAAATTCTGTGAAATTGTGGCCGTTCAATATCTCCCACTGTGAACCACGTATTCATATGGAATTTTGTTCTCTTATACACTTTGTTTTTCTCAATTATAAGCTATAGTTTTTGTGCACAGATCTATAAATGTAGAAGATATAAAGGGTTGAAAATTTTTTGGGTCATCAAATTCTGTAAAATATTAGCCGTTCAATATCTCTTTCTGTAATCCACGTATTCGTGTGGAATTTTGTTCTCTTATACACTTTGTTTTTCTCAATTATAAGCTATAGTTTTTGTGCACAGATCTATAAATGTAGAAGATATAAAGGGTTGAAAATTTTTTGGGTCATGAAATTCTGTAAAATGGTGGCCGTTCAATATCTCCCACTGTGAACCACGTATTCGTATGGAATTTTGTACTCTTATACACTTTGTTTTTCTCAATTATAAGCTATAGTTTTTTCGTGCACAGATCTATAAATGTAGAAGATATAAAGGGTTGAAAATTTTTTGGGTCATGAAATTCTGTAAAATATTGGCCGTTCAATATCTCCCTCTGTAATCCACGTATTCGTGTGGAATTTTGTTCTCTTATATACTTTGTTTTTCTCAATTATAAGCTATAGTTATTTTGTGCACAGATCTATAAATGTAGAAGATATAAAGGGTTGAAAATTTTTTGGGTCATGAAATTATGTAAAATGGTGGACGTTCAATATCTCCCACTGTGAACCACGTATTCGTATGGAATTTTGTACTCTTATACACTTTGTTTTTCTCAATTATAAGCTATAGTTTTTGTGCACAGATCTATAAATGTGGAAGATATAAAGGGTTCAAATTTTGTGGGTCATGAAATTCTGTAAAATATTGGCCGTTCAATATCTCCCACTGTGAACCACGTATTCGTATGGAATTTTGTACTCTTATACACTTTGTTTTTCTCAATTATAAGCTATAGTTATTTTGTGCACAGATCTATAAATGTAGAAGATATAAAGGGTTGAAAATTTTTTGGGTCATGAAATTCTGTAATATTGTGGCCGTTCAATATCTCACACTGTGAACCAAGTATTCGTATGGAATTTTGTTCTCTTATACACTTTGTTTTTCTCAATTATAAGCTATAGTTATTTTGTGCACAGATCTATAAATTTAGAAGATATAAAGGGTTAAAAAATTTTTGGGTCATGAAATTCTGTAAAATATTGGCCGTTCAATATCTCCCACTGTAATCCACGTATTCGTGTGGAATTTTGTTCTCTTATACACTTTGTTTTTCTCAATTATAAGCTATAGTTATTTTGTGCACAGATCTATAAATGTAGAAGATATAAAGGGTTGAAAATTTTTCGGGTCATGAAATTCTGTAATATTGTGGCCGTTCAATATCTCCCACTGTGAAACACGTATTCGTATGGAATTTTGTACTCTTATACACTTTGTTTTTCTCAATTATAAGCTATAGTTTTTGTGCACAGATCTATAAATGTAGAAGATATAAAGGGTTGAAAATTTTTTGGGTCATCAAATTCTGTAAAATATTAGCCGTTCAATATCTCCCTCTGTAATCCACGTATTCGTGTGGAATTTTGTTCTCTTATACACTTTGTTTTTCTCAATTATAAGCTATAGTTTTTGTGCACAGATCTATAAATGTAGAAGATATAAAGGGTTGAAAATTTTTTGGGTCATGAAATTCTGTAAAATGGTGGCCGTTCAATATCTCCCACTGTGAACCACGTATTCGTATGGAATTTTGTACTCTTATACACTTTGTTTTGTTCAATTATAAGCTATAGTTTTTTTGTGCACAGATCTATAAATGTAGAAAATTAAATAAAGGGTTGAAAATTTTTTGGGTCATGAAATTCTGTAAAATTGTGGCCGTTCAATATCTCCCACTGTGAACCACGTATTCGTATGGAATTTTGTACTCATATACACTTTGTTTTTCTCAATTATAAGCTATAGTTTTTTTGTTCACAGATCTATAAATGTAGAAGATATAAAGGGTTGAAAATTTTTTGGGTCATGAAATTCTGTAAAATGGTGGCCGTTCAATATCTCCCACTGTGAACCACGTATTCGTATGGAATTTTTTTCTCTTATACACTTTGTTTTTCTCAATTATAAGCTATAGTTTTTGTGCACAGATCTATAAATGTAGAAGATATAAAGGGTTGAAAATTTTTTGGGTCATGAAATTCTGTAAAATATTGGCCGTTCAATATCTCCCACTGTAATCCACCTATTCGTGTGGAATTTTGTTCTCTTATACACTTTGTTTTTCTCAATTATAAGCTATAGTTATTTTTTGCACAGATCTATAAATGTAGAAGATATAAAGGGTTGAAAATTTTTTGGGTCATGAAATTCTGTGAAATTGTGGCCGTTCAATATCTCCCACTGTGAACCACGTATTCATATGGAATTTTGTTCTCTTATACACTTTGTTTTTCTCAATTATAAGCTATAGTTTTTGTGCACAGATCTATAAATGTAGAAGATATAAAGGGTTGAAAATTTTTTGGGTCATCAAATTCTGTAAAATATTAGCCGTTCAATATCTCCCTCTGTAATCCACGTATTCGTGTGGAATTTTGTTCTCTTATACACTTTGTTTTTCTCAATTATAAGCTATAGTTTTTGTGCACAGATCTATAAATGTAGAAGATATAAAGGGTTGAAAATTTTTTGGGTCATGAAATTCTGTAAAATGGTGGCCGTTCAATATCTCCCACTGTGAACCACGTATTCGTATGGAATTTTGTACTCTTATACACTTTGTTTTTCTCAATTATAAGCTATAGTTTTTTCGTGCACAGATCTATAAATGTAGAAGATATAAAGGGTTGAAAATTTTTTGGGTCATGAAATTCTGTAAAATATTGGCCGTTCAATATCTCCCACGGTAATCCACGTATTCGTGTGGAATTTTGTTCTCTTATACACTTTGTTTTTCTCAATTATAAGCTATAGTTATTTTGTGCACAGATCTATAAATGTAGAAGATATAAAGGGTTGAAAAATTTTTGGGTCATGAAATTATGTAAAATGGTGGCCGTTCAATATCTCCCACTGTGAACCACGTATTCGTATGGAATTTTGTACTCTTATACACTTTTTTTTTCTCAATTATAAGCTATAGTTTTTGTGCACAGATCTATAAATGTAGAAGATATAAAGGGTTGAAAATTTTTTGGGTCATGAAATTCTGTAAAATATTTGCCGTTCAATATCTCCCACTGTGAACCACGTATTCGTATGGAATTTTGTACTCTTATACACTTTGTTTTTCTCAATTATAAGCTATAGTTTTTTCGTGCACAGATCTATAAATGTAGAAGATATTAAGGGTTGAAAATTTTTTGGGTCATGAAATTCTGTAAAATATTGGCCGTTCAATATCTCCCACTGTAATCCACCTATTCGTGTGGAATTTTGTTCTCTTATACACTTTTTTTTCTCAATTATAAGCTATAGTTATTTTGTGCACAGATCTATAAATTTAGAAGATATAAAGGGTTGAAAATTTTTTGGGTCATGAAATTCTGTAAAATATTGGCCGTTCAATATCTCTCACTGTGAACCACGTATTCGTATGGAATTTTGTACTCCTATACACTTTGTTTTTCTCAATTATAAGCTATAGTTATTTTGTGCACAGATCTATAAATGTAGAAGATATAAAGGGTTGCAAATTTTTTGGGTCATGAAATTCTGTAAAATTGTGGCCGTTCAATATCTCCCACTGTAATCCACGTATTCGTGTGGAATTTTGTTCTCTTATACACTTTGTTTTTCTCAATTATAAGCTATAGTTATTTTGTGCACAGATCTATAAATGTAGAAGATATAAAGGGTTGAAAATTTTTTGGGTCATGAAATTATGTAAAATGGTGGCCGTTCAATATCTCCCACTGTGAAAAACGTATTCGTATGGAATTTTGTACTCTTATACACTTTGTTTTTCTCAATTATAAGCTATAGTTTTTTTGTGCACAGATCTATAAATGTAGAAAATTAAATAAAGGGTTGAAAATTTTTTGGGTCATGAAATTCTGTAAAATTGTGGCCGTTCAATATCTCCCACTGTGAACCACGTATTCGTATGGAATTTCGTACTCATATACACTTTGTTTTTCTCAATTATAAGCTATAGTTTTTTTGTGCACAGATCTATAAATGTAGAAGATATAAAGGGTAGAAAATTTTTTGGGTCATGAAATTCTGTAAAATATTGGCCGTTCAATATCTCCCACTGTAATCCACCTATTCGTGTGGAATTTTGTTCTCTTATACACTTTGTTTTTCTCAATTATAAGCTATAGTTATTTTGTGCACAGATCTATAAATGTAGAAGATATAAAGGGTTGAAAATTTTTTGGGTCATGAAATTCTGTGAAATTGTGGCCGTTCAATATCTCCCACTGTGAACCACGTATTCATATGGAATTTTGTTCTCTTATACACTTTGTTTTTCTCAATTATAAGCTATAGTTTTTGTGCACAGATCTATAAATGTAGAAGATATAAAGGGTTGAAAATTTTTTGGGTCATCAAATTCTGTAAAATATTAGCCGTTCAATATCTCTTTCTGTAATCCACGTATTCGTGTGGAATTTTGTTCTCTTATACACTTTGTTTTTCTCAATTATAAGCTATAGTTTTTGTGCACAGATCTATAAATGTAGAAGATATAAAGGGTTGAAAATTTTTTGGGTCATGAAATTCTGTAAAATGGTGGCCGTTCAATATCTCCCACTGTGAACCACGTATTCGTATGGAATTTTGTACTCTTATACACTTTGTTTTTCTCAATTATAAGCTATAGTTTTTTCGTGCACAGATCTATAAATGTAGAAGATATAAAGGGTTGAAAATTTTTTGGGTCATGAAATTCTGTAAAATATTGGCCGTTCAATATCTCCCACTGTAATCCACGTATTCGTGTGGAATTTTGTTCTCTTATACACTTTGTTTTTCTCAATTATAAGCTATAGTTATTTTGTGCACAGATCTATAAATGTAGAAGATATAAAGGGTTGAAAATTTTTTGGGTCATGAAATTATGTAAAATGGTGGACGTTCAATATCTCCCACTGTGAACCACGTATTCGTATGGAATTTTGTACTCTTATACACTTTGTTTTTCTCAATTATAAGCTATAGTTTTTGTGCACAGATCTATAAATGTGGAAGATATAAAGGGTTGAAAATTTTGTGGGTCATGAAATTCTGTAAAATATTGGCCGTTCAATATCTCCCACTGTGAACCACGTATTCGTATGGAATTTTGTACTCTTATACACTTTGTTTTTCTCAATTATAAGCTATAGTTATTTTGTGCACAGATCTATAAATGTAGAAGATATAAAGGGTTGAAAATTTTTTGGGTCATGAAATTCTGTAATATTGTGGCCGTTCAATATCTCACACTGTGAACCAAGTATTCGTATGGAATTTTGTTCTCTTATACACTTTGTTTTTCTCAATTATAAGCTATAGTTATTTTGTGCACAGATCTATAAATTTAGAAGATATAAAGGGTTAAAAAATTTTTGGGTCATGAAATTCTGTAAAATATTGGCCGTTCAATATCTCCCACTGTAATCCACGTATTCGTGTGGAATTTTGTTCTCTTATACACTTTGTTTTTCTCAATTATAAGCTATAGTTATTTTGTGCACAGATCTATAAATGTAGAAGATATAAAGGGTTGAAAATTTTTTGGGTCATGAAATTCTGTAATATTGTGGCCGTTCAATATCTCCCACTGTGAACCACGTATTCGTATGGAATTTTGTACTCTTATACACTTTGTTTTTCTCAATTATAAGCTATAGTTTTTGTGCACAGATCTATAAATGTAGAAGATATAAAGGGTTGAAAATTTTTTGGGTCATCAAATTCTGTAAAATATTAGCCGTTCAATATCTCCCTCTGTAATCCACGTATTCGTGTGGAATTTTGTTCTCTTATACACTTTGTTTTTCTCAATTATAAGCTATAGTTTTTGTGCACAGATCTATAAATGTAGAAGATATAAAGGGTTGAAAATTTTTTGGGTCATGAAATTCTGTAAAATGGTGGCCGTTCAATATCTCCCACTGTGAACCACGTATTCGTATGGAATTTTTTTCTCTTATACACTTTGTTTTTCTCAATTATAAGCTATAGTTTTTGTGCACAGATCTATAAATGTAGAAAATTAAATAAAGGGTTGAAAATTTTTTGGGTCATGAAATTCTGTAAAATTGTGGCCGTTCAATATCTCCCACTGTGAACCACGTATTCGTATGGAATTTTGTACTCATATACACTTTGTTTTTCTCAATTATAAGCTATAGTTTTTTTGTGCACAGATCTATAAATGTAGAAGATATAAAGGGTTGAAAATTTTTTGGGTCATGAAATTCTGTAAAATGGTGGCCGTTCAATATCTCCCACTGTGAACCACGTATTCGTATGGAATTTTTTTCTCTTATACACTTTGTTTTTCTCAATTATAAGCTATAGTTTTTGTGCACAGATCTATAAATGTAGAAGATATAAAGGGTTGAAAATTTTTTGGGTCATGAAATTCTGTAAAATATTGGCCGTTCAATATCTCCCACTGTAATCCACCTATTCGTGTGGAATTTTGTTCTCTTATACACTTTGTTTTTCTCAATTATAAGCTATAGTTATTTTGTGCACAGATCTATAAATGTAGAAGATATAAAGGGTTGAAAATTTTTTGGGTCATGAAATTCTGTGAAATTGTGGCCGTTCAATATCTCCCACTGTGAACTACGTATTCATATGGAATTTTGTTCTCTTATACACTTTGTTTTTCTCAATTATAAGCTATAGTTTTTGTGCACAGATCTATAAATGTAGAAGATATAAAGGGTTGAAAATTTTTTGGGTCATCAAATTCTGTAAAATATTAGCCGTTCAATATCTCCCTCTGTAATCCACGTATTCGTGTGGAATTTTGTTCTCTTATACACTTTGTTTTTCTCAATTATAAGCTATAGTTTTTGTGCACAGATCTATAAATGTAGAAGATATAAAGGGTTGAAAATTTTTTGGGTCATGAAATTCTGTAAAATGGTGGCCGTTCAATATCTCCCACTGTGAACCACGTATTCGTATGGAATTTTGTACTCTTATACACTTTGTTTTTCTCAATTATAAGCTATAGTTTTTTCGTGCACAGATCTATAAATGTAGAAGATATAAAGGGTTGAAAATTTTTTGGGTCATGAAATTCTGTAAAATATTGGCCGTTCAATATCTCCCACTGTAATCCACGTATTCGTGTGGAATTTTGTTCTCTTATACACTTTGTTTTTCTCAATTATAAGCTATAGTTATTTTGTGCACAGATCTATAAATGTAGAAGATATAAAGGGTTGAAAATTTTTTGGGTCATGAAATTATGTAAAATGGTGGCCGTTCAATATCTCCCACTGTGAACCACGTATTTGCATGGAATTTTGTACTCTTATACACTTTGTTTTTCTCAATTATAAGCTATAGTTTTTGTGCACAGATCTATAAATGTAGAAGATATAAAGGGTTGAAAATTTTTTGGGTCATGAAATTCTGTAAAATATTGGCCGTTCAATATCTCCCACTGTGAACCACGTATTCGTATGGAATTTTTTACTCTTATACACTTTGTTTTTCTCAATTATAAGCTATAGTTATTTTGTGCACAGATCTATAAATGTAGAAGATATAAAGGGTTGAAAATTTTTTGGGTCATGAAATTCTGTAATATTGTGGCCGTTCAATATCTCCCACTGTAATCCACGTATTCGTGTGGAATTTTGTTCTCTTATACACTTTGTTTTTCTCAATTATAAGCTATAGTTATTTTGTGCACAGATCTATAAATGTAGATGATATAAAGGGTTGAAAATTTTTTGGGTCATGAAATTCTGTAATATTGTGGCCGTTCAATATCTCCCACTGTGAACCACGTATTCGTATGGAATTTTGTTCTCTTATACACTTTGTTTTTCTCAATTATAAGCTATAGTTTTTGTGCACAGATCTATAAATGTAGAAGATATAAAGGGTTGAAAATTTTTTGGGTCATGAAATTCTGTAAAATGGTGGCCGTTCAATATCTCCCACTGTAATCCACGTATTCGTGTGGAATTTTGTTCTCTTATACACTTTGTTTTTCTCAATTATAAGCTATAGTTATTTTGTGCACAGATCTATAAATTTAGAAGATATTACGGGTTGAAATTTTTTTGGGTCATGATATCCTGTTGAATTTGCGCCCGCTCTATAACTCCCACTGTGAACAACATATTTGTACGATATTTTGTTCTATTATACACTTCATTTCTTTCATTTGTAAGCTATAGTTCTTTTTGTGTACAGATCCATAAATTTAGAAGATATTGATAGTTGAAATTTGTTTGGGTCATAACTCGTTCTTAATATGCACCCGCTATATCTCCTCCTATCAACAGATTATTAGTATGAAATTTTGTTCCGCTTATTATACACTATATCAGTGTATCAGTTGTGGTGCATATCAGTTACTGTTGAACAATATTTTGATTTTATTTAGTTCACATTACATAATATTGGTTCACAAACATAATGTTGATTCAATCCTAACATAATAAACCCTTATATAACTGTCCTACCGGGACAGTTTTAATCTAACAGCCAAATCGTATAATTTGAAAAATTGTTTGATGGCGATACAAATTAATCTTACGGTTTTTCACCAAGTTCCTGAAGACGACAATATTATAATTTGTATTACATTATAAAGACTTCGCGTGCCATTGTTAAAACTCCGCCATGCCTCGTTTTGTCCATCGCTGGTTGTAAAATCTGTTTATCTGTGGACTGAGTTATGAATTTAAATTGAAGGTAAAAAGAAAATAATAATGTTCTTCCAAAGTAGAATTGATATTTTGTTAATCGATATTTAATGAGGAAATGAGGAAATTTTGAAACCACTTATAAACTGTTCTAATCGAAGGTGCAGAGTCACCATAATGTTTATCAAGCTTCTCTTTAGTCTCCTGAGGCGTTTTGCCTTTCATAAAGTAGTGTTTAATCAACACACGAAATTCTTTTTCGTCCATTTTTTGAAAATCACTCGACTTCCTCTATTCAAACGAATGCCAAACACAAATAAATAGACCGATCTGGCTGAAACTTGGTGTGTGTTCTTCCAAGAGATGCTACTAAGTAAACATAACCTCGATACGCGCCAGAGGTGCTATCTCTCTGACTTTGCACGGACTTTTCAAACGACCCTCGTACAACTGCTACCTTAGATTTGTGAGTCAGTACAATTCTACCTGTCCTTAAAAGTTCCGTTGCACTTTCTTAAACTAATTGCACAGATCCGACTGGCAAATAAAAAAAATACCCAAGAATTGTAATTAAAGATAAAAAAACATGATTTCAACCCTACTGAAAATTGCTCATTCTGTAAAGTCGGCTCATTGGATACGATTGAGCATCTTCTGTTGGAATGTCGTACATTTAGCGCACTTAGAATTAAGTATTTTGAAAAGCTGCCGGGTTTAGAGATAGATGCGCTAGATATAATTTTTAAAAATTTAAATTTTTGGAAGCAATAAATTTGATTTGATTTGAATTTTGGGCCCTTCTTAGTTTTTAATACACGTGATGTAGAACATTAAACCTTTACTTTAAAAGAAAATTTAGGAGTTTTTATCTTTTACAGTAAAAGAGAACAGCACTTTAGTAAGCAGAGACTGTTACAAGGTTTTTAAAAAATTCATTCACAGTATTTCACCGCAAAATTATTAACCATCAATCCTAGGAATTTCGCTTTTGTATATTTTGTCCGTGTAAATATGTTAACTTTTTGAGGGAAAATTTATATGTACATATACAGGGTGTTCAGCATAAGACTACGGTAACTTCGGCAGGTGATTCTGGGCATCATTTGCAACAAAAAATTACCTTTAAACTATGGCTCGATTCGGCTCCGTTTTATAGATATTTTTAATTTTATGTTTTTTCAAGGTGTTACTACTTTTTAGCAAACCGTTGTCTATATTTCTCAAACTATTAAAGCTACAGCTATTTTAATAAGCTCATTAGAGAGGAGGTTAAATTTCCTTTTAAATAAGCTAACTTATATTCCAAAATAATAATATTAAATATTTCACTTTGTAACCCAAACATAAGAAATAGCAAGTTTCTAATTTTTTCCAAAAACTTTGACTTCATTTTTCTCAAAAACATTTAATATGAAAAAACCGAGCACTATTCAGGAAAAACATCTACATACAATCACCTTTCGGAAGTTATACAATAATTGGGGTTATGTTGAAAATTGATGCAGAAATCTGTGATTAATTGCAAAAAAGTAGGCCTCAAAACAGCGTCGGCATTATGAAAGGAATTTAACTACCATAAGAATATAACTGATCAGAATCAACAAATTCAGTACGATTTTTTGCAAACGTGTAACAAATATAAAACTTACATAAAAAATAATAAAATAAAATAAAAAGAAGAAAAATGAATATGATGTTAAATGAATGTTAGGTACCAATTTCGAAAGAAAGGATTTTCGTTTAACGAGTTTAGATCTGTGTGTTATTCTTTAGTTAATTAAAGAAATATGCCAAATAATGTGAATAAATCATCATTTTGAACTACTCAATAAACGTTTGGAATTAACAGGTTGTGAAGAGCTAATGAATAAGCCGCACACAGGAGATTGTGGAGAGCTAACGAATAAGCCAAGAACTTATCACTCGCTCTGATCCCCAAATTAAATAATAGTGGATGGAATACTTCACCGGACCACCAGTACACCTCCACGATAGTCTTAGCGTTCGGAACACCCTATCAGGAAAACATCTAGAATACTCCCGCCTAGCTTCTCCACTATTCCAACCTACGAAACCGTAGATGTTTAACATATCGCGATATTCAATATTCGAATTCGTTGGCATAATGATAGCAGGAATGACAACTAAATATCTAATGAAAATATAGACTTTAAACTATCTTTTCTTCTTGTTGTATTTATTTGTTTTTATAAGCCGTATTAGGATAAAACATGTCAGTTTTTAACTTGGAGATTAGAGCGGTAAGTAAGTTCTCGGCTTATTCATTAGCTCTTCACAACCTGTTAATTCCAAAAGTTTTCTTATGGTAGGAGAATTCCTTTCATAATGCCGACGCTGTTTTGAGGCCTACTTTTTTGCAATTAATCACCGATTTCTGCATCAGTTTTTAACATAACCCCAATTATTGTATACCGTTCGAAAGGTGATCGTATGTAGATGTTTTTCCTGAATCGTGCACGGTTTTTTCATATAAAATGTTTTTGAGAAAAATGAAGTCAAAGTTTTTGGAAAAAATTAGAAACTTGCTATTTCTTATGTTTGGGCCACAATTTGAAATACTTAATATTATTATTTTGAAATACAAATTAGCTTATTTAAAAGAAAATTTAACCTTCTTTCTAATTAGCTTATTAAAATAGCTGTAGCTTTAATAGTTTGAGAAATATAGACAACGTTTTGCTAAAAAGTAATAACACCTTGAAAAAAACATAAAATTAAAAATATCTATAAAACGGAGCCGAATCGAGCCATAGTTTAAAGGTAATTTTTTGTTGCAAATGATGCCCAGAATCGCCTCCCGAAGTTACCGTAGTCTTATGCTGAACACCCTGTATATACAGGGGTTTTCAGGGTTAAGTGTCCTAACTTAAAATATGAACTTATGACCTCAAAACAATAAAAAAGTTTCCTATGAAGGTATGCCCGTTAACGCTTTGTTTATGAGATATTCACGTCTAAAGATTTTAGAACGAATGATAAATTGATTGTATAACTGCTAAAATCACCTTATGTCTCTAACTGCAAATACCAAGATTGACATTTTACGGAATAATACCATCTGGAATTCGCACTGTTGACTTTCTAAATACGAGTAATAACTCCTTCTCAATAACATTTATCAGTTTGACGCTTTTACAGAATTTGCATCATTATGCATCGCATCTAACAGTGAATATGCCGATATAGTGTTTGTGTTTGGTTTTTGCAATGCTGCCCGTCGTGAATATTCCGTGCGATTTTCGAATAAAAGATTACCATACAAGACTATCTTTAGGTCTACACTTCAACGTCTTAGAGTAACTGGCACATTTGCTTTAACGCCACGTGCTGATGGAGCTCTTGCCCCTTAATGAAATGAAAGGAGTGCGACAATATTACAATATTTTGATGATAATCCGTCCGCCAGTGTACGAAGAGCTGCAGCTGAATTACATATTACGACAACTCTTTAAGGAGAATAAGGAAAACTCTCTTTGCAGATGGACGTAACCCATAGCATAATCAAAGGTTCGACATTTATTACCTCAAGAATTTTGTCAAAGAAATTTTTACGATTGGTATTTAAATCAAGTTGATCTTGAGCCAGAATTTTCGCGTCATATTCTCTGGACGGATGAAGCTACACTCACAAGAAATGTTCAACCAAAAAAACTTATCATCTCTGGAGGCTCGAAAATCCACATGCAATTCGTGAGCACCATTTTCAGCGTGAGTTTCAGTGATATTAGACAATATTTTCATTGGTCCGCATTTCTTACCACCTAGGCTTAATGCGAACACATTTCTGCAGTTTCTTAGTCATGATTATTACATTTTGATTGAAGTTGTTCCGCCTAAACTCAGAAGGAACTCATGATTTCAATTAGATGGTTGTCCAGCACATTGCGGCAGAGGTCCACGAAAATGGTTAAATCAACATTATCCCAATCGATGGATTGGCCGAGCACGACCGACGGCTTGGCCTGCACGCTCTCCAGAACTGTCACCAATGGATTGTTTTTGCTTAGGGTGCCAATAAAGGAAAATGCCGGTCAATGATCTTCATTTTTTTAAGAAGAAGAGTAATTGAATCATTAACAGCAATCCAGTGCCGTTCGGCTATTGCTGCTGAGGAAGTAAGATACCGATTCCTCATTTTCTTTATTATTTATTTACTTTTAATTGTCATTATTTTCTATTAATAAAGTAGCTGGAAGACACTTTTAATTTTTTTTATTATAACCTACCTAATAATAATTCATAAAATGGAAATCTTTAGACGTGAATATCTCATAAACAAAGCGTTTACAGGCATACCTTCTTAGGAAACCTTTTTATTGTTTTGAGGTCCTAAGTTCATATTTTCAGTTAGGACACTTAACCCTGAAACACCCTGTATATAAGTAATGTATATTTTTTGTATATTTAGTGTATATATTGTATTATATTACTATATATTTTATTGTATCTATTTTCTGTAACTACTTGTATCTATTTTATTGTATATATCGTATGTATTTTATTTTATATTGTCTTACATTTTATTGTACATTTTATTGTAAATAATGTATATTTCATTTTATATTTCTTTTGTACTTGTATATCTTATGTTAAAGAATTGTATGTATACTTCTGTGGACCTACAGAATAAACGGTTCTCTTTTAGGGTTACTAGAAGGGGAAAAAAGTAAAAGAGAAAAAATTGTCAAAGTTGGGTGTTTTTCAACGATACGCTGTTTAGTGCAGTTTTTGACGATCAAATCTAATACTGTCTTACCGGACCAGAAATTTGTAACTGCAGTCTTCACCTATACATTTATGTGGCGCACCATTTTACAACCTTTTTCTTTAAAATTTTTTTAAAAATAATTCCAGTATTTAGAGGGATATAAATCAAATTTGTTCATTAAGTGTAAGAAGTTTAAAGAGGCATGTTCATTTTAAGCTTGTCACCGCCATTAACAGCGTGCAACCTTTGTTGTGTAACTTTATGGATTTCTGGATGTTGGCTGTTGTTGTGGAATTTAAACCTAGTTTGTAATGGGTGTCGAGCCATGCTTGCCGGTTGGAAGCAGTCCCCACATCGGTTACTTAGCAGAGTAGAAAAGGGTCTCTGTCGAGCTTGCTAAAGGCTGGATACAATCCAATGACTAAGCAGCGCTGGTATGCCAAGAATGCAATTTGATCGCTTTCTTTCTGAAGCTGAGGGGGAGGTTGTAGCCCACCCATCACTGGCGTGATTGAACACGCTAAATCTACAATACACAGTGCCATACGACTGTTTCAGATTAAAGTTATTACAAAGTGGCATGCACTCTTTACAGCCCTAAGTTCTACAAGTTAGCTGGTTTGCTCAATGATAGAATTAAAGACCAATCAGGTCTCTCTTTATATATATATTTTTTTTATTTTGGGTCTTTCATTCAGAAAGATCAAACAAAATAATAACCATAACGATTTGCTTCTTATTTACTTAACCAGTTAAGCGTGTTCGACGTGTATACAAGTTGTGAAAAATATAAAATTGCCATTAACTATAAAAACTCGAAATTTTAATAAAATACAATAAGAATATTATTTGTTGGGATGTTTCCTTTATCTTACCAATAGAACTGCCAAGTATTTTACACGGAGGTGGGAGTCAGCCAAATGATAAGTGGTTGGTACATGTTTGGTCTCCGCATTAGAGATTGGAAAATTAAGCACACAAATAGAAGCTTTCAACTCTTGTGCAATGCCCGTTTTTACCCTTAGATAGAGGTTCAGGACCTCAGTACGAGTATTGATTTCATTTTGCACAGAATTCAAAGCTCTTTCTTTCCTTGTAAAAAGCTCTTGCGTCCCTAGTTAATTAAAGCAATGCATACGTGAAGCGGTGCAAGATTTTTGAATGAGCACAGAATGCTCTGTAATCTCAAGCCCTAGAAATTGCAGAAAAAGTGCTTGCAGTGACTAGTACAACGTTGTAAACTTTTGCCCTGCGTCCCGACGTGTATACACGTCATTGTCTGATTTTAATTCCGCACTCTGTGTTTTTTTTTTAAACTAAATTCCACGCTTAACCAGTTAACTGTTTCGACCTTGTCGGAAAATGTGACCCCTATGTGCGTCGTACAAAAATAAGCGATGACGAATATATTAGTCAAACCCAGAGTATGTTTTGATATGAAATTGGGTTGCAATGAAATGACTTTTTTATTTTTTTCGTTAATTATTTCATGTACATTTATTCATTTATTTATATTAACATAAAATAGGAACCAAAAACATCAAAAATAAATTTACTAAAATATTTTAGTTTTAACTAAAATTGCAAACTAACTGCCGATAGTCACTACTAAAAACGCATGAAGAATACGAGGGTCGTTTGAAAAGTCCGTGCAAAGTCAGAGAGATAGCACCACTGGCGCGTATCGAGGTTATGTTTAGTTAGTAGCATCTCTTGGAAGAACACACACCAAGTTTCAGCCAGATCGGTCTATTTCTTTGTGTTTGGCATTCGTTTGAATCGAGAAAGTCGAGTGATTTTCAAAAAATGGACGAAAAAGAATTTCGTGTGTTAATTAAACACTACTTTATGAAAGGCAAAACGCCTCAGGAGACTAAAGAGAAGCTTGATAAACATTATGGTAACTCTGCACCTTCGATTAGAACAGTTTATAAGTGGTTTCAAAATTTTCGGAGTGGCCATATGGGCACAAGTGACGCTGAACGTTCTAGACGCCCTGTTGAGGTTACTACTCCAGAAATCATTGATAAAATCCATGATATGGTGATGGATGACAGAAGAGTGAAGGTGCGTGAGATTGCTAGTGCTGTGGGCATCTCGAATGAACGGGTACATAATATTTTGCATCAACATTTGGACATGACAAAGCTATCCGCAAGATGGGTGCCGCGATTGCTCACGCTTGACCAAAAATGAAATCGTGTGAAGTGTTGCAAGGACGGTTTGCAGCTGTTCCAGAAGAATCCGCAGGACTTTAAGCGTCGTTTCGTCACTGTGGATGAAACATGGATACATCACTACACTCCTGAGACCAAAGAACAATCTAAACAATGGGTTACCAAGGGGGAATCTGCGCCAAAAAAGGCGAAGACCGTTCCTTCGGCCGGAAAGATTATGGCAACTGTCTTTTGGGATTCGCAAGGAATAATCCTCATCGACTATCTGGAAAAGGGTAAAACTATTACAGGTGCATATTATTCATCGTTATTGGACCGTTTGAAAACCGAGCTGCAAGAAAAACGCCCACGATTGGCCCACAAAAAAGTCCTTTTCCATCACGACAACGCACCAGCTCACACCTCAGCAGTTGTGGTCGCAAAATTAATGGAAATAGGGTTCCAACTCGTTTCACATCCCCCCTATTCTCCAGACTTGGCTCCCTCGGACTACTATTTGTTCCCCAATATGAAGAAATGGCTGGCGGGAAAAAGATTTTATTCAAACGAGGAGGTGATTGCAGAAACGAATGGCTATTTTTCCGACTTGGACAAATCCTATTATTCGGAAGGGATCAACAAACTAGAGCAGCGTTGGACGAAGTGTATAAGCCTAAAAGGAGACTATGTTGAAAAATAAAAAAGGTTTACCCCAAAAAATTAAGTAGTTTTTATTTTTGCACGGACTTTTCAAACGACCCTCGTATACTCGTCATAACACAAAATTTTACACTTTTTTCATGACGAATATCTTAGTCATAAACAGTTAACTGGTTAAGGACAATTCAATAATTTCTGGATCATAGATGTTTTTATTTTTATTTTTTTTGGAGAAGTCCCATTAGTTAATAATATTTTGGGGAGCATTTTTGGTTTTGTTCCATTTTTGGTGAGGTTACGTTTTCACAACAGAGCGTATCTCAATATCTACGTTCAACATCCAATAACATTATCGTTTTTGGGTGCTAAATTCTAGCATATTAAAGATATATACTAGTTTTATATCAAAAACCAAAAAAAAAATGCTGAATATGAAATGAAGAAATAAATTTGAAGAAAATGTATTGCGTAGACTACATTACACCAAAATTTGAAGATGATTTTTGTTGAAATAAGTGGCAAACAGCAGAGATTGTTACTACCAGCAATAATTTGTGTGAAATACAGTGCACAGGAGATTGGCTGAGTCAATAACGTTGGCTGAACGCCTCCATCCTTCGTCTAGCGACAGTATTTGATGTGATCCGCCAGCGAGCCTATCCGAAGTTGCACGAGTGCCTAATACTCTTAAGTTGTGGCTTACTTCATTGCCTACCTAATTTACTTTTCATTTATCCATCTTAATTTAAATTGTTATTTATGTATGTTTACCAGCAGTGTATAAAATTTTGTAATTTTATCTAATGCATAATTACTTCTTAAAATTCAACAAATTTCCAAAAATGTTTTCTTTAAAATAAAATAAAGCGGGTGACAAAAGAATCAAGCCAATTAAACACACAGAAAGAAAAACGTGA
The DNA here is from genome assembly GCF_049639745.1 of Rhodnius prolixus. NCBI lineage: Eukaryota > Metazoa > Arthropoda > Insecta > Hemiptera > Reduviidae > Rhodnius > Rhodnius prolixus. The sequence goes on along the minus strand of NW_027411635.1, from coordinate 7,139,417 downwards.
CAATCGTAGCGATATTCTGCGAGTTTCTTTATGATGTTAATATAGATAATATATTTAAGTTAAATTCCTAATATGATAAAATACAGATGAACAGAAGCGTTTCTTAATCGTAAAATTGATAAGGTTCTTGCGATTTTTCAGAGTAAATTCTATGTTTAACTCAAGAAATTCGCAAGTTAATTGTGTTAAGTGAAAATTGCCAAATGTAATCTTCTGTAATCATCGTCATAAAATTACAAGACCGAAGGTTAATCAATTTGTAATACATTTAGGCTTCAGTGTTTTGAACAAATTAAATTGCAGACATTGGTTTATGGAAGTTGAAAAGACTTGAAAGGATTGGATTCTGTGAATGTTCGATAGTTTCGCGGAACTCTACAGTTCGGCAGTATTAGTCCTAATCGAACTTAAAAGTGTTATGAAAATAACATTGTTTAAAATCTAGGATTGGACCTAATATTAACTATCAAATACAGAAATAGCAGCAAACTAGTCAAATCAGAAGACAATTCGCTCTTTTTCCGATGGTTTTTACTTCTTATTGTTCAAATTAGATCAACGCTACATGTAGAATCTAGCATTCGCCTTAATATTGACTATCAAATACAGAAATAGCAGCAAACTAGTCAAATCAGAAGACAATTCGCTCTTTTTCCGTTGGTTTTTACGTCTTATTGTTCAAATTAGATCAACGCTACATGTAGAATCTAGCATTGGCCTTAATGTTAACTACCAAATACAGAAACAGCAGCAAACTAATCAAATCAGAAGACAATTCGCTCTTTTTCCGTTGGTTTTTACTTCTTATTGTTCAAATTAGATCAACGCTACGAGGGTCGTTTGAAAAGTTCGTGCAAAAATAAAAACTACTTAATTTTTTGGGGTAAACCTTTTTTATTTTTCAACATAGTCTCCTTTTAGGCTTATACACTTCGTCCAACGCTGCTCTAGTTTGTTGATCCCTTCCGAATAATAGGATTTGTCCAAGTCTGAAAAATAGCCATTCGTTTCTGCAATCACCTCCTCGTTTGAATAAAATCTTTTTCCCGCCAGCCATTTCTTCATATTGGGGAACAAATAGTAGTCCGAGGGAGCCAAGTCTGGAGAATAGGGGGGATGTGAAACGAGTTGGAACCCTATTTCCATTAATTTTGCGACCACAACTGCTGAGGTGTGAGCTGGTGCGTTGTCGTGATGGAAAAGGACTTTTTTGTGGGCCAATCGTGGGCGTGGCGTTTTTCTTGCAGCTCGGTTTTCAATCGGTCCAATAACGATGAATAATATGCACCTGTAATAGTTTTACCCTTTTCCAGATAGTCGATGAGGATTATTCCTTGGGAATCCCAAAAGACAGTCGCCATAATCTTTCCGGCCGAAGGAACGGTCTTCGCCTTTTTTGGCGCAGATTCCCCCTTGGTAACCCATTGTTTAGATTGTTCTTTGGTCTCAGGAGTGTAGTGATGTATCCATGTTTCATCCACAGTGACGAAACGACGCTTAAAGTCCTGCGGATTCTTCTGGAACAGCTGCAAACCGTCCTTGCAACACTTCACACGATTTCGTTTTAGGTCAAGCGTGAGCAATCGCGGCACCCATCTTGCGGATAGCTTTGTCATGTCCAAATGTTGATGCAAAATATTATGTACCCGTTCATTCGAGATGCCCACAGCACTAGCAATCTCACGCACCTTCACTCTTCTGTCATCCATCACCATATCATGGATTTTATCAATGATTTCTAGAGAAGTAACCTCAACAGGGCGTCCAGAACGTTCAGCGTCACTTGTGCCCATATGGCCACTCCGAAAATTTTGAAACCACTTATAAACTGTTTTAATCGAAGGTGCAGAGTCACCATAATGTTTATCAAGCTTCTCTTTAGTCTCCTGAGGCGTTTTGCCTTTCATAAAGTAGTGTTTAATCAACACACGAAATTCTTTTTCGTCCATTTTTTGAAAATCACTCGATTTCCTCGATTCAAACGAATGCCAAACACAAAGAAATAGACCGATCTGGCTGAAACTTGGTGTGTGTTCTTCCAAGAGTTGCTACTAACTAAACATAACCTCGATACGCGCCAGTGGTGCTATCTCTCTGACTTTGCACGGACTTTTCAAACGACCCTCGTACATGTACAATCTAGCATTGGCCTTAATATTAACTACCAAATACAGAAACAGCAGCAAACTAAAAGAAAATTTTTCAAGCGTTTCAACAGAAAGACGTTCAAAAAAATTCCACACCAGATTGACATTTTAATGGCTATTTCTAATTTGTTAATTTAATGCTGAAAATAACACCATTAATTCTGTCCGAGATTTGCTGTCAAATGTGCTAAAAAGTCCCTGCCTAAAGGGTTACGTGTCTGGCATGTGATCACACATTCCTATACGCTGAACACCCCAGTACAGAACACTCTCGGTACCACTATGTCTTAATTAGACAAAACTAGCCTGCTGCATCCAGTCAGGCATCCCAAGTACCATTAATCTCTCACCCTAATGTCCACACTTGAAAGTTTAAATTGTAACAGATTTTAGGGTAATTCATTTTCTTATCTGTTAGTAGAATTATATTATAAATATATGCATGAGAATCAACCTTATTAAAACTGTCCGGTAGACGGTTGTATAAAGGTTGATCGTCAAAAACTGCACGAAAAAGCGTAACGTTGAAAAACACCTAACTTTGACAATTTTTTTCTTTTTTTCTATAAAAGATAAAATTCCCAAATTTTCTTTAAAATATAGGGCAAATCCTTCTTTTAAACTGTAATTTTTTTGCAACAACCCAGATCTAATAGGTTTCGAGAAAAAAGTGGTCAAAATTTAGCAGAATAGGTATTTTTTTAAATTGTTCTTGTGGAGTTCGTTGGCAACAGCAGCTCTAACCATTATTTTGAAGATAAAGTTCCGCTGGTACAAAATATCATGTTATAATAAAAAGTATTGCTTATTCCAAACGTTAAGAAAATCTGTAAACCAGATATACAACTTAACCTTTAAATGTTTGGAATTTTCTGGAGAATATAATTGATAATTAAAGAATTATTTACTATCACTTATTTACCATTTACTTATCGACTATCACAATATATTGGGTTGTTCGGAAAATAATGCAGGATTTTATGTTTTCTTTAAAATACCCCTCCAAATAGTAAACTGTTTATGTTTGTTGGACTTTTGATTTTTAAAAATGTAAACACTTATTAATCCACTTTCAAACAAAAATGTTTGCCTACCTCTGTAACATTTTGCTACATGGAAATAATTCAGTCTTTACTAAGATGTCAAAGCGTGATTTTCGCATAATTTTGTTTTACGAGTTCAAACTCGGCCGGAACGGGGCCCAAACGGGCCAGAAATATCAACGATGTCTGGGACGAAGGCAAGTATAAGTGAGTGCACTGTGTTCAACGGTGGTTCCAGAGATTTCGAGAGGGAGCCTTGGAGCCTTAAAGACAAAGAAGGCCGTGGAAGAAGTTCTGCCCTTGATGATTGTTGTTTTCCGAGGTTTGGTGGAAGAAAATCCCAGAACAACTGTTCCGAGAACTGGCAGGGAAACTCGGAAGTCAGCAAATCAACCGTCGATGACTATCTCAAGGCGATTGGGGAAGGTGAAAAAGGCTTGAAAGTTGGGTTCCTCACACGTTAAACGGCCGCCAAAAAAAGATCAGCGGTATGTAAATTTGTGCTGCACTTCTTTGCCGAAACAACAGCGATCCTTTTTCTGCCCAGAATTGTGACTTGCGATGAAAAAGTGGATACTCTACGACAACAGCAGACAGCTCTGGACAGTGGCTTGACAAAGGAGAAGCAGGACGACATTTTCCAAAGCACCCAAATCATAAATAAAAGGTGATGGTTACTGTTTGGTGGGCTTCATTTGGTCTGATTCATTACAGCTTCTTGAATCCTGGCAGAAACCATCAATGCCGAATCGTATTGTAACCAAATTGACGTAATGCATCAGAAATTGTCAACGCTTGGCCACATATCTCACGTTTGATTTCCCGTGAATTGTTGGAGCTTGGGCTATGAATGACTCTGCCAGACCCGCCCTACTCACCGGACCTCTCGCCTACTGATTACCATTTTTTTCAGACACCTGGACCGTTATTTACAAAATAAAAAAATTATTGACTAAAGAACATTAGAAAATGCGTTTTCTGAATTTATAAATTCTAAGGATCCCAAATTCAATACAGAGGGTATGGAAATGTTACCCACACGTTGGCAGAAATGTATAGAAAGTAATGGAGACTATTTTGATTAATAAAAATAGTTATAAATCATTAATTTTTATTTTCTTCTTTTAAAACTATAATCCTGCATTATTTTCCGGACAACCCAATGTCTTAAAATGTTTAACTCTAAAAACAAATAAATTATATTCTATTCTACATAATGGACATAATGTTGGAGCGTCATTTCGGTTTCATACTTTGAGAGAGAGTTTTGTGATGGAACTGTTACGCCACACTTCCTTTAACAATAACATTATTGCAGATTGATCATGTATAATATTAGAGTAAAATTGTTAAATTTTAAATTATAAACAAATATAATTGCGGTGAAGAATGTGATTCTTATCAAATGTTTTATTTTAATCGTAGGGGACTTTTTGCGTTTAAAGTCCAATGGGATGGATGTGCTAATAAAATTGCTAAAATGTCGTGCGAGTGTTTTGAATGATTGGTTACTAAATTAGTGAAAATATAAGTGGAAATTGTTGAGCGGGAAATAATAAGGGGAAAGCGTTCTGGCGGCTTTAGAGCGTGCTTAGTAACGTTACTTTCATTACAGGGGTTGAAACGAATGCAATGGAGCACGGGCGGGCCTTTTGACAGTGGTGGGGTAAAGAGGCGTGGCCTGCATGCCTACCAATCATTACAGCACGCTAGTCCAGACTCAACTGGCCTCACTCCACACACACCCCCCCCCCCCAAAGCAGACGGGGCAATTTTTTAATTTAAACCCCCGTACAACGTTCCACATTCAATTGCTTAAAACTTGAAAGCGAGACAGAAGATATAAATAACACTTGTAACAGCTACTGATAGAATTGCACTAATACTGCGCTGAAAACCCTGCATACTCTGCCACCATTTTAATCAAACAACATTCAACAAACGTGTCTCCTCCACGAATCTTTATTTATCTACCTGTTATCAAATCAAAAGCAAGGCTAGTACGATCAAACTGGTTTAACGATGGGCTCGCCTATTGTGATACCTGGTTCCAGCATGGGAAGAAGGTCACTTAGGAACAGTGGTCTATTTTGCGACCATAGATCTCTATGGCAGTGTCATTTGGTTTATAGAAAAGTATCTTCCAGGCCGAGCTTTACGGTTATTCTTTGCCGTATTTTGGTCGGTACTCACCAAATCTCGCGAATCTGTTAGCGTACTCTGAAAACCACTAAACACTGGCAAGGTCAGCTCAAAGTTAAAAAGTAAAGTAAAGTAATTGCCTATTTTTTCAGGCGGCCTTCACGTCCAACTACCGATTTGGTACCGTGGACGGAGGCGAGTAGCAAACATACTTTACTATAAATTTCTTTTATTAACCATTAAATAAAATCCAAGGCCTACTAGACCGGGAATCGAACCCAGTACCTCACAATACATATTAGCTTTACAGGTGTCGCCTCTAACCGTTCGGCTACCGTGGCGCCTATATAATAGTCACATAGTTTCAATGATATAATATTTTAGTGAAAATTTGGGAAATAATACCGAATCTTCAAACCAATTCTCTTTTTAAAAGATTTCTCTCATCTATCCTTCATCACCAATAAAATTTTGCTTCAAAATGGCTTCTTCATTAAAAAGAAACGATTCAGCTAAACATTGAGTATCGAGAAAAATATGCCCTTAGTTAATGCTAGAAGTTGCAGGAGAGTTGAAAAAGTTTGATTACTGTAATCATGAACATCTTTTTCATTCTGAAACTTTTATTAGAAAATATTTTTCGATAAAATGGGCTACTCTTTGTAAGATGGTAGTTAACACTGCATTGCCAATCCGAAGTCAATTTGACTCCAAAAAAATAGGAATGGTCTCTGTTTCCCCACATCTCATAGCTATCCCGAAATGCTCTTAGATACGCTATCCCCACTCTCTCACCATTCGATAGTCACGAGCTGAAGACGGTGCAATTCTTAGTTTCCTTTTTGCAGATTAGTTTTCCTTGAATCATAAGAGTCATTTTGACTCTAGATTGACATTACACGTAAAATATATCGTAGTTATTGATTGGTAATATAAGTAGATTTTTTGTTATTAACTCGACTCCAGATTATTGCCTAAATGCTTATTTGATAAATTTACATAATTTTCGTAGAAAGTATCAAGGCACAAAAAAAAAGCCTCTTTATAGAATTGATTTTCTGTCCGAATTGCAGCAAAAACTTACAGCGAATTGGGTAATTGCTGATTCGTGTCAACAGCGCACAGTAATTGAGAAAAAATAGTGAATGTAATATTAAAAAAAATGAAAAAGTCCCTGATCAGAAGGCAGTCCAGTCCAGGGTTCTAGAAAATACTGAAATTACTGCGATCCTAAGTTGAAGTTGAAGTTAGTGAAATGTTAAAGCCGATTTGTGGACAGCGCCAAAATTTGTTTTTCCGTTCTTAATTCCTATTTTTTCTCATCCTTTAATGCAAATTTTATTATTAAAGTTGAAATCAGCATAAAAAAAAAGATAAAAATAAATTATGAATTCAATATGACTCCACATTGGCAATAACTGACTTAATTCTGAGCATTGGCAATGCAGTGTTAAGAAAGCGAACCTCTAAAACGTTTATTACAGGTAGTATTCTGTCTTACCATTATTAAAATTTAAATATCTAACTAAAATACTGTATTTTGAAAAGAAAAGGTTTACCAGAGATGCTGTTTTATTGGATTTATTTTCAGTTTCACGGTTAAATCCACTCTATTTTCGCAAACTATTTGATAAAGAAAAAAAAAATGGCCGCGCAGACTTGGGGGTTCCTGTGGAGTGATATAATAGAAAGTTTAAATACTTTTTTTCATTAAAAGATTGTTTCTGTTGCCAAAAAACACGCCCAGTTATGTTATTTATTTGGAGCCGGGTTTGACACCTATATTCGTTTTTACACTGAGCTTACATTATCGCTACATTCGGAAAGTGCTTACTTTACCAAATACACGATTACCAAAGATTTTAGCTGAACAAATTATAAGAGAAAAAATATTTTGGTTTAAAGAATTTAATGATATTTGTGAAAGGCAGGATATGGAACTCATAAATTATGACAGTCGAGGAGAGCATCAATTTGAGCTTTTAGTTGAGAAAATAAAACAGTCATTTAAAAGAAATTTGTTGGCAGAAGCTGCGAATTCAACTTTTCATTGTTTGTATAAAGATTTAATTATAGATTTGGGTCATAATCATTACATTAAAGATACAAACAAGTTACACTTTATGCAAACTATAATGAAATTGAGAGGGCAGCTAATAAATTTAAACTATAGAGTGGGGATCGTACAAGCGAGAGTCGCCTCTGTTCAATGTGTAATCTCAATGTAGGTGAAGATTTATTTCATTATGTAGCTGAATGTCCAAATTCTTAAAGAATTTAGAATCCGGTGGTTTAATAAGAAAACGCTGACAAAAACTAAAATAATAAGTTACCTGAATGGGCAGAATAATAGTTTTAAGCGCCTTTATTGGTACCACTTGGAGGCGGCTAATTACAGACTGTTTTTGATCTCTAATTATAATTTTTAAATTTACTTTATTTATGAGGTTTTTAATAAAATTTTGCGGATTTCAGTAATTAACTTAAATTTGTTTATATTATTTTTGCGATTGTTATTTTAATTTTCTGTTGCAAAGAATCTTTTTGTTCATGTAGTAAATGGAAAAACTATGTTTTCAAAGATGAAAAATATCTGTATTAATGTATGTATTTTTGTAAGTGAGGCCAACCTCAGCAGACGGACATAATGTCCATGCATTGTGTGGTTTTTCTTAGTTTTCTGTTCTTCATTCTAGGCGCCACTGTAGCCGAGCGATTAGAGGCGATACCAGTAAAGTTAATATGTATTTGGTACTGGGTTCGATTCCCGGTCTTTAGGCCTTGGATTTTATTTAATGGTTAATAAAAAGAAATTTATAGTAAAGTATGTTTGCTAGTCGCCTCCGTCCACGACACCTAATTGGTAGTTAGACGTTAAGCCCCGCCTGAAAAAATAGGCGATCACTTTACTTACTTACTTACTGTTCTTTATTCTTTTATATTATTTTGTATCGTTATTTAATATAATAAACACATTATTATTATTAAGCGTACCTCTAAAACGTTTATTACAGGTTGTATTCTGTCTTACCATTATTAAAATTTAAATATCTAACTAAAATACTGTATTTTGAAAAGAAAAGGTTTACCAGAGATGCTGTTTTATTGGATTTATTTTCAGTTTCACGGTTAAATCCATTCTATTTTCGAAAACTATTTGATAAAGAAAAATTGTCAGTTAGCCGATTTGATTTCAACCTTAGTGTTAAGACTATTATTTTGTTTTCTAGTAACACGTGTCATTTCTGTTTTTGAATTCATATCAAAATTTTTTTTTCTAAAAAAATCTAGCATGAATACTTCTCACACGGCTTTATCTTTGCTACAATTATCAAGATTCTTGTTTATAAATTTTTTATAAATTAATTTATTTATTTTATTTTATTTATTGTGCTGTTGTTCTTATTTTGTACCTTAACCAATATTGTTTTCTGGAGGGTTGGAAAAAACCAACATATTGGTGGATTCACGGTTAAGGTGGAGTTAAATGTGGAGTTAAACAGGGATGTAACTTAAGTCCATTACTTTTCTCCTTATTTATAAATGATTTAAAAAAAACTCTTAGAGGAGGGATATGGTTAAAAGATTACAATTTAAAGCTGCTTCTCTACGCGGACGACATAGTGCTAATAGCCGACGATCCAAGAGTACTTCAGCAAATGATAAACCAGTTGGTAGTTTACCTGGAAAACTGGAACCTGGTTCTTAATTTGGCCAAATCCAAGATTTTAGTCTTCAGAGCTGGTGGTGGGAAGTTAGGAAGACTAGAAAATTGGAAATTCAAGGGAGAACCTATTGAGATTTTCAAGGAATACAAATATCTTGGTATACGAGGGTCGTTTGAAAAGTCCGTGCAAAGTCAGAGAGATAGCACCACTGGCGCATATCGAGGTTATGTTTAGTTAGTAGCATCTCTTGGAAGAACACACACCAAGTTTCAGCCAGATCGGTCTATTTCTTTGTGTTTGGCATTCGTTTGAATCGAGGAAGTCGAGTGATTTTCAAAAAATGGACGAAAAAGAATTTCGTGTGTTAATTAAACACTACTTTATGAAAGGCAAAACGCCTCAGGAGACTAAAGAGAAGTTTGATAAACATTATGGTGACTCTGCACCTTCGATTAGAACAGTTTATAAGTGGTTTCAAAATTTTCGGAGTGGCCATATGGGCACAAGTGACGCTGAACGTTCTGTACGCCCTGTTGAGGTTACTACTCCAGAAATCATTGATAAAATCCATGATATGGTGATGGATGACAGAAGAGTGAAGGTGCGTGAGATTGCTAGTGCTGTGGGCATCTCGAATGAACGGGTACATAATATTTTGCATCAACATTTGGACATGACAAAGCAATCCGCAAGATGGGTGCCGCGATTGCTCACGCTTGACCAAAAACGAAATCGTGTGAAGTGTTGCAAGGACGGTTTGCAGCTGTTCCAAAAGAATCCGCAGGACTTTAAGCGTCGTTTCGTCACTGTGGATGAAACATGGATACATCACTACACTCCTGAGACCAAAGAACAATCTAAACAATGGGTTACCAAGGGGGAATCTGCGCCAAAAAAGGCGAAGACCGTTCCTTCGGCCGGAAAGATTATGGCGACTGTCTTTTGGGATTCGCAAGGAATAATCCTCATCGACTATCTGGAAAAGGGTAAAACTATTACAGGTGCATATTATTCATCGTTATTGGACCGTTTGAAAACCGAGCTGCAAGAAAAACGTCCACGATTGGCCCACAAAACAGTCCTTTTCCATCACGACAACGCACCAGCTCACACCTCAGCAGTTGTGGTCGCAAAATTAATGGAAATAGGGTTCCAACTCGTTTCACATCCCCCCTATTCTCCAGACTTGGCTCCCTCGGATACTATTTGTTCCCCAATATGAAGAAATGGCGGGAAAAAGATTTTATTCAAACGAGGAGGTGATTGCAGAAACGAATGGCTATTTTTCAGACTTGGACAAATCCTATTATTCGGAAGGGATCAACAAACTAGAGCAGCGTTGGACGAAGTGTATAAGCCTAAAAGGAGACTATGTTGAAAAATAAAAAAGGTTTACCCCAAAAAATTAAGTAGTTTTTATTTTTGCACGGACTTTTCAAACGACCCTCGTAAATGTAACACCTTCTTTGCAATTGAAGTCACATTGGGATAACAGGGCGAGGCAGGCTGTGTTGGAATTGAACAGTGTTTGGGCTGGCCTAATTACGAATGAGTATGTACCGATTCCTGCAAAAAAAAAGTGGGGTAGTTAACTCGGTTTCAAGAGCTGTCCTTACGTACGGTTGTCAAATTTGGGGTGCCCAGTACTCGGAAAGATTAGAGAATGTACAGAGGCATACATTAAGAGACCGTATCGTTTGCCGAAAAATACACCCAATTATGTTCTCTACTTAGAAACAGATGCAAGCCCAACTCAATATTTAACTCAATATTTTTGAGTTAAATTAAAAAGATTTTGGATTTAGATGATAATCGTTTAATTAAACAATTGGCACTGGAAATAATTAGTAAACAAATTTTGTGTTCTAAAGATTTGGCCAATTGGCTTCAAAAGTTGGATTGTGAGGTTAGTTTAGATTTCCAGTCTCCTGACAGGTTTGGTGCAGAAATTAACAAGATTATTAATGCTTTGAATCAGTACTACATTAACTTTAACATTTCCAAAGCTCTTAATAATACGTACCATAAGATTTGTAGTAAGTTGTCTTTCAAAGTAAATTCTACTTATATTGGTTTGGATGCCTACAGCGTAGGGTCTAATTATGAAGATTAGAGGAGAGCTACTTGACCTAAACTATAAGCCATATATTCAAGGAAGAAACTACAAGGTGCAGTTAGTGCAATATGGGCGTCAATGAAGATGTATTTCACTTTCTTGGTCATTGTAGAATATTGCTGCACGTATACTTTTGGTTTTACATGTTTGAATATTCTATTTTATTGTTTTTAGTTTATAATTGAAAATATTGTAATTTCAAACTCGTATTTTGTACGGAACATAAGGTACTGAACATGGGGTGAAAATTATAATGATTATTATTATTATATACAGTTTCAAATACCATAATTTAGGATATCTAGGAATAATACCGAAGCTGCTGCGTGTTTCTGTTACACGAGAGATGATATTAGCCGCTGTTGAGACATACTATACTAATCGGTTGATAGGGGGTGAGTGAAGAAGACTCCAGAGTGGGGATAATAGAGGTTGGCTTAATGCTGTCGGCTCGGCGAGTGTTTCATTGCATCAATGGGAGTCGATGTTGCCCCGTGTCTCGGATGGTCGATTACCTCGTAAAATGTTAATCAGTAAGCTAATTTAAGTGCACAGTTCTTAGTGTTTTCTCGTTAAGTTCATCAAAAGTTGTATAACACATTGAGTATATTGAGGTATGTATTCATTTGAATAGATAATATTGCTTTTTCAAATATATCTATATATATATTTTTTTTTAATCTTTGGTTTTTGTTCGGTATTTTTCGGTAATGTTCGTGTAATGATCAAATATTGTGCTACGGGCAGACTAGTTGGCTCTCTCTCAGTCGTTTTGTCCTGCCTGCTCCGCAATGTCACGCCCCGCTGTCCATGGGCGCTGTAAGTCAGTGTAGGCTGCGCGACTGGCAGCCGGGCGAGATGATGCTAGAGTCCGGAGGTGGGCTCTATCACCCCTTCAGGCCGGCAAAGTCCTTCACCATCGAGGCTATCCTGGGCCTAGGAAGATCGGCTGCCGCTACCACTGCTTTGGATTACTCAGCTACAGCAACAGGTAAGACTACACTTTACCAAATTGCTAATTAGTTTAGACAATCAATCACTGTACCTAGTAATGAGAGTAATAAATATTACTGAAACTTTGAAAGCTTTGTAATAAATCTAAACTTTGGCAGCCATCTTCAAATATACCCATACTCTGCATATCTTGTGAGGGTCAATCTGGACCAATGATAAATCCCCTTTCAGCCAACCCTTTCGCGGATCTCACCTTGTAGCCAGTTGATTTGATTTTGCTGAAACATCCGAACAGTAATTGTGAACAATGGCTTTGAATTCAAGGATTTTCGTACAAAAGAATTCCTTTCTACCGCGGGCCAGATAAGTAGTTGGCAGGTTAAAGTGAGGCCAAATATTAAAAGTACTTAGTTCTGTAGGAATTTTAAATATTGAGGCATATATTATTGATCTTGGTTACATTTAGCAAGATTTTTTCTTGTAGAAACGCAATAAAAATCAGTGTGTGCCTCAGTTAGTTACTGCAGACATTCAGTGTAGGTACCTTTAATTCTGTACAAAGTATGTTAATTATTGTTTTTTAAATAATTGAATAGTTAAAAATAATAAATAATATAATTGAATAGTTAAAAATAATAAATAATATAATTGAATAGTTTAAAATAATAAATAAAATAATTGAATAGTTTAAAATAATAAATAATATAATTGAATAGTTAAAAAAAATAAATAATATAATTGAATAGTTAAAAATAATAAATAAAATAATTTAATAGTTTAAAATAATAAATAATATAATTGAATAGTTTACAGTTAAACAAGAATGTGAATAGAAGACACAATCTTTACAAATAAAATTTATTTAATTGATCTAAATTTGACGGACATTAATTTTTCATAAGTCAAAAGACAAACTTTTTTTAAACTGATTCCGAATTACAAAATGTCTGAATAAATCATTTATTTTTATTTGCAAACAATTTAAGACTTTTTTTAGGCATTTATTATAAATTATTTATTTATTTCGTATTTGGGAAGACCCATAATAATAATAAATGGAGTTTTGTTCTATTGAATATATACAATACAGATAAATGTGCATAATCTGACGGACAAAAAACAAAATAATAATAATAATAATAAATAATAATACAAAAGATTAATTAACAGCAAAAAGGAAAAATTATTACATAATATATAATAAATAATAATTACAAATCTTCCACCATAACAACATTAACTATATTAATAATAAATGTAAATAACTAAAATCGTAAAAACCTAAAGACTCATACAAACCATTTATAAATAAAAAAGTACTCTTGTTTTGACATTTGTAAATAATTACTTGTATCTAATACTAATAATAGCAATAATAAAGAAATTATACATACAAACCATCAGAAAAATCTTTGAACTTCTATCTTTAAATAATTTTATTTACTAATTATAATTATAGACTTAGGATGGAAGATTTGCGAGGAATCGGTCAAATAAAACAACTCGTCTTTTTGCCAACGTTTCGACAAATATATTGTCCTCTTCAGGGCCTGGATATTACAAATACAAAACAATTGACAGAGTCAGTAACATAGAAAAAACAGTAAAAATCAGTAATACCAAAATAAACAGTAAAATACACTAAATTCTTTATAATTATTGAAACTTATGTGGCTCTGCGGGTTGGTTGAGTTACAGAAACTAAGAGCCAGAAATGGAGAAGTTACACGGGAATTTTGGTAATTACAATTGAACAGATACAATAGACTAATTACAACAAAAGAGTAAATACAATAAATATTGGGAAATTTCTTTAAACAACACAAACCGTTAAACACAAAACACAGGAGAAACCAAATAACCCTTATGCACTAAATAACAAATAACCAAAAGATTTGAAGTAAATTTAAAAAACCCAGCAATAATTATGTACAAAATTTGGATATCTATTTATTTTTTAATGATAAAATTGTAGCAGTTGGCTAAATTCGACGTGTCTGTCCTAAAGTTAACTGTGTTGTTCTGTTTTACTATGTTTCAAGAAAATTTCGCTTATACTGTTTTTTTTCCCTATCGAGTACTGTCACATTCTGAAAGTCAAAATTGTGTTTGTATTTTACTGTTTATTTTTGTATTACTGATTTTTCTATGTTACTGACTTTGTAAATTGTTTTGTATTTGTAATATCCAGGCCCTGTAGAGAACAATATATTTGTCGAAACGTTGGAAAAAAGACGAGTTGTTTTATTTGACCGATTCCTCGCAAATCTTCCATCCTAAGTTTAACAATTTGCGGTCACGAAAACTAAATATTGATACAGAAATATATACAAAGTTTTGAGAAAATGCCTTGACTAGAAATAACTTTTTAGTCAAAGTATTAGGTATTCACTTTCTCAAAATTAGCTCCGAGAATTTTCTGTAAACTCGTATATTCCATACATAGTACCTGGATTTGTAAAATGTTTACTTTTATCACTTATTTTCTATTAAAATTCATTTTAGAGAAGTTCTCTTTAATAAACATACTTGTATGTGAAAATAAAACTCAACTATTTAATGTGTATAACTTTTTTACAAATGCATTGAGACTACGTAGTGCTTTGCTACAAGAGTAATGTCCAGTTTGTGCTCACTAGAACGAATAATTTGTGATTTTGTACTGCCTAGATTCCCGTTTATTATCATAAAGTTGATGTTATTTCCTTGAGCTACCTCTGATTTTGTTTCCTTTTGAATATGAGCAAAAGAAAAAATCAGTTTATGTACTATTGAGTGTCATTTTCCTTTTCTATTTAAATTCACCTACAGTTTTATTAAGTTTAATTTCAGTAAAAGTTTGTTAATTTCAATTATTTTTGTACCTTAATTCTTATAACATAGTAAAAGGCTAACTCTTTCAGTAACACGCTACTTTGTATAATACAGAAATAAAATAAAGAGAAGTTCTCGAAGCTAGTGATTCGTTTAATCTTCCCTGTAGCGTTTTCTACGGTTACAATTGTATAGTGTTGATAAAAACCATAATTACTCAATTATTAGAAGTTTGAAAACTATTTCGGAGATACTACTTTGAGAATTAGTCAGAGAAAGTCATGCGAGAATACAAACCAGAATTTTTTAACCACAATAATAAATATCTTTAGGAAGGGGATTTTAGCTATGCGGTTAGCATATTAGATTCCCACGCGGAGATCCCTGGATTCGAATCCGGCTGCTGGCCCTTAAATTTTTTTTTTTTTCTTCCTAGGAGCTTCTTTACAGCTCACAGTTTTGTCTGTAACGAGAGAACACTATCCGAAGGCCGGCAGTACACTGAAAAAAGCTTCGGGAGCCATTAACCTCAGATGTTGACGCGTCTTATATCATTAAAAATAAAATAATAATATCAACATAAAGATAATACTCTTGGTTATAAACGATTAGAGGGAACTTTAAAAACAATGGTACCATTTTAATTTTATGCCAGTAATTTGTATAAATGTCAGACCTGAAAACTTTATTAAAAGTAATGCGGACAAGATCAAGGAAGTCGCTTGAACATAAATTCGTTAACAGCTCATTCCATGTATGTACGACATACAAATGATGTATGACGACTCGTACATTATTTCATCGCATTTTTCCAATTTTTTTTTGTTTTTATGTGGTTAATCCGGCCCTCGATTAACCGGCTCTCAGTTAACCGGGATTCGGATTTACCGGGGATCATGTTGAGTCATCATAAGAACACCTGGATCGGCGCTGAAACAAAAGTTAATTTTCGGTGCCGACAGGAAAATTTTTTGTCTTCCGATCTAACATAATTGTAGGCGTGGCAGCAACTCTTTTATACCTGATTTTCTTGAAGGATCATTATGTATGTAAGAACCTAAAATATAGTGCAATTAGTACTGAATTTCTTGGGATTTACGTGTCGTAAATAGTTGATTTTCAACTTCACGGTTATATGTAATATTTTTATGGATAATTACGGGCATTATTTTAATCTTCCCAGAGAGCAGCCTAATCTCAAGCTAGTCTTCAGTGTTGAATCAGTTCGTCCTACAGAAAACATCTTTCGTTTGCCTCCTTTCGGTCGAATTTTTATTTGACTTACGCAATGGAATCCGTTAAGAAAACTGGTGCTAAACGTAAACGTATTTGTTTATCTATCGAAGATAAAATCCACATCGTAACAGTAATGTATTACTATAGTAATACTGTGTATTCGGTTTAACCGGGATTTCAGTTTTCCGGGGTGGGTATAGCCCGGTTAATCGAGGTTGTACTGTATGTAGAGATTCTACAATACGCGGATGAAAACGGGTCTAGCCACTTTTACAATGCAATAAGTAAGTACACTTAGTTGGTCAAAAAAAAACATCTGGTTGATTGTAGCAAGAACAATCGACTAGTCATGAAAAAATCAAAAATACAAGAACTTGTCATAAATGCTAGATAATGAATTGAATTACAGTGTATTAATTGAAGAAAAATATAAGAAGTTAAGTAGACTGTGTTAGTTGAGGAGGCGACTATAACCGTAGTACTGACAATCGAAGACGCCCTATTATGTGCACTGTTCCATTCAAGTGATGGCCTACGAGGTCTGATATTGTGAGAAAGTGCACCAATGAAAGTATTTAGGACAACAAAAGAGGGTAATTAGAATAATATTGGTGTTATATTTTTCAATCAATGTGATCAATTGTAAACAAAAAAATCCTCATTTGTTTTGAACGTAAAAGGAAAGATCAAGATAAAAGTGATACTGCAAAGAAATCTGTACAATGTTTGCACTCATCGTATACAAACGAATTTTAAAGAAGCCTCTTTTAATATATGGCCACAAAAATCTACAATCGTTCGCAGGAATCTTTACTTCACTTCCACAAACTAAAGTTCAAATCTGAACTTAAAAGGAAATTAATAGTGCAAAACTATTACTCAATTGACGAATATCTTAAATCATTGAGTAAAATTGAGACAATTCTGTATCATTGATACTTTATAAATAAAGTGAATAAATAAAATAAATAAATATGTCTTTGCAATGAGAGGTTTAGAGATAGTATTGCAACTTTCAAGAAAAACTCTTAATTTCCAGATCTATTTAGAAAAGTGGTTGAACGGTTGAGAAATTTTAATCGAACTCAGAATTTAAGCTTGTAGAGGGCGCTAACAATGATGCCGTCTAGCCCCCCAGAAGAATCTGAGAATAGGGACTAGGGCACATCGATAGTCATCCTGGCATCCGCGCCTCTCAAAGGTTGATGGCGCAACGATATTTTTGGCCGCGCTTGAATAGCGACGTAGCCATGTGGGCTAAGTCATGTATAGCTTGCCAGAGGGCCAAAGTTACAAGGCATACTGTTACCCCGCTCGAAGGATTGGTCAAGTGGGACGCTTTCAACATGTCCATTTGGACATAATTGGTCCTCTGCCTCCATCAAATGGCAAAAGGTACTGTGTGACGTTCATCGACCGGTTTACACGTTGGCCAGAAGCAATACCCGTAGAGGACATCACGGCGGAGACTGTCGCTGTTGCCTTCTACGAAGGATGGGTAAGCAGGTTTGGAGTGCCTGCGAAAGTGACTACCGACCAAGGACGCCAGTTCGAGTCTGATCTGTTCCACCGCCTGACAGTTTTCTTGGGCACTCAGCGGGTGAGAACAACGGCATATCACCCTCAGGCCAACGGCTGCATGGAAAGATGGCATAGGTCCTTGAAGAGCGCACTAATAGCCCATTTAGATTCTGCTAATTGGAGTAGGTTGTTGCCCACTGTCTTACTAGGACTCAGGACGACCATTCGCGAAGACGTGCAGGCAAGTGTTGCCGAAGCAGTATATGGACAGTCATTACGACTCCCGGGAGAGTTCCTGGCTCCTTCGACAACAGAGGACCCCAACGTATTGATATAGGAGCTAAAGGAAGCGATGCGCAAGCTTACTCCTGCGGCCTTTCGCTCGAGCAACAGAGCAGTATTCCAACCTCAGGAATTAAAATCATGCGAACATGTCTTCTTGCGTGAAGATAAGGTTAGGAAGCCGCTGCAGCCTCCATACTCAGGCCTCTACAAAGTTCTCAAACGGGGAGAGAAGACATGCGTTATCCAGCTGGCTGACAAAGAACTGACTGTGTCACTGGATCGTATCAAACCCGCCTTCTTGTTGGCAGCCTCAACAGAAGAACCCGCTCCAACCAAAGAGAACAACTATCACACTAGGAGTGGTCGTCAGGTCAAACGTAGCGTGCGATTCCTCGACGGCATCATTGGGGGGAGTGATGTAGAGGGCGCTAACAATGATGCCGTCTAGCCCCCCAGAAGAATCTGGGAATAGGGACTAGGGCACATCGATAGTCAAGGCTATCGATGTTGACCACCTTCCTTTTTGCGGGGCTTAGGATATAACCAGAGAGAGTTTTCAGATGGTGCTCTGGTGGCGGCGTAAGAAGAGGTTCTTGTTTTCTGATCTTGTTAATCATAGAAGGTTGCAACCTGTATTGTTCTATATTATTTTAGTGTTCGCACTTAGTTTAGTTACATGTTTTTTTTTTATGTTATACTGTAAGAACCATATAATAAATATTTTGTACATTTCAATGTGTGCTCATTAACCAGTTACCACCCAATACTCCAACAAGCTACACATATTTACTTACACTTTATTTGAAAGCCTAACAATCTTCTTCCCGCATAAGTAACCTCATTTACTGGATAAATGTTAACAGAAAACAGATCTACATTTACAAATGACTGTTCCCAATTTAGAGCAAAAACATCCCAGCTATTTTGGGGCAAAATTTCTGGGGGAAATGGGGGGAAAAAACATACATCTATCGGTCCCCCCAAAAAAATGGGATCTCACTTAATCAGTTTGCAAAAACGCGGAAGTTTATTTTTGTTACAGATTTATGGGTTGAGTAAAGATTGTTCAAAAGAATTAAAAGTTTTGTAACTTCTTTAGCGTGAAAAATACAAAAATCAGATTGGTGTCAGATAGACTTGCTATTCGGTAGGAAACAGTTTAAAGAACAGTTGATAGGCAAAATTTGAAGTGCCTCTCTTGAAGGCACTAAGTTAATGATAAGTGGGATTATGATACGCAGTCACGATTTTTGAGATAGTTTAGGTAGTATAAACGATAAACGAAAATCCAGAAATGAACTTACGTATCTTCCTGTCTATAATGTTTGCTGATGTTGTCTCTGTTGTACTTAATGCATTGGATGTTTTCAATAACTGATATTTTTAGGAATTTCTTATATTCTATTTTGTATTTATGATCAACTACTACAGAAACTTTGCTAGGATTTCTGGCTCTTTTTTTGTGGATTTTGTGATTGGCAATGCGAGCCTGTTACAGGTTGGCAGGTTTCTTTTTTTGGCAAGGAAGGCGGTACTGAACATTTATCGTCTGGTGAGAAGTAAAAAAACGTTCCTTTTTAGAAATTCATAAAATGTTTAGGATGGCCTTTTTAGGCAGGATTAGTGTTATCTGAAGATTAAGTAAAGTTAAGTAATCGCCTATTTTTTTTTCAGGCGGAGCTCAAAGTACAAATACCAATTAGTTATCGTGGACGGGGGTGGAAGCTCATACTTTACTATAAGCAATTTTTTTCTACCAAATAAGAGTCACACGCGAGATTCGAACTGGGTATCTCCCTCTTACGAAGCCACGTTCTTGACCACTGGACCAACACCCGCACCTAGTTAATTGTACAATTGCTGAAGGAAAGATGCTATGGCCAATTTTAGAAGGCTATCCACTTGTGCAGGATATAGGAATGGAGAACCTCTGTAGCCTGTATCGAGACGTTGTGTGATGGAAGTGCAACATCTATTTGTATGTGCTGATTTTACGAACGTTATAAGAGCCAACAAAATACTCGAATTAGAAACCAAATAGCAGATTTAGGTAAATACTTAAAAGCGAAGAAGGGGACCTGTCTGAAACCCTCAGGCTTCTATCCTTTTTTTTTTTTTGAAGCCTTTCAAAACCAAAAGGCCCCAGAGGTCACTGAATAATGGCTAACCAGAAGTTTATTCACTGCTTGCTGAAGAGCCGAGACGGGAATGAGGCAGCTAGCTCACAACATCTTTCTAAAAAGATATGACTACATCCGCTTAACATACTTCTTTGTTAGAACGTATATGAACTAAGGAAGATTACTATCCTAGTCTAACAAAACATTGCTGGGGACAGTATCTGTAGATCTCCTTAACAAAAATTTACAGTTTAAAATGTTAAGTATAAGTGTTGATTAAACGCCAAAAGGTACAAAAAGAGCAGATCGTCGCTTTAATGTTACGTAGGGGATATGTGAATAAAGTGTTGCGCGTAATGAGTGATGATAGGTTGCCGAAAAAGCTGGCTATGATGGCAATTAATAGGCGGGTGTGTTGGGTTGAGCAGTGGCACTCATTGTTAAATAAGCATAATCTATGTATGGAAGCTAATAGGCCTTTGGCAGAACAGTGGAGCGAGCTATCTAGTACATTACTGAAAGCTATTGTTGATCATGAAAAGTGTAAATTGCTAGAAGCAGCAAAAGATAGTTCCACTCATTCAGTTTACCCCTTTTTAAACTTTTCACTGGCTAACCATTATCTGTGTACACAAACATTTCAAGATTGCAAATTAATTATAAAAGTAAGATCAGATATGCACAACTTGACACATAAACCGTGGTTAAACGATAGCACGCTCTTCTGTCCGCTTTGTAATCTGCTTATAGCTGAGGACCTTCATCATTTCATGGCGGAGTGCCCTACTTTGGCGGAGTTCAGAATGCGTTTTTTTGGTTCCGCATATTTAACTTCCGTTAAATGTTTAGAACTGTTAAACGGTTGCAACTGGGTTGCACTTAGTAAATTTGTGCATTACGCTTATGGCTATAGAAATTTAAAAAATAAAATAAAATAAAATAAGAAAAATAAATAAATAAATAAAACTATATTTTGAGAAATGAATAATTTAATTGCAACTCTCTCTCCAATCACAATATAATATATTTACAATACAATAACTTAAAATCCATTTATCATATATTTTAAATTTAGTGTAAAAAATATTATTGTTCAATTTGTAAAAAGAACTTTGGTTAAAATATTTTGTCTATTGTATTGTTATTGTACGGAGCTCGCCTGACGGTCTTTGACCAAGGCATTTACGTTTTTTAGATTTTTTAAAGTATTTTTGTTCTGTTGTACAATAAACGTTTAAATAAATAAATAATGTTACGTAGGGGAGCCCTAACCCTATCATCCTACCAAATTTCATCAAAATCGGGCCAAGATTTACAGAGTAATTAGCAATAATAATTTTGTAGGGGGCCTTACATAAAGGGGGCTAACTCCTCTCCCACTTAATGTACAGCGTCGAGACCCCCGAAAGGCACATCTACATAAAATTCCGAATCGAATGACATCTCATTCATGAAAATCGGTTCACGCGTTTCGGCGCTACATTGTTTACAAAAAAGGTAACAACAACAACAAGAACAATTTTTGAAAATGCCGTTTTTGATCATTTTCAGCAACTTTTTTCTCAAAATCTATTAGATCTGGGTTGTTGCAAAAAAATTACAGCCATTAAGAAGGGTTTGCCCTATGTTTTAAAGAAAATTTGGGAATTTTATCTTTTATAGAAAAAGAGCAAAAAATTGTCAAAGTTGGGTGTTTTTCAACGTTACGCTTTTTCGTGCAGTTTTTGACGATCAACCCTTTTACAACTGTCCTACCGAACAGTTTTAATACAGCTCCGAGACTTTATTTCAGGTGTTTCTCAGATCGAGAACTGATTGGAGGGTGAACTGGATGGAACAGTGCCGGAAGTGAGACATTTGGTTTACCGATGGCTCCAAGATGGACTGTGGGACTGGGGCTGGAGTGTATGGGGTTAAACCCGAGATCTCTTGGGAGATATGCCACCGTCTTCTAGGCCGAGGTTCTTGCGATTAAAACCTGTGGATGGATCTTACAAAGCCACGGCTCTTGACCACTAGACAACACCCGCTCCTTACCTGAAGATTGCTTAAAACGGATGTTTCCAGAGTCTGCATGAGCAGACTCGTAAAACCTCGGTGAAAAGGGTTTTACATCTAATCACATCGGCTGGCTAAGTTGAATGCTCTGAACACTTGTGCTATCCACATTTAGATTGATATTGGAATGTTCTAGGATATTGGACGTTGCTAGCTTCTTTTTCAAGATGTTCTTGAACAGGATTGTATGGTGATTTAGAATGACGAGGAAGTGAACAGGCTGCCTAAATCGAGAGCGGTACTACCGCATTATTAGTGTGTTTGCGAGGAGACACTCATTCATTACGAATGGTTTAACGTGTAAAGAACGTAGGTTCATGATCTTTGGTAGAAATAGGATGATATTGGATGAGCATAGACTGTTTCTTAAGCCAGTTATCCCGGTCCAATGCCTGCCACCATCCAGTTTCGGACACCAAGGAGGAGTTCTCGCATCCTTCGAAACTCCATCGCGACCTCGGTCTGCCCACTCGTCGCGTACCATATTTAGCAACATGAATAGCTAGTTTTATTGTTTATTTTCCTTACATGTTTAGAAGTAAAATTATGCGAGCTTCATTCATTTCTTATTTACCTCAGAGCTTAGCAATGGCGATTTATTCTGATATTGTTTCTTTGTTTTATGCCTTTAAACTGAAAAAAAAAAAACATTATCACCGTCTCCTGAAGTCGTTATCTCACTATTTGTCGCAATATTCCCTCAATTAACTGGTAGCTCAGAAATTTCACAAAATACTTTAATAATTCATCCAACAAGTATTAAAAATACTTAAAAATAATTATGAAAAAATTGATGCTGAAAAAGAATAAAATAATCACCAAATTACAATAAATTACAAACTCAAAACTTTAGTTCCAAAAAAAAAATCAGTTCTTGAAAAATTCAACTTCACTCTTCGGCAGCCATTGAACAATTAGAGAGAGAACATTATTGCGAAGCAGCATTTATTCTCTTGAAAACTACAATAGTTTTGTGAGAAATGGATGTGCGGATCCATGCATTGCACATTCCACTAACTACATAAATGAAATGATGCAATGTGATTTAGGCCTTAATGTAGTTAAAGTGATTTTCTTATTTCTTTAACAAAATTAGATTATTTATTCAGTTTATTTTTTGAATTACGATTAAAATATGCCTTACTTCAGGGCGTATTTTCACGATACTGAAAATTTCGTTGAATCGTTTCTGTTTTAATGCATCTATGAATAATATCGAAGCAATTTTGGAGCAAAATTTTTATTGGTGTTGAAATTTCAATGAGAAAAATTCGTGGTGTGTTTTAAAACGAGAATTGGCTTGAAGATTTGGAATTATTTCCCAAATTTTACTAAAATATTAACTATATCATTGAAACTAGGTGGCCATTATACATAATAAGGCGCCAAGGTAGCCGAGCGGTTAGAGGCGAGACATGCAAAGCTAAGATTTATTGTTGTTACTGGATTCGATTCCCGGTCTAAGCCTTGGATTTTATTTAATGTTTAAGAGAAATTTACAGTAAAGTATGTTTGTTAGTCGCCTCCGTCCACGACACCTGATTTGGTAGTTGGACGTAAAGCCTGCCTGAAAAAAGTAAGCATTACTTACCTAACTTACTTTACTTTTTTTACTATGTGACTATTAATAGAGCTGCAATATAAAACTTAGCACAGTCTCTGTACTTTAATAACAATGATTTCATCAAAAATTATAGGAAAAATTGCATTCGACTTTTAGGCCTATAATTTATAATGGTAAAATTAATTTAAATTGTACAGAAAGTTATTCAACATTCGCAGATCTTTTTCTTACTGTAACTATCATAGTTTTAAGAGCCAAATTTTCCACTAAAATTCAATTTATTTATCTTAAACTTAAAATAGAAACTAATTCCAGATCAGATTTTTAGCCGTCATGACAATTCTAAAATCACCAGTTGCCAAATGAGCCACTCGCTGCACAACTTGATTAATTCCATAAGACAAAAAAAGCAGAAATGCGATGAAATAATGTGCATCCCTTTATAAATTTACCGTTATCATTTAGCGGCTGTTACTGTATTTGAGTAGAATTATTGCAAAGATTTACAATAGAGCACGGAGTTAATCAAAATGGCTTCTGAAATGAATTATTTATTATTCAATGACCAAAAAAGTTTTGCCGTTTAATGGTGTTGAGTCTTTATTATTTGGGAAATTCATTATAAATATAAAAAGCTATAACTGAACCAAGTGCTTTGACACTTAAATTTAAGATACGATATTTCAAAAAGTGGAGTTACTCGATTTGTGCAGTGGACGGCTCAACTATAGCACATGCTTCTCTAGATTATAGTGAAATATCGTTATGGCAGTAGAATTCATTTCTGCAAGATAGCTCGTCCATATTTCATCTTTAAAGTACATGATAATATTTATACGTAATACGTTCACACCATCAATCTTCGACTTTCTGCTAGGTTATGGTGTACGAAGAATATGCGTCAATCATTCTTCGTAAATGAAATCGAAAGCCTTTTGAATTTAAATCTTAGGTGGTGCCGAAAAGTGGGTAGCTAGCATTCTTAGAATGCTGGCTCCGCTTTTAGATTCTTAATGGAGCATTGGCAGTCTTTCGCAGAATACCAGCACTAAAACTGCAAAGCCGTCTACAGATATAATGTTTCTGAAGCCTTGGAGAACCGTGTTAATTTTGATGGCCCAATAGTTTGTTTCATATCACCGTATGTCCGCCTTGAGGCAGCGATAAAATTTTTCTACTTTTTCTTTTGTATGGGGTTGAAACACCACAATTTGGAACTGCTTTATCACTTGCTGTTAATTGAAGTTGTGAAACCTGTTCCTCTGAATCCTGTTTCGGCGGTTATATCGGCTATGGGTATCACCTCAGTACATGGAAAAAGAACTGGGATCAGCCCACGTTAACTTCGTGGATATGTTGGAACCGTTGTCCAGTATGTGTGGGAATTGTTGAAAGGAGGCGTTTAGAAGAACGGTAATCGCAGCAGCGTCACCATTCTCCATCTTTCTTTGTAGCCATTGGACGACGGTGGTTTAGATAGCTGGCAGATTTCCAGGTTCTCCATCATGGCTTGGAATTCTCTCTTAAAACTCTTTCAACATGGCTTTGAACTGGTTAATGACGGTATAATTGATGCTGTGGAATGTTAGGCTATTGGTCGCTTTGGCGTTAGAAGACGATAAGTAGATTGTGCTTCTTTAAGTAAATCGGCCCCAATGATACAGTATTTGACACAGTTAAGGTGAACGCTAAACAAAATGTGTGTGATGGCGTAGGCCATACGCAAGACCTTTGTATCTGTTTAAATATTGTATTTTAAGTAGAGAAAATGGTGGTAATATAGAACCCAGCTGGTATTATGGAACCCTATAATATTTTGGCAGCAAGTGATCTTGTGTTAACAGTGTCTGGCTCAAACTGTAGCTAGATAGCGGTAGTGTGCAAAGCAGGGTGGTTGGTTCAGTTGCTACTGTATGTTCATTTTGAAATTTCCAATTTAGTTTTTATCGATTCTTGAAAACTTTAAGGAAAGCAAGTTCAAACTGTTATTTTTGTTTTGCTATCAAACAAAATAGTGGTAGTTATCCGCACTACATATTGCTTCAAAGGGATGTATTGCAGCGATTTTCATTTGTGAATCAGTTCTTATGTCTCCCACTTTTTTTGTTGATGACATATCAAATCAAAGATAGCGATATTTGTAAGATGGAACCCTGTTCTACACTCGCAGTAGAAAAATTTCATGGGGTTCCATATTGCAAGCATTACAAGCAAATCACTTATATTTCTGGGAGAAACAAGAAGAAGAATCTAAAATGGGTCTAAACAAAAAGCTGCAAAAATATTCATTGTACCTAAACCCACTCTACGGCGACTTGCAATAAAAATACTGAGGTGTTCCGCACCTCAAGTCAGAGGCACCACTTTCACTTTTTTCCATAAAATTGAAGGTTGCTCATCTGGTGGTTGGAGGAGAGTGAATTTGAAAAACAATAGTTGCAAGAGTAATATATAAAGCTAATAATTACCAGAGAAAGCAATACAATTTTTTTGAAATGTCTAGCATTGGTAAGTCAAAAACAGAGAAGGGTTCCATATTACCACCACTTCCTCTATTGTTTGCGATTTTCCTCAAGGTCTATCAGTTTTCATTCAAACCTTGTACCCATGGTTTCTTGAAGAAGGCTCTCCTTTAAAAGGTCACCTGAAAACAATGTATGGTTTTATCAGCTTCATATATTAAGAAAACTAAAAGCATTATCAGAATTTGGGCTTCGGAAAAAAAAGAAAACTAGCTATCATACATGTATATAATTTAACAGATTTCTACTAATCCCACCACGGCGTCCACATTTATTTAAGGAAAACAAAATATTTGAAGACCATTTGACGTAGAAACGACAGTATGCCAAAGCCGACTATGTCCATAGCAGATTTTTAAATTTAATTTTAATTTCGTTTCTTGTTTTGGTAACTAATTACCTTCACTACGTGTAGTAATCCACGTGATTGTTACCAGACTTTATAGTAAATTATATTTACAAATTTAATACAGGCCAGCTCTCTGTTTTGCACATATTGATACACATTCCAAATGGAGTTTAGTTCTTCAAAGATTTTGATAGAGTGTTGATTTCAGTCTTCTTGAAGCTGTAGGCTCGCCAAGTTTATAATGAGATGTAGATGGCATTGTGTGAAATGTGAGGAATAAGTTGTCTGTTAGTTTGGTCATCTGATATGCGTATGGCTTGACTGTCCAGTTCTCTGTATATTTGGGTGTTCCTGGTAAACCATGGTGGCGTTCTGTGCAATTCGTAGTACTTTATTGAAAAGTCCGTTCATATTTTATAAAAATAAGACAGGTATCACTAGAATAGAATTGAACTAGTCAAATTATATAACCAAACTATAATATTTTTAAGTCAATAAGTGCTATTAAATGATAATTACGGTCGAAGAGGTTTCCATTCTTTCCTTGACAACCGTCCAATCAAATTGTCTGCTTTCACACTCGAGCCTTGTATGAGAAGGCTTAAGTCTCAGGGTACGGATTTTTAAGAGCAAAGAATCATGAAAGATTATACATACTTGGATTTACTACGCAATAATACAATTTTCGATTCCAATATCCCATTATTTGCTGTTTTATTTTTCGTTCAAACATTAAATAACTTAGATCCTAACTGCTAACTTATTCAGTCAAATTTGAGTTTAAAATAACTAAAAATGATCACAATGATCTCAATTCTCTACTGTTTGTGTACGCACGAGTGTGCTAAAGTTAGGAAGAAACTGCGGTTTGGTATCTTTGTAAATACTGTTTTGAGTCTTCCAGTTGTTGTATGTAGTTTCGAACATCGTCAAAATATAGTTTCTATGTCATTAAGAGAACGAATTATAAAATCTATCAGTGCATTAAATAGTATTGAGTATATATTTGTTATAATTATTTAAAAATTGTTGGAATTGAAACTTAGAAGCAAAAGTTATATGAAAATTTACGATTGTAAATTGCATACTATGGGTAATTTAGAGTGTGCCAGTAGAATTTCTATCTACACTGCACCCGTCTATCTATCTTGCAATTCTAGTCAGGGAAAGCGTTTACTAAGATGTTTATTGTGTAAAATGCTAACTACTTAAGAAAACAATTGTGTATACAGGTGACCGGGAACGAGACAGCAGTCGAAAAGGGAAATGCAAGAGGGTGAGGACAATCTTCACGCCGGAACAGTTGGAACGACTGGAGGCAGAATTTGAGCGACAGCAGTACATGGTCGGACCCGAGCGGTTATATCTGGCCCACTCGCTGCACCTCACCGAGGCACAGGTATCTCGCTTCTGTGTGAAACACACTTACATTCTAGCACACTTGGATGCAAAACAAAAACAGAACCTACTTCTTGTAAAGGACGGTCTACAAAGGGAAGAGATTAGCTATGCGGTCCCATGCGGAGGACCTGGGTTCAAATCCAGCTGCCGACCCTTAGGTTTTCTCTTTCTAGGAGCTTCTTACAGTTCACTGTCCGGTGATGGACAGTGTTGTCTGTTAGGAGGGAACCCTGTCCTGAGGCCGGCATAGTCAATCTAATTCTACGTAGTCAATGCAATGGGATCAACCCACTTTTTAAAACATTTTTAAAATGGCGGATTTATTTTGTCTTTCACTACGGATTCTTTAGTTCACGTTTGAGTTTTGTTCTGCAGCTCTATGAAGAATGAATCTTTTTAGAAATAATTTGTTCTTGTTCTGTTTAAATAAATAGTTAGGTATTAATTTAGAGAATTTTCAAATGATCCACTTCATCTAAGTAAACTATTTACTATTTGTTTTTGTTTTACAATCGAGCACTATTGTTAAGGAAATTCAATTTTCTGTCAAGCAGGTGAAAGTGTGGTTTCAAAACCGTCGTATCAAATGGAGAAAACAACATTTAGAATTACAACAGCAGAGGCTTGCAGCGTTGAAGAAACGATCCGCATCGGAGACCAGCGACGATTCAGACGAAGAAGCACAAGCTAGGCCAACACCTAAGTATAACAATACATGATAGTTTGTTCGGCCATGTTATCTACCTGTACATACATGTATACATTTGTCTCTGTCGCCCTTCCTTCACTAAATCTCAATTTTTATTTTTTTTTAAACATTAAATGCACGGAACAACTTAAGCACTATTGTAATCTGAGAGTAATTTCAGTGAGCTTCTTTTTATCTTAAATTCTTTTTTGAGAATATCGTCCACACTCTGAGTGGATGGTATTTATATCCGGGAAGGATTTTAAAAAATCACGTACCCTGACAACCAAGGAACAAATAAAGCATGCAGAATGAGAGAAAACATGCTGTAAAGCAACAATTTCAGCTGTGTGTGGACTCCTTATCCATTTTGTTATTTAAAAAAAAAAAAATTGATTATTTTCTCTTACTTCAATTCTTAATGTTCCATTTTAACAAAATTCTTTTTAAAATTATAATTTTTACTACACGTTTAATTGCCTTTAATATTGCGTATTATCTCCTCTGGACTTCTAATGCCAGAGAACTCATATCACGAACTAGCGATTGCAGCGCAATCTGACAGTCATTCGAGGCATTTCTTCTTCTCTTGTCACTATCTCCACAAGGGGCTTGACCCGCTAACAGAGGGTTACTCTTTGGAGAAGTTTTCTGAGCCTATCATGCCTAAACGTAGGCAAAGTCGACTTGGTATCATCGGCCCAAATTTTAGTAGTAAACATCCAGTATAGAAACCATTCTTGTCCCTGCTACCACTTCGTGATACGTCAAAGACATGAAATGAATACAAAAAAAAAACAATAAGAAAAATTGATATAATCTGAACTAAGGTCTAGAATTTAATTCAAACTAGGCAGTCAGTCACCTGCTTGACTAGTAAGTGATAAGTCACAAAGTGAGATTGACCATTAAATCAGGACAAAATATTATGACTGAACTCAGAGTTAAGCCATTAATCAGCTGATTTAATTCGACTTGCCGACTGTGGATTTTTGACAAAAATTTTGATTTTTTGCTAACTCTGATTCCAATAAGTTTAGATTAGAACTGCTAAAACAGGGAGTGTGAATGAGACAGAATAAATTATTTATTTAAAAAAAGCAATCAGATTCTATAATGTGACAAAAGTCTAAGGTTTTTTAATCTTATATTATAAAATAGTTTTTCACTACTTACTTTACTTAGTTTAATAAGCTTAGCGCTGGATATATTGGCCATAATTTTTTATCCATCTGTGAGCCAGCAATTCCATATCCTTCCCATATCAACGCTGTAATTTATCTTTCCAAGCAAAAAGCTCCAAATATCCTCATCAATAGAGCCTTACCGATTTTGAAAAGCTTAGAAGGTTCTAATATTTATTAAAAGTCTCTATCAAAAGTGGGAGGGAACTTATTGATATGAGGCGCCACGGTTGCCGAGCGGTTAGAGGCGACACCTGTAAAGCTAAATATGTATTGTGGTACTGGGTTCGATTCCCCAGTCCTAGGCTTTGGATTTTATTTAATGGTTAATGAAAGAAATTTACAGTAAAGTATGTTTGCTAGTCGCCTCCGTCCACAACACCTAATTAGTACTTGGACGTAAAGCCCGCCTGAAAAAGTAGGCATTACTTTACTTTATTTTACTTACTGATAGCTAAATCAAGTGGCAATAGTACAATAAAGTAAGAGATGAATATTAATATAACTTTGGCTACATTTAAAACAAAGGCTTACGGCACATTGATTCAATTTCGGTAGTTAGTTCATTAAATTATAATCATTCTAGACAGTTACAGCATTGTGTAGTGTTTTCAAATTATTACTTTTTTTCGGCAAAACCGTCCTTAAAAGTTGTAATAGCATGGATATAGTTTAAGTTTGACATTTTATTATTTTTACAGTAAAATACCTTTTTTACTCTACTGTACTTCAGACTTTGCTCTTCATTTCCATGGCAGAGTTAGCAGAAACCAGGATAAGATCTGCGTTTATAGACTCGGTGCTTGCTAGCTAGTTAAATAATGTAAAGGTGGGATCTCTTCAGAGGTCGTTAGGTGAGATCAGGTTCCAGAGAAAATTCAGTGTCTCTCTACCGGTTACTGTACTTTTTACGGCACTAAGTGCACATGCAACTTTATGGCATTTATTAAGATCAGCATGTGACATACAGGTTCACATTAATAACCTCTGCTGGTAAAGGCTGTGTACCCATGCTGAACCAAACTGATCTTGAACATTTTTACAGTACTAACAAGGACCAGAATACATCTTTTCGAGTTTGAAATAATCAACTCAGAGCCTCTGTTTAGACTTGACAGAGAAAAAAGAAACGGTCCACTGTTTAATTACTGTGTAATCGTTAGTTTAAAATATGATTCGGTACCAAAGTATCAAAATGCTAGAGGAGCTTACATTGCAAGAACGACAAAGCGAAAAAGAAAAGCCAGAATGTACGAAAAAGGGCAGGTTTCCAATACTAGACCTGCAAAGGTCGGCACAATAAGCATATTTTGGCGGTAGTTTACAGCTCACTTATGTTCGAATCTAATTTGAATCCTCTTTTATGTGTATTATTTATTAATTTTTTAAAACCCAAAAATTCGGAATTTTTTAATCCATCAAAGTTTCTTTGTTACACTTTGTACTTCGATGAAAGAGTTTATACGGCCAACTAAATTCTCCTGTGCGGGGTTTCACTCGCAAATTACAGATTATGGACAAGTGAGACTTCCTAATTCACTTGAAAGTTTTGTAATGCTGGAACCAGACCTGAGCTGGCTGTGTAGATACAAAGCCTTCCTCCTTTACTTTATTATTTGTAAAAGCGACGTTTATGGCGTATTAACTTTTTTAAAGTAGTATTACCCAAATTTTTAGATACAACTCGGCCATTTTAAACTGCATCGATCATTGATTCAAGCTAAACTGGAATTCAAAGAATGGATAATTGTAATTTGGTGAATAGTACACAGTACGCTTGAGCATTAAGAATGAAAGAAAACTATAGACTTTTGTTAAAACTTAATTAATTAAAATCATGTTTGTTCCGCTGAAACATGTACATACGCATATGTTTGATCCAGACAATGTAGAAACTAGTTGAACTAGTGTTATTTAGTACATTTTAAATAATAAGGTCTGTCCGAATGTAAAAGGCTGATGGTGAAGTGCAAAATAATTTATATCAATAAATATTGAATTTTCGATTTTGGTGACGGATTACAGAAGAGACAACGAGTCTATAGTGTCGGGCCCGTTGCAGTGTCCAAAATAACTGATTCATGCTTAAATATTTTAAGTTTATTTATTTCCAATCTACTCATTTAAATCTGAATCTACTCATAAAAATAAATAAATACTACGAGATTTATTATGTTCGCCACTGGGCTTGGTAATCATTGTTTCGTGAAATTCACTTCACAAAATACACGCACTTGCATCAAAAAGAGCCCCATTTCCTCTAGTCAAATAAGGTGCTTCTTTGTTTGTGAACTAATATTACTTGTTTGTTTATTGATTACTATTTATGTAATAAATCATTGTTATCAGTATTATTTGTTTTAAGTCTTATTATCTAATCTAATTAAATACTCTTAAGTAACAGGCCTGAAATAAAGAAAAGTTATGGGCCAGGTTTGGCTTTAATCCGTCATTACTTTTAATCTCATTTTCTGTGTAGCAGTTTGCTTGCTTAGCAGAACTCCTTCAAAACTACAGCAATATGCTTTGTACGCAAGTGCACACATCAAAATAAATCAGAGATCATGCAGTCATAATTTGTAGCTATGTACAGTCTACATTTTTGTTTCATGAAAAGGTATAAATAAGTCATCTGTTCACAAAGCTTCTGTATACTTCATATTATCTCAATATTCAAAGGCAGTATTTTATAAAGCTTTACTTCTACTGGTTCAATTTGTAAACATTTGCTTGAAACTAAATGTAATAGTTTTACTTGCTTTATTCATCTGTTTATATTTTTGTTAATGAAAGGCACCAACATCTGAGGTCATTACCCCTGCTTCAGTCTTCGTATGTGTCTAGAGCCTGTCAACTCTTTATTTATTAACTCATTTACGAATTTGAAAGCTCGGTAAAACCTTTGAGCATAAGGAGAATAACTCCGTTGCACAGTAAAAAATCAATAGTCACATACTAATTTATTTCATTTATTATATTTATTTGCTGTTCAAATTTAAAAAAAAAAATATTACGGATTGAACAAAAAAAAGTTTAATTAAAAAATGAAGTTCATTCATGCATTAATTAAAATAAATTCACATTAGTGAACATCACACCTACTCAATTAAATAGCTTAGCAGCAAAGTTCTTTTCCCAAACAAAAGTTAATCGGGAATAATTCCTTTGCGAATGTGTACTCAGAAACATTCTCCTTATAATATGTAAAGCTATCCTCTTAATATCACTAAAATAAAGTAAAAACGGTATTTACTATGCGGAAATAATCCTCCCACTTTTGAACAATTATCAATAAGTTCTATCCTTATAACAACATATCCAAAGA
This sequence comes from Rhodnius prolixus, assembly GCF_049639745.1. Lineage (NCBI taxonomy): Eukaryota > Metazoa > Arthropoda > Insecta > Hemiptera > Reduviidae > Rhodnius > Rhodnius prolixus. The sequence goes on along the minus strand of NW_027411635.1, from coordinate 7,106,280 downwards.
CCAGAGGTTAAGATTAAGATTAGAAAACGGGACGGGACTTACTCCCCACGGCGCCGCAGCCACTAGAGCTTATTGTGCCTTCCCCTTTTGAGTCTAATAGTTGAAATCTCCCCTTCTAAAAAAATTGAGGACTTTCCCTACAAGGTCTTTTTGCGCTACAATCTCCTTTGGTCTCAAAGACTAGAGGGTAGTTTATTTTCTACTTTTTATGGTAAATTTTTTATGCATTGCTTTTCAATATTCAGGCACCTCAACTATATCTATGTAAAATAAATACTGAATAACATCATCGCTCCGAACTTTTAACCTTCAACTGTGCACATCTAGCCATCTCAAATTCCATTACACCTTAACAAAAACTTACAGTTTTAAAAGTTAAGTATAATGGTTAATTAAACGCCAAAAGGTAAAAAAATTAGCAAGTGCCCAACATTTCATTCATACCCCTAGAATCATATTTTTTTTAGGATGTATTAGATGTCACAGACCCTTGCGCTGGCCATTTATCACCCATAAATATTTTTCTGTTAGATTAATAAAAGAGGTATCTCATCATCATAGTTAGTATTAAAAAGGCACTTCATACATTCCAAATCCCTCAATTAACGCTATATCAAATTATTCTTTTGATTTGTCGTAATTCTGAATAATCCTCACATTCACTCGCACATTAAAAAAAAAAGGGAAAAGTTGGAGTTGGTCTTTTACTGTTGTAATTTGAATTTTGGAGTTAAAACCAAATTTCAGACTTGAATTCGTCTTACGTGAGCAAACATTACATAGTTAATAACAAATAAATAATACTTGTAATTATAATTAATTCATATTCCTACTTTAATTTAATGTAGCCCTTCAATTGTTGTAAAGAAGTGTTATAACAAACTAAAAATATGTAGAAAAAAAGTACTTCCAAACAACCATAAAGGCGATATTTCGGACTTCATTTTGGATTTTTGACGCAGAAGCGGATGCGTCGAAATTTTTATCTTTATTTCTCTTAGTTTTTTGACTCTGTCAACCATAACCTAATGTGGTGTAAGTTTTACTCAATAGGAAACAGCAGAAGCTGTTATTAGTTCATTATTTGACCTTCTAAAACATCAGAAGGAGTTTGAAATAACTGAAGGCCAATAAGAGGTTTATTTCCTGATATTAACTGGGTTTTTACATTTTAAAATATTGTTTTGATGTGTGTACGTTCAGTGCTTATTGATGTGACAAGAGTAATAAACAAGAAGTCATTTCTTGCAAATACTGACCAGAACTGATATATTAAATGAGTTTTTAGAATAATAAAGTATTTAAAAGATTGTATGACATATCTTAATAAAACTTTATTTTCACGTTTTAGATATTTCTTTCTTCTTTTTCTAATTTCTTATTTTACAGCGTTGTGTTGCGAATCTTCTATAAACTTAAGATCACTACCGTTCCAAAAGATGAGCTAAAATTAGTAGTACTTTAAATAATATTTAAACTGATTTGAAATAATTTTTATTTTTAAAAAATAATTCATTTATAATGCTTATTTAAATTACATTTTATACTTTAAATTCACAACTTCATAGATGAAAACGACTTATCTGAACCGTCTCAAAGTCTTTAGATATCAAGTTATTTCTAAGTTATCGGAGGTAGATTTTTTTTTGCATTGCTTTTCCATATTCAGCCACCGCAACTACAGTTATGTGAAATAAATATTAAATAGCATCACTCTGCTATTTGATATTAACCTTCAACTGTGCACATCTACTCATTCATTACATCTTGATGCAAAAATGAAGGCAGTAATAGAACTTCCAGCCTTATGCCTCGCCTCATAAATAATGCAATGGAGTTTCTTTCACTCAAAATTGCGAGGACAATATGCCCTCACTCATGAGACTATGAGATATTCATAATAATCCTAGATTCATGGTAAAAACTATGCAAGAATGAATAATAAAAACACCTTAACAGTTAAAACTCATACAAAATATTTTTATATTTACAATAAATATAGAACATAAAGGACAGATGAACTGTATAATAGTATAATAATCAATTAAAAAATTACTGATATAATTTTGTATAATATTTTTATAGAGAATTCATAATAATATATCTTACAATATTTTTATACACATGTGGTTCTAACTTTACAAATTTGGAATGTAACAAAGTAGGATACCTTATTTAGCAATTTATACTAACTCAAGCTATCATATTTAAATTTCGTTGTTAACTACACGCCATTATTTTCATCAAATCATGTTTTTTTTTTATTTTGACCATTTTAGATTTTCCCATTATAGTAAGAAGTGCTCGAATGTCACTCAAAGTTGTGTGCACATACTTCGGTGTATCAGTTTTATGTAGAGAAACTGACATAAATAGTTTAGGACCTCTGCTAAGTCATTATTTGATTTTAATGCAGTTATGGCAATAATGTAGCAATATTTTAGCAGGAGAGAATAGTATAATGTTTAATTTTGATGTAATGCTGAACTGAACAGTAAGAAATGGAATTTTAGAGATCCATACCTAGATGAACTAGGCTGAAGAAGCATCCGTTTCAGACTTAACTGGGATTTCCAAATCATCCTTGCAGAGCCCTTTACTGTGCACCACCCAAGCTACTTATAAGGCACCTTATCCTCAAAAGCATTCATTTTCAATGAGGATTTTCCTATTCAGGAACCCAGATAAGGAAAACCCTATTTTGGTTTTTATTTCTTGTCAAAATATCCAAGCTGTCCCAGTGTTTTCATTCACGAATTGTTTTAGGAACCAATGGTCATACGCTGCCTGAAGACGTTCGAGAAGATGGCCATTTTGAAATTAAATATCTCCCCTTATGATCTCAACAACGCATAGGTTTCCACTATCGCCTCTAGTTCTTTAAAGTATTTCCAGAAGCTTTACGCATATTCTATCAAAGAACAGACTAAAATACTTCACTCTGTTAAAATCGTATGTTGATGGGGAATACATTCTCATGTTTTGAGAAAAATCTAAAACCAATCAGTACATAATTCAATGCGGAACAAAATTCCTAAAGCCGTTAACTGTATTTGAAAAGTCGTTATGACTTTTTGAATTCTTTCCTCTTGAAATTTAGAGCCTACTTTTTCCTTTAATATGAAAATTTTCTAAACCTTGTGATCGCCTGGTAATACTACCCCTATTCACTTGAACAAATAGTTGCTGAATCTCTGAAGGCTGAATCTCTTTTAAGATTACTTAAACATCAGATTAACAAAAAAACAAAAAAAAAAGCATAAACCAAAATAAGAAAGTAATAAACTGATAAGAATCAAATATTGGGTAGTTTTACAAAGCAGCTGCTCTGTTATTGTATTCACCATGACTGGAATGTGAGTCGGCCACGGATCTGCCGTCTCCTTCGTCTCTGGTCTCATGACCATCGTTGTAGAAGGCTTGAAGGTCAAGAGGTGGAGATCCGGTGTCTAGTGAAGGTAGAAGCAGTTTTGTGAGCGGAGGCGCTAAACCCAATACTGTTACTCGTTCATGGTATACTTCAGAAATAGTGGGGCTCAACTCTCTATTCAATCTGTAAGTATATTTCACAGGTCAGTAAAAAATACAGATACATTTTTATTTTCTCTTTTTCTTAGAAAGTATTGCATTCGGTCAGATTTTTCGGTTTTAAATTTTCTCCAGAAAGATCTGTTGTGTTTTTTTAATTGCCGTGTGAAGGGATTGTGTGGTGGGCAGAACTCAAAAACGAAATATCATAAATTTGATGAATATTTCTATACAAATAAATCTAATTTTTTTTTTTTTAATTTTTATATAAATGAGGGCATTTGTTAGGTGAAGTGGTAATGAAGCGTGTATTCGTAAGTGAGAAACCCCCCCACCAGTTCGAATCCCGCGGATAGCTACTTTTTATTTGTTAGAAAAAAATGTTAATAATTAAGTATATGCTTCCGCAGCCGTCCACGATATGTAATTGGTAGTTAGACGTTTGTCCCGCCGGAAAAAATAGGCGATTACTTACTTTTTTTGATAATACTATTTATATTAGTGAGTTTACAAGTTTACATAGATAGTAAGTAAATGTCACTGATTGGATCGGTGAAAGCCGATGCCAAAAAGATAAAAAAATAATAATAAAATTAATTATTTTAATGTGATGATTGTTGAACTAAAAATTACAATTGTTATTATAACGATATTTAGCAAAATGGCTTTGTAGGTATACTTGGTAAAATTAAATTTAAAGAATGGGATTATTTTCTGCAAATTGTATTAGAAAACTTTGCTTTTGAGCAGTTCTCTTCGTTAACAACCATTACAACCAGTCCAGATAAGGTTTTGAGAGATTGGGTTTGCTCTCTAATTTTGCGCGTTTGTTACAAGTGTTAACCGTACGACTTTACAGAACAGATTCCTATTTTCTATTGATTTTTCAAATGTAGCTTCAACTATTTTCTGTAAAGCTGGAATTACTGACGAGCATATCCCAGCACATTCCAAAAATATTAAGAATAAAAACCTTGGTAGATGAGCTGGAGGTATCTGGTCGTGTAGTGGTACCGATGGAGGACTGTCTGAAGATGAGCGTCGTTCATGTTCCGATGGGAAGTATAAAAGTTTTGGATCACCCAGATAGAATTTTGATATTCCTTTTTTGTTATGACAATTGGATTCTTCCTCCGTAACTCTATCACCACCGGTAGATGAAGTTGACAATGATGTGACCCTTTTACTCTGCGACACCTGATGATAAATTGAAGGTGGCTGTTGCTTTCTGGATGCGACAGGTGGTAGAGGTGGTAAACGACGCAGCACAGTGGCGTGGCCACTTTCCCACTCTGTTGCTGAGGATGAAGATGAAGAATCTGGTGATCTGAAAAAAAAAATACTGAAATTATTATTTGTTTTTCATTTTATTATTAATTTTTGCAACTACTGCAAATGTTCAAATTATAAAACAAAGTCAACAACTTCTAGTCTAATTAAATCAAAACATTAAGATTTCAAAAAACAGGTGGAAATATTATAAGAAAAACTCACGCGATATTCATTTTTAAACTAGAACTTTTACTAAATCTTTCCTTTCATAAAATGTGAAGAAACACTGCTTTTTTACATAAACACATTTTCTTCAAACTAAGAATTAGAACTAAAAAGATTCCACATGTAATATAAGAGAGTGTGACATTACAGTTACTCCAGAACCCAAAATAGCATCAGTAATCTCGGAGAAAATTTCAAACCAAAGTAATATTCTTACATAAGCTAAAATCAAAGGTTTAATAAAACTGATATGTTGAACATGTTGGTCAATTCTCTATATTAAAAAAAATTATACAAATTCTACAAAAAAAGCCGCAATCAACAGTCGCACTTCCAGCTGACAGCTATTCCTGCAACGCATACTTTTGACAACATATTTCTCACAAACATACAGGGAACTTATAATACACTAAAACGACATTACAGAGAAGACCTTAATTTCGGCACACTTGAAAGAATGACGCTCAATGAATATTTCCAATCACCACACAGTGAGCTGTAAGAAGCTTCTAGAAAGAAAAATCTAAGGGTACCCGAAATCCTCGCGAAGGAATCTAATAACTAATCACTAATCTAATCCTATCCCTTAAGGCCCGAAATATCCAAATTCAAAGCCAAAACTCAAACATTTCAGTGTTTACATTAAATGTAATAATACGTAAATATATAAAGGCCCAACCTTTCCTCATTAGTCTGTTGATTTGTGTCTAATTTGGTATCAGCCATAGCAGAGCAGATACTACGTAGTCTCACGCCGTTCTGATTGCAACGACTTGGATCCGAAGAGATTTGCTGAGTGACCACAGGGGGACTGGGCGTGAACGCTGCGTCACTTTCACCACCACCTGGTCTACGTGTCTGGAAACAAGCAAAGATGCATGATACTATGTACATTTATGGATAATTTCTTTACATATATGGAATCGTAAGTTCTGGATAGATATCAGGTGGACAAAGAAATTACTTGGCCAAACACTTTTCCAATATTTATTTTTTATCAATTTATTAAGCTGCTATTCATTAGCTGTTGTTTTTTTTTTTTTTGTTTTTATGATTTAAGGCGTGTCAACATCTAAGGTTATTGGCGCCCGCATTAGCTGTTGTTACTAACCAGTAAAGTGTGATCGGCTGGAGGACCTGTACGGCCATCAGGTTCGCCTCTCCGACGAATGTACGAAGTGAATGCTCCTTGTGCCCGATGTTGCCGTAGCGTCAGCAGTGGTGCCTGCTCTGGACTAACACCTGTGGTGGTCTCAAGTGATGGTAGACTCTCTGCAGAACTTGTAGAAACTACACTCAAACTCTCATTACCATTGTTCTGTTCAGCACAATCACCTTCTGAAACAAATTTAAATTTCAATTCAATTAAATAATGAACGGTAACTTTGAAAATTAGATGATAAGAAAAATTAGTAACTGCTTTGCGACCATCGTTCTCATTTATCACTTAGCATAGGCGAATATTTGTTTAATTTCATAAAACTGTTACTTAAAAAACAGCATTTTGGAGTTAATGATGACCTTGTTTGAAGTTAATACACGCAACGGTTTTTTGGAATGAATTAAAACGAAAAAAAAAGAGAGTTAAAGAAATATAATTATTAACACGAAATATAATAATTTATAATGTTAAAGACGGCCTTAGACTAGAACATACCGTTTTAGAAAACGAAACTTATAATTTTCCAAACAGAACGCTTTCTCTTCTCATAGTGAGGAATCATACCTGTAAATAAACAAACCACTCACCAAATGTTTTCAAATTATTTGAACTGTCTTCTGATCCTGAAGTGTGTAAATTTTGGGACTGATCTTTAGGTTCATTGTTATTGATACCCTTACTGCTCACATCACATTTCACAGAGTTCTGGAAAACAAAAGTTAAATAGTTTAAGTGAGCCCTGGAGGCTGGGTAAATACAAAATTTAGTACCAGAAACACTCTACTTTTACTTAAAGTTATGTTTATAGTTGTGACAATGTTTTTAGGTTTCTTATCTACGTTCAGTGCCTGGGTCAATACCTAATGGTAGCTGTTACTAGATACCGGAAGGGAATATACTTTACTAGAATCCTCTTTTAATTTGGATCAGTCTTTTTTCAGATTATTGGGAGGACATTGAGGGATTATACTGGACTCAACCACTCTTGCTGGAACTTCTCTACTAACTGGGTGAGTGATGTGGCACAATAGATCTATTTTATTCGTGCACAAAAAAAAGTTTTCATTAGATGTGGAATTTATAATACATATGGGCACTAAAAGTGAGTAGGAGTAAAGTAACCTAAATTATCATGAAAATTAGTACTACAGATATAATAAATGGTTCACTTAGCATGTTTTTAAAATGTCTTTAAATGGATCAAAGTCCTATCAAAATCGGAGTTTCGAAAACAAATGTAATTAACCAAATTTAAATAAACTTGCTCATGTGGTTTCTTACTTACCTGACAAAGTTCATATTGTGAAGAAGCTTGAGAAGATGGCACAATTTCATAATGTAGCTGCTTTGTATGTCGCCCTTCGCTGCGAATTGAATCAAGAAGCAATTGTGCTTGGTCAAGCTGGGCTGAAAAGGAATCGGCTGCAATATTGCTGCTCACATTCCGATACTTCATAGAGTCAGCTCCTTCTGCCAAGGTAAGTGCTTTTTTCAGATGAGTCACTGATTTATTCGTGTTGCCCATTGCATGTTCAACTCGACCTTTAATTTAAATAAGAAAAGTTTGAACCAAAAAAATAAATGTTTTTGATCCACATTGGATCCACAATGATAGTGATGACAATACCCGCTTGAGCGGGCTCGGATTTTCATCCATTTTCAGAGGGGTGGAACGCAAAATTTTTATATCGCAATCTGCAGAATTTTCTGTGTGACCACCTTCCTGAAGGGCCACTTTTAAAGTTAGGAAATTAAGAATATGATTATGATTTAAACTAGTTCGTATAGTTAAACTAGACATATAGTACTTTGTAGTTAAGGTGGAGATATAATGTTAAATAACTTATGCCCAATTGTAGGGTTAAGAAAAATAGAAGTAAGGCTAGAATGTTATGGTTTAGTAAGCGAAATGAAGACGTTGCAAGAGAATATTCCATGAGGAGGACTTGATAATCCAAATGCATAAACAAAAGATTATTCAAACTTTGATGATGAAATAAAATTACAAACCGGCCAAAAACCGGATAATTGCGAACTTTGTCCAAAGAAGTGACTAACAGATTGACAACAAAAAAATAAAATACCTAAAGCTGCATGAGCGATTGCTCTCGCTCTTTGATCTCCAGCCTGCGCGGCCGCGCCAAGGCTCGAAAGCAATTCCTGGCCAGCAGATGCTAAGTCACCCAATCCTTCATGCGCAGTCGCCATGTCTAAGTGAGCTCTGGCCTGTACTGCTGGCGGTCCTATTTCATCCACAAGATCTGCTTCACGGCGGAAGAATGTCAGCGCACGTGCGTGATCGCCTAGCGCTGAATAAACTTGTCCTAATCCACTGGCGGCTTCACATTCACACCATCTGTCCTCAGTTTCTCTGCAACCAAAAAAGGTATTCCCCCATGAAAATGTGGTAGTAAGGCACTTTCGGTAATAATTCATTCATTTCAGTAATAATGGTAAGTCATGTTTCAACAGCTGAATACAGTTTACTGAAGTCTTTAAAAACCAGCTGTAATAACGCTGGAAGTCAGTGTGCAACATCAGCCTACTCTTGTTGCACCATTTGCAAACAGACCGAGAGTTCTATGCTTCATATTCTTATAGCTAAGAAATAGAAAACTTGTGCAATGCGATTAGAATACGTAGGCTGCGTCCATATTGAAATGTTTCAAACTATTACAATTTAAATTACTTCTAAATTACCTTGCTAGCGACATTAAACTTTCCAGATATGATACGGCTCGGTCAACTTCACCCAATAACAGATACAGATTCCCAAGTTCAGCTAGGCATGATGCTTTGGCTTCATTAGAATCAAGTTCTTCAGCAGCTGTGAGTCGTTTTTCAAAAGAAGCCGCAGCTTCCACTAGGTTGCCTTGTCGCTTATAAGCATTGCCAAGCCCACGATAAGCTCTTTCTAGATCTCGGGCTGATTTAGTTTTCAGAGCCACAGATACATGTTCTGAATGGCATTTGATTGCTTCTTCTGTATCGCCTAAAGCATCATAGCAGTCGCCTAAGTTTCCAAAAGCCCGACCCTACAACATGCATTACTTTTTACACACTGTCCATAATTATTTCGTCCGCTGGATTATTAGTTTTATAGTTGAAATCTAAAACCATTTACCTTATCTATGAGTGCAGTGGGTACTGTAAGCTGTTCAAGAGTAGCCAGTTGTTGTTCAAAGAAACCGATGGCGTCTTCATAGTGTCCCATATTAAGTCTAGCGATGCCCAAATTTCCAAAAGCTTGAGCCTCAACAACTGATTCTCTCAGTTCTTTAGCTCTGTCCAGCTGTTCTTCATAGCATTTGATTGCATGGGTGTAGTTGCCAAGTGACATGTGTATTGCACCTAAATTGCCATGTGCACGACATTCGCCCTTAATATCGCTCATCTCCTGTCGCACGGTCAATTCCTATCGAGAAATCATAAATTATTGCCATAATCAAAAATTATAAATTAAGGTGTGTGTGTGTGTGAACACGTTAGAAATCACAAGTTTAGGTTATCATTTGCAGGGCTAAAAAAAAAATTATTTATTTATTTTGAGCAAGTTTAGTTGCAATAACATGTCATAATAAGATGATCAAGGCCTTGATAAAGTCTTGCTACCTTGGAGCTTTCTCGAAGAACATTTCGTCCACATCGTTTCAATCGTGGGCCTGAATTGTAAATTATAAATTAGGTATATAGATTTCTGGGAGTAGATGTTAAACCGAGACCATTGGTGGCCTATAAGAAAAAATACTTAGGTATCATAGAGAATTCCTGGCTTGTTCATAGAATTTAATGGGCTGTTGAAATTTTACTTTCTGTTACGCCTCGAAAAACGAAGAATTGCATTCGTATAACTTTGAGATTTCAATGAATATCCCTTTTAAGATCCCCTGAGTACGGAAAAGTGGTTTTACAAATTGATCTCTGTGGTGTATGGCCGGCAAAACTCAAAAACGAAAAATCGCAGAAATCTCAAATTTTATATTAGGAATGGGTGTTTAAACTTTGGATAAAATTAGCCAATAGAAAGTACCATCTTACTGAATCGAATTTCCCATTTATAGTTTTCTATAAAACGACTTAATCGATTTTTTTAAAATTGGTGTACTAATTACTTATATGTAGATCTATAAATTTTATTTTAAACTTCTTCCCAGAAAAATTCATCAGGCACTTTTGGCTGAAGGGGTACTTACTGTATTCGTTAATTTTTGATGAACAGAAATAAATACACAAATATAATTCCAGATTTGAAAAAAAGTCGCTGGAAGGGCCACTTTACAGGATAGTTTACTTTTAGCAATTTTTTGAAAATTAATCTAATTTTTACTTTAAATTTGCTTACAGGAAAGGAAATAAGTTGGACATTATAATGTATGTCAGGCCCTTCACAATGGTTTCAAACTTTTTTTAGGGAATAATGAGCACAAAATCTAAAATTCAAGAAAATTAAATTAATTCACTTCAAAATTAAGGGAAAAAATGAAGTATCTCTGATTATATTGGTGTTCACGGTCGTTTGATATGAACGTAAAGGTAGTGACAATAAAGCTAAAATCACTGTGGCCTCAAAGAGGATTATTGGGTTCGCTTGATAGTCTTTGTGTGAAAGCAAAATGTAATACTCTAAATATGTGAGTTGGAATAGGTGTATATGATGGTGAGCTAGAGTTTAAGGTTTACTATAAAACAATGCTAACCTGAGTATGGAATGCGAGCGCTTTATCAAAACATTTGAGCTGCCTATTGGCCAGGCCAAGATTCCCATAAGCTGAAGCTTCTAAAGACTTCTCCCTGGCCTCTCTAGCAAATGTAAGCTGTCTCTGATACATCTTGATCGCCTCCTCAATATCCCCAGTTTTCATGAGAATATCTCCAATATTTCCAATAGCTCGAAACTTTCCTGAGAGATTCTTCGTCATATGAGCTATTGCTGTAAAAAGTAGGTTTATATAAGTAAATAATGTTCTTTACATATTCTTTCCATTTAAATGTACTAATGGTTCCTGTGTGGAAGAACTTTACAGATTCTAGATATACTAATTTTGGCCATCTTAAAAATCTTTTTATTCTTAGATTCAAGATCTTTATAATGAAATATACCTTTTATCTTTATTGTTAACCATTTTTTCTTATAATGTTATTTTCTATAGAACAGTATGAATTGGTTCATGATATGGCTTTAAATTACATTATTCGGCGAAATACAACCAGTGCTACTATTAATCTCCTTAACAAAAACTTACAGTTCAAAAACTAAATTATTAGGGTTGATTAAACGAAAAAACAGACACAAATGCAAGTACCAAACATTTTATTCATATTTCAGCTCGTAATTTCAGCCATCTAGAATTTATGAGTTTTATCTACCATTTATGAGTTTTATTTCAACTTGTCCCTAATTTTCCCTATTTTTCTAAACTGATTTCTCTTATTATTATTAGAACTTTTTTCTTTTAGAACTTTAACTTCGTCTATGAACGATGAATCATTCATGAATTTTCATGAATCCTTACAGAAGATATTAAAAAAAAATATTAACCCTTTGGAAATTTTGTAACAATTTATATCATTTAGGTAATTTTACGACATTAAATTACCATTATTATTTTTTAGAATTTATTAGACGCCACAGATCCTTATGCTGGCCTTTTTCATTCTAAGGAAAGTACAGTGTAGAGACACCAAAAGGCATATCTAAATGAAATTTCGAATCGAATGACACCTCATTCATGAAAATCGGTTAGTGCAGTTGTTGACTTGATCAACCTTTTATACAACTGTTCTTACCAAGAAAATATTTCTGGCAGTGTAACGCTGTATCATAGTTTCCAAGCGCAAAATGGGCCAATCCTAGATTACAATATGCACGTCCCATGTTCATCTTGTCACGAAGATCTTTCGCAAGAGCCAGATCTTGGTCATAGTAGCGTACAGCCTCTCGGTAATTACTCAGGCAGTAGTGGGCATACCCTAAGAGGTGGCACGCCTTGCCCTCACCTTCCACATCGTGCAGTTCCTGAAATAGCAATGCATCGTGATTGTATTTAAAGATTTGTCATTTAGGATATAATACTTTATTAATTAGATGGTTTATGAAAATACTCGTATTATTACAACATAGATTGGGAAACATGATCTATTTCCACATTGTGAAAACATATTTTTACAAAAAAAAAAATTACCTGCGAAATCATTAGATAGTTCTCATAATATGGTACAGCTTGAGAAAATTCTGCTCTGGAACTATGACAGTTTCCTAGATTTAGTAATGCACAAGCTTCGCCGGCAGTATCTTTCAATTCGCGAGCAATATTAAGATGGGCTCGATAATGGAAAAGTGCCATTTCATGAGCACCTAACGCCTGATAGGCTACAGCTAGATTACCATGCGTTGAAGCTTCAGAACTGCGATCTTTTACCTCTTTGGAGATCATCAATTCTTGCTTGTGATACTTAATCGCCTGTAAGACACCGTTATTATTTAGTTATTATAGACAACATTTATATGATATTCCAAGTGTGCATAAACATTGTCATGGAAATTGCTCGGATTATGATTGCGTGTGTGGTTTGGAATAAATCCACATTTCACCTCCTTTGCAATAGGTTATTGTAATTGTAATAATCATTGTGATAAAACTGCCTCTACCAGCCTGATTTTAAACTGACAAAGTTTTAAAGACCAGATTATTCTTATTATATAAGATTATGCTTATTAACCCTTAACTGGTATCGTCGGGTCAAATTTGACCCGCGCGTTTTTCTGTTTTGTGGCATTTTGTAGGAATTAACTATAAACATCTCCCCTTCTCTGAATTCTCTTCTTTCATCCTCACCAACAATCGACTATACAAATCAGTCGTTCTTGAGCAGTGCAAGAAAATAAAATAGGTTTTGGGTCAAATTTGACCCGACCCATTTACCCATTTTGACCCATTTACGTTATAACTTTTTTCTTAATAGTTTTTTTAATTTTATGTTTTGGAGTTTGTTTTCTATCTTATTTTTTATATTATTCTGTAATATTAAATATTATATAGTAAATATTACATAATATTTAATATTATTGCAGATAACTGTTTCTGGTCCATGAACTAGGAAAGCTAAATTTGTCTTACTTAAGGACTTACTTAAATACTTAAATATTCTTTTAAAGTCAAGTATTACCTGTTCATAGAAAGCCATAGCAGAATGGGCATTTCCTATATTTCCATACGCTCTGCCCATACCAGCTTTATCGTTCAGTGCTCTGGCTATGTTAAGATGAGCTTGATGTAGTTTCAGCGCTGCGTCATGTTCACCCAGCAGCTGGTAGACAATGCCCAAGTTGGAGCATGCCCTACCTTCACCCACACGATCTTTCATACTCAGAGCCATTTCCAACTGTTTCTCATGCCACTTTTTAGCCTTAACATTACAATAAATAATTTAAAAATTAGTAATAATCAATAATTTGACCTCATTATACAAAGAGACATAGAATGCCTAATGCTTCTGTGAAAAGCGTGAGTTTCGACTCCCACAAACCACAATAAAAACTGCGATCTCATAAACACCTTATTTGTAAATTATTTAAAGGATATTGCAAAATCTAAAAAATACTGTACGTTAAGTAATGTCCCACCGATTTTCATTAATTTCGGAATTTATTGAACCAAATCGATTTTTATTATTGTTAAGAGTGGAAACGTACAGTATACTGAAAAGAGAAGAGTTTATCTTTACTCCTCTACGATAAGAATTTCCCTATAAATGGGAATTGTTTCACATATTAAAACTGTCCGGTAGGAAGTTGTATAAGAGTTGATCGTCATAAATTATAGAACTGTATCTGCTTAGTGTTCATACAAAATTTAAGGAAAATGGTTAGAACTTTAGATAAAATAGCAAAAATCTAAATAGATTCTGCGAAGTGACAGTTCTGGTTGAACACTATTGATCAATTTCTTGTTGTTGGTTCTTCAAATTTAAACTTCCAGCTATTTTCCTTTTTAAGTTGTGCAGCCTACACTAAACACAGACCCATTACAAAAATCCACTTTTTCGGACCCTGAGTAAAAATTCAGAACACCTGATGATAATCGCCTGCACATCGCGCCGCATGGCCAAGTCCTGCAAAAGCTCTTGCCTCCACAGCTTTATCACCTAATTCTTGCGCAATTTTTAGCACATTTTCATGGTAAATTATTGCTTGAGCAAAATTGCGCCTGTAATGATGAGACGAGCCAAGATTACTGTAAGCACGAGCTTCTTCCACCTGTAGAAAACAACAAGAATTTATTATTTATTATTATTATTGCTTTTTTTTTGTTGTTACTAACTTTAACAAGTTTCTACAAGTGACTTGACCGAATAATGTAAAACTAACCAAGTTGCCAAGTCTTCTCGCCAACCGAAGGTGCTGTGTGTGACAATCGACTGCACTCTCGAATTCGCCCATGGCCAAGTACACTGCTCCAACATTTCCTATTTCTCGTGCTTCTTGCAGTCTATCTCCCATCTGTTTTACTAACTGTACACACTGTTTGTGTGACGCTAAAGCATTCGGATAATCACCGATGGCTGTGTACACGTGTCCTGGAATAAAAAATTTAAAAAAAATCGAGGAAAGTTAAAATCAAAAATAGTTCCAAAAACATGCTAAGAGAGTAAATAAAATTATAAAATAGGTCACAAACCTAAGGAAGTGAGAGCAGAAGCAGCCGCTTGAGTGTCCTTACACTTCATGGCAAGAACTAGTTGATATCGATGAGAAGTGAGAGCTTCACGGTAGCTACCTTTGCTGAAGTACGCAGAACCTAGATTTCCGTGAGCTCGGCACTCACCGCTAGTGTCTCCGAGTGATTTGGCCACCGTAAGGTCCTGTTGCATGTAGCTGATAGCCTATCAACAAATATTGTCTACTAAATCACAATGAAGTATAACTGCCTATAACTGCTTTTTTATTTTAAATCTGACAATGTTAATGAGTCTGTAAGGAAGAAATTTACTAAATTGTGACCGAGAGAACACTGTCCTTTATAATGTGTGTATACACATTATTTCATTTATTTAAGTTCTTGAATTTCTCAGCCAAAATAGGGCCTCTGTCAAGGGTCAATTTCGACAGATAGAGAATACAGATCAAAGCTTATTTAACTAAACAAAAGGTTGGGAGCTATGTAACAGGCAAGAACCCAAAACCTACTACTTTTCGAGTCTGGGAGGCATTGGTAGAGACTGATGCGCAAGCAAAAGCTGACCTAATTCAATCATTAAGTACTTTTGAATTAGTATATCCTACAAATCCACTTCAAAAGAAGTGTTAAAGCACAAATTATTAGATATTATCAAATGAACAGGGCCGTCAAAAAAAAAAGCAATGTGGCATTAGGCTACAGTTAGTGATGATTTAGCTAGTTTTTTAAATATTTACTATAAAACTGAAGAAACATTAAAAGAAATTGAATAATGATTCCAGCTTATTTAATTACTAGCTTTTTCTTAGCAGATATTTTTAAACTTTTCGGGTAGCTATAAAAATGTAGAATAATAGCTAGAGAAAATTGCCAGATTTTGTGAAAGTAAAATTTCAGTAGAGAAAGACTGGACAAAATCGAATCTTTCAGGAAATCAGGTGCCGCCTACCTAATAGAATTGAAACAAATCATATGCTGTTGTCATATTCATAAAATATGATTTCTAAAACTGTTATTATATATACTTTCTATCATAGAGAGTTTGTGAAATGTACTAAATACAGCCATAAATTTAGTTCTAATGCTGTCTACAACTGTCTTTTAATTTTAAACCAGTCACACACTTACAAATTAACTTTTCAAAAAATCTGGTATTGTTTAAGAAAACAGAGCTTAATTCTTTAAGCTGCACAGAACTTTAAAACACACAATCAATTTCTTACCTTATCTAAAGAGTTGAGCGCCCAGTATGCTGAAGAGAGTGCTGAAAATACTGATCCTCGCAATTTAAGAGAGCAAGTGCCAATTTTGAGCGCTGATTCTAGCACAATTACAGCAGGCGAATACTGACCAGCACCAAGAAGTTCCTGTCCAACTACTGAGATGATTACAAATGCGCAAGTATCAAGTCTCATAGCCCGCAGTTGCTTCAAAGTTGGTTCCAAAGTGTCTGAAAGTAACGAAAAAGGAATAATTGAAACCATCAACAGAAATCAGCAGCATGAGAGCTAGTTAGAAGTTTAAATTCTAGATTTCTGAAAAGGGCTATTAATAGCTAAACTATATCTGACATTCATTCATTAAATTGCGACGGCTTATTTTACAAGTTATGGCCACAAATAACAAATCATGCAGTATATAGTAGAGGAATTAATATTATTTGAATATATCTAGTACAATTATAAAAAGTAATTAATTTGAATGAAAATATGTTACAAGTAAGTTTAACTCATTAATTGCTTTAGCATGAAACAGATTTGGATAATTGAAGGCTGTCAGTTTACTGCAGCAGTCTGTCGCATTATTACTTTACATAGACTTACCGCTACGGACTATGCAAATACTTTAAGCTCCTTCACACGAAGGCCACTCTCAAGCATTATCAGAGAACAGGGAGTACTGAATACTCTCACATGAATGGCCGAGTTTGCCTCCCAGGATCTCTATTTAAAAATATGTGCGTCCGAGAAAAATGAGAAAATCTGTTCCAATGATACTGAGAGTGATTTACAACAAGCATCCGCTGTTAGAGGATTTAATCAAACAGAAATTGTCTCCATGAACTTGGTTTGTAGGCCAGAACACTTGACCTGTGGCATGTTTTTAACAGCAGCACTCTAAAAGGCGCACTTAGAATGAACTTGTAAGTTCATTAATTGGAGGAATGTTCATCTGTTAAAAGATGTACCGAAATTCCAGTTGTACACATTCAAATCAACGTAGTCAAACGAAGAGACTGTCATTATTCAAAATATGAAGTTTCATCATTGAATCAAGACAGTATGTTAAGCAATCAATAAGTTGAATTTATTTTAAAACTATTCCAAGTTGATTATTTTTATGAATACAAATATATCCAAATAAGTTTTTATTTTCATGAAAGAATAAAGAAACAAATTCAGGAGTCCATTTCAAATGATGATGTGTGTGAACCCAAAATGTTCAGTTTTGAGTTTTCGATAATTTCTGTTCATAAAAACATTAGGGAGAAGAAAAAATAAAAGTAAGAAACAAAAAAACTGAATGAAATTAGTACCTAAATTTGAAAACCAAAATCTCTGTTAAGATTACTATATCTGAATATTTTATCACTCTTAGTTACCTTTCAGCGGTGATTTGAGAGACGCTTCAACCAGCCCAGACAAGAGGTGAGTAGATTTAGGATCCTGGGACAGTCCTGAGCTGAACACAGCCAGGGCGTCACCATGTCTTCCCAGACACTGCAAGGCCACCCCTTGGCGGTAATAGGCCTTTAAAAAAACCATTCAAGAATTAATTATTTGTGACTTTGTTGTATGTTATTTCAAACTCACTTAAAACTAATGTACGTGTCATTTCGAAAGTTTCAACGTAGAGAAACAAGACTAAATGACAAACAAACAAAAATATTGTAATCTTGAAAATTGTGAAAAAATTAAGGAACATATTTTGTAAAGCTGCACTTCTTCCATTAAACCATGCTCTTCAAATTTGGAACCCTAGCAACGCGTTCAATTTCTCTTATGTTTAATTGATGGTAGATTTGTAAATTTTACTTAACGTATATTTTTAAAGGTTGCCCTTAAAATTACACCCCATAAACACTTTTGCTATCAAACCGGGCCCGATATTCTCTAGGGTTTGCTACTACCGTGTCGCGACTAGCTGCCCCAACTTTCGGATGTGTATTTAGTTGTACTTACTTTTTCACTACCGGTGCAGTGGGCTGGCAGATTAGGAGGTTAGTCCTGAGGGAGAGCTCTTACACCTTTTGAGGGGTTGGAGAATAAGTGCCCCATCAGCCAGAAGCCCCACAAAGTTAGAACACCCCAACAATATACAAAATATTGCTGAATTGAATCCTAATTAGATGTCGATGCAATAATTTTGACCTACAGCCCATGTAGGGCCTTGACCTACACAGATATAGTTCTCCAAGCATTTCTTTCCTGAGCTTCTTCCTCCATTGCTTGATTCCCAGCTATCTTAGGTCTTCCTCCACTTCCTCAATCCATTTCTTTCTAGGTCCTACTATTTTTCATCTACTCCAGTCGGCCCTTATACAGCTTTTTGACTTTTCGATCGCCCTCCATTCTCTCGATATGTCCCAGCCATTCCAGTCTTCTTACTTTAACCTCAGCAACTAAGTCCGGCGTTCCGTACAACTTTTTAAGCTCCGTGTTTTTTTTTTACTCTCCATATACCGTTTACACTGATTGAGCCAAAATGTCTTCCCTCAACACACGCCTTTCCCATATTCGGAGCTGCTTACTGTAGCTTCCGTTTAGTGTCCAGGTATCGCAGGCATACAACTGGCCGTATTACTGATTTCAAACTCTCAGTTTATTAATACGAAAGATATCTTTTGATCTGAGAAGTTTAATAAGCGGTAAACATACATCTACTACCATCTATCTTGGCAGTCATAATAATAATTGTTTTATTATCAATATTGAGTCATCTGTATGAGATCACCTTTACATATGTAATGTAAATGTACTTTTCACCTTATTTTAGTAAAAATGTAATAGCTTTATTATATCCATTGGGGGGGCAATTGCCTCTTCACCCGTCTGGATCCGCGCCTGAAATACAAGAATTTTTTAAATGTTTCTGATATGCCAGTATTCTATACTCTCATTTGCAACGATTTGTTGAGTAGCCCGCAAAATGCCGGGAAGGTTTGAATTGATTTATTCATAAGCAACAAAGAAAATGTACAAGAACGCAAATTATAACGGTATGAGCTGGAGATGTCAGTGATTTGTTTGTATTCAACACCAAAAATAATAAATAACTAATGGCTAATTTGCATTAGCACAAAGGACAAGTAAGAAGTGAAAAAAAAAAATTACATAAACTAAGTTCACTTACCTTAGGCCAAGTTGGATTGAGATCCCTTGCTTTGGTAGCGTCAACCAGTGCTTGGGAAAACTGTCCCATCTTCAAGTAAGCAGCAGATCTATTTGAATACAGGATATGATTGTTTGGATCAAGCGCAATAGCGTCTGTGTACAGTCCAACTGCTTTCGCATAATGCCCAGCTTGGCAAGCTTCATTTGACAATCGTACTTTTTCAATAAACATCGACTTGCTCGCTGCAGGTAGCTCCGAAGTGCCTTCAGGCTCCGCCTATGGAATAATTCTGATATGAACAAAACATTTTTTCTTACTAAAATTTTCAAAGTGTACATTTCGGTTCCAATATAGAGTTTCTTTTACATTGTCAAATTTATTGGAATTTAGAACGTTCACCATGAGTAGATTTAACTGTATTAGTTTTATTTATAGTTTGTCTACTTATAACGTTAACTATTAAAGCACAAGTTAAAAGGAAACCACTCGCAAATTATGAAGTAAATGTTTGAACACCTCTCTAAAAATAAATGTACAATAACTGCTTTACTATTTTTACTAAAAACAAAAAGCATTATGCAGGAGATTTTTAACGTTACCACTTTTAACAGCAAACCCCTTAAAAATTCATCTAACAGGAAAAAAAAATCTTAAGACAGTATGAGTGGGCAGTGTACCAAAATTTCTGAAGAAAAACCCCTGGGTGCCATTTTTTTAAAACTATTTTCGGTTCTACTTAAGGAGTCTCTGCCACTGGAAACTGTAGCCAGGAGGAGAGAGATTGGACCTACGAGGGAAGCCGATGAAAGTAAACAGCAATATGGATGGTGCTTGCACTCTTTCTACAGGGGCATCACTTTTGATTTTTAATAAATTAAATGGCTAGCAACAGATTAGAATTAAGTAACTTGGCACTTTAGAGATGAGCGTACCATCCTGACGTATCTATTCACAGTTAATTCCCCTAAAATGAACTTTTCTGGAAAAAAAGTTTCACATATAGGATAGACTACTCTATGCAGCGAACTGAAGAACTGTTTGAAAATGTATTTAGAACGCCAGGTTAGTCAGCGCAAGTGTATTGTGAGATGGTAACGTAAATGAAGTCGAAATCTCTACTCCAAACTTATTAATCTATCTTTGACTTTATTCGTCCTTAGCAACAGGTTTATGTTTATGGTATCCCTGACCGGTATCGGACTTTCATTCATTATCAGAGGTGGATTATTCTGTTTAGGGTAAAGATTTTGACCTCACGTTACACATTCGCATTACACTAGCTGAATATTCGCTACACTGAGTCAGAAAAGTAACGAAATTAAGGCCAAAATTCTCTACACTGAATACTCACTTTTTTACTAATAATTAAAGTAAAACACACCCGAAACCCAAACACTTCTCTTACATCCCAGTAATAAACTATAAATTCATGTAAATATTGGTCAACAATTTAACCAAATAAAACACATTACAATGTGAATAAATAACTTTGTTGCTTCATATAAAGCAGTTAACACAACTTCATTTTCTCTTGAGATTTGAAATCAGATACAAAGCAAAAATTGCCTCAGCTGCAAAAAAAAAAAAAAAAAACCTTACTTATATTTTGCATTCACTGAGGATGACGATGTTTGTATTTTCTCTTCCGCATTTGATGTCAATATTTACGTTGCTCGTTTTATAACTTAATTACAAATTAGTAAATATAAATCTGGCAATTTTAAGATTTAATTCCTCTAAAAAACATGAGTGGATGATTGACTGTATTATTTCTAAATCAAGCTTTTTTTAAAGATTTTTTTAAAGCTAAATCCAATGATGTCAATCAATTCTTGAACTTGAAATAAACGATTATAAAATTTGTATGGAATAACGGCCAGATATAGAATTTATGTTGCCGTAAGTTTGTTCATCCAAGTTTGAGGATTTTTTTTTTACAGTTTACATTATTGCAAACTTAAGAAACATGTAGCTAGAAGGTCATGAAATAAATTTTTAGCAATAAAGTGGAATTTATTTCAGAGAATCTCAGAATATTGAAGACTTCCTACTTAGTGTTCGTAGAAGTTAAACTGCTCTTTAATGGTTCTACTGTAAATCCGATCAGTGTTAAATCAAAGAAACAAAAAGTTAAGAAAACATTTCATGAGACTACTTGTTTTAGTCTTAAATTAATTGATAAATTCCTAAGATTTCTTTAGCTTGTAGACAAAATTAGTAATTATTCTTGCTCCTACACCATATAACGAATTACATCTGTGTACAATTTTTGATTTTAACGTAAAATTATAGTTTTAAAATAAGTTAAAAAGAAAAAAAAACAATCAAAACGTTTAAGCATAAATCAAATCAATAGAAAATGTTCAAGCATTCCACATACATCATGGCATTAAAGTCACCCAACACCTTTGTGATTACACAAATCATTAATTATTAATTTAATTCTTAAAAACATACCTCTGATAAGTCCCTTTGAGACATACTTGATCGGAAGTTGACATTTCGGTTCCAATATAGAGTTTCTTTTACATTGTCAAATTTATTGGAATTTAGAACGTTCACCATGAGTAGATTTAAAGTGTTGTATGTTGGATTCCATTGTATTAGTTTTATTTACAGTTTGTCAACTTATAACGTTAACTATTAAGGCACAAGTTAAAAGTAAACCACTCGCAAATAATCAAATAAATGTTTGAACACCTCTCTAAAAATGAATTTACAATAACTGCTTTACTTTTCAATAATATTACACCATTAAATCGTATTAAAAACAATTAAAATATTTCTAATTTAAAATTAATCTTAAATAAAATAAAATAAAAAAAAACTAGAGAATGCAACAAATTTCTGAGGTCTCTGAGGTTACACTCGCCACTGAATGGGATACCCCACTCTCGGCTCACATTCCAATCTCGACGCCATATTCAAATATTTCTACAACCAACGGAAATTATACCTTCGGCATAATTCGGTGTACAGTGCGGAGATATATCTGGTATGAAGCGCACACGATCCTTTCTCTAACTGCTATTACAAATAGCTGTGAAAGCGTCTAATATTTTTCAGATTTATTTAAATATTCGGAAAATTTTACCCATTTAATTTCCCAGTTTAAACCGTCACATTTACTACAAAAAAGCACTTAAGAAGAAAGCCCATTTAGCAGCTGCCCCTCTACTTCAACCTTCCTAATATCACTTTTTACCCGAAAGTTTTTTAAACTAAAAGGTTATTATTATGAGAAAGTAGATGGTGCGTCAAGTTTGAAAAGATCAAAGATCAAATGAACAGGTTTACGTGGAGTACAAGGAAAATAGAAGATCTGGGTGAACTCACAAACTACTTTCTCCTAATACAGTTCTCACTTTCTTTAAACTCCTAATTGTTGAAACATATTTAACATATTTACTTCTTATTAATATCATATAGTCCATAAAACTGTAGCGAAATTATGTACTTCAAGGGGAAGCATAGTCTTGGAACTTTTTTTTTATTGCAGTAATCTGATTGAAACGAAAAATAGTTCTGTGCGTATGATGATGTAATCCATATACAATGTTTACCGAAAATCGCCAGGGCTAAAAAAACCTGTAAATGAATTTTCTTTATTTATTAATTACGAATTTGCTTAGACATTTATTCCTTTAAATATACAAATGTCCTTGTCTAAGAAGTGCTCTTAATAGAGTTTCCCTGGCTTCAAAGAAAAGCTGTATTCTATGAATATGTAGTATTAGAAAACCATATCATCGATTTTTGAGAAGGCTATAAACATAAAAAAGGGAAAACCTCTTCAATAGTACGATGGATTTTTATGGTTTTTAATATCTTAAGTATTCATGAAATCAGTTCAAAGTCGTATGTTAAATTATATTTTGAAGAATCCAAATAGGATTTTCAAAAATCAGTTCAAAAAAAAAGGAAAAATTTGAAAAAATTTAAATAAAATACATTAGTTTTATTAAACGTTTTTGTGAAACTCAAATTATTTTGGGTACTCGCTGATTTGTGTACCTTTTTTTTTGTTTTTAATCAATTCCTTTACTTAACTTTTTAAAATTGGTAGTTGAACTTTAGGCCCTGCCTGAAAAAATTGACGATTATTTTACTTACTTAACTTTTTAAAAAACTAAGTTTTTGTTCAGAGAATTTTTTGTACTTTTTGGATAGATTTTTTTTTTTTTTTTTTTTTGTCACTTGGTTGATTTGTAATTACAATATTTACACATTTTATAAATATTCGTATATCGGAAATAATTAGGCGGATTTACGCCGGGTATAAAGGGATAGAATGTTTTTAGTTTTTATGGCCAGCATAAAGGTTTGTGTCAGCGGTTCCAGCCTCCGTTACATTTACATACCCACACATACAATACATTTAACAATAACTCAGAATTCTGGACCAATTTTGTTTTTTTTTTATGTTTAAAGACTGAGAATTAAATAAATATTTCTGTAATTATAACTTTTATAACTTTCTCTTTAACTTTCGAAATATTAGAATTTCATTCTAACTCTTAAAATCATCGATAAAGCCGTTTTTCTTGAAAATTCCAAAACTTCCAGAAGTCTAGTCTGTACTTTTGGTTTTCCATTTGGAATAAGCAATGCTTTCAATATAACTGTAATTATCTCTCAAGAGTTATTTTTACAGGATGCTTACGAGTTGCTGTCTCCAAAAAACTCCTGAAGAAACATTCTCTTAGGAAAACTATTGTAATAAAATTTATAAGGTATTTATGGATAAACGTAATATACTTTAGTGTAAGAAAATTGCTAAAAGTTGTGGAGGAGTGGTACCAAGTTGGTTGGAAGATTATGCAGAGACCCCAAAATAATTTATTGGGACAAATTTAAGTGTAAGAAAGTACTTGAGTGCCCTTCTAATAAAGGACACTTCTTTCATTCAAGATACTTCCTCAACTATTCATTGGACACCTAGTCAGTTCAAAGTCGTATGAAAGAAATCAAACTTGCGATTACTGTAATTCCCTTAAGAAAGGTAAGAGAGATTGTACTGCCATCACATTACTTGCTCTTAATGAGTGTGAAAAGATTACAATACTTCTCATATAGAGGGGGAAATTAAGTTTACAATACTTTCCTTTAAAACTGGTAAGAGAAAGAAAACAGTAAGAAAAATTATTCGAAGATCACAGCACTAGCCCTTAAAAGATGCAAGAGAAGTTAAACTGCAGAATACGCACGAATTTTTGTATTAAACTCATCTATTCAATGATTTCTTCTTTGAAATTTTATGCGAATAATTAAGTTTCTTTCTTGCTTTACAATATATAACAAAACAATAAACAAACAAATGATTAATTATGAAAGACATAATTATGTTCATAGTATGGCACATGGAATGGAAAATTTCGTATAGAATGAAAAGGGATATTTAAAGTGATTAAGGGAAAAAAGATATATCTGTTTGAGAATAAACAAGTTTGCTAAGGAAAGAAATATCATAATAAACTCTCCTGTGGGACAGAGGAATACTATTAAATGATATGTAGATGTAGATCTGATTACACATCATCTTTAGGAACAGCTTTAATAAAAGTCCTATGTTTCTGGCAAAATGGACTCTAAGTAATTGAACCATTTTCAAAATGAGTTCTTATGATTAATAAGATATTATATAGTGTAAAATAAAAACAACTGTCAGAGAAACGATTCATGCTTCAGAAGACAGAATCATTAAAAAGTTATACCCGAATCTTACACTCCAATCTGTGAAACAATTATACTTGTAAGATATAGGAGTTGCTGTCTAGTGAAGAACATTACATTGCCCTAGGCGAAATTCCGTTCCAAACACTTATCAAAGCCACAGCGCGAAAAAGAACGAAATGTCTGTTGCAAGTGTATTCATTCTAGGGAAGACGAAATCACCAAACAAAATTTTTAAATTAACCGCAAAGAACAAAAAAGGAAAATCCCATAAATTAATTGTATGTCCTCGATAAATAAGATAAATAAAGGTAGTCCTAAGTGGGAAACCTGATGAGCTCCTGAGAAGAAAAGCACAAGAAAAAAATTATAAGAGTTTAGCTTAACTGCCATTCCAAAGTAGAAGTTTACGCTTTATCGGGATACATTTATAATTCAGCTTTATGGATTGATACTTGGTTTAGTTTACTGGAAACCAAGTCTTATCCAATCATTTTAAAGTCTTTTCTAAACGATCTTTATTATCTCATATAATGCTAAACTACCCGCAGCACTTGCCATTACGTTTAAGGGAGACTGATTCTCGCATGGAACTCAATTTTTTATGAAGCGTTAGTCGCATAATAAAATCACCTGTATTGTCTGCAGTTTTCTAACACATTCGAGATAAAATTCGGAAATATGGTTATTGATTTCCTTGAAAGGGGTTGCTTCAATAATTAAATCAAATAAAATTCTGGAGTGAACTCACGCACGATTATACGATTTTCAGTTATACGATACTCAAAATTCTAACTCACAAATTTTCTACAAACTCCAAAACGTCTGAGATATGATTTATATTTAATTCTTATTATATCAGAAGAAACCTACCCACTCACTCTCTTAGAAGTACCATTAATCGGATATTCGAACAAAATGTTTTAAGCTACCTCTCTCTGGAACTCCTTACCTTCTTCTGTTCATGCTTCTACCCTTTCGATCTTTAAATCCATTTTGTTTAATCATCTCCTTTCTAGCCAGCTTCCTCCAAAATAATAATTGAATGGATTTATTTCCTTAATTTGTATTATTATTTTTGTAAATATATGCCTATTTTTTGTTTATAAGAATCTGAAATAAAGGCCAAATAAATAGGGCCTCCAATTGTATATGTTTTTATTCTTAGGGGACAATAGTCCCAGAATAACAAATTAATTTTCTTTCTTCTTTCTAATTTGTACCTTTTATTTTTGGAGACTGTTCTTGAAAAGTATTTAAAGTTACGAATATACGGGCTTTCTTTGCCCGTATTAATTTTCAATTTTTTTGTTGGTGTTTTTTGAAGCTTAACATTCAATTTTCGCATCTACATTCGTAGTTGGTTTATGAGAGTGTCTACAAAATTTGGCAAAAAAACTATCGAGCAGTTTTCTACAAATTAAACGAGTAAAAAAAAGGGGTTTAGGATGTGGGAAAGAATTAGACGAAACCACTTTAGGAAGCGTGTTTGGAGGGAGCAAATAAACGAGAGGGTTTTCTCAATCTATGGTTGATATGGTTTCTAAGAAAGTAGGTACCCTAGACGATATTGCTCTTCATTTTGACCTTATTTCAGCATAAAAAGCTAACATTGTTCTTAAAAAAAAAAATGAATTGTCTACATGCTTAAATAATTTCAACAAGAAAATGAGAAATGGATGATAAATTTTCGAATATCAGATAATTTGGGAAAAGTTAATTAAGAATGAATAAGTAAAAAAACAAAAAAAAAACTCCTTTAAAACATATTTTTTGTACATCCATTAAACGATGTGGTAAGACCAATACTTTGAAAAAATACACATTTTAGTTGAATCCTCTAGTTTGTAGAACGTAGATGTTTAAAGAAATTGGGATTTTTTCCCCGGCTTCATATAATACATTTGAAGAGCGAAATGCTATCAAGAAAATTACCGAATAATATAGGAAGCTGAAGGAACTTGATGTCAAGGTTAAGCAATTCAAAAAAGGTTCAATGATACTTGCAGTTCTAATCAAATATGAATACTATCCATGCGTCACAGCCGTTACAATGAGTAGTAAGTGCTTCCTCAGGCCGTGCAGCGATAGTGTCTAATTTCAATGAAATTTGTAGATTATTAAGAAAAATGAAGTTAAGGTAGTAATCCGCTTGGTATACATCAAACTAGATTCCAACTTACCACTAGAACCAGATTGATAAACTGCACCGGGCAGCTCATTTAAAACACGAATACCACACTTTTAGTATATATTCGGCGATTTCAATTGCAGAGTGGGCAATATAAATCGCATATAAAATGTATTTCTCGGAACTGAATTACAGTGAACAATAAATTAAATCATTATTTACTTTTAAAAAACTACAATATTATCAAATCGTTAAAATACGACTTATAAAAATTTCGAGAAGAATCGCTGGATGTCAACTTGTTGAATGCAAATTTTAATATTATGAAATAAAATAAAATGAAGTTTTTTTTATTATTATTATTACAAAATAACCATCATGAAATTTCCATCAATATTTGTCTTATTTCATAAAATTATTTAACACTTTCTGTCGCTTTGGTACGAGCATTTAGTAAATTAAAATTAACCAAAAACTATCGAAGACCATAAATCTCAGGAGAACCTCAGTTGGCTACTTACATTGGCAATATATGTACTATAGTATCACAAAGCTAAAGTCACTTGAATAAATTATTGAAAAAAATACTGTTCAAAGAACACAGTGTACGATTTGTCTAAATTATTTGTGCTTCTACACCAAAGAAGGGCTGACAATAAAAATTATTTTGGGTCGCCCTACAATAAATTATCCGTTAGCGGAGCACCTACAAGAAATTATCTTAGAACTTTAATCTAGTTTTAATGAAAATAAAAAATAAAACAGTCTTGAAAAAAATATTAAACACTGAATAATGCTTGAATAAATTATTTTAAAAAAATAAATAGGACAATATATCTTCTAGTTCATGGATATGACCCATTTTTTCACTAAAAAAACGAAATAGATTAAATTCTAGTTTCTACATAATGCTAGTCATTTGACAATTTTTTATATCACATGGTGTTTCTTGGCACATCGATGAAATAGATAGGTTTATATAAATTTTAATTTGAACAATGGAGACATTCTAATAGTGATGATTTCTTCACACAAGTCAATTCCAATCATTTCCGTTCTTTGCCTAATTTCAGTGCCGGATCCAAATCCTTACCATGTTTTTGAGCTAATCTTCATTAATTTTGACGTCGGAAGATCAGAATGAATGCAGGCTTAATAGTAGATACTTTTTAAACATAATTGTTTAGATATGGGCCCCTGGAAGCGCAGGGCAACCGTGCCGGTAAAGATTAAAGTATTGAACGCTTGGAAAAGACTGACTGAATTAAGCTGAAAATAAAGGATCCTTAAAAAATAATTACAAACATCCAAATGTAATAAACAGTAGTTTATTTAGAACCCTAAACAGCAGCATTATCAACACATTAAAGAAAACAAAAACTTTTTTCAGAATGAAAATATTGTTTTTTCAATTATACATAATTTACATTTGAAACATTAAACTTAAAATAAAAAAATATTGGTTACACATGAAGGTACTGCTAAGCCTCTGCAACTAACACTTCTCAGAGTACTGCAAAATTAAAGACAAAAAAAATAACAGCAAACAAAATGGAGGTAGTACAGAAGTAAATACTATAAGCAATATTTTTCAAATTCTTCACATATTTCGGTCAAATTAAACTTTTTTTTACAAAATTATCCCTACTACAAGTTTACCTTGTGACAAAGTAGTAGAACAAAAAAGTGTTTTCCAACAATCTTACCAACTTCAGGTGGCCGCCTCAGGTCGAAATGTCTTCACAGATTCAATGCAAACTCCAGCTAACTCAGGTTGTTAAAAAAATAAACTACAGAATTAAAAGTTAACTTTGGAAACCACAGTTACTTGGTAACCATCATCAGAATAGCTCCAAGTTTCACAAATGGTTCAGAATGTTCAGAATACAGGCGTCAGAATGCGTTCATCAGTTACCTTTCATTGATCGGTTTCTAAAGGTACTACTAATTGATATGAAAAGCTTGAGAGAATTTACTTGACGCTGTGAAGGAGGACGATCTTGGTATTACAAATTTGTTGACTCTCGCGTAGAGTCATCCGTTGAAATTAATGGTAGAGCAGCGACAGAGGCTGTTACAAGAAATGAGATTTTGGTACTTTAACGGATAGTCTGGCTTATTTGAAAATAACGAGATTGATCGGCTGGCGAAGAAAGGAACTGATTTGGATCATTTTGAACGATCATTATCCATTAAGAGAATAATTTTCCATGCAAGGAGGCGAAAATTTTGCATTTCACGAAAGTAAAATTTCACATCGCTGATGTGCGGATTCCTGCTAACTTGCAGAGGTTTGGATGGCATTGCCTGTTTCCGTATTGGCATAACTATTTTCAAGCCCACCTCAGGTTTTCAAGGAATTTTCCAGAATACCCGTATCAGAAGCTTCCGTAAATTTGAAACCAACTTTTTATAAGTAATGGAAAAAGCGTGATGATGTAAACTAACTGGATCAAGTTATAAACACAAAAAGAAAATTAGCTAAAAGAACACTATAACTAAGAAAATAATTGAAAAATTAAATATATACAATTTTTCTATTTTCTGCGAAGGCAGTGTTAGGAAATTCTGCTGAGGAATCAGATAATTAACGCTCCTTTGTATTGCAAGCAACTCTGCTGAACTGGAAGAGGCAATTCAACAGAAACTCCCAAGACGTCTTCAAGGATTCATCCTCCAACATAATACTGTCCGTCTATACAGGCAAATATTCATTAATTAGCCATAAGCATAGGTCTTTCCCATCCTACTTACTACCCAAATGTCGCACTCTTCTGCAGAGATTTTTAACAATTAGAATAACCTTTAGAACTTCCTTACTAAGATTTTTTTTTCAGCAGAAATTGCACTTTTTTTAAAAAAGAAAGACGATTTAGAGTGTCCAAACAACTATTTGTGTAACTACACTAGCATAATAAACAACGATGGGGAATACATAACTGATTCATTCTGCGTCCATTTCTGACACAAAATAGATTATCGTACCTACGAAAGAAAACGACCCGAATTCAAACATCAACCGTAAAAAAACCTCCATGATGGAAAATTCATCGAAAAGTTGGCAAGAAAATAAGAACAATAATTTACGACCGAACATCACTAAAACAAAATCAGTGATACAGAGACATACCTGTTTTGTTGCATAGTGAAATTAATAACCAAAAATTGCTTTAGTCACACCGTCATTACCCCTTTATGTCCCGTACATCTGTCACATAACAATTTCATTTACTACACTTACAAAATATTCATACAAACATGTAAAACTTAAAGCAAAATTCTGTACTAATTCACATTTGTTTCAAAATAAAAACAAAATAATATAAAAATTAACGATAATTACAGATTATGTCCACTGCTAAACTAAAAAAGAAATATATATATATAATATATATATAATCCTGAAATTTTCTATAAAACTTAATATTCTGATGGTCATAACATTTTATTTTGCATCAATCAAGCACTTATTTCTAAAAATAATTTATATATCCTCAATTTCATACTAATATAACAAAATTTCAAAATAAAAACAAATCTGATGTGAAACCGTCTCATGACTTCCTCTGGCTGCCGTACCACTTTCTAGCTTACAAAATTTATCCCGAAATTCCCAGTCTTAGTCAATGTTAGTTGGTTTTAATATCATACAGGTTCACTACAATGAACAGGCTTCGCTAAAAGAACCCAATGTTCTCCTCAATAAGAAAGTTAAAATACGCACAAATGTGTATAGTTAATAGCTAAAGTTCAAAAGAAATATTTATATTTTCAACCGTAAAAATGATTTTGTTAAACAGGTATGGGAAAACGTCAGAAAAAGCAAGTTTGGTAAACTGATTTAGTTCAAACTCAGAATTTTGAAAGTACATTCATTAACAATGATTTATTTTATGAAGAGCAATTTATTTTACTCTGGTTGTTGAAGCAATAATCAAATTTAAAATACAAC
The DNA here is from genome assembly GCF_049639745.1 of Rhodnius prolixus. Taxonomy (NCBI): domain Eukaryota; kingdom Metazoa; phylum Arthropoda; class Insecta; order Hemiptera; family Reduviidae; genus Rhodnius; species Rhodnius prolixus. Next base: position 7,075,324 of record NW_027411635.1, on the reverse strand, counting down.
TATTCTCAAAAGATGGAATCCTAAACCGATTGGAATGAAAGAAAAAAAGTACGCTGTTAGAGGTAAAATTATCGTTAATGCCTGGTATCGCAGATTCGAACTTTCCTTGTTGAGAGTTAATAGTTTTTGACATTGAACAGGTTTTAAGACCAAATGAAAACACAATTTATCTTTTTTATAAAAAGTTTTGATTTCTCTCTTTAAAATGAATATTCTCAGGAAAATGTACCAAATAAAGGGGAGAGAACTAATGTAATAATTAAATAATTTAGAAATTCAAAACTCAGGGAATACTAAAACTATTTCTAGTGAAAGCTGAATAAATATAAAAAAAATAAAATAAAGTGCTAATACTTCCTTTTCTCCGCAGCAAGAGAAAGTCTAATGAAACCCCACTATCACGTCAATTATTCCGAAAACAGAAATCTCAAATAAAAAACTGTGAATACTCGAGTAACATGCCCTTCAAAAAATGAAAACTTCCTCTCTAAAAATTAAGACTTAATTATGCCTTATTACTTACTCTGGCTAAGTAAACAAAAAAAAAAAAACTCTAAACTAAAAATAAAAGTTGAACTACAACTAAATTTATAACAAAACCAACTAAAAATAAAATGAAAAGAAACTTGCTAGAGGCACGTTTTATATTCATCTGAAACTAGTTCATGTACTTCCTTACAAAATATAAATAGTCTCTCTACCTAAAATTAACAAAGAAATCAACGATGGAACACATGAAATATTGAGCGAATTAAGAAGTTACATTAAAAATAAAATAAAATATTAAAATATATACCAAGTAAAAAATACATTTATATCACAAGATTCGTCATCTGATATGCCAAAGTCCAAGATTTAATGTGCTTAATTGGGGCAGCTTCATGATTCTTTCCAGGCCAGTTGTCGTGATACCTGTACAACCATACAGATCAATGCAGCGTAGATTACGGAGGGATTCAGCAATAGGTATCAGCCCTTTATCAGTTATTTTCGAACACTGGCCAATATTTAATGTTTCTAATTCGTGTAAAGTTCTGGCCAGTCTACAGATGCCTTCATCTGAAATCAGACATGCACTCATGGATAGTGCACGTAAATTGAACAGACCTTGAGAAATGTGTACCAATGCTTGATCGCCAATCTTGTCACAAAAAGATACATCCAACGAGGTTATTCTAGAGCCACCTTCTGCTAAATATGCTACACCAATGTCTGATATATTATCGCAAGATCTAAGATTCAATTCCTTGAGTGTTGGCATTTTGGCTAGATATTTTAGCCCAGAATCACTGATGTTAACGCAAAAACTGAGATTGATTCGTTTTAAGCCCAAAAATCCAGTTGATACATGTTTCAAAGCTTCATCGGATAATCGTTGACAATCTTGTAAACCAAGATGTTCCAATGCTAGATTCCCATCGGCTGTTGCACGATTCAATCCGGCAAGATGTGAAATACCCTGATCTGATATGTGCCAACATGATCTTAAATTCAAACTTTTGAGATTTTTTAATCCCCATGCAATTAGTAACAATCCAGTGTTTGTGATATTGCAACAACCACCAAGCTCCAACACTTCCAGATTCTTCAGGTACTGTGATATACGACCGAGACTAGCATCTGTCACCTGCTTGCATAGAGACAAGTCAAGTTTGGTTAAGTAAGGTAGTTCAGTGATAAACGCGCTAGCAATAGCCGAATCTGTGACATTGTAACAACCACTAAGATTCAAAGATTCCAAATTGGGTATTCCTTGCACAACATCTCTGAGCGTTCTCCTCAAAGACAATACCTGCACTTTACGAATGCCTCTTTTAACTAATGAAGAAAATAACGACGGATTTGTTTTCCTTAAATGTAATTTAGCCTCTACTCCTCTCCAAACAGATTTTTGATAAGATGCTTCTTTCCAAGAACTACATACCTGGGCGGCTCTACCTTTGTCCTTAACTTCCAAATAGCTGAAAATCAGTGCCAATATTTCCGGGTAGAGATATGAAACGTGAGTTCTATTGTCGACTGAATATCCAAGATTGAGGTGGGGCTGATGAAGACTATAATTCAGTCTTGGAATATCCGAAAACATTGACTGCGTATCCTCCATTCTGACATTGTAACATCAAAACTAATTAGACACAACAATATCATCAACACATTAATGTACTGCTTGTTTTTGGTTGCTTAGCTTGGCTTGGCCAATGCCAGCTGCCCCTTTTACAGGTCAGCCATTTTATCAGAAATTTCCCTTGACCAGAAGTACAAACAGTAGATATCTGTAATTAGAAAAAAAAACAGAGAATATAGATGAATTAAAATTAAAAACTGACTGGTTTACTTTCATCATTCTGGCAGTATGAAAAGTAATTAAAAATTTATTTTCATGGGCCCCCATCTATGTGTTTTTTTGAGGAGGTGATAACTATGGTAGTCGAACGTCCTATTTTACAGGTTGTCACACACTTAAAATAATAAAGCTTTCAGATCAAAGAAAATTCTTCAGGAAACGTGGTGTTTATGGAGGTATCTCAAACCAACAATACAAACAATGCTCACAAAGGCATCTCCAACATTCATACAACCGTCATAGGACTTAATGGGGTAGTAGATGTGATGATGAGTTTAGTGATCCCAAGTCAAAGTGTAACTCATAACATACACACTACTAACTTATGCATATACATCAAAATTTCTGTGGAAGTAAACAGTTATAATTATGAAATCGAAATGAAATAAAATTTAATAAAAATGATTTTTTTTTTTTGTAACCAAAACGAGTAAAAGAAAAAATCAAAATTTATCTTGACAGAGACATTCTGAGACTCTGGCTAATAAATTTAATTAGGACAAACATATTGAAAATAAAACCACCAAACGTTTGCAAGTGATTGAGGAGGTGCGTAGGTGCATTAAGGCGTAGAGAGAAAAACTTTGGAGATAAGATCTACCATGGAGCTGTTCTTCCTATGTTGAGCTATGTGGTTCCCGGCTGCAAAAGGCTTTAACAATGATAAAGATAAATTGCTGTGAGATCAGCGTTTGATGATTCTTAGAATGATTATGGGCTACAGAACAATTTCTTTTTATGCTGCCATCTCAGGAATCCCCAATATATTTCTAGTTGAAGAAGATATCAACTCTACTATGTGGAAAAATGATTATAGAATATCATTCTATAGGTTCTAATAATCTAGTTCTTCCTGTCACTTACTTATTTACTTTATCCGGCGAGAAGCTAATATTTGCTTAGAATGCAATGATAATGAAGATGGGTACAACCAGACTGTATGCAGCCCTCCAGAGCGACATAGTAGTTCTAGGAAATAGATCAGACAGGGCATGCTTTGCTCTAACAACCAAACCGAAACACTGGTTGTAGAAAGTGCTCTTTTACAGCCCGACAGGAAAATATTGCTTGGGTTAAAGCAAAATCATAAAATTAACGTTTTATTATTCTAAGTAAAAGGGCAACCAAAAATCAACGGAAATGAAGAAGAGGAAAAGTTTCATAAAATGAAAAACATCGACGTAGCATAATTTCAAATACTGCAGTCGTATCTGAAAAAAAAAACTTGAGAGAGAGAAATTCAACAATTGGAATTTGGTATGGCAGGAATCTCAGACAGGGTTCCGAGTCCATAAAATTTTTCCCGTCAGTTAGCGCAAAATTGCAGATTAAATTGAAGCAAAACTATAAACAGATTCTGATTCTGACAGGACACGGTCATATAAGGTTTTAATAACAAAGGTTCATGTTTTACAGGACAGTCCCTGCCCAAGTGATGATGTAACTGAGTAAACTATGGAGCATTTGATCTAAAACTTTCTCGAGCCACTGATCAGGAAGGTGACTCGGGCCAAACTCGTCTGGCCGGCCAGTCTTGACCAGCTGACATTACCTCAACTCCACGACGAGTTCTTTAAGTTACCTGAGAAAATTTATTTAGATGTGAGATTGTGAGTATCCCAGTGTAAAGTACATAAGTTTGAGGGTGCATGATCATGCGTGTTTGTAGGCATGTACTAGTTAGAAAAGTTTGAGTGAATGGTCTGTTGAGTACATATGTATATCTCCTTAACGAAAAGTTACAGTTTAAAATGTTAAGGATAATGGTTGATTAATCGACAAAAGGTTCAAATATCAGCAAGTACCTAATCAAGATTTTATTCATACTTCACCTCATAATTTCAGACATTTAGAAACGTTCGAAAAAGCTTGTGTGTTTTATTCAAATTTGTAATAATCGATGTAATTTAAGTAATTTTACTTCATTAAATTTTCATTAATATTGGCAAGAATTTGATAGATGTCATAGATCTATTTTCAACTAAAAAATATTTGTTCAGTAAATCGTAGCAGAATTTAACTTATTGTAGATTTAATGTCATAAAAAGAATCAAGCTAATAATTCACAGGTTAAAATAAATAAATAAAATTTAAATAAAACATTTTTAAAAAACGGTAGTAAACAATAACAAAAAAATGTCGCTAAAAAATCCAAAACACTTCACAAAAAAAAATGTATGTACCAACATATATTATTTTTGTATAGAACACTTAATATTATTTTTTTCTTAAGATTTAAGAACAAGTTTAGTACTGCAGTAGGAAGATAAACATCGTCGGTTCATTGTTTGATTAAATTGATTGATACTTCACTTTATCTAGAAATTAAGCGTTAAAAGCAATAGGTAATTAATTAATGTAGTTTATTTACATTAAATTTTAACATAGTTTTCTTCAATTACATTCTTAATCTAGATCTTCTCCCCACAAATTTATATAAAATAGATAAAGATATGTTTTTCTTTGGATAGGCAATTATTATTGAAGTTCATCACTAATTATTTGATTACAAAACTACAAGTACTTCATCAAAGAGACTATATTTAATTATAAATTAGAAACGTATTATTATTCTAAGAAATTATTAATTTGTTTATTAACTGTATGTAAATTGTGTTGTCTTCTTAGTGAAGAATACGATTCTGAAATTTGGTTCAAACTCCGTGAGTTGAATTACGACAAAAAAAAAAGACCAACTTTAACTACGTCTTGATTCGGAATGAAGAGCGTAAATAAAAAAATGGAGTTAAAATAAAGTGCCTATTTATAACTATTTATGAAGATGTAATATACATTTTATCATTATTTTAACCAAATATTTACTGTAATGAAATGCCCAGCATAAAGGTCTGTAATATTTACTAAATTCTAGACATTATTACTGAAAATTTAATGCAGTAAAATTACTTAAATTATATCGATTATTACAAAATTTGAATATAACATAAGATTTTTCGAACGTTTCTTAATGGCAGAAATTATGAGCTGAAGAATGAATAAAATGTTAAGTACGCTGATGTGGGTACTTTTTGTGGTTTAATCAACCCTTACCCAAAAAAATTTTAAACTGTAACTTTGTCTAATAGTTGTAAAAAATGTATTCACTTCTTGTACATCTATCATATAGATATTTCATAACTGCAAAGTAAACACGATGGATTATGTAAGTTCAACAACAGGTGCAGTATATTTTGTAGAACGAATGGAAAATAAACTTTTCTTCAGTAGAAGAAGAACAGTATTCATGAGACGGCGAACGTTGGCATAGGGCAGATAATGGAAATAAATGATTTAATGGAAAGCGCAAAACATTTAAATAAAATTACTTCAAAGAGATTTCTGACAAAACTAATGTATATATGTACCAGCCTTTAACTCTGACTCCAGCGTCACCTCCATTTCACATAGTACGAACCATGAGCTCCAATAATTCAGTTTCATTTTCCCAGTCAAGATTTTTTTTTAAATTTTGGTATTTAAGGCGCGTCAACATCAGAAGTTATAGGCGCTCGCAGCTTTTTCCAGTGCACTGCCGGCTTTCGGACAGTGTTCTCTCGTTACAGACAACAATCTACGGGCCGTGAGCTGTAAGAAGCTCTTAGGAAGGGACAGTACCTTTTTTCAACAGTATCGGTAATACACTATTTCGTATAATTTAAAAAAAGGGCGCCGAAGAATGAATTTACTCGGGGCTCGAAATTGTCTGATTCTAAACCTTGTCTTGACATTAGAGTGTACAAACAATTTTTTGTCCTGAACTTGCAACTATAGTTGCGGCACCTTCTGCCAGTATCTAAATATGGTGTTGACAGCATTGTTAGAAAATAATAATAATGAAACTGTAACAGTAGCAGTATGAGGATCCGGCCTGATTATTTTGCCCCAGTATTCCTTTTTTTTTTTGTGGTGATACTGATGAATGTAGTAGGCAAAGAAGCCGGCAGGGCGCAGTTGGTTGACTGCTGGCAATCGGCGCATTGTTGCCATGGTAACCGATCTGATGGTGAGGGGCACAAGTTGTGTTGGGCAGGTGTGTCCAGCCCTAGTCTGCCGTACATGTCAGTGATATTTTAAAAGTATTAAAACCTAATTCAATGGAAGACTTCCTTTTACTTTACATCACTTATCTTTACGGCAATGCCGTGTAGTTCATCTGGCCACTAAGGGTAAACATCTACCAAGCTTGACGATGTCCTATAGAGGTAAGTCAGGTGTAATGTATTTAGAACCTTCCGCTACTATCCGGCGATATTTATTTTCTTTTACTAGTATGGGCTTAAATTAAATTATTTATAAGCCAGGAACAATACATCTTACCTTTAAATACAAATAAAAACGAAAAACCACCTAGAAAGAAAATTATATTTTGCGAATCCATTATGGTGGGCTTAAAATCATACAAAAAGTTGTTTTTATAATCGGAAGTGCAACATCTGTCAAGGCCACATACCTCTTCTAATAAGTGTGTACTGAATTCCAATTACACTTCCTATTAAAATGAAATCTGTCTTGTAAAAAACTGGATCTAATTAATTATTTTAAATAAACCCATTTTTAGTTGTCAAATTATTTGTATTTTTTTTTTTTTAGTAATATTATTAAGTTATTACCAGGTTCATTAAAGTACTTCATAGTGTCACACTATTAAGGTGAACTTATAATTTTGTTCTTTAATTCCAATTAAGGAAACCAGTGTATGAACTTTTGCACTAATTGTATACAGAGAAGTGCTGTATACCTTTTGCGTTTGTCACTCTTGTATTATTGTATTTTTTCAAATAAAGGTTATAATAATATTCAGAGAAGTGTTTACGTTGTTCATGCAAAACATGCTCTTTAATTGTTTGGGATAAAAAAACTAAATGTAGATGTCCATTTTATAACCATTAGAGTGGGCTTAAAGTGTGATTGGAGATAAGAGATGAAAAACAGTATGCCAAAGAAGAAGGTTCTTCAGTGCTGGGATTTCTTCTTATCCGCTTACAAACTACTGTCAGACCATTCCTATCTTTATGACTTTCTTGAAGTTCAAGTTGACCTACACGAGAATGGTTATTCCAGCGCTACAAGGTGTTCATTTTAAAAGATTACTCCTTATTTCTACCTTCAGTCAGCAAATGGGTGCGAAAGGTTTGGGAGAAGGTTAAAAAATAAATTAGCAACTTTCCTTTTAAAGTAGCTTCCAAGGCAATATTTGAATGCGTAGAATTTGAAAGCCTTAGCCACCACGACCTTCTTCCTAACGTACCCACACAAAATACTCGCTGTAAAGCCACAGATCCTCAGGTGGTGCTTAAGGTTGGATTCTAGGTGCTTAAATTTAAGCTTGATAAATCTTTGTCACAGTTTAGCTCTCCAGTCGCGATCGAAAGAGGTCTAAAGTTGTGAAGCCTGCTTAGAAACTCTTCCTTTTTTTATTGCCGTCTAGAATTTCCAGTGCTAGTCTAAGCTGCTTTTCCATGGTATTTCTTCGCTCCGTGTAACTAGCCTGGTTGCTGCTTAAGATAAAGCCTTTTGTTTTAAGGCAATGCAAAATGTCTGTTGGCAATTTAATCATCTTACCAACTTTCAGCAAACACTAGTGAACTATGTGGGATGAAAACTTCTCATTTCTGGGGATTTTTTGCCTTTCTAAACAATGGGTATGATCATTGTTTTATTCTATTAGGGAATAGAATGTCCGAGGGCGGTAGTCCATTTTATATATAACATCGGTCTGCAAAGTAGGCAGATGTACATAATCTAGCCGTGCGGAATGTGATTCGTATCGTTATCCAGGGGGACACTATTTGGAGCTAATCTACAATGCGCCAAATTTTGTTTTTAGTTTTACTTGTACCACAATTGACATAATTCAGGTTAAAAAATGAAATAATTTATATGCTATAACTCGGTTATATTTGTGAAAAATTTAATTTTCGTTTTTATATACCCCTGTTAACTACCCAGGCTATTTAGGGAAACCTCAGGAGAAACAGTGTTAGAAATAACCATTTCATGGAACCAAAACACCTCTCTCCAACTCCTGAGAGGTTTTATAATTTAAATAGAAATTTATAATTCTCTATTTTCTAGTAATTCATTTTTAAAAATTACTTTAAATGGAATTTATTTTTATACATTTGTAGAAAATGTTATTGGTTGGTGGGGAGGGACCACAATAACCAAAGCTCCTTCTGATCCATTAAATTATTTTAGAGTGACTTGTAATGGTGTGTGTGTGTGTGAATACGCTAAACTTATATGAGTGTGAGTGCAGTTGGCGCATGCAATAAGGATAACTGGGAACGTCCGATCCCTGATGAAGATTCCTCACATCCCTTCAGGGGATTGCGAAAAATAGTAGTATAATCATGGTTATTTCATTATTCAATTTAATTTGTTTTCTGTTCGCAGTGGATGGAGATGGCATCGGGGTGCCAGATATGACTATGATCTCTGATATTGATGAAGTGAGAATAAATAATAACTTGCGCGTCAGGTACACACGTGATCTCATCTACGTATCCTTTAATATAACTTACGGGAAAAAGTCAAGAGTGATAGTTTACGTCAAATAGATCTCTTAAGGGTGCTTCTAGTTTTTCTGGGTTCCTTCGTAGGAAAAGGCTGATAGTAATTTTGTAATGGTATCAAGTAAGTTTGCTTTAAAGTTCTATTTATCATGCAATGGACGGATGTACCTTATGCTGATTTATCTTAATTATTTTATGCTTCTCTCTTCTTGTGGTCACTCGAGCTGGGTCGGCACGCTGAATTTTCTGGCTTCCACACACGATATCTTGCTCAGCAAGACAGAGTCTTAGGTCCTAGGTCTGCCAGTAGCTTCTCCACTCATTCCCTCTTATCTCATCGATCTTGGTTTATCTGTTATTGAAAAGGAAACATTATGCTAAAATCTTAAAATGGAAGAAAACGACTTGGTGTGAATTTCTTAATTTTTTTTTATTTTATTTTTCTCATGTTTTTCAAAAACTATACTAGAAGACTTTTTGAAACATAGCATTCTGAAACTAATCAGATAAAAAAGACCTATCATTTTTGTTGGTTACTTTTTTTTTTTATCTGAAAATTGATTGAAGAGGTTTTCTACGAAGGGTTAATTCGTCTTAGCTTTAATGCCATTTCGGTGAAACGTACGATTCTACCTTCTTTATAAGGTTGGCGGTAAGTAATAAATTGCTATCTCTTCTAAGATTTTCACTTTCTCTTACTCTGCTATGTAAGAGAAGATATTGTAGTCGTTTAGATATTAGATTTGGAGTTTTCATTAGTAGTATCTACATATTTTGATGTCTGTGAGAAAGATGTCCATCATGACATTGTCTTACAGTTCAGGCACCCATGCACACATACATCTGACATTAATGTCATAGATTTCTTAGGATACTAACCCAATTTATTTATTTTTTTATGTTATAAATAAAAGTAATAGATAAATATTTCAATAATTATCATTATGGAAATTATCATTCTAAGTTTAGAAATAATCGATAAAGTCGTTTTCCAGAAAATGCTAAAACCTAAACTCTATTTGTAATTTTTCGCTTCCGGTTTACAGATTTTTTTATATTTGGTATAAGCTATGCTTTCAATACAACTTGATTTGTTTGGGCGACGGAATTATCTCTTAAGAGATGTTTTGAGTTGCTGTCCCCAAAGAACTCCTAAAAAAACATTTCTTGGGAAAACATTTATAATAAAATCAAAAGATATTTACGGGTACATAACAAATTTACATAAAATTTGAATGAAATAACATTTTCTTTAAAAAACGGTACACTCGTCTAGGCTGAAGTTGTTTACAATAAGATAACGAACATTTGATGCCATTGCAATCCTGCCGAATTTAATAAAATTAAGCTAAAATTTGGGAATTTTATCACTTACAAAAAAAGAGGAAAAGTAGTCTTTTTAGTGTAGCTCTCTAGAGTTCTATTCAGGCATGGAAGTTTTCTCAATAACAGCTTAAAAACAATTTTCGTTATTTTAGAGAATTTGTGAAGTTGATTTCAATAATGTAAAAGGCACAACGTGAATCCTCTAAATACTATAGAATCAACACAGTTTCCGTTATTAGTAAATTTATTTAAGTAATTTAATAAACTTAACATCCTAAACTTTTAATGTGAAATCGGCACTTTCATTTGTGAAAAATTGAAGTTTTAATAAAGAAATAGTGTATAAGTTTTTCTTTCAAGGTTTGTTTTCCTTAATGAAGAGAGCAGACATATGCTGGCACCATTCTTGTGTCTGTGAACCCTTACAAAGATCTCGAGATATATGGCACCGTAAGTATTAATTGATAAAATTGTAGTTTATTTAAATTATTAAATACTCTATTAAATTTTATGTATTTTTTTAAATCAATAATTCTAGAGTTGTTGTCGCCGACATATGCGGTAGAGTGTATGAGCGCGGACCGAAATTAAAGTAAAAATCTATCACAATTTTTTATTTTGTTTGAATAACAATAAATTTGCAATAAAGTTGTGACTTTAAACGTTTAAGTTATCGGCGGTTCATTCAGAACGGTAAAAATAAATAAATAAATACAAAATAAAAATTGTGTTCATTCAATTGCTAATTATAATTCATTTATTTTAAATCCTCTGAAATAATGCGATTAGTCTAATTGATAAATTAAAAACATTTATGAATTATAAAGGTGTAACAAACGTTTTTGCGTATTTTTCTTTCGTGAGCTACTTGAAAATTCATAAAGGAGGCCAATGCATTATCGATTCGTGCTGGATAGATTGTTTAATAGTTACAGAAAGGAAATGAGTCTTCACAATAATAATGCAAAGTCGGGCATTCATGATCCCTCCATCTATTTTAAGAGAAGCTGTAGAAAACCTGCAGGAAGGTTAAAAATGTCTCACTCTACCTTTAACATTTTTTTTATACTTATTGTAATAAAACTCCAAAAATACTGACTTTTTCTGCATCTTTCCTTAAAAACTTGAATACTAAATATTTTACTAAAAATGATTTCCATTGATTTAGGAACAAGTATTTGAATATCACAATCGTAAAATGGGAGCGTTGGAGCCTCACGTCTTTGCATTGGCTGAAGCGGCTTATAAAAACCTTCAGACTGAGGACAAAAACCAATCATGTGTGATTTCTGGAGAGAGTGGAGCAGGCAAGACTGAGGCCACTAAATTCATACTGCAATACTTGTGTCTGGTTACAAGCAACGTCAGTACATGGGTGGAACAGCAAATTCTAGAGGCCAATACAATTCTGGAAGCATTCGGTTTGTGTTAAGTTTTAAGGGGAATGTACTTAGGAAATTATGGAGGATTTATTTTTGGTGTATTGTTTTATGTAAAAGTGGTTTTAAAAACTTTTGAATTTAGAGAAAACTCTCTAGTATTAGTGAGTGCACCCGCGCAACTTTGCGACTTAATTTTCTGTAAACTTGCGGTTTTTTATATAATGTACATTTTCTCCATGTTGACTTATACGAATCTAATATTTTGTTTCTAATTTTCGATTCGATTACAAATTACATTTAACCGTTTCTTGTCGACGTGATTTTCTAACAGCTGATAAAAACATAAAAATTAACCGGAATAGCTAGAGAAAGTCTTAATGTAAAAAAAAAAATCTTAAAGTTTCGGGCACCATTGCGTTGTGGTCTTTAACTCTTTCTGGAACTCCTTACCTTCATCTGTCCGTCATTCTCTTACCCTTTCCATCTTTAAATCCCTTCTGTTCAGTTATCTCCTTTCTAACCAGCTATCTCCAAAATTATAATTGTATTCTTTTATTTTATTAATTTTAATTTATTATTTTCGTAAATACTTATTTTTATTTATAAACATTTAAAAGTTTGGCCGAACTAATACGGCCTCCTAGTGTTATGTGTTTATTCTTAGTATTTGGGGCAAAAGTCCCAAAATAATAAATTTATTTCTTCTTCTTCTTCTTCTTCTTCTTCTTCTTGATCATATTTACTTGTTGCCAACAGGCGGTTGTAAATTAAATTGAGTTAAAAAAGTGTAACTAATAATTATTTTCATTTATGTTCTCTTAAGGTAACGCAAAGACTGTTAGAAATGATAATTCTAGTAGATTTGGAAAATTTATGCAAGTATGTTTTGATAATAAATGGATGATAAAAGGCTGCATCATACAAGATTATCTTTTAGAACAATCTCGGATAACATTCCAAAGTGTCGGAGAACGAAATTATCATGTTTTTTACCAACTCGTCGAAGGTTCTAAGGTAGTTTTATTTAGTTTTCGAGAATTTTAGTATTGCGATCGAGCCAATTTTTTCGCAAATCGAATTTACCCCAAAATTACGTTGTTTGAATTTCTGCGTCTCAAATTCGGGATTCCGTGTGGGTGCTAGCTTCTATTTCATCAGATCTCGGTCAAATTTGTCAAGGTAACCAGAAAGGTAATCCTCAGGGGTCCTTTAAACCCAATTTGGAAAATTGGACTTGATCGCAGTATTTCTTCCTTAACACAAAACTTTTTATTATTTTATTTATTGGTGCCCGGAGCTTCTTTCAGTGCACTGCAGGCTTCCGAACAGTGTTCCCTTGTTACAGACAACACTTTCTATTACTGGACAGTGAGCTGTAAGAAGCTCCTAGGAAGAGATAAATCTGAGGACCAGCAGCAGCTGAATTCGAACCGTGTTGGAATGCAGTATTCGCTAACCACTCAGCTAATCCCTTCCTATCTGTTATTAATAATAAAAATTATCAAGAACCTCTTTCCATATTGGAAATTAAAAAATATGTGTTTTCCAGTGTAACAAGGATCTTGCGGAGCAGTTTATGTTGAACTCTGCAGATACTTTTCAGTATCTGAACCGCTCGGGATGTATTAAAATTGAAGGAGTGAACGATGCGAGAAAGTTCGATGGACTTCGTTTAGCATTTAATGTACTTAGGATTCCATTGAATATGTGTGATGGGATTTTTAGCGTACTGTCTGCAATATTATGGCTTGGAAATTTATCTTTTGAGGTAAATATTTATTATTTATTCTAATGTAAGTTGAAAATTAAACGAAGAAATTTTTCTTGAATAGTTCTTCCATTAGCAGTAAGCTTTTTTTTTGAAGTGAGGATCGGCTAGAGTGAAAACAAAATTAACTTTAGCTGTATGCATTAAGTTCTTTTGGATTCAATTGGTATTGGATTATTCTAGAAGCCTATCTTCTGCCGAAGCGGCCTAAAGAGGCTTTGGGAAGGTAGAACGTGACCCATTCTTTAGATGATTAATCTTTTACCAATAATGTTATTCTGGTTTATTCTCAAGCCATTTCGAGGTATCGGGAAATGAGGTGTAAAATAGGTTTGTCAAATCAGGCTCTTTTAACCCTTTAATGTGACCTAGTTTCCAGGCATGTGATGCGCTCACATTCATTCATAGGGTATGAGCTCTGTGGATTTTGTGGTTAGCTACGAGGGTTGGCTGAAAAGTAATGCACACATGCTTGCAGAGCGCGAACGAAGAGCTTCAATAAGAGATTCAAGAAAAATCAAAAGAATTCTTCAGTGACGGAATGAAGAAACTTGTTTCACGTTGGGAGGAATGTATTAGCGTTAATGGTGACTACATTGAAAAGTAATACATAATTGTGAAGCTTAAGAATTGTACTTTGATATACTTTTTGTCCGAACTTGATAACACTTCTTTCCCCCTCTCCTTGCATGTGTGCATTACTTTTCAGCCAATCCTCGTAGAATGGCGATTAAAGACGCGGACAGAGCTGATGTCGTTACTTTGTTTTCAAAAACCAAAAGAATTGTCTAAATTTTTCACTGAATTTTAGCCATAAAAAGAAGTTATTAAGAGAAGAGTTAACATACTCTTTCTGGTTTTATTTCTAAAATAATTTTTTCATAACATAACATTGTTTGAGTTGCAGGAAGATTAAGTTCATGCCGATTAGTATGAACTGTAGAAAAGCTTGAACTGCTTCCTACAAAAGTTATTCTATTTTAGAGATGTATAGCAGGCGAGAAATTATTGAAACATTTATTAAAATTCATTTTGTTTTTAATCTGACCGAATCGGACTAATTAAAGGGATGTCTCTTGTGGTAGTTATGTAAGCACACATTATACCTTTTTTTGTATTTCATCCAGGATATAGATGGTGAAAAATGCCAGTTAACGGAGGATGACAAGTCTATTCTGGCCACTGTTTCCAAACTACTTGGACTTCAGGTGGAAGATGTGATCCAAGTTTCTCTTGTCAGACAGATCAACGTCAGAGGCAACATTACAGAAATACCCCTCAAATTTCAGGAAGTGTGTCAAAGTTTTATATTAATTTACAAAACACTAGTTTAAAGTAGACGTGAAATTTTTGAAATAGAATTTTCTCTGAAAAAAGCTTTGAGGTCCCAAATTTTTTTTTTATATTTATTATTTTTTTTAATTATTCGCTGTGTAGCCAGCATAAATTTAAAAAGGAAACTCGCAAATAATTTAAAGTTCAAATTTCGTATTAGTTTAGACAAGATAGATTCGAGAAAAGTTTTTGTAAAAATTATTTTACAAGAGGAATCCCATTGTGCTGTAATAATAGAAAATATTAGAAAATTCATTTAATTATTCAGGTATAATTTAAATAAGAATAAAATATTGTCAAAACTTAAGATTTATATTTATTTATTTATTTATTTAATTTTACTTCATTTTTTATTTTATTTTTTTGTGATTTTATCTTGTTTATTTATTATGCAAGTTGTTTTTTGTCAATAACGCAATATGTAAAGTTGGCAGTAGCAATGTACAAAATTAATAAGTTTACATTTACAGACGTTCTAAGTAACAATGTATTTAAAATGCATTACATCTATATTTCTTGAAAAGACATTAAATATTTTGAAACGTCGGCATCTGTAAACCTTTTCACTTGTTTTCACTGATTAATAAGAATAAAATTGGTTGCAAAAATTGTTGGTTTAGGTTTTCAAAATTACGAAAATAGTTGAGTGAACGCGAATATCCTACAATTACTTTTTTCAACTTAGGAGTTATTACTATAATTTTAATTGATATTAACATTACATTTGTTTAATATCGATTGCAATACTAGGATGGAGGAAAGGGATTTGCGCTGTGGTTAGCGAACTGATTTCCCACGTGGAGATCCGGGGTTTGAATCCAGCTAGTGGATCTTAGATTTTGTCTTTCTAAGAACTTCTTATAGTCCACAGTTCGGTGATGGACAGTGTTGTCGGTAACGAGAGAACATTGTCTGGATGCTGGCGGTGCACTTCAAGGAAGTTCCTGTCGCAAATGACTTCAGATGTTCATGCGTCCTTAATTAGAAAAAATAATAATTAGGATGGCATTTTAGAGGGATGCCAAAAATCACACGCCTTCGCTTGAACTGTTCTAAAATGATTTTTCTCTGATGAAAATAGTGCAGGTAAAAGTGATCGTCCTTAAATGTGTAGCGTGTATTCAGTCTAAATGAAACTTCTGTTTGACTGAATCTCCATTGTCGAAGTTTAAAACGTTCCGTGAAAACAACATATCCACTAACGAATAGTTATAAAAAGTGAAGATTGATGTACTAAAACTCAATTTCTTGGTTGCAGGCTAAAGAAAACCGACACGCAATGGCAAAAGCGCTATACTCGCGTACTTTTGCTTGGCTGGTAAATCACATCAACACGTGTACCAATCCAGGCCTCGATTCATCCCGTTTCCTTGGAGTACTAGATATTTTTGGTTTTGAAAATTTTGCTGTGAACTCTTTTGAACAACTCTGTATCAATTATACAAATGAAAAACTCCACAAGTTTTTTAACCATTATGTTTTCGCTTTGGAGCAGGACATTGTAAGACTAATTGCTTTAACTTTATCTTAATCAGCCTAAAGTGGCAATTTGTCTTAAAATTAATATTGAACAGGTTTTCTTTCTGTCTTAAGTATCACCAAGAAGGTATACAGTTTTCGCATATTGAATTCACTGACAACACGTGTTGCCTAGAACTGATAGAGAAGCCTCCCAGGTGCATTCTGAAACTGCTCACTGAACAATGTCACATGCCTAAAGTAAGTTTGTTCATTTAAGTTTTGTTTAATTTTTAAGATTACATTCTCAATCATGGTTTGAATCTACACATTTTAATCACCGGTCAACTGGAAGGAAGGGTGTAGTGCGGTGGGTGTTATGTACCCGGCCCTACGATCGAGACGACTTTGAATATAACGCTTGTATTAAAATAATATATTTTATGTAATAATTATTATGTTTTCAAACGTTCAATTTAATTTGAAAAATGTGTTTTTTATTTTATCTAATTTTTAGATTGATTACAGCATTTACAATGATGTAATTATCACTTTACATCCCTCCACCTAACTGCTTCACAAGTAATTCTTGCGATTTTCGCTAGATTGTACAAGCGTTCAGTTTTCCTAATTCGATTCAGGAATTCCTAAACCTGCGTGATCCTCAAATTGATAATTACAAGTCAGTTGATTGTAATAATAAGAGTGAGACGGTGCTGAAACTAACGAACGAAATTAACACAGAACCTGGCAAAGGAATTTAGATGTCACATTTCAACGTTTTAATTGATGGATAAAAAAATATAAAGGATTTAAAAATATACCTAAAACATTCACTTGCGATTCACATAATACATTTTACATTATATTAATTTTCAAATTAGTATTTTAATGTTAATATTTAATTAATATTCCCAATATTATTTTTCAAATTAATCATGATTTTGAACAAGAAATAGAAAAAATGAACTGGAAAACCATCAGTGCATTTTTAAAAATATTGTAATGAACATGTATGTAAACGAATACTAAATCCAGAAAATATATTTTTTTAAATTTGATAAAGTACTGACATATTGAAATATATTTTAAATAAAAGTTAAGATCTTATAATAAATTTCCTTAATTTTTTAACTGCATAGAAATTTTTAAATTTATGTTATGCGAAGAACATTTAAATTTAGTTTCCATATTATGCATTGAAAAAGAAATTTCCATAAATGGCTATTTTTCAGAAGTTAATAATGACATAACAAAAAAACACACATATTTAAATAAATAAATTGTAAGCTGTAATGTTTAAGGGATCAATTGAGATCGGATAGTCTACGGCAAATCTGTTGTCGAAAACATTGCGTAATTCCTCTATTCCGTTAGAGTCCTTGGCGTTTTTATCACTGATATTTCCAGCATAGCAGCTTATTTATTGACTGATCGGTTTTTCGGACTTTCATCTATTTTTAGAGAAAATCAGTTTGTTGTAAACAATTTGACTTCAATTATGTTTCCGGACCGTACCATATTTGCTGATTGAGTGAGAAAGGTTACATGGTGTGCTTGTCTGTTATAATGTTAATGAACATTAAAATATTGGCAAAAATAGTGAAATACAATTAATGAAGCACAGTCCGTCTTAAGGTTTCTGTACGATTTATGCATAGGTGATGTTTTACAATAGAATTGCAAATTAGAAGTTATATTTCGTATTTTATACAAAGGGTTATTGTTTAGGTCTGAGTTTGGGCAGCGTTTGTTTGTACTTGGTGATTTATTAATAATATTAGGAGTGTAACCAAAATTTTTCAACTTGCTAAAAAAAATTCAAAATGTTGTCTCATCAGCTTTTTTACTTCTATTTCTAAAGTAAAAGGAATTATTACATTCGTTCCTCTAGTACATATTTTCTATCCTTCATACCTGATTTTTTTTTTCAGGGATCTGATGGTGCTTATCTGGTCAATTTGCACGCAGAATTTGAATCTCATCCTCAGTATGTGAAAGGTGACGATCGACGAAAATGGGAAAAAGAATTTGGTATTGACCACTACGCTGGAACTGTAACATATTCTGTGGAAGGTTTTGTGGACAAGAATCGAGATGTTCAACAGGATGTGTTCTTTGATTTCATGAGTAGATCCACTAATGTGTTTGTACAGGAGTTAACGATATACCAGGTTTGAATACAAACGTTTGAATGTATAAAGTATGCCAATGTTTTAATTTTTATTGTAAATATTTCATTAACTTTGTATTTTAGGATCTACTTGGAGCAACGTCCACCAGAATGGGTACCGCTGGAATGACACTGGCTGCGAGAGGTACCAGTAAAGGCAAACCTACTGTCAGTGACACCTTCAGACACCAACTACAAGCTCTTGTAGATGTTTTGCAAGCCACAAATCCATGGTAATTCTTCAATTTCTTAGTCTTCTTATACAGTATAAGTCCAATTTCTGAACGATAAAACTTCAGACAGGTTAGGCAATAATATCAAGTATAATAATATCAAACATCCAGGCGTCAGGTTAGACAATAATATCAAGTCTAAGATAGTATTTGGACACTTCGGATATTGTCAATTTACCATTAAGTCCTCTCACATTTTAATAAAAAATAGTTAACT
Organism: Rhodnius prolixus; assembly: GCF_049639745.1. Classification (NCBI taxonomy): domain Eukaryota; kingdom Metazoa; phylum Arthropoda; class Insecta; order Hemiptera; family Reduviidae; genus Rhodnius; species Rhodnius prolixus. The sequence continues at coordinate 7,056,573 of NW_027411635.1, read as the reverse complement.
AAATGCTTGAAATATTTTTAATAATTTCAATAATTGCTTGAAAACCCATACATTTCTTGAATACAATAACTTCTCTGCTCTTCTCGGACTCATCAGTCGCTAGAATAGTTGCACAGTGCACTACAATTTATGTTTTTTCTTTTTATGCAATTTGATATTGTCTCTTGATGGAAGAGTTTTTTAATTCTTGTTTGACACAAGAGGCAATCATTTATAATACGAACGCGAATATAAAAAAAATCACTGCCTTACTCATTTGTGAAGTAAATCTAATTATATTTTATTTTTATAATAATAATTATTATTTTATTTTATTTTTATTTTTTGGATGGAAATACGTTTAGCAATACTTTAACGTGAAATTGAAGTAAGAATTTCCAGGATTGATGATAGAGCTGTAAACGTTTGCCAGTTATAAGTGTAGCTAATTGCTAATAAGTCGTGTATTTCTTTACATTTTTAGGTATGTTCGTTGTATAAAACCAAACATGAAAAAATGCGCCAATGAATATGATGAAAAACTAGTCTTAGATCAATTAAAATATCTAGGAATGTTGGACATAATCCGAATTCGGAAAGAAGGGTACCCAATCCATATGCCTATAGATCAGTTTTGGCTAAGGTACAAATGCCTCTCAAAAGTTAAGCGTGCTTCTGATTTGAGAATTGCTATCAGGTAAGGGACATTGCACTTTACAGTACTCTGAAACATTATTTCTTACATATCAGGCTTGTTACTATAATTAAAAAGTTTGTGGTTTGTGTGAGTAGTAACAGTTTGATTCAAACTCTTTATACATAACATTTCTGTCTGGTTTAGAGTTTAGAGTTTAATTGAATTAAACTCTAAAGTTTAGAGTTTTTAGGTTAAGAGTTTAATTGAATAATTATTCAAATAGTATATTTTTGCTTAGTGACCTAATGAAGCGTTATTCCATTAATAACAAAGAATGGCAGTTGGGCAAGTCAAAAGTATTTCTTCGTGGATGTGCCCACGAGCCTTTGGAAGACATGAGGAATAGTGTTCTCCAAGCTAGCGCACTGCTAATACAGAAAATATGGAAGGGCTATTATTGTTACAAGGGTTAGAATCTAAAAATTCATTACTTTGAACTTTCTGTTGCTGTTTTATCTGATTTTTTTTTCACATTGGTATAAAAAAAAGAAATAGAAAAAGTTATGTAATGCCTAGTTTACCACATTACATATTAGCTTAGCGATCCTCGCCACTAACCGCTTGGCTACATTGAGATTATTGGGCTTAAACAAGTGGGCTTTAGACTGATTAGCTGAACTGAAACACGGAAAATAGCAGAAAATCTAAGTTTGACAGTAAGATTTTAGTCAAGCTCTAATATTCGGAAGTACCCTTTTGCTCGACTTTGTTTCTAAGTGTCTCAAGATTTTCACAGTAAAAAAAAAAAAAAAAAGCAACGGGTTATTTTTGAACTTGCTGTATTATCCAAGCGTATCCTGACTTTTTATTTTAATTTGAAAGATTTTCCTCAGTCAACTTTTGAAGATTATATAAGTTTTTCCTTAGATTGTGACACAAATATCTGCGGATCAAATACCTTCACAATATTAGCTATGATAATAATAACTGCCACCTAAAGTGTTACAGAGAGTGCAATATACAGACAGACTACTAATGTAATTGTTAGGAAGATTGCAACCTTAAGCATCTCTGTAAAAGCCAAAGTGAGAGCACTATGATTAGCCTAGAGAATCCTATGCTAACACCTATTTATTGAGGAGTCTTAAGTGTGCTCCATTAATAACCTCCCCCTCCATTATTACTCCGATATGCATAGGAGAGGAATTAAAAGTTTCGCTACAATTTCAGTTCTTCTAAATGTTGGGGCCACCTCTTTATGGAAGCGAATGCTGTGTTTTTTATTGATTTAATTAATTTTATTTTCTAAATTTTTTACTAGCTAGAATATAACGATATATTAATGTTCAGTAATCAGCATAAAATTAAAAATTATTTAATTATAATTGTATAAATCATTGCAATAAGAGAAAGAAGTCTGCATATTTTCATGAAAATATTTATCTCCTCTGAATTTTTTAGAATACGTGGTTACGAGAAATGCAGTAGTGAAAATACAGCATGCATTTCGTGGCTGGAAACTTCGCCTTTGTTTCTTGAAAAAGAGAAGGGCAGCTATTGTGATACAGTCTCATCTGAGAGGTGTCTTTGCACGTGAGGTATGAGCTTTGATTGTTACAATAATTTCAAGGTCATTTACCTTATTTTTGTCAAAGCTTGAAATTAAAACGAATAGTATTCATAAGAGCTAGCTAACAAATCACCCTATTTCAACAGTTCCACTGGGACTTGAACGCATTGTTTCGTGCTATCCAGTGCTGTTACGTTGAGCTTTAAAAATTATGAAATTATAGCATTTTTCTTATTGTAGGTTGCTTTAGCATTGCGAGAAATGCGTAGAGTAGAGGAAGAGATGAGAAAACGGGAGAAACTTGAAGAAGAAAAAAGATTAAGAGAAGAGCAAGTCGCTAAAGAGCAATGGTTAGAACGTGCCAGTACTGAGGAGAACGAACGAAGGTAATCTAATGTATATAAATTTAAAAAAATGGAAGAAAACTTCTACTCTTACTTATTCTTACTTCTACACTTCTTTTATTTTTTTACTGCTATACTACTTTTACTTTGTTAGAGGAATTTTGCGACCCCGTATGCAAATATTACTGTAATTTTAAGTTTGTGTGACCTACACAACTTTGCAGAATAAAGTTTTATTGACATTTCATTAAAAATGTGAGGCCTTTTAAACACTAATTGTGATTTTATTAAAAAAATAATAAGCAAAAATGAAAATAAAATTAGTAATTAAGCAGTTTTGCTCGATCGTTATTTTTCACACTCGGGATTTGGGCAGTACATTGCAAAAAAAAAATATATAGTATTGTGAGGGGGAATGTAAGTAAGGAAACAAAGATTCAACGAAAAAACAGAAATTTATTTAGAAGAACAAAAAAGAAATCTCTTGACAAACATACGGAAATAATAAAGGAAATAAAAAGGTCTCTCTCTCCCTCCGGGGTCCTCCGAAGCCACCTCTCGCTCGCGGGTTGAGTTCAGACGCAGAGTAACGATCCCAAGACTATTACTTGCCCACGCTCTAGGCCGTACTGACTGCTGGCTAGAACCGCGAGCCTCACCTTTCGGCGCTCGGGCGCTACCGCCCGTTTCCGCTCTCTCTGTATGAATATAATTCTGCGAATTGAAGTTGTAATTTAAATTTTTGCGATCTTCCGCTCTGAGTTTGATTCTCTTACTCGCGGTCAGAACAATGTCGAAGAATTGTAGTTTCGTAGTCGTAGGATTTTGAGACCGTATTTCAATAATGAAGTAAATATAAGAATCCTGTAAACGATCATAAAATCAACCAAAGCACAGGTTCACTTCGGACCCACGTATTTCAATAATAATAAGAAAACAATTTAGGATTTTTAACTACATACTATTACCTGCAGGTAAAACTGTTAACTCTATTCAAAGATTTGACTTTAAACCATCACTTATGATTTGTGATTTTATGCAGTGTGACGGAAGCGGACACAGTGGCTTTGTCGCAGATGGCCACCCATTTAAATCACCGCCTGGTCGAACCGTTGAGCGGAGGAGAATCTGTGGACTTAGACAATCTATTTGCGTTTTTGTCTGATGTACAGACCAGCAATTCTCCAAAAAATCATATAATAGATGAAATCGGACATAAAATGAATGAACTAGTATCTGATCTGGATGTTGAGGTATTTTTTTTTATTTTACGTACTCCTTCTAAAGAGAAAGATATCTTATATATCTTATATAATATGAAAATGGCTCCAAACCACATAAATTTGTAGATTCGTGTACCTTACTAACTACATGTAGATCTTTCTTTTTTTTTGTCAGAATTAATTTTTTAGAAGGTTTTTGGGAAATAAAAGTATTGTAATTGAATTGTAAAAAACAAAAAACAGCTGGCCGGATATATTGTATGCGTACAGATTTTAAATTTTGAGATTTCGCCGGAAATATCCATTTTGAGTTTCCCTGAGTACCAAAAAAGCAGTGATATTGGTATAGTGTAACAGTCTAATCAGTGGAATGTACTGACAGTCTACTGATCAGTACACTGGTTTTGAGATTTTCTTTATACTTCGTGTAGTGATTGATTATAAACATGTTAATGTACAACTTGTACTTTTCCCTGTAAATTTGATTTTGGGTACTTCAGTGATTGATTATAAACATGTTAATGTACAACTTGTACTTTTCCCTGTAAATTTGATTTTGGGTACTTCTGCGTAAAGGGGTTGATTCTCTCTAAAATGCCATTTTTCTGTAATCATATCTTGGTGTCTACTGTGAAGGTAGTTTTATGTGTTGCGGAAGTCAAACTTCATAAAATATACATAGACTTATGACTTTAATTTGATTACTTTTCTATAAAAATTCGTTTTAGAATAGTTGTCGATAAGAGTGGTGGTAGGCTTCCCCGTAAGGTTACATTTCAATGTAATGTATGGTAAAAAAGAAGAGTGTAGGTAAGAATATAATATGACTCAAATGTTCAAGGTTTCGAACAAAATTTGTGGGTTAAAAATCTTGAGTAAGAGAAAGTCGTGTGAGTGTTCATACCAGATTTTTACTTTCTTCTTCTATTCTAGTAAGAAAAGTAAGGTATTAAGATTGTGCAACTTTTAGATTTTTATATTTTACCGAAAATATACGTTTTGAGGCTCTGAGCCTAAGAAATTGGCCTCACTCTCTCTTGCTGTGTGAATGTGTGAACAAAGAAATCTTAAAAACGATGTCACCAGAAACTCAAAATTTAATTGTATTTTATTTTATTTTTAATTTTTTTTTTGTTTTGTGATTATTATTTCAGTTAGAAACTGTAATTCAGCAAGAGCTGGCAGGACTACGGGAGGACGAGCTACTAGGAGGGCCGAGGAACACCAAGGTGTTGAAGGCGCCTTCACTGCCCGAGCCCACGGAGCCGCCGCCTCCACCCCCCGCACACAACTCACCACCTCTACTGGCGCCGTCAGAGCAGCCAGCAGCCAGAGGCGAATCGGACGGACAGGAGCCCATCTACGAGTGCGTGCGTCCGCGAGAGGATGGCGGTTCACCCACTCCTCTGCCCACACCCATTAGTCCGCCGCCTCCAGTGGCCGCTGGCGTCTCTCCTGTCCTTCCACCTCCTAATGTTAGTGTAACTTTATAAAGAGGCGCCTTTGCTTTTCTTACTGGTTTATTAAAATCGTTCCTTATTCTTGCAGCAAGTACTCTACTGTTGCCAAATTGTATTGGAGCAATTTTAACCTCAAGCGTAAAATTGAAAAAATTGAACGCAGATTTTCAATTATTAGTTTAATCGGAAATAAAAGATCAGAATGACTCGAAAGTGGACTAACTTGAAAGTTCAAATTTGATTAAAGTTATAAGTGCCACTAGGCTAACAATAAGATTCGGTCAGCCATAAGAATGTGCCAATTATGTGTATATATAAATGTACAATATATTTATATAAGTATATAAATTTCGGGTTAAACTACTTGTATTCTGGCTTATGTTTTCAAACCTATTACATTTAGATATTGCATAATATGTATATTCGGCCATCCTAATGTCTTATATATAAATATATATATTGTAATTAAGCGGTGTTGAGATGCGGAATTCACATTGTTTTAAACAATACTAATTGCTATTAGTATAAAACAATACTAATTGCTATTAGTATAAAACAATACTAATTGCTATTAGTATAAAACAATACTAATTGCTATTAGTATAAAACAATACTAATTGACATTAGTATTAATCAATTCTAGCGCATTGGTATAAATATTATTACCGCCCTGTGTGAAAATTTGCCACGTTAATATGTCGTAACCACTTCAACACTCGAAGGCATTTTGATGAGCGCGACCTCCTAATCTGCCTTGGAAGGATGTTTAAGGAATACCTATTGTTTACAATGCATTTTTACTGAATTTTATTCTCTTTTTTCTGCGATTTTCAAAGCCATTAATAGGATTGTTAAACAATGTTTGGACCTGCAACGCTAAATAGTGTCAGCATAGAAAAAGGCAAGCTAGAACAGATTTAATCTTTAATATTATTCCGTATTACGAATCCAACCAAGTATTCAGTAATTCAGCTTATTAACCTAAACTTTTTCATTTCTTTTACAATTGTTTCTAAACTTACATAAATTCAGTCATCTAAATATTACACCTAATTATGCCACCATCAAAATTACAAATAATACGTCTAGTGCCGCCAAAACGAAACCCAAAGTTCAACAATTATGAGTAAAAAGTAAAATAAAATTAGCACAATACTAACAGAAGACATACGTATTAATAATTAATACATATTAATTATTACTTATTAATACGGATTTAAAAAAAAAAACAGTATTTAATAAACATTCGTATTTTTTTTTTATGGTGAGTATGAAGTAGGAGAATCGTAGTAAAGAAAAGTTACATGTATGTTCCAACCATTTTTTTTATTTTTTATTTATTAATTTTTTTATGAATTTTCTGCATCATTATTAGGTAGCCAATTGGAGGTGTAATGGAACTCAGGATGGAGCGGAACGAGGACTGCGACGGAAGTATCGTGTCGAAAAGAAGATACAGGAAATGGAACAGGACAATACTCTATTTTCAGCGCCCTTAAATGACACCTACCATGATATTGTAGAATTCGCCCAGACTTACTTTAACTCTCACGAGAGAACTCCAGAAGGTAGTCTTTTTTCACCTTGTTGTTGTGTTGGTTTTATTGTATTTGTAACTTATATTGCCAGATTAATAGTAGAAATATTTTTCAGGGACCATTATAGCAACTCTTACACGTAAAAATAAGGTTACAGAGATGATGCCGAAATATGAAATGGTAACCTATTATAAAGGTTCTACAATACCCACTTCACATATACAGATGTATGATCCAGATAATGTTAATATGGCTTGCTCAATTTTTAGGGTAATCTATTGTAACCTTTTTTTATTGCTTTTATTATCTCAAAATAACGAGGATAACTCGAGAAAGATTTGAGATATGAGAAAGTACTTGGCATGTTTTTTCGCAAAATTTGTTTTCAGTTGTCGTATCAATGCCTATATATAGCCAAGAGATGTTGTTAGGCGTTCCACTAAAGCGCCATCACAATATTTACGGTACGAATATAACCCTGTTTATATTAAGAAGAATCCCAAAAATTATTTGCAAACTTAAAGGAGTCACTTTACTGAGTCTTTTTTTCTCAATAAACACTTCACCAATTTTCTTTCTACTTTTCAAACGTTCCTCTTTTTCCGACTAAATTTCCCAAGAAAATTCGTTTTAAAGGGTGATTCTGCGGGAGGAGTGAAATCACGTGTTCACCATGCATTACAATTTAGTATTTTATAAGGTAATAACATTTGTACAGTATTGACAAGAATCAAATTTGTTGCGAAACTTCTGAATTCTAAACTAATTGAAAATTAGTTGACCGCTAGTGCGTATTTATTGATACTTTTTTCAGTCTTTAGAACTGTCGCATTTTTTTTTTCCAATGATTTAAGGTGCGTCAGCATCTGAAGATATTGGCTTTTTTCAGTGCCCTGCCGGTCTCCAGAGAGTGTTCTCTCGTTAAAACAACACTGTCCACCACCGGGACAGCAGTGAGCTGTAAGAAGCTCCTAGGAAGAGAAAATCTAAGGGCCAGCAGTTGGATTCGAACCCGGGACTTCCGCGTGCGAATCCAATACGCTTACCTTAATTTAATCCCTTCCCTGTTTGTTTGAACTTTGTGTATAAGATCTATAACGTTATCTTTTGTTTTAAAAGTTTAACTATTGCATTATATTACATCATTTTTTCATATCTCAAAAACTTTCTGAGTGACTCTTGTTAGATTCAACAAAAACAGTTACAAACTAACTTTTTTTTAAAACAGGATTTATGTAAATACATGAAAGGTGAACATAAAAATGAAGTTCAAGTTATACAATCTATAATAGGTGCTGGTTTAGAAAGAGAAGAGTTGCGAGATGAGATATTTGTACAGTGCATGCGACAGTCGACGAACAATCCGAGTGCCGAGGCTACAGAGAGGCTGTGGTTACTGCTGTGTCTGACAATTGTAGCCTTTCAACCAAGTAAAATGTTATTTAAGGTATTTTGTTCAGAAGATAGACAACTTTATGCTAAAGTTTGTTATGGTTTACCGTTTTAATGTTTTGTTTATAATTTAATTATTTTTTCAGTATTTTATTTGCTTTTTGAGAAAGAACTTGCAGTGTGAAGGAAAACTGAGACAATACGTGCAGTGGTGCATCGATAATTGCAACAATGCTAAAGCATCTTGTCGCCAGTATCCACCTTCTTCTGTAGAAATCGCTGTAGGTGTTATATTTCTAATAAGGCTTGTTTTCGTGATAGTCAGAATAAGATAGGTTTGCTCGTACTGAACGTTTTTATTTTCTCACGTAACTTTTTGAGCCAATGTTGCTCAATCAGAAATGACCACTTTTGTTACTTGTAGATTTATTAATGTTAATAACGGTAACTATTTCAGGCAATGCGTCGTTTGGGAACTATAGTGTGTCGCTTCTTTTTCCTTGATGGAAGGACTAAAGCGATCGACGTACACCCAACCGATACTGGAGGCGATGCTACAGCTAAATTGGCCGACAAGTTGGGATTAAGTAAGACTGATGGTTGGGCAGTTTACCAGAGTCGGCCGGATGGTGAAGAACATGTTAGAGCACATCACTTTCTCTACGATGTGATAGCACAATGGGAGATGTTAGTAAAAATGTATCATTGTTTCATTTTTATTAACTGTTAATATTATTTCTATTAACTGTTTCTATAATTTAATTGTTTTCTTTTCACTACTATATTCACATAAATTTTCCGGGAAAATGTTTCAAATAAAAGTGATACCTTATTATATAATAGCCTAGTTTAATGGTAGTTTTTCGTAGCTGTTTTCGAGAAAATTCCAAAAGCTGAGAAAGCTATAAAATGCACTTCTGGCTGATAGATTTTCTACAAACTTGGAATTTTCAAAACACTTAATATCCCTTAAATATAGGCTGTCACACATAAAACGAGAATTTTAGAACTATGTTGTAGCCTCCATGTGCAACATGTAGAAAAACTGCGGAACTCTAAACTACTTTGCTATTTAGAAATCATAGAGCTAAGGACCGGGCTAGATCGTACTGTTGCCACAAAAATATTTTAGAAAACTATAGTTTGAATGTGTGGAAGAAGTTCCGTCGTTTTTCCTAGTTAAGTCGTCAAGGTTATTGCCCTGAAAACATACGATGAAAACCCGTGTGTTATCACAGAATATCAAAGTTCCTTCTAAGTTTTACGGAGCGTAAGTTGTTTTTTGATCAATTGACTTATGATTTCTAAATTGCGAGGCTGCTGATTGCTCCACTATTCTTGTTTCCTATTGTAACGGCATAAGAAGAAAACAGTTCATTTCAAATGTTCAAAAAAATTGTTATTTTATAAGTATTTTATTTTTTATGTAATTCCATAGATAGTAGAATTGAATAATATAAAGTCCCTTAAGTGGAAGGTATATCAATGCAGCTTTCTCTCGTGTTAAAGATTTGAATGTCAAGATTTTTTGTCAAGACACGGGGCATCATGCATTGCGTCCTTCTTAGGTCTACCTACAGATGCTAGATGAGACCAATCACTCTGCAGCGATTCCAACGAATTTAGATTTCTGAGAAATTTCGTATCTCTGAAGCTAATAAGGTTCAAGATCGAGTAAATCCTATTCCAACATCTGGTATTTACTCAGACTCTATAAGGAAGTTCCAAAGCTGGGAGCCACTAGTCACAATAACCACTTCTAGTGCCACTCCCATCCCACTTTTCCAATGCCTTCTTAGAGATGTTCATAAGTTAGCTCCTTTTGCTCAACTCACAACCATTAGATAAAGAGGTATAACATTTAAGGTATATTTCAAAGCCGGAGTGGAACGAATTCTAAGCTGACTCTGTTGGCCTAATCCTAGAAAAAGTAGACTTGGGAACACCTTGCCAAGGTCTTTTGGGCATGCATCAAAAAAATGTTTAAGCAAATAAATGTTGCGTGTTCGTAAAATATCTCAAAAAAAACAAAAACAAAAAACAAAACGTGGTATTATATTAATTATCGCATCCACATACCTAATAATGGTTTTGTATGTAAAATTTTAGTTAATCTTTTAATTGTTACTACTGCGTGTGTTGAAGAAAGTAGAAGATGCTGCTACAATATAGATCCACCTAGGCTAGTCATTAGACCTACTTTAATAGCTACCAATTATATTGTATTTAATGATGCAGAGTAAAATACCTTTTTTAAAAAAAAATTGGATAAAATTTGCAGTATTCATTTGCAATTATTTTCATTTTCTAGCAAACAAAACTACCAAGGATCTAGTAATTCATCGTTCATGATAGTGAACAAAAGGAATAACAGCACTACGCTTGGTTGTGGTGAAAATAGATTCATCTTCAAGAAAAGGCTGTTCCGCAACACGAGGGAAATTTCACAAGATCCAGTGGAAGTAAACATGTTGTATGCTCAAGCTGTTTATTCAGTTGTCAAGGTACGTGTCTGGTTTGGAATACTCAATTTTTTTAACTGCAAGTCCATGCTTGCTGATAGAAATAATTAAATATTCTTCGTAGAGTGATGATTTCCCAGTGAGTGAGAAGGTGGCAGTCCAGCTAGCTGGTCTGCAAGCTCAAGTGGCCTTGGGAAACCCTAAAGAACATGGTCACCTTGAGTACTATACAGACGTTGAAACTTATCTTCCTTACCGTATTTCCAGGATACGTGGCGATGATGTGTGGGTGAGTTTAGCGCTATTGTTGTAATTAAATTAGGGGTATAGAATTTATACTATATTTTAAGTTGTACTCTGCAACTTTCTTAATTTTCATTAATTAGCTGGTATGAAAGAAATTAGTTATTAAATTGCATCTACTATAACTTAATATAACCTATGTATGTTCCAAATTTGTGAAACAAAATTCACAATATTTAACTTTTAGCATTTGATATTTAATTATTAGCAAAATTATTGTAAGTGCTGTTAAATTACATCCATGTATTCATGTACCACATACGTCATTATGGACTTATCAATACAATGGTAGGGAATACGATCGTGGACTTCAAGTGGGAGAACCAGTTCGTGATCCGCGTAAAGCAATTTTTAAAGCTTTCGCAAAATGTTGAAGTAGTGCTTCCGTCCCCCATTCTTGAAACTTAATTGGTTAGTTAGACGTTAAGCCTTGTCTAAAAAAAATACTAACGAGTAAGCTTAATTTCTTTATGTAATATTTTTCTGTGAAAATATATTTTACGAGTATTATGAAAGGGGGGAGTGGTCTTTTCTCAAAAGTACCTTTGCTAAATTTTACGGGTTTACACTTATATAGTCTTAGTAAGAACATCATTGCTTCCAAAAATCCGAAGCAAATTGGTTGACTAGTAATGATATATATTTTTTTTTAATTGAGTTTCTGAAATAACTTGTGGCAAAAGCTTTAACAATTTATTTTAATTCTGAATGCTGTGCTAGAAGAAAGTTATACTAGAATTGTAAGAAGTATAATTTCCTAGGTTCCTATCTTGGCACAAGCACATCGCCAATATGGTGCGGGTAAGACAGATATGATGGCCAAAGTTCTGTATCTGTCATGTGTAATGCAGTATCCGCTTTACGGAACCACTATGTTTACTGTCACCTATCGTGGATATTGGTCTTATGGTAAATTTCTTTAACCTATTTTTTTTTTCTTTGTGGTATGTATTATTATTATTTTTTAATAATCACTGTTTTTAATGATTCGTTGTTTGTTTATTATAAGGTAACAGCGTTATTCTTGGCGTGAACTGCAATGGTATTATGCTGATCAAGACTGATGATAAATTCATTCTCTTTGAATTCAGGTACCTGTTAAGTACATTTTATAGCATTAAATTATTTTATAAACAGCTTCGCCGCAACTGAGAAGGTGAATTTTTTGATCAAGAATGATAAAGTTAGCCAATTCTGGAGCTCGGGGCATGTTAACGACCTTAATAATGGATCCCCTAGCGAGGTCATCTAATCAACCTCGTGAGGGAGTTAAGAAAGTACTGTTCTAGGGTACTCCAACAGAACAGTCAATTATTTTGTCTAAATGGCAGTTACTGATTTGGAAAAGTAGAATGTACATGCAATTGAAGCAGTTGACACAGAATGTGTGGGCTTTGCAGACTGTTAGGGAGATATGGAGGGAGTCTGGGACATGTGCTGATGTACTGCCTTTATTCGGAATAGATCTAGAAGCCTAGATTATACCAGATGTTAGTGGAAGATGTACCCTAGCATCTTCTAGAATTCCCTAGGATAGGAGCTTGGAAATTATGCTGCAAGCCAACAATGCATGCCGAAAATCGTGCCAAAGACTGATATTAATTAAACTTTTGCAGATTTTCTGAAATTGAATCAATCTTTTTGGACCCGAGTGATTCATTTATTACTTTAACATTGATGAGACATGAAAATCACGATCATGCTCAACAGCATAGATGTTTTGTATTCGAAACTCAACAGAAGACTGAGGTTGCATCGCTTATTGTCAGCTACTACCCTGCCTTGTCAACGTGGATTACTGTGGACGAAGTACCTGTGAGTATCATTGCAAGTGCTGGGAGTTAAAACCCGATTTTTACTTTCTCTTAGCAGGAAGTATATTGTATTCGTTCAAGTTTAAGAAATTAGGTTAGATCATATCAAAAATGAGAATTTGTAGGACAAGTGTTTCAATTAAATTGATATTTTTAATGTGCAGGTAAAAGCGATTACAAATGAAGATAGATTAAGACTATATCAGAACGTGCTGACATGTCGGCGATTACTGGTAGACTGTGAGATACTTCGAAAGCCACACGATTCCGGTGGTGGCTTTATCAGAAATACTCTCCGGAGGTTGGTTTTAACATTAAATTTTTTGTTATTCTAGTAAGATTTGTCGCTTTAAATGACATTTTTAAAAAAATCTTTAAGATGTTTTACAGATATTTAAAGTTCTGTCTATTTTTTCTAGGTTGAGTAAACACCGTTTAGAAAAATTTCGCTTAGATCACAATACAGCTAGCTGTGACACAGGTGAGACATACAAGGGTTTCTCTGGCACTTACTGGGCGTTCACCAGACAACCGCTAGTCCAGAGTCTTACCAAACTTCCCGAACAAGATGAACACGTTGCTGTTCAGATATTTCACATAATTCTTAATTATGCCGGACTTGGCCAGAATGGTGAGTAGTCACTTTAATTTTGAATTCTTTAAACATTACTTTCTGGTAAGGAGCAAATTTCGAACTACTTTCAAATTTTCGTTCGGGCCAGATAGGAACCCTGCAATAAATTTTTGGTCAAAATCGCGCTTCTTTCCAGGGTAATTTTTAACTTGAGTTTTTTAAAAACAAAAACAAAGGCAATCATTGATAAAATTACAGTCGTAATGCGAAACATGACCGCAATTGGCTCGCGGGTAGCTCAGTTCCACTCACGTTAACTTCAGACAGAATGCTTTTTACTTCTTTCCATTTATTAAAATCATTCCCGGCAATGAGCGTAATATTAAATTTTTCTTTCAGCAACATTCTAACTCCCAATTCTAAAACTACTCTCCCATAACTTTAAGAACTTTTCTCACACTAGGCAGCTTCTTCCTATAATCATGGTACCATTTTAGCTTTTGACAGTTGTATCATACCTAATAGTTATCAATCTAAAAAATTTATTTACCTACAAAAAACTTTCCACTGTTATTCGAAATGTGTTTCTTAAGCAAATTGTTTTTGAGTTCTTTGGAGACAGTTTTTGAGTTCTTTGGAGACAGCATTCTTTTAAAATATTTCTCCAGAGGTTTTTAAAGTTCTGCCGCCTGCAATATTAAATGATATTGAAAGTATTGCTCATTATAAATGTTATAGTTATATATATATGTATATATGGCTGTATTACGAGGGTCGTTTGAAAAGTCCGTGCAAAGTCAGAGAGATAGCACCACTGGCGCGTATCGAGGTTATGTTTAGTTAGTAGCATCTCTTGGAAGAACACACACCAAGTTTCAGCCAGATCGGTCTATTTCTTTGTGTTTGGCATTCGTTTGAATCGAGGAAGTCGAGTGATTTTCAAAAAATGGACGAAAAAGAATTTTGTGTGTTGATTAAACACTACTTTATGAAAGGCAAAACGCCTCAGGAGACTAAAGAGAAGCTTGATAAACATTATGGTGACTCTGCACCTTCGATTATAACAGTTTATAAGTGGTTTCAAAATTTTCGGAGTGGCCATATGGGCACAAGTGACGCTGAACGTTCTGGACGCCCTGTTGAGGTTACTACTCCAGAAATCATTGATAAAATCCATGATATGGTGATGGATGACAGAAGAGTGAAGGTGCGTGAGATTGCTAGTGCTGTGGGCATCTCGAATGAACGGGTACGTAATATTTTGCAACAACATTTGGACATGACAAAGCTATCCGCAAGATGGGTGCCGCGATTGCTCACGCTTGACCAAAAACGAAATCGTGTGAAGTGTTGCAAGGACGGTTTGCAGCTGTTCCAGAAGAATCCGCAGGACTTTAAGCGTCGTTTCGTCACTGTGGATGAAACATGGATACACCACTACACTCCTGAGACCAAAGAACAATCTAAACAATGGGTTACCAAGGGGGAATCTGCGCCAAAAAAGGCGAAGACCGTTCCTTCGGCCGGAAAGATTATGGCGACTGTCTTTTGGGATTCGCAAGGAATAATCCTCATCGACTATCTGGAAAAGGGTAAAACTATTACAGGTGCATATTATTCATCGTTATTGGACCGTTTGAAAACCGAGCTGCAAGAAAAACGCCCACGATTGGCCCACAAAAAAGTCCTTTTCCATCACGACAACGCACCAGCTCACACCTCAGCAGTTGTGGTCGCAAAATTAATGGAAATAGGGTTCCAACTCGTTTCACAACCCCCCTATTCTCCAGACTTGGCTCCCTCGGACTACTATTTGTTCCCCAATATGAAGAAATGGCTGGCGGGAAAAAGATTTTATTCAAACGAGGAGGTGATTGCAGAAACGAATGGCTATTTTTCAGACTTGGACAAATCCTATTATTCGGAAGGGATCAACAAACTAGAGCAGCGTTGGACGAAGTGTATAAGCCTAAAAGGAGACTATGTTGAAAAATAAAAAAGGTTTACCCCAAAAAATTAAGTAGTTTTTATTTTTGCACGGACTTTTCAAACGACCCTCGTATATGTAGTAAATAATTACAAATTATTTTTATGATTTTTTCAAAGTTGTACGCTTATGTTGTATGCTTAGGGAACTAAATAAAGAAAAAATGAAATATATGTAAACATTTTTAGATTTTATTTGGGTATAAATCTCTATGGAATTTATGATTTATTGATTGAGAATGGTCGTTCGAAACGTCTTGAGCAAATGTATTTGAAGTAATAAAATTTGAAGAAAAAAAAATTGCTTGGAGGCTGACGAAGTGGTGTTTTCTATAAAGGAGATTAGGACCAATCGATTTTATATGTGATAATTTATTTCGTTCATCCTTGAAAATTTTTGTAACAGTAAATCGTTTGAGTGTTTCACACCAAATTTATTTCATCATAGGTGACACTGTGTGTCGTGCGGAGGATGAACACATTCATCTGCTGCAAACTATCACGGAGCGAGCCATGCTGAAAGATTCACTACTCGGTGAACTTTATCTCCAACTTATAAAACAAACCACCGACCATCCAGATCCGAATTCAAGGGTTAATCTAAGACATTGGGCTCTACTATCTTTAGCATGTTCAGTTGTACTTCCACCTCAAAGGTTGATTCGTAAATATCTCATTGCACATTTGAAAAAATGTTCAGGTGACTGTATCTCAGAAGAAGGGAAGTACGCTAGATTTGCCGAAAAGGTAGGTATTGGTTTATTCCATCCAATGTCTCAGGTAATATGTTTTTTCAGTTTTAATATAATTATGTTCGGGTTTCTAGTGTCTTTACAAAACACAGGGTACCCGTCGTAGGCAGTGGCCTCCGTCAAGAGAAGAAATTATGTGTACAATTAATCGACGACCGATATACGCTAGGTTTCACTTCATGGATGGGCAGTATCATGCAGTCGAATTTCATCCGTCTGCTACCGCAAGAGATGTCGTTGATATTATCAAAGAAAAAATAGGCTTAAGGAAATCAGCCATGGGTAAGCTTGTTCCTAAAATTATTGTTTTTGAAAAGAACAATCCGATTCTTGGCTAACGATTCAGACGTTTACCTAAATCACCTATCGTTCACAGCAACATTGCTCCGCACTTCCAGAACTACTAGCTGTGTTCTCGAATCATCAGTCAAACTGTTGAAACAGTCATCAGTCAGGATATTCCTGACGTATTCAAAACGAAACAAAAAACTGTTTATTTTTGTATACGACAGGCTTTCATTTTCTGGTTTTTCATATCAAAGAGCGGTAGGATTACAAACAAGTTACAGCAGTTGGCTTGATCCGATGGAATAAGCCAAGTAAAGAATACGCCAAATAGCAGGTTAATTTACCTACCATATTGCCATAAAATGCATCCAGAAGCATCATCTTGGGACGTTCCTTAATTTTTACCTGCAGTCCTCCGTTACTAGCTTCGAGCTAGGTCTTAAAATATTCTTACAGTTTAATTCGCTGTTACCATAAACGTAGATATACTTCCAACAATTTGCTAATCCAAAGTACCCACATCGTAAAAGCTCTGATTATGATTTACAGAAAGACTTCTCCTGTTAGCAGAAACATGTATTAAATCTAAAATAATAGTGACATAGCGTCCTAATATCAACACTGCCTAATACACCTTTATGCGCGTGCAAATTTAAACATAACTGAACATTTTCAATTAATTCTATCATTCTATAATTATATATATATATATATATATATATATATATATATATATATGTATATATATATATATATATATATATATATATATATATATATATATATATATTTCAGGTTACGCGATATACGAAGTACTTGGCAGTTCTGAACGAAGTCTAGTTGCTGATGAGAAAGTAGCTGATGTCATGTCCAAATGGGAAAGGTACAGGAACTCACAAGCCCAATCTAATGCACAGGCTAACAATCAAAATCCACCCAAATGTACAAGAAAATCACATCATCTGTTCCTGTTTAAAAAACACCTATTTTTGGATCATTTCATGGACTTGGATGACTCAGTAGAAAAGGAATTGTTATACCATCAATTACTCCATTCACTTAGAGCTGACCGTTTTCCGGTCACTGAAAAAGAAGCTGTAAGTTGTCATTTTTCCATTTGTGTTAGTTTATAGTAATTACATTTTCATCAGAAATGCAAATTTGTCGAGATCTTCTCTGAAACTATGTGTAACTCATTAAAGCTATTATTTTGATTTGGAACATTTTTATAGGAAAATTGATTTTGGGGGGAACTATTACGTTGAGCTTCTCATCGAAGTGCTCCTTCTCCTTATATAATTTCAAGAACATTAAAAGTATTAGAAGAATACTGTTGTAATGATTTATATAATTGAAATCAATTTCTGGGGGTTAATAAGAAAAACATTTAACCAGCTGTGCATTTTTTTTAAAAAAATAAACATATAAATAAAATAATAATTTTCTGTAAAATCGTTCTACCGCGATTCTATAAAATGTGATTCTTAGTTGAACTGGGTATGAACCGGTTATTTTAATTTTAAACAATTTTTTTTTTCAAAATAATTTTTGGGTTATTGTGATGTATATTTTTAAGAAAATTTGTTTGTTAGAATTGTAATAATTGCAATTAGAGAAAGTTGTATGAGTGTTTTCTCTAGACTTATTTGTCTTGCAGGTAATGCTGACAGCTTTACAAGCCCAATTAGAGCTTGGCGACTGTGGTTCTTTTGATGTTGACTACCGTACAATCGCCTCCCATTGCCTACCATCCAGACTGGTGCCAAATTTACCACAAGAGGGCATAATGCTTCACTATCAGAGTCTACGAGGCATGACTTCGCCAGAAGCTAAAAAAGCTTTCTTAAATCTGATTCGCAGTTGGCCATTCCATAGGGCAACAATATTTGATGTTATGGTAAGATTTAAACGTCATCTCTTTAGAAGTAAACTGGTCAATTTAAAAAATAAAGTTGCAAATTTTATCTCGTACCATTTTCTTTACACTTCGTTTGCAGGTACAGGTAAGTATGTATATTACTTTCAAATAAACATTTTTTGGCAAATGAAAACAAAAATGATGGAAGCTAATTAGGATGGAATGACGTTTATATTTACTCAGTGTCTTAGTTTCGTTCTGCTTTTCCGCTACTTTTTTTTTTTAAGAGTGGAAATTAAAAGTGACGTTAAAATTTCCAGGTTGTAGGAACTCGCTTAATCTATACAGGGTGTTCAGCATAAGACTACGGTAACTATGGGAGGCGATTCTGGGCATCATTTGCAACAAAAAATTCCATATAAACTATGGCTCGATTCGGCTCCGTTTTATAGATATTTTTAATTTTATATTTTTTCAAGGTGTTACTACTTTTTAGCAAAAAGTTGTCTATATTTCTCAAACTATTAAAGCTACAGCTATTTTAATAGGCTCATTAGAAAGAAGGTTAAATTTCCTTTTAAATAAGCTAATTTGTATTTCAAAATAATAATATTAAGTATTTTACTTTGTGGCCCAAACATAAGAAATAGCAAGTTTCTAATTTTTTCCAAAAACTTTGACTTCATTTTTCTCAAAAACATTTTATATGAAAAAACTGTGCACTATTCAGGAAAAGCATCTACATACGATCACCTTTCGAACGGTATACAATAATTGGGGTTATGTTAAAAATTGACGCAGAAATCTGTTATTAATTGCAAAAAAGTAGGCCTCAAAACAGCGTCGGCATTAAGAAAGCAATTCACCTACCATAAGAATATAATTGATCAGAATTATCAAATTCAGTACGATTTTTTGCAAACGTGTAATTTAATAAGCGTTCGGAAGACCCTATCAGAAAAACATCTAGAATATTCCCGCCTAGCTTCTCCACTATTCCAATCTACGAAACCGTAGATGTATAACATATAGCGATAATCAATATTCGAATACGTTGGCATAATGATAGCAAAATGACAACTAAATATCTAATGAAAATGTAGACTTTAAATTATCTTTTCTGCTTGTTGTATTAATTTGTTTTTATTAAGCCGTATTAGGATAAAACATGTCAGTTTTTAACTTGGAGATTAGAGCGATAAGTAAGTTCTCGGCTTATTCGTTAGCTCTTCACAACCTGTTAATTCCAAAAGTTTATTGAGTAGTTCAAGAAAATCTGTGATTTATTCACATTATTTGGCATATTTCTTTAATTAACTAAAGAATAACACACAGATTTAAACTCGTTAAACGAAAATCCTTTCTTTTGAAATTGGTACCTAACACTCATTTAACATCATACTCATTTTTCTTCTTTTTATTTTATTTTATTATTTATAATGTAAATTTTATATTTTTGAAAATAGTTCTTAAATTAATTAATTATTAAATTACACGTTTGCAAAAAATCGTACTGGATTTGATGATTCTGATCAGTTATATTCTTATGGTAGGTGAATTCCTTTCATAATGCCGACGCTGTTTTGAGGCCTACTTTTTTGCAATTAATCGCAGATTTCTGCATCAATTTTTAACATAACCCTAATTATTGTATACCGTTCGAAAGGTGATCGTATGTAGATGTTTTTCCTGAATAGTGCACGGTTTTTTCATATAAAATGTTTTTGAAAAAAATGAAGTCAAACGTTTTTGGAAAAAATTAGAAACTTGCTATTTCTTATGTTTGGGCCACAAAGTAAAATACTTAATATTATTATTTTGGAATACAAATTAGTTTATTTAAAAGAAAATTTAACCTTCTTTCTAATGAGCTTATTGAAATTGTTGCAGCTATAATAGTTTGAGAAATATAGACAACTGTTTGCTAAAAAGTAGTAACACCTTGAAAAAATATAAAATTAAAAATATCTATAAAACGGAGCCGAATCGAGCCATAGTTTATATGGAATTTTTTGTTGCGAATGATGCCCAAAATCGCCTCCTGAAGTTACCGTAGTCTTATGCTGAACACCCTGTATAATGACTATGATTGTTCGACGGAAGGTTCCATCTAAGAAAGGAACGCAAGCAGAAAAAAAGAATGCTCATTGTTCCCCGTTCGAATTGCAACCACAGTGGGGATTTCAGAGCGTTACACAGAGATATTCCAACCAAAACGCTGAATAGTCGAACTAGTAGTAGCAGATTAGGAAAGAGGACTCCCAGTATTTTATGAACTTAAAAAGTCGTTTAACTTGTCAGGCACTATAAATTCACGAAGGGAAACCCTCACCTCGCTGATAACAGTAGATTTAGTTCTACTACAAGTGCAATATTCATCTATTTATTACAAGGTGGGCTATTTCATTAGACACACAAGCTGCGCAAATTGGCCCTATATTAAATAAATGATATCCGAAGTACCTCTTGTACCCAATATTTGGATCTATGGGCAATCTGAAATCTGCTAAAAGAAGGCAGAGTCGTTTAGGCAGAGAAATTTATTTATTACAATGTATTCCTTTCTTTCGCAGCAATCCTTTACATCCAACTGGCCTCGAGTACTGTGGTTGGCTGTAGATCAGGTTGGCTTGCACTTGTTGGAGCATAGATCTCGCAATGCTCTTGTCACTTATGAATACGACAGCATTCTCACCTACAGCCCGGCTGTGAACTGTCTAATGATAATCACTGGCAGCGATAAGAAACAGAGCAAAGTTATACTAACCACTTCTCAGGTAAAATCTTTTCATTGCATGTAGTGCACACTTAATATCATTAATTGAGTGAGGTCAGTGTAAATATCATTTTTGACAACGACAACAACAAATACAATATAACACAAAAAAATTAAATATTTTCAGGCATTCCAAGTAGCCAACCTTATTAAAGAATACACAGAAGTACTCCAGTCTTCCAATGAACTAAGAAAGTACGAAATTAACGGTAAACGTAGGGCAGGGCATTTGAATCGTCCAATCAGTATATTGCACAAACCTGCACCAGTCATCGAACCACAGCCGAGTTAATTGTTTTGCAGGGAGTATTTTGTATTATATATTATACATTATTTATATAACTGATAAGTAGCATATAATTTCTTATTATATATAATTTTATATAATAGCTTGTTACGCTGCAAGCTTTTTTTTTTTTATTTAAACAGAGACGAGTTTTTCTCTATTGGACTCCCAAAGGATTTAGAGATACCAAAAATTAGAGATTACAATTTATATCTCTCATATATTAATACACTTTAAGTATATATTTATTTTATAAGTTTTAAACTAAAAATTATACATAATTTTAACCTATTTTATTATTTTTTTAAAAATTTATTTCAAGTCTCAGGTAATTTGTCCCTAGCTTGAGGACACCAGTGAACGATGCATCCATTTGTGTATTATAACCATGTATATAAGCAATGTATAAAATGAAAATAAACTGAGTTAGGTTCTTTGGGATTTATTGTCAATGAGTTTTCAAAAATCGGAAATGCTAATAATTGACCTTTCTGGTGCTCGATTTGTTTAGAGAATTGATCAAAAATTATAATTAATAATTTAAGTTTCATTAAACGCGAGAATTGAAATAAAAAACTGTGTACATTTGTACGTATGATTAAATAATTTTGGGTTATAAATCACGATTTTATTATAGTTACCATCATAGAGCAAGTGTATATTCTTCAAATTCTCGTCTAGTTTTGATATCTTATTCAAATGTATTGTAGAAGCTTTGTTAAGGAAAATTACTCTGCAAAAACCTGAGAATTCAAACTGAGGGAAGGAGTGTGTGTGTGTGTCTGCCAGTAGCTTTGTTAAATGGAAGACATTCTAACAAGCCTTATGAACACAATTTGGGTGAAAATCAGAAACTGGGCAGAATGAAGAACTATAAAGTGCTATGTGAATGGATTGTGCCAATGATATTATGACATTGCGAATACTCATCTGTTCAATATTATTATATTGAACTGTTTATATATTTATTTTTAATGCATTACTCTTCTCAATTAGGCGTTGTATGACTTTAGCAATTTTATAATTTCCAATTTAACATGACATTAGATCCCTTTTGAAAAAAACATGAGGATATCGTTTTTCAAAAGGATGGCTGTAAAAGTACGTGATTTTGATTAATTTTTGATAGAATTTTTAAAGGAATATACTTTCATGAGATTTACGGATTATTAACTTCCTTTTTTTTTTTAAATATGCAGCGTTTTGTAGCCGTCTAAAATATTAGATCTGCCTAAAAGGAATTTGAGATCTTGATTGCGGAAATTATAGTATTTTTTTTTTTTTTTTTTTTTTTGACAGCATCTAAGGTCACAGCCACTAAATTAATTTTGATCTTATCAGCAATATTATTTTAATGTCCATCTTAAGCTTTCCAACAGTTTCTAGTCACAGTATACCTATTGGTGAAATTAAAAATCACTTTCATTCTAATAAATACAAGACTCCCCTCTGAAAAAATCTAAACATTATTTTTAGAGCTAGCTAAACTTAAAAGTCACGCTTTCCGTATTAGTAGTACATACAGTTACTTGACTGAAACTATGTACCAACATTTAGTGAAAATGCAAGTTCAACGTTCTCATTATGTAACAGTTCGTAAATTGCTGTAAGGGAAAGCCACACAATGTTTTTTTTTATATTTTGTATGTGGGTGTATTCCTATTGTCTAATAGTCTAATAAAAAAAAATAAAAAAAAAGTTTTTTAAATACCTCCTCTACAAACCTTCGTGAAAATTAAAAACTAATAATTAACAGCTTTTTTTATGTTTTTAAATTTCTTTATTGGTGCACAGTTTTTTATTTCATTTTATCAGACATTTAAAAAACAGTATTTTGTTAGATTTTTAGATTTTCGTTTGCTTGAAAATAGTTCTAGTTTGCTGCGAAGCATATTT
Source organism: Rhodnius prolixus (assembly GCF_049639745.1). Lineage (NCBI taxonomy): Eukaryota > Metazoa > Arthropoda > Insecta > Hemiptera > Reduviidae > Rhodnius > Rhodnius prolixus. Next base: position 7,033,435 of record NW_027411635.1, on the reverse strand, counting down.
AACTAGATAATCTATGAAGCCTTTTTGCTTCTTTAAAACGCAGCATGTAGGTTGGCAGAACTTCAGCAAGAGCTTAGCTTGGGTCATTTGAGGAACAGACATTTCAGAGCAAATTTTATTTGTTTCGCTGCAAAATATAGTTATTTATTTCTATTAGTGAGTAAATAAAGTAACGTTTACTCACCCAGTCTGTCAGTTGTTTATCCATTTTTAAGTAGTATTCCATTTCCATTTTGTAATTTGAATCATAAATTTAATTGCAACTGTGTCTTCAGAAAATGTGAGGGTCACTAGCAACCTTTAAAGCGTAAAATCACAAAAAAGCTTGACTTTTAGTTTAGATGCCAATTAGACTGACTAGGTTTAGGCAAAAAATCAGTTCAACAGGCAAGTATCCTTTTATTGTTGTAATAATTTTAATTTATTTATAATCGTTTTAATTTATCAATTATGATAAAGTTTAATCGTTATGTTTTTTGATAATTTTCCGTTAATGACTCCCTAAAATGTTCTTAAAATTTGTAAAGTTAGTAAATTTGTGTAGGTCCATCACATTTATTTGAACACATTTTTGTGAAATTAATTTTTGCAGGATTTAGAATGATAAAACGTTTTTTAAAAGTGCTGTATAGTACATTGACCGGTTTTAATACCTGTATAGAATATTGTTTTATTTATACAAATAATTCTTACAAAATAAAATTTGTATGACCAAAACTTAAGCATACATAGTCGTCATTGGCCCACTAGCCGTCTGCCAGAACTCCTGTATAATAGGTCGAAAAGTATATTAATATGAATAAAGTTCGTTTGGAAAATTTAAAGAATGTTTCTGTCGAAACTATAACTTTGTAAATGATAATGTTGAGAAAATATTTTTTCCTTGAAATTTCACAGTTTAATCACATTCCTGGTTATGCCATATTTGAATTTTTTTGTTTTGTTTTTAAAAATTCATTTTATTTAGAAGATTACAGGGGATAGACTACCTCTAAATCCTAAATAGTTAATTCAGAAACAAGAATTTAATTTGTTCCAAAAATGCGAGTTTAGAGAATATCATGAGACTGGAAGTACGTCTTGACTATACGTATATTTTTTTTAAGTGTCGTTTCCCTACAGTAAATAATAATAAAACTAATTTTCAGTAAAAGTTGGACAGCCTGGATGAAGTTTGTAAAAATTAACTTTGAGAAGTAATGTATAACTTTCTAAAAAAAAATGCATTTCCATTTCTATGAATTCGCACGTATCAAGGTCTTTCTTATGACTCAAAGAACTCTTTGCCTGAAGCACTGCACTTGAAACAACTGATTTTCTTAAAGGTTATGACTATTTTATAGTTGTAACATTTCATAAACGCTAGAGTAATAAAAGATAATAATGTCATGACAAATAAGTTTTTCATTGATTTTGTACTTAGTAATTTATTGTAAGTTTATAATAAAATTGTGATTAAACTTAGTAAAATATGTTACTATAGCTCGGAAGTTGGGTGGTTGTAGGTCGAGTCTAGTCTCTGGAAAGATCCACCCCTTAGTATTGAAACAATTGATATTACATTTTTTTACGTTTATATCTTAAACAACCATTTTTTGGCTTCGTTAATTTTAGTACTTCCCATCCAACATCCACCTACAGTAACATACTAACTGTTAATTTCGTGAAATTATCAAATATATTATGTCCTGTTGAAATAAATCACGAAATCCCGAATCAATAACTGATTGATCGTTTGACTTGTTATTTTTTCCTATCCTTCGAAAAAGGAATTATTGCGTTTGTACAGATTTATAATATGCGTTTTAAGGAAAACTTTTTAAAGGAAATCGTCAAAATTAGCGGTTTATAATTTTATCTATGTTTCATAATAACGGAAAATTACTGAACTTTAAAATATACGAGTAGTTTTCATTCAGATGGGACTTTCCATCTAATTTTTTGATCAGATTAGATGTTTATTTTTTGTGCTAAATCGGCTCCAATGATTTTCAACTTCGAATACTCTCTACACTAAATATGTTTCATAACAACAGAAAATTAATAAACTACAGGGTGTCCCAAGCTATATGGATAACGACTTTTTCTCGGAAACTAAGATAGCTAGAAAAAAACTAAAAAATACGTGTTCCCTTAGTTTTTTGTTAGAAATCCAAATTTAATTTGTATTTTTTTTTCGGTGCTTCCAGAAGCGAGATACAGGCACCAACTTCATTTTTTCAAATAGGAAGGTGTGGATTTTATTTCAGATATAGATTCCTCTATTTTTTTAAAGAAAAATTTACTTGAACGGTTTTTTTCTGTGAGCGATATTTTACAAGTTATGAATGAAAACATGATTCTTATAAGAAATTTCAAAATAATAATTTTATAACGGTTTTTTTGATTGAATATGAAGAAAAGTATTACAAATTTTACTCCTCATTAATATTACAGATCATGCTCGAAATGGCCTCCACCATAGAGATACCTCGATGTTAATGTATTACCTCGATAGGAAATTTGATGGGCGTGTTATATCGACACAGGGGGCGATCAGAATCAAGCCGGAATTGCATCTGTAGATGAACTAAAGCAAACAATAATAGATGCCTGTAACTCGGTTAAATTCGAATCTATTTCTTTGGCAGTAAGGGACAATAGGCAGGAAAGAGCATGTCTATGCATCTCTAATGGTGGAGGCCATTTCAAGCATGATCTGTAATATTAATGAGGAGTAAAATTTATAATACTGTAAAGTTTTTGTCCTTTTACTAAAAACTTTAACAACACAACTAATGCCTGCCACTAGTTATTTTAATATGTGGGTTTGATTAAATAATAAAACTCGCTAAATTTGTAAGTAATAACCTGATTTATTAACACATTAACATTACTCACATTAACATTTACTAACAACTAAAGCTATTCATTACAGTTACCATTTACAACAGTCAATAGTTTACTGTTACTCACTACGTAACGCCACAAAACTGTTCCACGACTGACCACTGGTCCGCACTGCACCGAATTGCACTAGTCTCTGCTACACAAACAAAGCTCTTCTCACTAACTGGCTAACTTTGAAGCACTCCGCAACACTGACTCTCTCAAAACTGTCACTTCCAAAGTGTCTCCCAAAACTAACTCAAGACTCACTCAAAAACTTGACTAAAAACTGACTTCTCCAGCTGTGTCTGCCTCTTTTTAACTGCGACTGCCCCACTCCGTCTGTCTAACGCCCACCGGCCGCTCATTGGCTGAGGAAAACACATGCTGCCACCACCCCAACTGGGGCCGCCCTCCTCTAACCTTCTATCACACTCCAACTCCGTCTGTCTTGCTCCCACCTGCCGCTCATTGGCTGGAAAACACATACTGCCACCACCCCAACTGGAGCCTTTCTCTTAGCTGGCTTTTACACAGGTCCGTTACAGGCTACGATCACTAAACTCCTACAACAATCTAGCCCTTTCTCCTCTGGCTCAGGTAGAGACCGGCCTTTGGTTTACACAGTGTTGGCCTGTTACCGACTTTGGTCGCTTAACCCCTAGAACAATCTAGGCTCTGTTTTTCCAGCTCAGGTGAGACCGGCCCTTTTTGTTTACACAGTGGTGGCCTGTTACCGACTTTGGTCGCTCAACCCCTAGAACAATCTAGGCCTTTCTTCTCGCCCAGGTCAACTTCGTTACAATACTTTTCTTAATATTCAATCAAAAAAACCGTTATAATATTATTATTTTGAAATTTCTTATAAGAATCATGTTTTCATTCATAACATGTAAAATATCGCTCACAGAAAAAAACCGTTCAAGTAAATTTTTCTTTAAAAAAATAGAGGAATCTATTTCTGAACTAAAAACCGCACCTTCCCATTTGAAAAAATGAAGTTGGTGCCTGTATCTCGCTTCCGGAAGCACCGAAAAAAATTTACAAAGTAAATTTGGATTTCTAACAAAAAACTAAGGGAACACGTATTTTTTAGTTTTTTTCTAGCTATCTTAGTTTCCGAGAAAAAGTCGTTATCCATATAGCTTGGGACACCCTGTATATCTAGTTAGATATGCAACTTCTATTAGGAGGTCTTTCAAACTGTCATGTAATACGAATTGTACTTTTATGATCATGATTCGGTTCAAACAGCTGTACATTGTTGACAATTAAATAGGTAACCAAAATTTCCAACTTTAAGAATACCAGTGCACCAGAAGTGCAAATTACTAAACATTTTTGCAATTTTTTTTAAAAGCGATTTTCTCGAAAATAATTCCAATGATATTCTTTCAATGTGTGCATAAATAACAAACATTGCTTTGATTGAAACATTAAAAAAAAAAAAAATCAAGCAGCGATGTTACATTTTCCAAAAAAGTACCATTTTAGCACTTCGTTAGTTTTCTGGCCACCCTATAGTGTAATGAGGAAAAAATTTGTATATGAAATTCTGAAATCAATGAAAATGGTTGACTGAAAGTGAATTCACTGGACCGGTTTCGTTTGGTTTGTTAGACAATAGTATCCTTTGAAGTTGGTATTGTGACTATAAGTGTGTTGGCCTACAATTTTGGTCTGTAACTTTTTCCAAAGTAATTAAATTTTTGGGTGCTTCTGGATGAGATGGGTAGCCGCGTTAAAAATATATTTAAAATATGTTCTACTATAGGGAGCCCACATAGCATTAAATTCATTCAAGCAATATAAAGCTCCCCAGCCCTAGATAGCGAGGGTAGTTCCCAGAAGATGAAGGAGAGCGTTGACTTCTTAGGTAGATATGTTGACGAGAAAGTGAAAGGGCACGAAGGTATAATTATCTTTGATTCCGTCTCCTCGGTCTTAGGGCTCCCCTGTATGGTCCCTATGTGTTGGGCTAGGATATGCCCCCTTAGAATCCTGATAGTTCTGGAGAGCAACTTTTGGAATTTCTTAAGAAAGCATTGATGAGGAGGGGTGTTGGCAACGGGTAAGGTTATCCCTGACAATCAGCTTTCTTGCGCTTGATAGAATACTAGAAAACCTGGTTATGTGGTCTCACTGGCACCAATGAGAAGGCCTAATAGACCTGTTTGTTGCAGTTCACTAAAAGAAGAAGTAAACAAGTTTTTATTAAAGTTTTAACTTTTGGTATCTAGTGAGATCATGTTTTATGAGATTTCACACCAAAATTTATTTATTTTTAATAAATGCAAGATCAATCAGTAATTTTCCATTAACGACATAGTTATTATGTTTAAATTAAAGGAAATTCATACTATTGTGATATCCACTATCCACTCAACAGAACCCCTCTGAGAGCCATTTTATATTTTCATATTCCTTATCATATTATTATTTTCAATTATAACCGCAATGAGCTAAATATTTACTTATTTATAATAAAATTTTAATGCATTAATTTAACTCGCACAATACTTTAATCACTTTATTTAACTAAAAAATAAATCGTGCCTCAGATGTCTATTTTGAGTAGGTAGGTATACAAGGCAAAATTATTAATGTTTATAGACAAGCTGAAATAACTTGGAATTGTAAATGTTAGGTGAAATGTGTACAAAAACAAATCAGACGTGAAGAATTTCTTTTAAAGAATGTATATTTTCATTTTTTTAATCGTCAAATTTTTATTTGACATTTTTATGGAATAATAATTACAATAATGAATAAAGTCCCCATATTTCTTGAATGTGGTATAACTTAAATTATTGTGTGAGCTTGCCGCTGAAGGATTGAACAGAGTTGATCTAATATTGGCGAAGGTTCCTACAGGATATTAGGCTTCCACTTAAAGATGAAACTTTTATTTTTCTCTTAAAGAAGGGGGAAAGTAAAGCTTCTCTCAGCGACAGCCTGTCAGCAACAATTAATATTACTTAAGGCATTGGATGGTTGAACTTTATCTGTTAGTTAATTGTTTATTATATTATTTTTTCTACATCACTGAGGGTATTTGAGCAATTTAATAACGCACAGCCCTATAATATACAGCCATAACTGTCGTTAACGCGGAACTGATGTTCTGTATGTACAAAGCTAGGAACCGAGCTTTCTTCGCAATTAATAAGTATGAGACGAAAATTATCTAACGTGGGTCACAAAATATCGTGTTATTGTATATCAGATTGCAAATTAAACAAAACACAACAGCGATTTTTTTTATTATGTATATATGTTTAAGGGGTGTGTATATGGATATACAATATCCAAAGGGTATATAGGTATATAGTTATATATAAAGGGTATATAGTTATATATATATTTTTATTTGTTACAAAAAATAGTTTATCCTAAAGTATGAGCTTCCGCCCCCTCCACGACACTAATTTGGTAGTTGGACGCTAAGCTACGCCTGAAAAAAATGACCACTATTCAATATTCGTATATATATATATACCCTACCTTATATATATATTTAATGATTTAAGGCGCATCAACATCTGAGGTTATTGGCGCCCGGAGCTTTTTTCAGTACACTGCTGGCCTCCGGACAGTGTTCTCTCGTTACAGACAACACTGTCCATCACAGGACAGTGAGCTATAAGAAGCTCCTAGGAAGAGAAAATCTAAGGGTCAGCAGCTGGATTCGAACCCGGGTCATCCGCGAGGAAATCCAATCCGCATAGTTAATCCCACCCCTATTTGTTTAAACTTTGTATATATGATCTATAACGTTGTAATAGAACGGGGATAGGGGAGAGAAGCGGGTTTTCAATAGGAATTCACCAAATTAAATTTATACATTTATTTCTCGATTGTTAAAAGTAAACCAAAAAAATCACAAACATACTTGATATCTTTTCTATGAACTGAAATACAACTGATTTAGGAACTGAAAATAACATAATATTTTGTTCTGATAAAACGCTAAAAAAATACAACTTTTCAATAAACTACTTACTTAAATTTACGACTGACAGACACACTTCCATACATACGCACATACATTCAGACTCTATAGCTAAACTTACAGACTAGGGTTACGTACAAAATTTATTTTCACTTATTAATTACAACCACAGAATTCAGAATAGTTTTTAGTTTCTAAATGTCCACAGAATTTAAGACGAACGGCAGAGAGAGAGTGAGTGTGTGAGAGAGCGAGATCAGTAGTTCTGCCACCAACACAGAACTCACCCGTTACGATACAAACTCAGTCTACTCGAGTCCCAGTCTGCACACAGTAACACAGCTACACGTCACACAGCTTCGAGCTCTTACACATCAGGCCGTTTCCGCCCTTCTGTCTCTCGCGCTCTCTGCTACTCTCAGCCGTCTACGCCTAGACCCCACCTCTTTTCAGACAATACCTAATAAACAAATACTATGAACTACTGTTCTAAATAACCAATCTTTCCTATTCCAGTATATTAAATATATTTTTTTTTATATATAAATTCCATTTAATTCCTATAATACCTGCTTGATTTATTAATGATGTCCTTTTCCAGCATATCTTTAATATGTTCTGCGACGACTGGTCGTTGGTGATAAGGGACACGATACGGCCGCTTCGTAATAGGACCGTCCTCCGTTTTTCGGATTCGGTGAAATACTTGTAGGCGGCCGCCCTCCTTTCCTAGTGGTTCAAAAACTCCAAGATACTGTTCCAGCACCCTAAAAATTTTGTCCCTGTCCGAGATGGACAGGTGGGTTAACTTATCCCGGAATTCTTTTACGATCCCACTTTTAGCTATTTTGCTCGCGTTTACGGATCTTATCTGGCAGGTGGTTTCTCACATACTAATTGTGAGTAGAAACTCAAACCCGAACTTGAGTTTCTATGAACTTAGGATCTATATTGTCGAATATCTTGGAAGGTATATGTCGGAAGGTACTATTGGTTCTGCTAATGCGAGGCATTGTCCTTTGGCTACGGACCTCTTTTCCCGTCAAATTAGCAACCTTAATCCACAGTTTGCGCCCCTCCAATCGGTTAGTACTCCGCGCTACTCTCAGTCCCTGTTGAACTTACTCTACCAGTTCCACCAGCACATCCCCAGTGCTCTTTAATTTTTCCTTGAACCATAAATTCACAATATGGAGGGATCCTCAACTTTGTTACTGATTGCACCCGAACTATTGATTGGACGTCGCTTGAATCCGGGGCAACTTGAGTGCTTACCCTTACATTCTCAGTTTTGATTTCGGCTTGTCCCTTTGCCGCATCGATTACCAATCCCAGTTTGCGCATGAGATCCTAATCCATGATCCCATCCGCGCGAGAGGATACTTCGATAACAACAAAACGATGGCGGAAAGGTCTTGATTGGATTCGACCCTGAAGATCCCGTTCCCCTAGTATCCGAAGCGCCGCCCCAATAACTCCAGATGCAAGAACCCGAGGTGGTTGTAAGGGAAATCCTGGAATGGGTTTCTTCAGTATTGAAATTTCGGATCCACTGTCAATCAGTAAGTCTAGCCTTGTCCAGCTAGTCTCCCCTCAATTTCCACTGCTTGCAGCAGTCCGTGGATGTTGCTAGTTGCTACACAGGGAATACAAACCGAAGCCCCTGTTTTCGAGCCTACGACGGTGGGGCCCCCGCCGAGACCTTCCCTTTTGGGTCTACGAGCTGGTCCTGATGGCATTCATTCACAGCTCTAGTTGCACGTTTGGGACACATTCGAGCAAAATGTTCCTTTGAACCGCAGACGAAACAATACCCTTTATTGGATTGTCTCCTAATTCCACCCTCTTCACGCCTTTGGGAGTTCCGAGTTTGCGGACACTCTCGTATAAGATGTCCACTCTTTTGGCAACGGTAGCACACTCACCTCTGTTGTGCTTGTCGGTGGATTATTGGAGCCCCTTTTGCTTGGTTAACTGTGCATACTTCTTGAACGAGTGGATCGTCAGCCCAAGCCTGGCCGATACTTGAAGCCTTCCTTATAGCTTCTTGAAAAGTTTGGGGAGGATCAAATTTTAATTGCAATCTAATTTCAATTTGCAGACCTCGAACAAAAGCCGACATAATGACCCTGTCAAAATGCCCCTTTGCCCACTGAGATTCTTGCTCGGAGGTAGTGAATAAATTCACACACATACTTGATATCTTTTCTATGAACTGAAATACAACTGATTTAGGAACTGAAAATAACATAATATTTTGTTCTGATAAAACGCTAAAAAAATACAACCTTTCAATAAACTACTTACTTAAATTTACGACTGACAGACACACTTCCATACATACGCACATACATACAGACTCTATAGCTAAACTTACAAACTAGGGTTACGTACAAAATTTATTTACACTTATTAATTACAACCACAAAATTCAGAATAGTTTTTAGTTTTTAAATGTCCACAGAATTTAAGACGAACGCAGAGAGAGAGAGTGTGAGAGAGCGAGATCAGTAGTTCTGCCACCAACACAGAACTCACCCGTTACGATACGAACTTAGTCTACTCGAGTCTTATTTGATAAATTGTGTCTGGTTCTCGTTCTTTGACTTCTTTTTTTTCTATGCTTCTCCTCTTAGGGAAATAAATTACATTGAATATAAATCTCTAGAGACGAAACGCCTCTTACATAAATATATTGCGAAAAATTCATGAGGTGTTTAAGCTTCGTTTGCAATCTGATACACATCTATTAACCAGCCTTAATGAAAATTGATGATATATACAATATCGTATTATTGTTTGCCTTAACAAACGTAGGTTTCAAGCTCTTGAGAGTTTACCGAGAGCGCATTCGTTTACTATAACAAAAAATGCCTCAATTCATTTCTATTGTGTAAAATATATTTTACTCAGTTTTGACGAAATTTCAATTTTCAAGTATATAAAAACCATAAAACTATCTTTTCTTTTAAAGAAAATATAAAAAATGTTTACAAATTAATTATTTTTGAAATGTATACATAATTATCTTTCTCAGCAATAAACCTAAAACAAAGGCGCTATACTTCCAGATTATACATACACTTTACAGACAATTAATATCTCTGTAATAATATCCTCTTACAAAAACACCTATCATTCTAATTTAAAGCCACTTCATGAAGCTTAATTTACTAAGCAGGGTTAATGGAATCTTTCTTTTGCTACATCAACTTTCCATATGGCAATCTCTGAGAGAGGACTTTACCAGAATTATAGAGCTATATTATCTCATTCAAATTAAATGAGTAGAATTCTATTCAATAAAATTGTATCCCTCATGTAGCGTTACTTATTTTCTTTCATTCTGACTTCGTTTTTAAATTTTTGCTTTATCAGATTGATAAAGAGTAGAGTCTAACACTTATTACACTGCTTGATTATGAACTAAATTATGAAAGCTTTGAGCAAACCTTGCTTCAGTTAGCCCCCAAGGAAATCTCTGTGGAACGGGCTCCTATGTTTTTGGTCTTACACGGATTTATTTTCAGTCCTGTTGTTTTAGCAGCAGTCGTTAATTCCAAAAATGCTTCTTAAAGACCCTCTGAGATCTGCACTGAGACACTACAATATTACTAGTACTAGTCGTACGTTAAGTTAAATATTGTGCCATCTGTTTAAATCCTGGCATCACGCACCCCTTCTCAAGCGTCAATTTAAAAAAAGTAACAGCATCTTCTAATTGTAAGCCGTTTTTTTACTTCAAAGATGTTTTGCCAGTAGTAAGGAAAAGGAATGAGTATTAAAATGAGTACTGTTTGTGTGTGTGATAAATACTTTATAAAGTGAATGAAACCAATTCCTGAAGATGGATTTAAAAACAGTCAGAATCAAAGAAATCAAAGCCTTTGCTGCCCACAGATAAAATTAAAAATTATTAGTATCCAAATAATAAAATCCAAAATAACCTGTAGGTACCGTTTATTATTGCTATTATTTTTCTTTTTCATGTTTTATAATCAATAAATATTGTATGCATGATTGCACTATATTACAATTTATAACTTATAAATGCTATTCGTAAATAACTAAAAAGTAACAAAAAAAAAATTGTACGAAGTGCCAATCTTATTAAACAAATTTATTATTGGAGCCCCCAACAAAATTAAAAAAATATTGAAGCTTTTTGTAAGGAAAAATTAAATATAAGGTTTATTAATTGTAGCTGATAATCTCAATTTGCATAATGTCTTTTTAGAATGATCGACATTTTGTATTTCAAGTTTGTACATAATTTTTACTTTCTCTAATTTTTTTTTTTTGTTTCAGAGTACAAAGTTATTGAACCAACTTTTTACTCACCTCGACATAATGTTAATATTGTGAACTAGTCAAATTATTATATCAGAAAAAAAAAGTTTCAACTATTTAAAAAAAAAAATCAATTTTTTCTGTTGTTGTTAAATTATTATTTCTTTTTTTACATTTTTTTATTTTGTGATATGAAGTATTTATAAGTGCTTAAAATTATATTTAATAATAATGATAATAACAATAGCGCTAATGACCATTGCAAACGATGCGCAGAAAAAAAAGAAGCCATCTAATATAGGTGGTTGTGTAATTACTGTCAAAATATCTTCCTCTGCCAGTTTTACCTGCCAATATGCGGATTTAAGATCAAGAGATAAATGACATTTCGCGTCCCTTAATAGGGGATAGGCGTATTTTTTAGTTACTGCATTTAGTTTCCGGAAGTCCATGCAGAATCGATGGCCACCTCAGGCATCTTGACAATCACGATTCGTGAAGACCAAGAATTGGTGAATGGTTCAATTATTCCATCTTGCAGCATTTTGTCCAACTCTTCAATGATGATTGCTTGAATCGCTGGGAAAACAGGATAACATATTTGTTTCAGAGGATTACTATCGCCAGTCTCTATTAAATGCTCCACTTCCTTGTTTTTCGTAATAAGAAAACTAAAATTTACAATAGTCTTCAGAATGATGTATGTAGGTTGATAAAAATCCAATAAAAGAATACCACTCTTTAGATACTTCATTAGTTGATGTATGTGTACAAATTTAGCAGAACGTTACTTTAATTATTTTAAACATTTTAAGCATTTGAAAAAGCTGCACTTATTTTGTAAAGTCTTCAATCTACACTTCGTCCATCATGCCCAAAAAAGTTTTCAGACTAGCATATTTATCAAACATTACCACTCCAGAATATCTGTAATATCAATTCGAACTCCTCATTCTGAAGGTGATCTGGACAATCTAGGCCGGCTCGAGTTTGGTCCATCTAAACTCAACCGGATTCGTCGTTTCCCGATTGATGATTACTCGAAGTACGTTGTTTATTCCTTTTTTTTTTTTTTTTTTGCCACTATCAGAACAAGGAGTTGTTGAGATTGGGATATATACTCCGAATATGCCCCATCTGAAGGCATACCCAACTTATAATGAAATTAACTATATGCTACGTCTGGCTTCTATGCTTCTACGGAGGTTCCTCATTTCTTGATGACATTATCTTTTTTCTAATTTGCAAAGAATGATTTCCAGTTCCCTAATTGTGTTTAAGGATCAGAGGAAGGAGAGTCCTGAATTCCTTCATTGCATTACGTTGAATTATTTCAAGTAGTCCGCTTTCTGATAAGGGTTTTGTCAAGCGTGAAAATAAGGTTGTTTGCATCATGCATTTGCATAAAACGGATAAAAAATATTTAAAGAAGAACTTGTTTGTAGTCTTCTTCCAAATTAAGCAGAAATTTAGTTCACTGAATTTCCAATCTATATTTTACTCCAATCTATAATTTGAGTCAATATAAACTTTTTTTTTTTTTTTTGTATATATCATATCCTTATACCACTTCTTAGTGATTACTACGCCGTGAAACTAGGCCGTTTCTTCCTGTTACTGACACAGTCTGAATTAGAGTTCTAGGTTAATCATTCCTGTACTTTAAAGAAAAGTGGTTCACTGTGACAATCCCTTGTACTTTTAGTAAGGGAAATTTCGCCTTTTCTTTTTACAAGGATCAGGTTTTCCCTAAAGCCGTTTTAGCATATCGCCTTCCAGTCTCCAAGTGCCAGAAGTCTCATAACGTTAACCTTTAATTACAGCCCAGTCTGATAAGGTATAAGAAAAGTGTCTCTCTTCCTATCGTAGTATCTCCACAGAATGTAAACTCTCCTACAGCAGAACATTCTCCCGTCTGCCGACCTTCCGTGCTTTATATGAATACGCAAGAGGGTAAGTTAACTCGGCATGGTCATTTTGCATGTTTCAGGTTGAGGAACCCAGACTAGAGTTACCAGCTAGTCTGCTAGATTTTTTGCTGAACGGTATATTATAACAAATGTTTTAATTCCATGTTCAAGAAAATGTTTAAGTTAGAAAATTGTAGTAAGGCAAAGTCGTGTGACTGTTCAGACCAAATTTTTTTTATTTAAAGTGAATGAATGACTATTTTTTGACAGATTGCTTTATAACTTTTAAACTCTGTTAAAATTTATCCAGAGCCACTTGCACTTTTGCCATCAGTATAAATATGCAGTCATTTATATCCGTCTAGGCCAGGAGTCGGCAACCTATTTTAAGTAGAGAACCATATCTCCTTAAATAATTTTAATAAATCTTACCAAGAACCGCAAGGATGATATTGCAAAGAACTCTGTAGATCATTTGTATTCGCAAATTATTATTTTATGATATTCAATAACATTTAATTGTTTTATATATTTATTTTCACATATTGCAAAGTAAATAAACAAATAAATAATAACTTAACGAATGAAAAGGTGGCAGTCTTACAATATAAATCAAGTACTTTATTTTGATATTGTATAAATTCTATTCAATTTCGAACCTATCACATTTAAAATTATTTTCGAAAAAATACCTTTAATAACTGGAATTTTCATTTGTTTCAATAAAATTGAAATATACAATTTATTTTGGACAGGCTGAAGAGCCACAAAATTTGGATAAAAGAGCCGCATGCGGCTCGCGAGCCGCGGGTTGCCGACCCCTGGTCTAGGCTACACAACTTTTATCTTTTCTACTGCCAGATATCTAAGCTTTACTTCAGAAATCAGTTTTTTTTTGTCCAGCTCTATTTCAGACAGCTTCTAAAATAAGTCTCTGGTCTCTGAGCTCCAACCCATACTGAGTTAAGCTAATTTGGGAAGAAGGGGGTATGTGCTACTGGATTGATAAGATAATTGGGTCGTGCAGGTTCTAAGCAAAGAAATTGAAGACTCTGGTGTGTCTTTTGAAGAACTCTATAATTCGGATTTTTTAAAGTCTGGCTACTTTATCAGTGTTGGAGCAGAAAACGCTCCAAAACCTTCACCAGATCCTTGAATTTCCTAGGGAAATAGGAGCTGAAAGGTGAGCTCTAGTTAATTACACTAAACATGAAGTTTAGCAATTTATTTAACTGCTGCCAGTAGGGCTGTAATTAGGTTTTGGTAAAAAATCAAATCAGCTGGAGTGCCACTTACCTGAATCAATTTTTGAATTTTTGGGCGATCTTTTTTTTTTACCGTCAATCGTCTTAGAAAAATGTATTCCATTTTGAAAAGGAAAAATATATGATTGTCAATTGTATTTATGCCAAGTGTACGATCTTTAATTTATGAGATTTTTACTCGAGGACTGCATTGATTTTTTTAAATTGGAATGATATTGTTTCACAAAGAACGTATGTATATCTTTTATTGGGAACACTTTTATGAAAAACTTTTTCTTTTTTTTTTTTTTTAATTGGAGGAATTTGAAAACTGAGTTTGGTTGATGGAGGGAGAAGTTAGGACATTAATATTGCCTGCGAACTCGCAAGTTCTCAAGCGATTATGAATTTTTAAAAACCCTCATCTCCAATCGCCACTCCTTACATGGCATACACTTTAACGTATAGTTTTAAGAAAATTTGTAACTTCGGAATTCTAATAGCAATAAAAAAAAGCGTGTGAGTGATCCACACTAGTGATTTTTGTTTTTTTAAATAAAGTAAAAAAATAAATAACATACGTACTTAGGCGCTATGATCATAGACGTCGATGCGCCTGAAAAAAACTTACATACTTCAAAATTTGCAATACAAACATAGTTCTGTACCTTATAGTGTTAACAAAGTAATGAAAAACGTATGTTTTGAATTTTAGTTTTCACGCAATTGTGAATGTGCCAAGAACACTGCTGAGAGGTCAGAAATTCCATAGCCAGCTAAAAAAAAAAATATTGCACATTATAAAAGAAGTTACTGCTTTAGTAAGAACAAAATTTGAATGCGCTTTCTTTTTCATTTATAATAAATTGCCTTTATAGAATGAATTAATCAAATAATTATATATACTATAAATATGTTACAGTATCGTTGACTTTACGATAATTAATATTTTCCTATAAATGTATTAATTGTAATACCTCCAATAAATTTATATCACTTATAAACCAAAAATAAATTGCTGATTGAAACATTTATTACTAATTAGTATTTATAAATATGGTACTCGCGTAAAACACAATTCTGTACTCAACTATACAGACTCTCGGAATGAATTAAATTACAATATATATATGTTTTGCGACAACTTGAAGGTTGTTTAATTTGTAATGTGAAAATTGTGCATCTACTTTTGTTACTTTAATGTATATATTATATAATAATATAATAATTATATAATAATATTATTTAATGTATATATTATTATTATTATTACACAAAGGGTTTCTGTTTTAATAACCTTGCAACTTGAATCTGAGGTTGGCAAACTATGGGACACGATTCAAACTAGACAGTGCACGCAGATTATTTCCACAAATCAATACATTATAATATTATAATTGATAATTAAGATTATAATACATTATAATTGGACGAGTCACTAATTACTATTACAACGGTTTAATTTAATTCGGAAAAATTACAAATCTTTCAGGATATGAGTTCTGTTTTACAGCCTGTAATCATTCCTCCCTTTGTTCTTCCAAATTAAAAACCCTTAGTAACAGCAGAACACTTGAAACTTGTTATATATAATAATAATTTATGATTGATAATTGTTCAAATATTTTTTATATAAAAACTCATTTTCTTCTTCTGCAAAAGACTCAAACGAACAAAACAGAAATTTTTTTTTTCAAAAAATTTAAAAAAATCACTAAATTTTCATTTAAGCGGGACAACATTGTATCCAAAAATTCTAAAAGTGATCATTTTACCTAAATTATTTGAAATGAATATAGATGATACTTTACTATGACCTCGATTTATTCTCTTGCCGCTGATGTTGAGTGATGTTTCAAAGAGAATTTTAGACCCGTTTTGTTCTTCGCCTAACACTTTTAGATTTTCTACTAATTTGTCACACATAATGTACGATATTTCATCCCGTCCATTTCTAACACATCGTTTCCTGTTAAAAATTTTTTGTTTCGATTCTTCTAAACTTCTGTTAAACCGTAGCGTTGAAAAAGTTTTGTTCTTCTGTTTCTGACTGTCCATGTGTAATGTAATCTTTATCAATAAAGAAGCCAGACCCTTTTAGTTGTTTTTGTTCTTCAGGATATTCAACAAACTTCCTTTGTTAGTAAAGGATGTTTTGAGTTATCCGTTATTTCCTTTTTCAGGGTTAATTTAGTAAATCTTTTCAATCTCAAGTTCCAGTTAATTAGACTTACAGAATCCTACATCTTTCGCGTCTGTATTATACGTTTTTGCTATACGTTTAAAAATTAAAAAGGCTAAATTGATAGAGGAGAATTTTAAAGACATTCTACCCACCACACTTTCCTCCACCTCGAACAATAAATTCTTATAAGAGGTGCTAATAAAGGTGCTTCCGTTTGTTTAGTAAAAACCTTCAAATAATTGTAATTATTATATTTTTTATTCTTACTTTTTTTCTCTGGGTCATAGTTTCAAATCAATTATTCTACTGTACGTAAATTACTTCAGAGATGTACTCATATATTTACATAAAAAATAAAACTGTTATATAAGAAAAGAAAAACTCAATTAAATTTCGATGTTAATTAAAAAAATAATTTAAAATATAAAAATTTGGTTATACTTTTATTAGTGTTCATTAAAACAGTTGTAGTAGTTCGTTCACAGTAAGTGTTAATATTATTGATGCCGAAGAAATAGTAAATGATAAAAATCTGTCCAACAAGGACTAGAATATACTTTTTTTGTATTCCATTAATGCACTTAACTTAAAACTTAAAAAAAAAAATCATTAATTTTGCGAAAAGTTCTAAACAATTTACAACCACAATTTTCACACGGGTTAATAACACCTTATTCATTAACTCTGTCAATTGTCACAAGAGAATTCGTAAAACAAATAACTTCAAAGTTGAAAGAAAGAGAGAAGTGAAAACTAGTCTAGCACTGGACGCTCTCACATCTACAAACATTAGCTTTCGTAATGATAGAACTAATGAAAAAACGCTTAATAAAATTCTACTTTCTACAATTGAAAGATAAATCAATAATACACATACAATAGTGGAAGAGATTCTGGACGTTAAATGCGCAGAACCTACTATCACACTCAAAATTTACGAGTACATCCCTATATCTTGCTTTGCCCCGTCAAGAGTCCATAAAATGAAGAATTATTTAGAGGAAGTCCTTACTATATAACTGAGAGAAAATCCATTCAATGTTGGAGAAAAAATTAAGGAGATATAGGATGTTGGCGCTACAGTAACGAAGCTACAGTAACTGTTAGTAGCGAGCACCGAAAGCGAAAATGCATCGCGGCACCGGGTTCGATTTCCGCATACTTGCTAACTGCCTTCGTCCACGACACCTCACCTTGTTTGAAGGATAGTAGCTGTAAAGCCTTCCTAGAAAAAAAATTGTTTTTCGTTTCCTTATTAGGTATTAAATTTGCAGAACCCACGTCACACTAAAAAGTTACGATTTTAGCTTCGTAATTTTCACAACTCTAGGAAACTTAGCTTAATTAACGCTTATTTTTAACTTGAAATGAAATAATTATAATACCGATCCACTTATACATTAAATTTTAATTTCAGAATCAGCTAGTAATTAAGAATAAATTTTGACCTCTATAATTTAAAATATTTAGTTCTGGGCAAAATTGGTATCACATAAAAGGCAAGACGTTTTTTCCAGCTACATATCAGAGGTGTGTGAATAGGTTTATGTTCATGGAATTTTGCCAGTTAGCTAAGTGTTCATGAATTTAATACACCATGTTGGGGAAAAAGGTAAGTCAAATGTACGGTTTTTATTTAATAAGAGGTGAAATGCCCTGTTCCCTGCCGCTTGCACGCATTCAATGAGCTTTCCTCTAAGAAGCTTTTCATACAGCTTCCCAGCAGTATCAAGCATGCAAAGTAGGCGGAAGTGTGTGGGGAGTGATCCCCCTTTACCTTTATCGATCAAAACTAGCCGTGCCACTTTCCATCTGTCACAAAAAAAATCCAGCTTTTAGGCAGGCTTAAACATTCCCAATAATGAATCAGGATGCTGCTGAGCAACTTTCCTTAATATCTAGTTGGCAATGCCATCCGGGCCTGAGACCTTTCTTTTTTATAGGGTTGGTAATGCTCCCTCCTACTCTTTCTCAGAAAACGAGACGGGGGTCTCTATTTCGTCCCAAAGCCTAGCTGGCCTAGGCGGTTGGGAGGAAAACAGCGTTCTCACACTCTCATCTGCGGTCCGGGCTTCCAAAACTGGCTGCTTCTTGAATCCCGTTAGCTTTTCCATGACAATCTTGTACCCCATCCCCCAAGGATCATCGTCCACCTCATCTTTTAAGGCATCCCAGCAGCGATTTTTGCTCCTGGCTAATGCCCTTCGCAGCTCTTTCTTGGCTAATTTGTATTCCAGGGAGCGACTAAGCGCCTCTGGCCGTTGCCGTGCCGCTGGGCTCTTCTTCTTTTCTTTATGCAGATTTTACGCAAATCCGCAGTATGAGTAGTCCACCAGTATACTGGTCGTCTACCTCACCAGGGGGCCCTCTTAGGCATAGATTGCCTACTTGCCTCCGAGATAAGCTCCATAGTAGTGGCAACCACAGCTTCCGCTCCTACATCTTCTTTAGATTGAACTAATTCTACCTGGGGCTTTCCATCGGTGAGGACAGCTTGGAAGACTTCCTCATTCAGCCGGTGGAGATTCCACGCTGCAGGCGCAGTTCTAGCTCCCAAATAATCAGCATTTCTTTCTACACCCATGTTGAATGTGATATACTCGTACTAATGATCACTACCAGTGAAATCCTCGATCACCCGCCACCCACGAACACGTGCCACAAGTCCCTCAGGTGCCAGGGAGATATCTGGTATAGTTCCGTATACCCTGGTCGCCTGAAAGAAGTCAAATGTACGGTTGGGTAAACCAATATACAAATAATAACACACTATTTTTTGTTTTGTTTTTGATTAACCAAAATATATTTTGCAATTTTATTATTAACGAAACTTAAATACAATTAAACCAATAATTAAAAAAAGTCAAATATTTAGTGTATACATACATATATTCGCAGAGCCACTATTAATACTTCAAAAATAGTTAATAAATCTGAAACTTACAATACCCAAAATTTTAAAAATTAATTAAAACTCAATAATGATAAAATAAATCCAAGTAATTCAATTTAATTGAAAAATTAACACAAACAAGAAGTTCGTTGGCAAGCAGAATACAGGTCTTGTTACAAATAAAAAATATATAAATTTGCTACTACTATTACTAGTGGAAATGAAAGCACTCTCCTCAGGTGGCATTAATTTTTTTCTGCAATCGTTAAATATCTTAGAAAGTTCTTTCGACTTGAAGAATGATTGGCGAAGGTTATTGAATGATTTACTATAAGAAAACTAAAAATTAAGAAAATGACGAAGACACATTTTTATATTTTATGCATCGTAGAATGTTTTTTAAAAATATTACTGTTCGATTTTGTATTTTCATCCATTATCAGAAATTGATTAGTCAGTTTGGTAAAGAGAAATTGACTTCTTCCAAGTTTCCGTATCACCTGATATCTGAAATTTAACCACATTATAAACATTTTTTTTACTTTACTAGATAAGGGGGAAAAAATGACTTCGAAATACTGCCTTCATTCCAAATTTCAGAAATCCAGAAATCAGCTTTACACCGCAAATATCTATTCTAGGACCAATGAGTAAGAAAAAGTTTGTTCTAGAAAATGACCTGCGTTTGTATGTGTGTGTAATGTTATAATCAAATATTTCAAGATTAAAAATCCCTGGAACATGATGAAACTTTATTTTTCGATTTGTTCCAATACGAAACTCTAAAGATTTGTTTACGCCTAAACTTAAAAACTTCTTTTAGCAATTGAAAAGGCAGTCTTTTCTTTATCTTTATCTTTCTCTACCAGTTTAACCTGCTAATATGCGGATTTATCCCTCAACTGGTATCGTTGGGTCAAATTTGACCCGCGCGTTTTTCTTTTGTGCGGCATTTTGTAGGAATTAACTATAAACATCTCCCCTTCTCTGAATTCTCATTTTTCATCCTCACCAACAATCGACCAGACAAATCAGTCGTTCTTCGAGCAGTGTAAGAAAACTGAAGTATAAGGTTTTCGGTAAATTTGACCCGACAATACCATTTACGTTATAACTTTTTTTCTTAATATTTTTATTTTTATGTTTTGGAGTTTGTTTTCTGTTCTATTTTTTAATATTATTCTAGGGTATTAAATATTATATAATAATTTTTATTTTTATGTTTTGGAGTTTGTTTTCTGTTCTATTTTTTAATATTATTCTAGGGTATTAAATATTATATAATAAAAATTACATAATATTTGTTATTATTGCTGATAACTGGTTCTGTTCAGTTAAGGTGGTCCATGAACTAGGAAAGCCAAATTTGTCTTACTCGGAGACGTTACGAAAAAAATAAAAAAGAAAACCCCTCTTATATAATTCCAAATAAAAAAAATTACCGTCGGAACTTCATTGTTTGTCTTTACTGGCAACGAAACGTTGGTCTTTTGTACCAAAACAAAACAAATATGTTATACTCGCATCATGAAAATTCAGTACTTGCAGAATTATGGAAAAAAAAAATTTTTTTCTTCAGGGCTTTTCTTTTGTTGGAATGAGCATCTAACTTTAAGAAAATAACGTTTTTCAGTATTTTTTTTTTTTTTGTAACTTAAAAATAATACAACTTTTGCATTTTTCAACTTCTTTTTGTTTTTCTTAATCTTATGAAACAAATTTAACAAAATATTCATTATTTTCGTTCGCTAAATAAATCTTCTAAGAAAAACTAAATCGACTTAAATTATATCAATGATCTTTTAAAAGTAATGAAAAAAAAAACAGTACCAAAAGGATCTGGAAATAGTGCACCATGTCATTAGAGACAATCTACAAAAAGAGAAAGAACAAAGAACAGACAAATTAAACTCAACGCGAAAACCGAACATAAACATCTTGAGGAGGGAAGAATTATGTGCGCCTCAATATAGGAATGCACACCTGCATTAATAAGCACCAATCGACAGTATTGGTTCACTAATTCACCAGAAACCAAGACTCCAGACTATTCTCTGTGACGGAGAACTTCCTTTTCCAGTAGCTAGTGTTTACTATCATTTATCAGTGTTTACAAATTACAAATTTGAAACCGTCACAGAGTTCGTTTTCCTGGGATCCCTTGTGTCAGCGGAGAATGACGTTTCACAGGAAGTGAAAAGGAGATTGATGTCAGCCAATAAATGCTATTATGGCCTAAGTAAGCATTTTAAAAGCAAATTATTGACAAGAGGCACTAAACTGAGGCTCTACAAGACTCTTGTTAGGCCCGTTTTGATGTACGCCTCGGAAACATGGACCATCTCAAAGGCGGACGAAAACCGTCTGCTGGTGTTCGAAAGAAAGCTGCTCCGTAAAATTTATGGCCCAATACGTGAAGGCACGACCTGGCGACGTAAGCACAACAGGGAGCTGTATGCACTATTAGAAGAGCTCCCGATAGTAAATTGGATCAAGTTGAGCAGATAGAGATGGGCTGGCCATATAGCGAGAATGGATGCTGTCGAAATTCCCTCCAAACTTCTACGCGAGACACCAGACAGGAAACGAAGAATTGGAAGGCCCAGGTTGCGATGGCAGGACGGTGTGGCTCAGGATGCTAAGAGCATCGTAACTGGATGGTGGTTGCTGAAGATAGGGACGACTGGCGAAAACATATTGAGGAGGCCAAGACTCGCATCACTGGGTTGTCGCGCCATGAAAGAAGAAAAACTAAATCGACTTTAATTATATCAATGACCTTTTAAAAGTAATGAAATAACAAAACAGTAACAAAAGGATCTGGAAATAGTGCACAATGTCATTAGAGACAATCTACAAAAAGAGAAAGAACAAAGAACAGACAAATTAAACTCAACGCGAAAACCGAACATAAACATCTTGAGGAGGGAAGAATTATGTGCACCTCAATATAGGAATGCACACCTGCATTAATAAGCACCAATCGACAGTATTGGTTCACTAATTCACCAGAAACTAAGACTCCAGACTATTCTCAGTGACGGAGAACTTCCTTTTCCAGTAGCTAGTGTTTACTTAGGCCCAATCATTGTACTTGTAGCAATAGTTTCCTTGAGCTAGCAATCATTTATAAACCAATGTTTGAAATCTCTTCCAAATAATGTTTATAATATATTTAAAAACCTTCCCGCGACCTTCAAAAATATAACTGTGGTATAGCCAGAGAAAGACAATTTTATTATGATAATATAAAGGTAGAAACTGTTAATCAATTTACATACCTGGGTGTACTTTTTTTAAAAACTGCTTTTTAAAAACACTGAAGGCGTCACTGAGCTTCATTTGTAAACCTAATTTAACATTTAGCTCAGTAATCCAACTTTTAAGTAAAGGAAAATCTAAGAAATTAGACTCTCAAATTTATTTGATTTTCTCAATAGTAAAATATACATTATAGCACTGCGTGCCTGTGTGGGCGCTCAGGAATTTAGAGGACTTGGAAATGTTAGTTTAATTTATACAAAAGCATTTTTCCTCTTTCTCGCAGCACTCCGGGATATTTGTTAATTTGGAGACAGGCGTTTGAAAATTCATTTTTTAATTTTCAAAGCTTCCCTTAATTTGTTACTTAAGATATTGAATTGTGATTCCGAGAATGATTCTAGGATATGTATCCATCGGCTATTTTCCTTTCATGACAAACCAAACAATCTTTCAAAGTACAATTGGTATGCTCAACTATTTGATACTTTTTCAATTCTACGCGTAGAAAGTTCAGATACTCTAATCTCATACAAGATTTATCTATTAACATACTATTAGAAAAATATAAAAGTTAATTGAATCACCTCTAATTTTGTTACTTTTACAAAGTGCTCTTATTTAAATATGCCAATCCTTTTTATCAGATAAATTTTCATAGTCTCAGTTCATTTCATAAAATTTACCTTCAATAAAATAACACGCAAAGTTGACAAAAAAAAGAAGTGTACTCTGTAACTGTGAAAAACATGGCTAATTGGTTTTTAGAATGCCCTGTGTATAATATGTTAAGAAAAGTCTTAAATATCGATATTAAAAATGTAAATAAAGAAATGGAACGAATAGCTAATGATTGCAATAATAATACTCAATAATATTTATAGAATTTTCAAATACTTGAAAAATGTTTTAATGCTTAGTTTATTTTTATTGAAAAGTGATTAACAAAATTTGAAGCGAATAAGACGGCGGTATCGAAAGAAATTAATAACTTTATGAAACAGACTAATGAAAGGATGGAATTGTTTAATTTATAATTAAAAAATTAGTAGTTTTGAAAGAAAGCATAGGAAAAATATTATCATAATTTATGGTATTGAAAATGAATTTAACTCTTCCTGGCTTTAACTCCTACACGGTTAGTCATTAATAATAAATTAAAATTGAATTTATCAACCTCCAATTTTAACTATATGGGAAGACTGGGGAAGATAGAGGAAGGAGAAAATCTCGTCCTGTTTTACTGAAGTTAAAACCAGTTACCTGTAATTAAAAGTTAGTTAAACCCTAACCAAAAGTTAGTTACTTTTGGAGTAAAATTGATTATTCTAAAAAATTCTTTGAGGCCCAGAACCTAGGAAAATATGCGATTATAAGATAGGATAAATTGATTAAAGATTTTTATTTTCACAAGGATACTAGAAGTTTAGCGCTGATCGGTAGGATTGGGAAGGAGCAGTCTCTGTCAAAACAGTGTGTGCCACTTGCGTGCCTTTCGGTGAAAATTATAAAAGATGTTCAAAAGATAAAAATGTTAATACTAATGGCCTAAAATTATTGGAACTTTGACTATTGACTTCGGTATGATTATTCTAAATGGGAAAATCACAAATGACTTAAAATGTGAATTCACTCATGAAGTAAAATTGGGTCTCTGTAATCGACTACAATTGTATTAATTTGATTTTAGTATCCTAAATCCACTCATTTCAGGTTAGTCTCAATTGTTCTCGGATCATATGCCTTTAACCATTTCGTTTTCGTTTCCATATAAACAAATCTGCTCAGTTCAAATTGTCGTTTACCCACTTATTCCGAAGTCAGACTGGATCACTTAGGTAGGCTGTTTATTTTTAGTCAGTGAATTATGACACTCAAGCTGATGAGCAGAAGTTAAATTCTCATGCGAACTAATAAAATTTGCGGCCAATTACAATCCGAATCCCAGTTTAGACAGAATTGGTTTGACATTGATTGTTACAATGCCAGAGTTAAATCTTTTAAGTATTCACGAAAGCATAAAAGAACAAAAGTTCATAAAGTCCTTTAAAGGAACTGTAATTATTTTTTCGGCACTTTTTCCGTCAATTAATAGATAATGCTCTATTTAGCAATATATATGACCAAAAATCTCCCGCTAGCCATATCCAATATGCAGAACCTTATATTTTACTTATATTTTAAATAACTTCTTAGATAAGCCCTTTACATTTTAAGAACTACAGAATGTTATAAGTAGTACAAAAGAGAATAAAGCGCCGGGCCCAGAGGGGGTTACATTAGAATTTTTTAAATATGTGTAAGGGTCCTGCTTTTCTTATCAGAAAGAGCATTAGTTTAGTTGTTTTGTCTTCATTTAGGGTTTAGTTTTGTACTTCGGTTTGGGTGCTTAGAATTAGCGTTATGTAAATATGTAAGTCAAATTAAGTTGTTTTAAGTTCTATGAATTGGGAAAAGCTAAATAAAATTTTCTCAAGGAAGAAAATGAATAATTAAATTACTGTACGGGTCAGCGGACTAAAGGTGTGAGAACCGCTGAGTCGACACCGTATATAAAACTGGGCTACTGGCTGGCCACGTCCTCACTTGTTTTTCGGAGGGGCCAGTTGTCTTGCGGAGGAGCCAGTTGTCTAGCGGAGGAGCCAGCCGCCTTGCGGAGGAGCCAGTGGTCTTGCGGAGGAGCTCAGTTGTTTTCGGCGGAAGGAAGACCCATGCTGTTGAAGGGGTTCGTCGGCTGGCTGGTGGCTAGTAAGTTGTAGGCTAGTAAACTTTAATTGCGGTATTTGTTGAGCCCCAGAGTGGTCGACTCAGTGGTTGCAAGGACAGAATTGGTAACTGGTATGTGTATGATTGAAATTTTAACTTATTGATGTGTTGAGACACTTATTGTTATATGTAGAGGCGGCTTAGATGTATGATTGTCTGATAATATTCAATTGGGTTTGTTTAAGTAATAAGTAAGGGAAGAATTATTGGGTATAATTTAATTTGGTTATTTGTTGATAATTTGTTTGTCGTTTTTTTTATTTAAATAAATATTGTAGCCAAATACGAGGGCCGTTTGAAAAGTCCGTGCAAAGTCAGAGAGATAGCACCACTGGCGCGTATCGAGGTTATGTTTAGTTAGTAGCATCTCTTGGAAGAACACACACCAAGTTTCAGCCAGATCGGTCTATTTCTTTGTGTTTGGCATTCGTTTGAATCGAGGAAGTCGAGTGATTTTCAAAAAATGGACGAAAAAGAATTTCGTGTGTTGATTAAACACTACTTTATGAAAGGCAAAACGCCTCAGGAGACTAAAGAGAAGCTTGATAAACATTATGGTGACTCTGCACCTTCGATTAGAACAGTTTATAAGTGGTTTCAAAATTTTCGGAGTGGCCATATGGGCACAAGTGACGCTGAACGTTCTGGACGCCCTGTTGAGGTTACTACTCCAGAAATCATTGATAAAATCCATGATATGGTGAGGGATGACAGAAGAGTGAAGGTGCGTGAGATTGCTAGTGCTGTGGGCATCTCGAATGAACGGGTACATAATATTTTGCATCAACATTTGGACATGACAAAGCTATCCGCAAGATGGGTGCCGCGATTGCTCACGCTTGACCAAAAACGAAATCGTGTGAAGTGTTGCAAAGACGGTTTGCAGCTGTTCCAGAAGAATCCGCAGGACTTTAAGCGTCGTTTCGTCACTGTGGATGAAACATGGATACATCACTACACTCCTGAGACCAAAGAACAATCTAAACAATGGGTTACCAAGGGGGAATCTGCGCCAAAAAAGGCGAAGACCGTTCCTTCGGCCGGAATGATTATGGCGACTGTCTTTTGGGATTCGCAAGGAATAATCCTCATCGACTATCTGGAAAAGGGTAAAACTATTACAGGTGCATATTATTCGTCGTTATTGGACCGTTTGAAAACCGAGCTGCAAGAAAAACGCCCACGATTGGCCCACAAAAAAGTCCTTTTCCATCACGACAACGCACCAGCTCACACCTCAGCAGTTGTGGTCGCAAAATTAATGGAAATAGGGTTCCAACTCGTTTCACATCCCCCCTATTCTCCAGACTTGGCTCCCTCGGACTACTATTTGTTCCCCAATATGAAGAAATGGCTGGCGGGAAAAAGATTTTATTCAAACGAGGAGGTGATTGCAGAAACGAATGGCTATTTTTCAGACTTGGACAAATCCTATTATTCGGTAAGGATCAACAAACTAGAGCAGCGTTGGACGAAGTGTATAAGCCTAAAAGGAGACTATGTTGAAAAATAAAAAAGTTTTACCCCAAAAAATTAAGTAGTTTTTATTTTTGCACGGACTTTTCAAACGACCCTCGTACTGTGACTAGAAATGAGTTGTAATTGAGTGACCACCTCCGTTTCCTCAAAACGCGCGCGTCAAGGGCGGCCAACAATATGCAACATGATTTTTTTGAATGAATTACTTTATGTGTTGAACAGAATATTTGAAACTGGACCTTTAACCCCTTAATGCACAGTATTTTTGAAAAAAAAACGCTATATTTTATACGATTAAGTAAGTGTTATAGCTTGCAATCCCATGTAAATGATAAATATCAATAAAACGATTGTTTTTCTTTGCTTTCACATTATTTTCAATTCTCGATTATATTCGAGTGTGAAAAATTATAGCAGCATAAAGTACAACGAGTTAACTCGAGCGTGCACGTTAAGGGGTTAAATCTCTGACCTTTTAAGAAGCTATAGGGTTTCCACTCCTTAAAAAAGATGTTAATAAAATTTCTAATTATGGAGGACTCTCCTTTGATAATACAATGTGCTGATTTACACTCACACATTTGAGTTACATCTGAATAACATTGTTAAAGTTTTCCTTATGCCTAGAAATAGATTACCATTAATTGCAGCAAATCATATCATTAATGAAAAGGTTTTTTGGGCTAAAGGTATAAATAGCTTGTTGGAAAAGTAAGGGATAATGAAAGAATAAAGGCATATAATGTAAGCAGCTGGGACCGATACTTATAGCTGTGATCGAATTCAAATTGAGCTTAAGGAGAGAATAAAAGCTTATGATCAGTATCCCATTTACTGAGAATTGGAATTTAACTTGGACACAAACCACTATCTACAGTGTAACATTCCATTTGGTCATATGAGATGGATAATATGGCTGGGATGTTGAATTTAGGGTGGTAGTCTGCAGACTGTTTGATATTGCCGAATATTGTGAGTAATACGGTTGCTACATATCTGACAGGACGTATCACTAGGGCCTGGCGGTCTGTCATCGGCTTTGTGAAATGAGATTGAAATGCCTTGGTCAGCAGTGCCTTCCTGGACATTGCGTGATAGATTATTTGAATGGAAGGCACTGGGCTTCATTGGCAAACTTGTACAAGGCGATATATAGGTATAAGGTTGAAAATTTTTAATCGTTCCTTCCACATATTAGCATGTGACATTTTGTAAAGTTTCAGTACCATATTATTGTATGTATTATTTATTGTCATATAATTATTATAATTCTTATTGGTACTACTACTATAAATCCTTGTACATCATCCTTATAATTATAATTATTTTTGATCCATTGTAAATTCGACTCCTCCAACAGTCAGTGACCGCGGTAGCTGTCTTTATAAAATAATCATTTATATATATATTCTTCCTCATTATAGAATGAATAAACGTTATTTATTATTTTTTTAATGAATATAAAGTAATTGTGGTTGTAAATATATGCATAAAAAGGATTAACAAGAAAAAAATATATATTTTTGTTCAAGTTTGATGAATATTATTTTGTGTTTCATATATGTATTGAAAAAAAAAAATATTAATTTATGAATTTTTGAAATTTAGTTTATTAATTAATTCAACAAGCAAGGGTGTCGGTTGATTTATAACTAATTCACTGATAAAACGCTACTACAGTACAAATAGTTAAGTAAATGCACAATGTCCAAAATATTGTCTCAAGTTTTAAATCTTTTACAATTATCGTCACGGTATAAAGTCTGCGTTTAAACAACACTTTAAAGTCTCCCTTTAGTACCCCTAATACTGTCTGTCCAATTCACTAGTGATTAAATCGAAAAACTTACTAAATTTAATATAATAATTGGCCCATTACATAACAAGTGCAGAAAAAAATTAAGTCACCGAATGAAACTCTCCTTTTGTCTGAATTCCCAAACAAAAATAATTTGGCCCTGCCTCTTCCGTAAGCTTAATATGTTTGTTTTTTAAATTGCATCAGATGCATAAGTAGTTTTTTTTTTTACTATAATACATATGTTTTACAAAATAAATTTAGAATACAATAAAATTTCTTAAATTATAAAACACTAAAAAGTCTTTAAACAAACTTTTAAAGAACTTTATAAAGAATAATTGTAGCAAAAATGCAAAATAAGCGAGGAGTTCCAAGTTTATATATGTTTTTGAACTCGCTTAGGACATTTCTCGTGAAGACATTCTTCATTAAAGCCTACATCATCTGCTACATAGAGAAGAGAAACATGAGACTCCACATAGATGAAACCATTCGTCCCTTTATTCTGTAAAAGAACACAAATTATTTGGTGTGAAATTCTCACGCGATTTTCTCGATGGAGAGCCTTTGTTTAAGAAGGCTTCACAGACTTTCATCAAATCAAGACACGAAACTACTAAAAAGTTTGTTATACAAATCCTGCTGCTAATCAAAAAAACAGAATCATTTAGTTACCTACTCATTTAAGAATTACATAGTTTTCGTGTAGGAAAATCAAATCCTAAAAAAACATTTGATTGAGCGTCTGCCGGTTAAAAAAAAAAGATTAGGTGCATATGTACTTCATTAACAGATAATTTCCATTCATTTTTAGCGGAAAATTAGGTTAATGCCACATATCTGACGATTTCCACACAAATATAATTTTACCTAATTATTTGACTTTTATCCGGAGCCTTTCCTCCAGAGAAAGCCAAGAAACACGTTCAAATTATCTAATACATACCAAGTAAAAGTATTTTTCATTTTATTTTGAACAAAATATAACTTAAAAACCAGTTTTTCCAGTTAGTGGAGATGAACTTTTTACGCCCCTTTGGGTCCTTGTTTGTATGTCAGCTGTGTGATTAGCGCAAAACAAGAAGAATGATTAGAGCTAATTGACGGAATTTTGATGGAGTTGGGTGAAACGGTTTATTTCTAGCTAGGTCAGATGCTCGTTTCATCAAGATTAGGTTTTGTGCAGGAGGGGGTATTAAAACTGCCCAGTAGTATAGTTCTATAAGAGTTGAGCTGTTGTTGATTCATCATCCCTCTCAATAAATCAAATGTCACTAAAAAAGAAGGCGGATGACACCCTTTGAATCCTACCGTGACGTAGGCGGAGTTAAAAACTACACGAAAAAGCGTAACGTTGTAAAACATGTACCTTTGACAATTCTTTCTCTTTTTCTGCAAAAGATTAAATCGCCAAATTCTTGTTCAAATATAGCGCATATCCTTGAGTATAAGTTAAATTTTTTGGAACGCAAATCAAATAGATTTCGAGAAAAATGTTGCCAAATATTGAAAAAATCGGCATTTTCAGAAATTGTTCATGTTGTTGTTACCAATTTTTTAAATAACGTAGAGCCTAAACGCGTGAACGATTTTCATTGTCAGAATACTGGGGGATTCGGTGCTAAAGAATAACTTGGAGAATACTGGAAGATATAACAGCAGGCGCATCTAAGGAGGAAGGCGTATTAAACGGCCTCAATATGGGCCATGCAATGCGTTGAGCAAGTTCGAGTCATGACGGTTATACCACGTCGAGCTACATAATCCTTACTCGTCTCAATATGCCTCCTAGCACAAAGAGGACACCGCGCCCTCAGAACTCCCAAGAAATAAAATAAATACTTACAAAATAAGTAACAGTTATCTTTATTAAAACACTCCTCTAGACTTCTCGCTGCATGTACCTTGAGTGTGGAAGGCCTGCTTGGCTATACACTAAGCGGCTACTGGGCGGGACTCCACTGGAGTAAACTCCCTGCAACAACAATCCGGGATCACAGCATTCTTTTATTGCAGTTAATACATCTATAATTCTGAACAAAAACTTTTCATGCACCTGCAAGTATACTAGACATATAAATTTTCCACAATACAAAAGTGGTGGGAATTATTAGGAGAGGTTTTTAGCTCGTATTATTCACAGTAGGTCTATTGGCAGTTCACTGACTTCTTATCCTCACAAAACTCATATCGACATTTACGGTTAAAAACATGGAGTTGCAAGGAGACTACATAAAAATAAATGGAAAAGTATTAAATTTCCTCGAATTTTGCAGGTAACCTCGTATCAATATGGAAAAAATATACAGAAAATAAAAGTATATGTATGGGGAGATGTTAATACATTGTGATTTATTAATGAAATAGGAAAGATGGGATTAGCTATCAATTATGTAAAAATAAAAAATAAAAAAAATTAACATAAACAGTGACAAAAAAGAAGGAGTACGATTAAATGACAAAGAAATAGACACTACCAGTAGCTTCAACTAGAACCACTTAAAGGGGTGCCGGAACACGTCAGAGTACATTCGAGTTCTTGCTGGAGGCATGATTCTTCAGGAAGAAAGAGGAAGCGGAAATGCACAGGGCGAAGCAAATGGGTAAATGACCACCTTAGAACCCCCAAATAAATCGGGAGGGGTTCATCATCCCTCCCAATAAATCAAAAGTCTCGAAAAAAGAAGGCGGATGATGGCTTTGAATCCTACCGCGACATCGGCTGAGATAAAAAGTAGAAAAGACATAAAAATCATTCCAATTTATCTTTCTTTTTTAGGCGACGGCGTTGGTCGTCATCAGTTATTTTAGGTAGAAGTACTTGAGAGAGTGCCTTTGCAAGTCAACTCGCGCGTCCAGAATACTCTAGATGTCCAAAAAAACATTTGCGTCTATCTAGATCTAAAAGGAGCCTTCCACAGAAACTTTTACGAAGCTATCAGCAGGGCTTTAGTTTAGAGTTGTGAACATCCAGATATAAATGAATGCGCTGATGAACCCTAGAAAAAAAGTCGGAAGGTCAACAAACCCATTGATGAGTCTGAACTCAGTTCAAGCAAGAGTTGCCTCCAAATCACCCTCGATGTGGAGCTTAACGGTTGACGAACTTCTTCCCCAATTAACGGACCTCGGCGTCTCCAGTCAGGAATGAGTTGTTTAAGCAAGTTTGAAGGAACCTTCTAGAAATAATTCAACATGCTCGAGAGAGTACGATTTTTTTTTTGAAATTTCCTCACAAACCTGCTCTGTAAATTCGTACTTCCACCTTACTGATTTGCTTCGAAAGTAGGATTCTAGCAGTATGTACTTCACATGTTTTTGAAATAGTGACAGGAATGTTGTAGAGACATGGCACTTTAAAGACATGCTTATTCCATGAAAACTCCTAACAAAATAATAAATTTAAGCTTACTGCTTTTTTTTCATTTTTGAGATATTTTTCGATCACTTTCGCATTCAGGTTACCTCAAAATAAATAAAAATTACCGTTAATTATTCTTGCTTAGAAGATATAAAATAATTGCGATTCTTAACCTTATTAACAAAAGTCAAATAGAAGTAAAATCTTGCTTACATGTGAAGTGTTGGAAGTTTGTGGAGGTGGTAAATGTGAGGTTGGAGGTCGTATGGGATATCCTGAGGTAATGCCACCAGTCTTTGCGCCCTGAGCAGGTTGCTGAATAGGGATGCCTCCGCCTTGAACCGGCACTTGACTCGATCCTCTGACACCACTCACAGGGTAGTATTTCTCTTCAGGATACGCTACCTTTCCGTGCTCCATTGATCCCCCGTGTATGTAGCCTGTACAAAAAATTTAGAGTGAAAAACAAAAACTACTTTTTCATTTATAATTTTAGAAAATTTGAAGCAATGTTCACAAGTTACGCCAATTTTTAAGGTTTTGAAGAATGAAAAAAAAAATAGATTTATAATAGAATTTTTTTTTCCAACCACCACCTAATGCCGCTAACAATTTCATCTCCTTTTAGAAATATTTGAACCTTTTATTCCAGTTCACTTTCAAGTTGCACACTGATTGCATCATGAAAAAGCATGATTATCCGGACGACAAGTTTTGTAAACAAGTTTTCAACAGAAATAATCATCAAAAAATTGGTAAAATTTAAGGAACAGAGTGATTTGCCAGTTAGCTGTTGTCGACGGCCACTTAGTCTGTAAGTAAGGATTTTCGTAATGGGAACTAAATGCAAATATCACTAACTACGAGCTAAAATTCATTCAAACTAGGAGAAAAAAAAAACGCGAATTTCCAAAATGGTGTGTATACCATATATATATATATATGGCCTTTATTCAAATGGTCATTAGCAAATTTCAGCAGCACCTCAGTGTGGAGCTAAAACTGAGTGTGGCTGAGGTTATTTATTTACAGATTGGTCCTGAGAGCCTGGGCCTCAACACTATTGTCTTAATACTAAGTACATACTAATTTCTTAAAGAATGGTTTAACACAGATGATATTCCAGCTTAAAAAGTCTAAAAGAGGGTTTGATGTGGCCAGATTGCAATGTTCCACAAGAAATTCTGCCGTAATTCTATGGTAACCGCAAAGCGTGCATAAGAGCCAGGTGCTGAATATTGGAATTATGCAATACTTTACACTTTCAAAGCTGACTTGAATTTAAAAAAACATGCTTAGTATTTTAGTGTCCATATCATACCCTGAGATATGTTCGAGCTCCTGGCAATTTGTTGAGAAATATACAATGGATGCTGTTTTGGACCGGACTCTTGTTCATTTCGACTGCTTCCTGTACCAGGACCACTATATTGGCCGCTACTTCCGCTCTGGTATACAGTAAAGGACGTTTGCGGAGCCGCTGATCCGGCATTTCCTCCACTTGCCGCTCCACTCCCAGGAAAGTAGGAATACCCACTAGGCTCTAAAATAAACAAATTAGAATACACCTACATTTCAAATACTAGCCATGCCACTAAACAATAAGCAAAGAGACAAAGAACTGTACATAGAAAATCTTGTTCGTACAATCATATGACTTTTTTCTCTTATTGCAACGTTCTACCTTATTTTAAAGATAGAACCAAAAGTGAGATACCAATTTCAAAAACCACTTTTTCGAACTTAAGAGTCCTTAATATTTCCTATGGAAACCATCTTATACGAATGCAGTACTAGGAATACGAGAATGTAAAAATTGCTCTGAACTTTAAACCTAAGGGTTGAAAAATCGAAAACCGCAATTAATTTAAAACCTTTTATCAGAGTTTATTACTATAACACAAAAGGTTAGATACAAACAACTAGCAACGACAGTGAGCACTCATTCACAAATAGTAAACACAACAATTCTAGAAGAACTATAAAATATAATCGATAATTTAATAAAATAAAAATCTAACTTTAAACTCAGTTACTAGACAACTAGGTAGCAACATATTTTCACCTTTAGCAATAAATATGGTACACAACTGTCTAACAGAACTGGATTAGAAGATAGTATTTTTGTAAATGTAATAGAAACCATCATTCTATAATTTAAAAGAACACTGGGCAACTGAATCCGTAATGCAAAAGTCCGTAAGTGCTACATAAGCTTTATTTTGGCCATATAAAAATTGGTTTAGCTTGCTTTTTGAAGCAATTACCTAACTCTGAACAGAGAGTAATCGATGTATGTTGGTCGCAGTGCTTCCCCCACCAAGATAAAACTCAACAAAACACAGTTAGTTTAAAATACACAGCACTGTGTATCTAGGAAAAAACTTAAAATGCACGAGGAATTCAGGTTGGTCCTAATTTCTCCGGGAGTAACTAACTCGCTGAGTTAATGCCTCACCGTGACCATCTAGCTCCCTACTACACTTGATAAATTCGAGTTCTTCAGCAACGAAGAAAGAACTATTCTCAGCTCATGTTGTAGAATGAGCTGCAAAAATTGTAAACGGTATTAGCGGACTAGCTTAAGAATTAAATCAACCATATCACTAAGTTACACCACACTAAATTATGTCCACTTGTCTCCTCACTTACTTAACGGACTGTAAGTAAAAAAAAAATACTAATATAACTTACCCGGGAAGACTATAGGAGAGTTTATGGCATTATTTAAAGCATTTTCAGACATCGGGTGCTTAACGTCTGCAAGAAAAGAATATCATAGAATTTTACTCACTAAGCAATATGTTAAAAAAAAAATCAAATAATTAAATAACCTGGCGAGAACACTTTCATAACTCTCTCTTACTGCAATTC
The DNA here is from genome assembly GCF_049639745.1 of Rhodnius prolixus. Classification (NCBI taxonomy): domain Eukaryota; kingdom Metazoa; phylum Arthropoda; class Insecta; order Hemiptera; family Reduviidae; genus Rhodnius; species Rhodnius prolixus. The sequence continues at coordinate 6,998,551 of NW_027411635.1, read as the reverse complement.
TTAAGGTTTTTCAAACTTCCAATTTTCACTAAATGATAGTTACGGCTCTAGTTTATAACAGTTACACCAAGACTTAAGTATGTAAATAATGATAAGTAAAGTCGTATTTCCAGTCAAGTGATAATTCTTCAAATTCAGAAAATTGGCAACATGCACAAAATGAAATAGTATATTTAATTCTTAGAAGTATTCATGTTAATTTTTATGAAATTTTTGTAGGTCAGTAATGAAAACTTATTTGTCAGAAAATGTGCCTCTTCAACGTCAAAAAGACTTAGCGTCAGAATGTAATAAATACCCAAAATGTCAAATTTGGATAAAATCAACCGAAAGGAAGTTACAAATCGATTTTTCAATTTTTCTCGAAAATGGCCCACTATCATCTTTTACCTTAATATGCTAATTTATAAGTAGATCTATAAAATTTATTTAATCAACACATCTGGTCTCTTCCACGCTAAATCCACTAGACCAAAAATAAGTAGTAAGTCAGTAAAAATGTAATTTGTCTCAGATTCAAAATTTCTGCGGTTTGTGTTTTTTGAGTAACTTTTACCGCTTACATTCAAACCAATTTATAAAAATCACTTTTTCGGAATCCGTGGCATTAAAACATGTATTTTTGATGGAGATTTTCAATTTCCATCTCATGTTATTGTAAGAGAAAATACCTCCTGTTACCAGCAGTAAGAGAAAGAAATGATATTTACATATTCAAGAAATATTGAACTCAACAAGACTTACTCTGATATGTTACACGCTGCTGTGGCGGCGGCTTAGGTGAATAGTTTTGATGAAAAGGCATCTGAGGCGGTGGAGTTGGACTCCTAGGCCTCTTTACTGAGCTCTGAAACACAAAGTATATATTTTGCAGTTGACAACAGATCGTCGTACAATTAGGGGCTACATAACAGTAATGTTTTAGTGTACACTTCTAGTAACGCAGAAATGGAACCGAAAGAGATGTGAATGAGAATCAAGCATTAGAAACTCTAAAACATTTTTATAAATGAGTACAAAAGAGTTGTGGGCAATAAACTACTACAATAAGCTTGTAATTTCGTTGACTTTACCACATCACAGCACGGATGTTTTTTCTGTTTCCAACAGGTTACAGATTTTCATTCATCATCAGAGTTTCATACTTCAGTTGGATGCTAGCAAGTGACTGAAATATTACAACAGTCTTTTCCCTCAATCCTGGAAAAACAGATTATACGGTTTCTAGATCAATAAGTACGACCTCTTTCACTGCAATGGAGCTAGATACATACCCAGTGAAGGATTGGTCCATGAAGTTTCACAAGAACCATCAAGATTACATCACTGGGAGATCAACTAAGACTGCTCTTCACACCTGGAAGAGAGGTTTTGCTGATTTTGGAACCAATTTTAGTGGTAGAAGAAGCTATGAAGAGTTTTTGAGACTTACTTGAAAAGGGGAATGGATCAAAACTTTTAAAAGGTCATTGAGGTACAGAGACACGCCACACTTTCAGCCTTCATTTGACATTCCCAACGAATTCGCCGCTGTACTGATTAAGGCCTCTGTTACAACCTACTGATAAAAGAAGTCAGTCGTAAAAAAAAAATGGTGCCTATTTGCCAAGCCACGGACTAGCTTAAGTTAAAAAAAAAAAAATGTCAGCTAATGATTTTCACCTTTGCCATCACCATATCTACTAAAAGTGAACAAAACCAGAATCTGAGCGAAGTACCGTATTGATAGAAAATGAGGAAAATAAGTCGGAAAACAATGGAGAACTCAAGTTATTTTGTAATATGTAATGAGATAGTTGATATATTAAAACTTAATAAATACTTACTTGTGTTAATAATGTATGGGATTGTGGGACTTTGTACACAGCATTTCGATCCGTCGGTAGAGGTTGCGCATAGCTTGAAGGCATTACAAGCTGCGACAGATGACTTCCCATGGAGGAGACCCCTGGATACAAGCCACCATATAGTTCCATGACTTCAGTACTGTAATGTACAATACGTAAACCCAAATAAGTTTAAGTCTGGAAAGATTTAAATTTTTAATAAATAGAATACTAAAAATCCACTAGTACTGACCGACCCTGACGACAAATTTATTGTCGGTACCTATAGTGGCACCTAAACCAAATATCAATTTTCCGTGTTAGAGTTATGTTTGTCCAACATTTGTAAATTATTTTTTAGTTCATAAGAAACTTACAATTCCGTCTTTAAAAGAGTGTGTTCTGAAAACTTATGTTTCCGGTGTAAACCCAAAAACGAAAATTTGACGCGATCGCCGTTCGTTTTACCTGAAATAACATTAAATTAATAAAAACACATTTACCTTGGTTCATGCTGCCTGATAACCTGTTGCCTTCGCCTAATGTCATCCTCATTTAAAACTTTCTTCAACTGCAAGAAAAGTTGGTGCTTTTCATCCTTTAACTGGGCTAAAACGCCTTCCAGTTGAGTAATTTGCTCCCGATTTTCGCCTAGAGTCATAACGTCCTGTTTTTGTTGGAGCTCACGTTCTTTACGCTGCCTCTCAACTTCAGCGTCAGCTTCTTGTTCTGAAAAAGATTATATTAAGACAAATTACGCTTCAAATCATCTATATAATTAAAAAAAATAAGGTGAGTCACAAGTGCGTCCCTATAACAAAAAAAAAAAAGTTCTAGTAATTACTCTAATTAAAAAAAAAAACTTCGGTACCTCCTAAACTTCTATCTCTAACGGAAGTAATTGATATAAAGAACCTGATATCGATAATTAGCCATAGATTATTTACCCGAAAGAACGAAATTGGCTTCATAAAAAACAATTAACTGACCTGTTTGGTTGCCCTGAACTTCTAAATTATCTCTTTTCTTAACTGTATTTAATAAGTCCCTGCAGAGAAGATACTCAACTATTGAATAACGATTACGTCGAGTATCCTGAGGAAGAGGAAGTTGAGATAACCATTTTAAATGTGAATTATAATAAAGATGCTGGAAGTGATGGGATAGTAGCCGAAATATTAAAATTCGGAAGCATATTATTGTGGGAAAGGATATTTGAGCTACTAACTGATATTTGAGAAAAAGAACGAATGGACTGTTGCAATAATATGCCCACTTTTTTAAGAAGGGAGACAAGACGTTCTGTGAAAATTAAAGAAGTTTATATCACATATAAGAAATAAAACTTTCATAAATTTGTAAATTAAAATAAGTTTTATTATATTTCAAAACGGTAATTAATCACTTTTATGAACTTTTTTTTCCAAAAAAATGCTGTTAATTAAAGGCATGGTATATTATTATAATGGAAAATTCTAATTTGTAAAAAGAAATGGTTAAAAAGTTTAAGAAAAGAATTAAATCAATTTTAAATCACGTAATTAGTCACTGCATAACTTTTGCTTGGTGAGTGGAAGTACTGTTAGAATTTATTGTCGGTTTGTTAGTCTGTCTATTGATAAATAATAAATAACTGTTTTGTTTCGTTGCAGTTGGTAGACCAGCTTGCCTAAATGGCTGAATAATCTTAAGAAACCCACGGGCAGATTAGCAAGATGGCCATTAGAAATACGAAGTTATCAGTTTGACATAAAATTCCAGAATGGCACAGTCCCCTCTTATCACGGTTCCTCTTATCACGAGTAACACCTCTGGGATAGGTCTGCTACAGGAGGAATCCATTTCTACAACAGATCCATGGTACTTATCTGACCAACTCAGGAAGTGGGATCAACAACTATCAGAGCACTTCATAGCTCAACCGGATTTTCACCAGCTTGCCTAAAGCTATTCTCGTGCTATTAAGATTTGCAATACAGAGCGCAACAAACATCAAACGCCAGCCCGTCTGATACTTGTGTCTGGTACTTATTAAAATAAAAGGAACATAGGCAGCTAGCGGAGTCAAAACTTTGAGGCTTCGGGCAAACAAACCTATTATTGTAATTTGCGTCGACAAAATGACAAATACAAAATAGAACACCTAGTACTAAGTCACACCCTTGTCGGCAGGAGCTGTAGGATTTGCAATTTAAGTAATAAGGCCCTTACAGAGGGCGTCCAATACTATTGGCTGGAGACACAGGTCGGGCGGCTTGCTGGTCTCAGCCACGCCAGCCAACTGAAGAGTTTTCAAGGCGCGTGAGAGATCTCGCGCTCCTGAAGGGGGAAAGTGTAACCAAGAAATTGTAAATATTCAAATATTAATAATTATTAAAATCATATAAGTTTGAATTTACCCATAAGAGGGTAAAGTTCACAAGAATAAAATAGGCGACCGACTGTGATAGCGAGTAGGAGACACTCCGCTACCGGTAAGCTAAAATAGAACGTATCAATTCTGGGTGAATACAGTTACAGAACTTAATTACATAAAACCTGTCTTAATCTATGTACCTATTAAAAGGTGGACTAAAAATTGAAAAAGTTAGTACCATTTGTCCTGCTCTTAACTCGCATACAATTTCGACGCCCATTAACGGTTGAACTGAGTTTATTATTTTTAAAAGATTAATAAAGATAAATTTAGGCGGGCTGCATATATTTACTAAGGTATCACATAGCTGATGTTTTAAATAAAATTGATACACGCCTAAAACGAACCTAGTCATATGTTTTAACATGCGACGCAGTCAAATCCAACAAATCCAGAAAAACCTTCTCACTGCATCGTATTAGTGAATGACACGCTACTATGAAAGATATACCTATTTGCAACAAGTGGATACTTCAAACTGAATGATGAAATCTCTTTTAAACGGTCGCATCGCTACCTACATTGGTTTCAACTAACCTTAGAAATTTTTTAAAACCAACCTTGTTTCTTCTTTTGCCTTTCACGTAAGATATGGCGTTTTAACGCCTGGAACATTTGTTCCGTTCGTTTGGGTGCTCCTGCCACAGCCACAGGCATGGCTGCAGTATCTGTAACAGAATTCTTGTTTTATAGAACAGTAATATCAATTGAATTCTTCCAAAAGAAAATATTACAATTATACTAGTTGGAAAATCAAAATAAACCAATAAATTTAAATCTAACAAAAACCTTGAGTTTAAATTTGGATTCATACAAACACAAAAAATATGAGAGTGCGAGAGAGATAGAAACAAAGTAGGCCCTTTTAAAAGAAACACACGTAAGGAATTCAGAAAACATTTCATGAAATTCAAAATTAATTTCCATAATTCATTCACACACCTAAAGCTAAACTGACCTTTGGTTTGCCGCTCAATTTTTGATAAGTTGCACATCAATCGTTTTATGTCAATATAAAAAGTTTATTTTTCATTAAAAAGAAAATTGAGCACATAAATATCTTTTTATACTTTAAGTATTCTAAAATCATACGATCCGTTATATTTATGGTTATGTTAAAGAAATTCAGATTCAGAAGTATTTTAACTTATAACAGTGATGCACTGAAATGAATTTACTAACACAAATTTCTACACCTTAGATATTTACTCAAATCATCATTCAAACATCTTAAATTTGAAAAAATAATGATAATAAATAAAAAAAAAAATGTGTTTATCTTTAACTAAGTTTAATGTTAAATATTAAGCAATTCTGGAGGGAGGGAGCCCCGTATTAAACTAGCCGTGAAATTATAGTTAAATTTTTCAAAAAATTCACGAGTCCAATGATAAAAACTTTAATAGCGGAACATGAACAAAATTAAAAAGTTAAATCAACTAAAATCAAAGACTACAGATGAAGGAATTAGACTAACAAACGATGTGAAATTTCAGAAATTACTAATATTAACAAATAATGATCAAACATTAACGGATGGAGAACTGATGGTTTATTTAAAATATAAGTCATCCTGAAACATGGGATATGGAAATCTCCAGGGCTAGAAATCGACGAACATATACAAACTCTTACTAAGTTTAAACTCTCACTTTAATTTAAAACATAAAATAATAAAAATTATTTTAGATATTCAGCGGAGATGGCTTCATAAGGATATTCAGACAGTGAATTTCGTACACTTAAAAATGTTAACGATTAGTTGCTCATTAGAGTCTCTTGTTATTTTTCGTACAGTGAACATCGCTCTTAAAATTTTTGTTCGTCAAATTTGTAGCCATTTGAATAATTGGCATAGATATTAATGAGTGAAGGCGAGTGAACATATAAACAATTTAAAGAGTTTCATCGTTTTACAGTTATTTGACTTTGAAAAAGTTTGTTTAATGTGGTTTTAAAAGACTTGTGATTTATGCATTTAAAATCAGTAGTGGGGCGCGTAGGGTTGTGAAGTAGGAGAAGAGTTTTTTTATTTAAATGTGGATATAAATATTTATTTCTGTGACTTTAACTTTTGTTACTGGTACGTTTATCAATATATTGAACAAATAACTTTATTTCAATAGTGCTTTCGGCAGCCTCTTTATAATCTCGTTTGATTTAATTAAGTACTTTTTTCTTGGGTTTGAAAATTTACTGAGAAGTAAAATAAATATATTTAGTAAATAATTCAATAAAACTTAACTCAGTTTTTTATTTGATTTGGTATAATGGATAATAGTCAATTTATGGAATTTATGAAACAATTTAAAGAGGAAATGAAAGCTGATATGGAAAAAAAAAACCGGAATTTAATAATAGCTGAGGGTCGATAGAAGCTCTCCAGGGAAATTATCAACATTTAAAACTTAGAGTAAATAACTTAGAAAGAGAAGTAAGAAAGAAAAATTTGTTGCTATTTGGTATTAATGAAGTATTCAATGACCATTGGGAGCAGGAGGATTTTGTTTGTGCATTTTTGAGTGAGAAGTTACAGTTAAATTTGACAACTTCCCACTTTGATTGTGTAAGAATAATAGGTAAATTCTCGAAAGATAATAAGGTACGGCCTATTTTAATAGCCCATTCTCATTAGATGAGTTACAACGTGTTCTATTTAAAGTTAATGATAAAGCACCTGGAAAAGATAGAATTACTTTTGAATTCCATAAGTACGCGCCCACTAATTTTCTAAATTTATTATTGGGTATATTCAATAGAATTTTCAAATCAGGTACCATTCCATCAAATCTTAGAGAATCTATTATATTCCTTCTTTACACAAAAAGAAATAAACATTTAATATCAAACTATAGAGGAATATCTTTTATTAACACGATAAGCAAACTATATTCTGGTCAATATTAAACAGAATAGTTGAGTTGGCAAATGGTAAAGGAATAATAAGAGAATTCCAGGCTGGGTTTCGACAGTTATTCTGCTGTAGTTAACATATTTAATTTAGTCAATTTAGTTAAATTAAAACTTATGATGAAAAGGCAAAAAGTCTACACGTTTTTTGTTGATCTTACGTCGGCGTTTGACAGCATAGACCGTCACTTATTTATAAACTCTGTGAATTAGGCCTCACTACAAAAATCATTAAAAATTTATTCCTTAAGACGACAGCTAATGTATGGTGTACCAATGGATTATTTCAAAGTTTTTCAACTGAAACAGGTGTTCGACAGAGTTGTCCAACGTTATTTTCCCAGAACATAAACGATTTGTAAGTTCATTTAGATGGGGGCGTTTATGTGGAGGGCGGTGGTAAAGTGAAATTACTCGCTTACGCCGATGATATCGTGTTACTTGCGTCTGTTCCGCACTCCTTATAGAGGATTGATCAACTCGTTTCTGGAATATTGTCCATTTCGAGTTTGAGGATTAATTTAGTGAAGTCCAAGGTATTAATATTTAGAAATGTGAGGAGACTTGCAAAATCGGATAAATGGTATCTTGGTACAGACAATATTGAAGTTGTAAATGAGTATAAGTATTTAGGGGTTCGTCTCACGCCTAATTTGTCCTTTAGTAAACATATTGTCAAAAAAGTAAGTGAATTGAAAATGGGTTTTAAGGCTGCAGTTTATGGATAACAAGAACATCCTTATCTAAATAAATTACTGATATTTAATTCGGTATATTCGCAGCATACTCTGTTATGGCGCACAAGTCTGGGGAGGAGAAATGCAAAATAAGATTGAGAAACTATTGTGATTTTTTATTAAAAAAAACTATTCAGACTGGCTTAATACACACCTTCCGTCCTGGTTCAGAGAGATTAAACATTATATTGCAAGTAATAGATAGAGTATGTAACGAAAGATTTACGAAGCGAAAGTCTTTATTTCTTTTTAACGAAATCACAGGCGTTTTCCGAACAAGTCTAAGGAGAATACAAACAGATAACGCTAACCGTTATTTGAAGAATAACGCTAGAATTTGAAGAAAACTTACGACACTATTTACGATCTTATTCAACAACACAAACCATGATGATTCAGTCAGTAAAAAACTCGGACGCGACTCCTAAGGACCAGAGCAAAGGAATTATTAAAAGCGAAAAGCATGGTCGACCTGTGGAACAATGGGACATGACTTCTTTAATAACACCTGCTAGCGTCTACATAAAATTAGCAGTCCACCGAAAAGTAGAAACCCCTCACACTTTATATTATTAATTCATAGAAATTCTAAACATACTTGAAGGGTACCGACCTAGATTTACAGATAGATCGAAGACATGCAGTGATGTAGGAAGTCATTTATTCATATGGATTTACAGAAACGTGGACACTACCCCGCTATAGCACTGTGTACACAGCAGAACTACACGCAATAGTCCAGGCCCTGTGGTAATATTTTAAACGATTGCACCACTTCCCCTTAGTTCGTGAAAGAGAAAGAGGGCACAATAATGTTGCATAGAAAAGCTTTAATCCCTTCTTGCTGCCAAATGAGAAGCTTTGAAAACGGAGTTTGAATATAAAAGTAAGAAAGTAAGCAAGAAAAGTAAGATATGCCGATAAAAATTTATTAAGGAATTAACAGGAAAGCTAAGACTTGATCTCCAAGAAAATGTAGTTTTTAAGCGTGAGAATTTATTGGACAGTAACAGATATTACTTTTAATAATTAGGCTTGTTAGAAGCAGCTGACGAAGTGTGCGGTATAATAGTAATAGGGTCTAACTAGAAGGGTTTATTATTATTGTACATTATCATCTGTTTCTGTAAAATATTTTCCACAGCACTAAAAATGACCTACTCTCTAGATCGAAACCTTGGCAAAAAGTAATGACTGAAATTGGCTAATTAAAACTGTCCGGTATCTATCTTCCGTTTAGTTTAATGAATAAGTCACCAAAAACGATGAATAGTATTCTACAGTCTAAGAAGAGGTTAACAGGTTGCTGGAATGCCGAAATAAAGAGCAAAGCAATATTTAAACAAGAAAAATGAAAGAAGTATCAGAGGACTAACATTTAGTCTATGAAGCAGGTAAAATTCAGAGTTCAAAAGTTTAAGAGGTTGTGAAAAGTAAACAGGCTGCCTAGGAATAGGTTGGTAATGATATGGAGATGTATTACAACATAAATTCAAAGCTCTTCCACAAAGTCCTCAGAAACATGATAAAGGAGAGTAAAAGAGCCTTGCCTAAAATGTTTTAAAATAGTGAAGGAAAAGTATTTATTAAAACTGTCCGGCAGAGCAGTTATATAAGGGTTGATCGTCAAAAACTGCACGAAAAAGCGTAACGTTCAAAAACACCCAACTTTGACAATTTTTTTCTTCAAAAGATTAAATTCACAAATTTTCTTTAAAATATAAGGCAAATCCTCCTTTATAATTGTAATTTTTTTGCAACAACATAGATTAAATAGATTTCAAGAAATACATTGCTGAAAATTGGCAAAAACGATTGTTGTTCTTCTTCTTCTTCTGACCTTTTTTGTAAACAACGTAGCGCCAAAACGCGCCAACCAATTTTCATGAATGAGGTGTCATTCGATTCGGAATTTTATGTAGATGTGCTTTTCGGGGGTCTCGACGCAGTACATCGAATGCGAGAGGAGTTAGCCCCATATATGTGTGGACCCTCCAAAATTGTTATTACTAATAACTCAGTAAAACTTAACCCGATTTTGATGAAATTTGGCAGGATGAAAGGGTTAGGGCTCCCCTACGACGTTCCGCTCTTAGACCTACTAAGAAGAAGTCTTGCAATCATTTAAAATTATCGTTTCGTGAACTTATTTTCTTCAATGAAGTATTATTTGGTTCAAAAAGTGATGTAGATTTGCATTTTTATAGGTCTCCACGCTGTGTATCTTTAGTAGAGGAGTTTGCCCCACGCTGGTCAGGCTTTCTACAAAGCTTAGTCCGATTTTGCTAATATTTACTTTACTTTTTCTAATAGTTACGCGTTAAAAATATATAATTAATAATTAATCTAGTTTTTAATATTAAATGTTAATGTAGTTTTCTTCAATTACATTGTTAATCTAGGTGTTCTCCTCACAATGTTATATATATGTAATATAAAATAGATTTGCATATTTTTTGATGGTTATAAAAACTTCTTTAGAAGAAGTACTCTATAAAAGGTCGACATTAAATTGATGTTTGAAAATGAATGAATTATAATTACAAGTATTATTTATTTGTCATTAACTATGTAATTTTTTCTCTCGTAAGACGAATTCAAGACTGAAATTTCGTTTTAACTCCGTAATTCAAATTACAAGGTAAAAGACCAACTCCAACTTTCCCTTTTTCTTCCTTAATGTGCGAGTAAGTTTGGCGAATATTCAGAATAAAGATAAATCACAAGAGTAATTTGGAATAGAGAGAAAAAGTAATGCCTATTTAATACTAACTATGATGATGAGATACAAGATTTTTATTATTCTGACAGAAAAACATTTATGGGTGATAAAAGGCCAGCATAAGGGTCTGTGACATCTAATACATTCTAAAAAATATGATACTAGATGTATGAATGAAATGTTGGGTACTTGCTGATTTGTGTACCTTTCGGCGTTTAATCAACCCTTATACTTAACTTTTAAAACTAAGTTTTTGTTAAGGAGATAGGTAAAGAAGAAATAATAGAAAGGTAGAAGGAGTGTATTTTAATAAATTGCTGGAATCCAGAGCAGAGGTAAAAAACAAAACTAGATGTAAAAAGCAATCGCTATGATTTACGAAGGACTATGGCTTAAAAGAATGGGAACTAGAATACGCCATATATAAAATAGGTAAATAAGATATATTTCGCAGGTCATGGCAGAATTATTGTAGAAATAATGAAATATCTCGGAGACGAAAAAGGCTGTTACATTAAATTATTTTAGTGCACATTTAATTAAGTGCCGCGGCTAGGATTCATTAATGACGGGGCGGGGTTAATTTGCACATGTACCTAGAGTCAAAAATTATCGGAAATAAGGCACTTTAATCCAGCTAATCAAAATATCTGAAATATAAAGTTAAATGTTCCAAGAAAACGGAAATAAATATTTTAATTACGCTGAAAAAATAATCGTAGTTGGGTACCCAGGGCCGGATTTAGATGAAAAGAGGCCCTAGACTATTCCACTTATGAGGCCCTTTCACCTCCCATTTTTAAATTCGTAAATTTCATGAGAGATAATAAAATACATCACTACTGTGATATATAATATATCAATATGTTAAATGAAACATGTTGTTATTGGTACTGTTTTTAGAATAATGTAGAAAATATGATAAAATATAAGCATCTATAATTTTTTTACCTTCTTTACAAATCATTTTGAAGTTGTAGATGACAAATACAACAAATCACGGTACCAGCTTCATATAATAACATAGTCACCACCAGTAATAAACATAGAAAGATCATACTTAAGACATTAATTCATTAACTTTTAATTCCAGGGAATCCAAAACTTCCTCTAAATTTATATTTGCCGTAAAATATACAAAATACAACTACACCAATGGGAACACTTTAAATTTACAGCACAAATTTAAAAAATAATCAACAAGTAGTATTCAGAATGCGAACACTGAAGACTCTTTTTTAAAAGCAAAAGACCACTACTGTCCCTCACACGACTTTTATCTTTAACAGTAAGTGGAAAACCTAGTTTGAAACTCACTGAGTATAACAGTAATATACTACTAATAGTAACCAAAGCTTCACTCTTGTACAAAAGATCAGCAGAATTTAAATTGGATCGTTCTAATGGAATAATTAATCTTTAACATTCCACATTAAAATATTCAAATTCTATATAAATACCTTAAAAGCGTCATGACCATTTTTTTTTCTTCTAAACACATCAATTAAAAAGGACCACATGGCTTGTAGAAAAAATTAGCTGAATCCACTTCATATATTTTTGCTTTAAATTTAAGGAGCGTCAACATCTGAAGGCACCTCTTCATGTTCAGGCAGCAATTGCTATTCGGATGCGTGAGCCGTATCATTAGTTTTTAAATTTTTTAGGGCTTTGTCCAAATTCTTTTGGCCAGTAACACTCAAGTCATTGATTGAATTGGGCAGATTTAGAAATTGGGAGTGGATGGTCGGCTCGAATCTGACAGATCGCAAACAGAACCGTTAATACCTAACTTGGTATTAATTAGATTGGGTTGGGGTAATTAGCTAGCAAAATTTATCCCTCTCAAACACATCCACAGCACAAACCCCACTAGTTTTAAAACTTCTTAGAGAATTCAACTTGAAAAACTGAAACCTGAAAAACAGTTTATAAAATTATATATATATATATATATATATATATATGTGTGTGTGTGTGTGTGTGTTTAACTGAGAAAACAAAAAGAAGTGTTTTTCATTGGTTGCATCTAACCAATCCAAAAATATTAAAGGTAAACGTTGAAAAAAAAAAAACAATTAATTTAAAAAGATGTAATTATTTACGATATACAGGATTTTTTCGTATTCTATCATTTTAAAAATTGGAAAAATACAAAAAGTGAGATATGATTGACATCAGTGAAAACTCAGCTGCACCCACATTCAGCTGGTTCACTAATCCAATCCATAAACTTTTTAATCAGTGTAATTATAAACATTTAGTCAATTTATTTTGGAAGTACAATACAAATTGCATTGAAATATATCACAAACTTGTGCATCTGTCAGACTAGAATTACTTGACTAGTGTAAATCTTTGATAATTTTAAAATTTGTACACATAAATAAGAGAGAAATTAATGCTTTAATTATTGATCACATTAAACAATCAAAAAAATATCTTGTCGTCTTTGAAATTTCCTCCCATAACTATCCTGTGAACCAATTGTCTCGATTCTGTTAAGTATTTAGTTAGGGTCAGTCACAAGAATTTTTCGTGTCAACAAAAATGGAGTGTATCAATATTTGGCTACTCCAGTCTGTCACGCCTGTAAAACGAAACACCGTGGTGAGATGTTTTAATAAATTTAATAATTATTTGTTGTGTGATTTTATGTAAAGGTTAGATAGAGAAATGAGAAAATAAACTCCTAATAGTTTAATTAAAGTCTCTGTGGAGATCTGACATGCGAAAAATTATTTTCTTAGAATGGAAAATAATGACTCAATCGTTTTCTTTAAATGTTACGATTAGTTCAACAACCGCTCTAGTATGGTCAAATAGCTTCGCATAAGTTATTGATACATTGCGCGTATAGGTACAACCATTTAGTTTTCACTTTTAAGTACCGTGAAATACCAATAGGAAAGGCAATAAATAACAATAGGCACGAATCAGAATAGGAAAACAACAAACGAATTTCCAGTGTGTTTCATAGGGCTGTTTTGAAACAGCTTTCTAATTGCAAGATTATTCCAACTCCTCCAAGAGGCATGGAGCAGCAAATGGTCCGGCATGGAAAGTTGATCTAAGCTGGTTTGAGTTTCAGATGATAATATCAGCACTGAACACGAATTGAACATTTGAACAGAGCAATAATGGTGAAGTGAACTCTTAGATGAGTACCAATACGTCCTTCAATAATCAGAAAAATGCGAGAAGGTTTGTGAGATGTTTTAATAAATTTAATAATTTTTTGTTTTGTGCTGCAACAAGACTTCCCCTCCATTTACCCCTAGAGTATCTTTTCAAGTTGTAATGATTTACTTAAAAGAAGTAGAGTGCTTCCTTCTTATTTTTAATTTCTCAAACTATTTAATTAGTAATCGACCACCAATTCTTTCTAAGATTTAGTCTTGGGAAGCGACACTCGTACGTTAAGTGAGCAGCCCACGTTTCCTCTAAAAACTATACCAGGTAATGCTTCGGCCACGGTTAGGGTAATTTTATTTATGAATTATAAAGGTGTCATTCTGGGAAGCACGTATTGGGAAGCGTATATCGCTAGGCAGTTGGCTATTTCTTCTGCCCTGTAATAAATTGGCCCTAATTATAAGTTAGTTTGAAGAGTCTACGATGAATTCTAGACTGCAAGAATTACATTAACGCTGCCTTTATGATTGTAGGATAATAAGATTCAACCCATAAATAAGGGTGCAATCAGTCACATTATAATCTGTCACATTTTTCTACACAAATTGACCTTTAAATTTTGCTTTTACAATTGTTAATTTACATACGGTTATTAGTAATTTACAATAGTAAATTTTACATTTTAAATCTCATGTATTTTAAACGTGCAACACAAACATAAAAGAAGCATGTAGCCTGCCTTCTTCCATATATGAATGACTAGTTTGCAGAATTCCTTATTATAAGAGGGTTCTCTCACTTGAAAATGCCTCCGAGTTAACAATGAACCAATGCATATGCCGCAGAGTTGTTATTTTAAGTAATATAACTTTTGTCTAGGGAGATAGCATCTGAGGCATTCGCCATTCCCTAGATATCGTAGAGTTAGGCAAATGGGTTCAATGTTCAGTTCTTATAGTTCTTAGGCTACATAGTTGTACATATTTATTTTTCTGTATTGTTAACGGTTATTAGCTTAAGACATTCTTGTCTACAAAATAGTTATCTATTTAATAATAATCAATATCAACATGATTTCATATTTACCAAATTAAATTAAACTTTTTTTTTATTGATATTTTCCTTAAAAAAATGTTGACATATAAATTTATGTTGAAGTGGATGGTACCAATTTAAAGGAAAATATATTACAATAAATAAGTTGGACTTATTGAATACGTAAATACAAATGTTCATGAAAAAACAGGCAATTGATAAAGTTTATACAATGAAGCAATTTAACATTTCAATTGGAGGCATGGAGCATTAACAACGGCAAAATTAACTCTTCGAGAATAATATTTTAATTAATTTTAGCCGTTTGAGGTCCATTTGTTTTTTTTTTTAAAAAAAACTCTGACAGATAAATCCATTTTCAAAGATTCGGTTTACCAGGTTTAGGGTGGAGAATTCGACTTACGTTTTGTGAGGATATCTATCAGAGAAAATTCTATTTACAGTTAAATTCTGTACCCCAATTCTGACGAACCAATGAAATGAAAGAAAGATGGGATTTATTACAAGATTAAAACATATTTAGCAATGCGGATCTCTCAAACATGCCTTCATTTTTAAATAACGATTAAACCTTCCATTTTTACTTTTTTTTTTGTTATAAAAAATACTTTTTGCTAAAAATATCAGCTGTCAATATAAAAATCAGTAATTAAAGTTTCTTAGCACTGAACATAACTGCTGTCTTGATAAAAATTGCGAAAATTTCCGATCCGATCGAAGTGATTCTTGTCTCAGTTAAGATTAACTTTGGCGATAATTAATTTAAAGATTCGAATCGATAGTTCTGAAAAATAAATGAAAGCATATTAAATAATTATTTAAATATAACATTTTAACTGCGTTGGTAGACTAAAAATTAACAAACCAAGTCAGTTGCTAGTCTTTTTTCTTAGCATCGGCTTTTTCATCTCTGGCGCCACCTGCACCCAATACTTTAGCCAGGGAGTCCCAGATTCCGCCAAACAGCAGCGCGCACAGCAGATTTTCAAATGGAACGAACGGATCATGTATACCAAGCAGTATAGATGATAGCTGTAATCAATAAAGATATGTATTCATAAATTACAATATTTACTACTCTCGGCATTAATCATCTGAGATTTTAAACTTCATAAGCTAACAAATTTTTTAGATAATTTCCAAGTGATTAACCGTGTTTTATAGTTAAGAACGTATATTTAAAGTATTGTTTTCTGATAACTTTGTTATCTGTTGATCTTTTTATACATCATTTAATATTAATCATGTAACTTTGTAATTCTTTTAAGAATTATAAAATATTTTTATAAAAAACAACTTACAAATTAAACTACTAGTTATTATATCAAGCTAAAAAAGAGGGTGATAAAATAAAATAAAATCTAAACTGACGTGCACGTTAACAAAAGAAGCGAAAGTGTATATGAGCTGGCTGGTCGATACTTAGATAAACTGTTATGGTGTATCTTACCAAAAAAATAACAGAATTTATAACTATCAACTATTACTTGCGTAACCAAATATTAAAAGTGGCTTTCGACAATAACAATTAACACATATCAGAAGGTGGGGTAAGGTAAGTCGATTAAGTAAAGAGCTCATATAATAAACTGGCGTCTGAGCGGAGGATTTTGGCTTTAGAATCAGCTGCTTTATGTTAGTATAAAGTTTTAGCTTCATTACTGCAATTTTTAGTCTTGCGAGTAGAAAGAGATGGCAATAAAAAAATCAAAACACTAAATTACCTTAAAGTATACGAAGAAGATAACGATTCCGAAGTACACTAAGGAATGTGGTGCGGATATCAAATCTGTCTTCTGATCCAACACAAATATTATTGACGCAACAATGCAAGCTTTAGTTGGGCTGAAATCAGAAGAGAACATTATTTTAAAGACATGATCACACAATGTATCAACCTTGTCGATATTCAGTTCATTAGTCCGTATGTCGAAAACAAAAACGTGCGAGCTTATAGTGAAGTGATGTCCAAAGAAATGGATCTCGCTGCAAAGTCTGGTCTTTTGATAATTATTTAACTTTTGAATCATGTTAATATGCAGAAGCTTAAAGAGTAGTGATGAAGCAGGTTGCCAAAACCACTATGATGTTTAGACCTTTAGGATACATTAAAATTGGAGTACGCAACAAGATGCCAAAATTTTATAAGAATGTCTATCTAATGACTTCGAATTCTTACTCCAAATACTGGGACCAAGATTAATTAGAAGTATATCCCGATTAAGACCAAAATAAGTCTTGCTGCCCTTCAACAAATTCGGGAGGCATGCTGTCTGTAAAGTTACGAACCTGGTAAATCAGACTATAACACTTGTTCGACCAAGTAAAAAACAAAAGTTAGCAGTTTACTGCTATATTGTTATTGTACAGAACTCTTGGCGCATTCCCCTTTGTCAAGAAATTGGCAATAGATATATTATTTGAAGTACATCTGTAAGACTCTATCGCTCCACTTCTAGCAGCTATGTTTACTTGGAGATAATAGGAGGTACTTTGAGTTCAATTCTGCTCTAAGAAGAAGAACAGTGATCTATCTCTTTTAATTGGTCTTCATAGCTAAAGAGCATCCTACATTCTATTGGGCTGTGAATAAGCAATTCACATGAATAAAAACATTCAAAAATTTGTGTCCCATAATTAAAAACGATTTGGTAGTCGTGACATGAGAGAAGATTGTTGAATGCAGTACATTGAGAAAGGCTGCGGGCCCCAGTGACCTCAGATGTTGACTTACCTTAAATGAGAAGAAAAAAAAATTAATCGCCTTCCCGTTTCGGTTATAAGTCAACGCCACGACATCTCGCTTTTGTGAGTCGGGACTAAATAACGATCAGTGTAGCGGTATCTGAAGATATAGTTCCAAATGAATGGTTGCGTTTAAACACAAGAACAATCTGTTTGAGTGACAAGTAATGTTAGATGCATGAAACTTGGCCCAGTGAGTGTATTTTCGGAAAATATTGAGAATTTTGTTTTTAATATTTAGTTTGCTAAAATAAATATCACTTACAAACTGGGTTGCATAAATTCCATCGCTGTAGGCGTCCACACTCCGCGTATTAGCCTTTCTATTAGTTTAGTGAACCCTGCACCATTTCCTGAAAACAAAAACAGAAAAATACTGAAAAAAGTTATGGATCCAGACAAAATAAAAGGCTTGTAATATTCGTGTTACATTTTTTTTAAAAAAAAGGAAAACAAATTTTCAGTCGATATTTTCAGAAATCCACAACAGACGTTATGATTTCAACAGCTTCAGCCCACCCTTGGTCTCATAAGGTAGGATACGTTTGATACTAAAAGATCCTTTGATAAAAGACAATTTTTACAAGAAAATGTCTGTGATAAAATATATATATCCATGAACAATAGAAGAAAAAATCTGATGTGAACTCTCACAGGATATTACGCATTTAAATTGATTTGCAGAGGTTTACTTTAATGAAAATAAAGGGAATTGGTTCAATTCAATATTATACAAGTTCAATTTACAGATAACATTTTTAAAACTCAATGTGGGAAATATTTATGGGGAAGTAGCACAAAAAAATAACTCTTATCATTCTAAGAATCGACAAACCAAGTAAACAAATATAATAAATTAGCCAACCACTGATAATAATTAATACGATATTTATTGCAACCAAGTTGTTAGTGTTCTTAAAAAAGAAAATATATTGAAGAAAACGCAAGTTGCCCTGGGCAGTATAAAGGTAATAATTACAGGAAACAAACCACTAATTCAAGGGACAACACTAGTTCCCATGCATATTGGTAGGAGCTGTTTGCAACCACTTACACTAAATATTTTCGAATTATATTTAATTAAATTAATAGTATTACAACTAATTCAGATCAAACCCTATCTATTTAGGCCACGTTCACTAAATTTGATATGAAACAATTTACATATATGCCCCAGTGTGACTCTTTTGAGAGGATCTGAAATGTTTACGTATTTCACACATGAGCTGTTCATCAATCTTCGCACGAGGTTAATTTGTCGCAAAGATAAATATCTTTCCTTTTATCCTTCAACGTATAAATTAAATTATTTCAAAAACGGGTGCCAATGACTTCAGTTGTTGACGTGCCTTTAATTAAAAAATAATAATAATATTGATAAATACAATTAATACAAATTAATTTGATGCGCGGAATCCAATGCATCCATGAAATGCACACCACTGCCTTAAACCCTATATGCGCAAAGCGAGTAAGGTGTTGGATGAAGTAGATAGTAGATTACATTTTTGTAAACAATCAAAAAGGATATACATTAAAATATGTTTAATCACTCTTTACATAAATTTTAAAAGTTTAACTTCATGATGTCAAAAATTAAAGCCGCAGTTAAGAATTATTTATTTAAAGTAAGCTGACACTCCTTCAAAACTAAGTATTACACCATTACAAGCTAAACTGTTTAAAATGATTAATATGTACTAGTTACATCTTATCTTGGTTTAAAATTTACCTTTTAATGTTCCTATCAGTATCATTATTACATAAGCGTTTGGATATAGCTTGGCAGCATGCGTTACTCCATCGTACACCTTTTTGCACCTATAGTAAAAAAACAAAACAAAAAACTACAATTCAAACATTCTAACTTGAAAATTTGCTTCAAACTTAATAGTTTTGATAAATGTTTGGTTAGATTCAACATTACACAGGATCACTATAATGTCATTACTTTGTAGAAAGCGTGAAGTTTCTGGCGCCCCCCCCCCAAACCTATAAAATAAACTGTCCAGAACAAATATTTCAAGTAAACATGATATTCTATTTAGAGATTGTATAAAGGTATTGATAGAAGTAATATTTTCAACAAAAAGCCTAACATTCCCTCTCCTAGAATCTTGACTAAAACAAAAGTTTCCCAAAATTTTCAAATACAAATGAGACCCACACAATTTTTTTTCGAGATCTAACAATGCAATACGGTCATATAAATGCTATGGGTTTTTGAAAAAAAAAATCCCTGCGAGCAGTTTTCTCAGAGAAAGCCTCATAAAGAAACTGAATATCGTTTAAGTATTGAGTCCATTTAGAATGCAAATATTGTCTAGAACCGTTACTGTCGGGTCCCTCCCCAGATAACTACTAAACTTGGTATATTTAACATGGCTGTATTACCTACCTGTAAATCTCTTTCATTGCAGAAAATACTAATTTAACTGGCAGAAATTTCGAGAACTTATAACCAATGTCGAATGGAGTGTAGAACACAAGGTACCTGCAATAAATATGTTGCATTAAAAATCTGTTTTAAAACCTCACGCTGCAAATCTTTGTCTCATTGCAATTCTCAAACATCTTTGAAATTTTTCTTTCATATCTGGAATTTTTACAAAATTATAGTGTTCAAATTTTAGGAAATTTCCTTGCACTTCACTTATGGAACAGTGTCGAATAATCTATTTCCTGAACGATTTCCCATTACCCTTGATATACTTATTTGTTTGAACAAGATTAGCAGGTCGTAGGTTAAGCATAATATTAATATTCCTACTAGATCATTTATCTAATTTGCTCGGAGAAGTTGGTTGAACAAGTGGTTAGACCCGTAATGCTAGATAACATCAGTGATTTCTCCGTCACTTGCATACCTTTTTTTCGTGGTTTTGGCCGGTTTTGTATTATCATTCAATCATCTGGTTTAAGATGATCAAAGTTTTAATTTTGTGATTCTTGTTTGTTTTAGACTAGCACGTATTCACGCAAAAACTTATTTAGTCAAGTAACACTGAACCGATCAATCGAGCTTCTTCAAATTCGGAGCCTGGCAACAAATTCGAGCTTCAATTTTTGAATTCTAATGTGATGACCACATACACCTCAAACATAAAAACCACTGACGAATCATATTTCTTCTTTGTAACTGTCAGCAACTAAATCCGTTAACATTTGTGGGGCCCGCGCAATGCCTAAAATGGGATTGTGGTCCTATAATTTAAAAGTATAAAAACTTTGATGTATAGCTACCACATTTTGAAATTAAAATTAGCTTCAAATATTCGGAGTAGGACAAAAAATATTAGTTAAAGCTAGAGAATAGTAAATTCAGCAAATCATGTGTAACCATAACATATTTTTTTAAATTATTATTGTTTTGGAAAAAGGTTTTCCGCCAACATACTTCAAATAACAACAAAATGGGTAACAGTCTACTACCATTCAGAAAATAATTTCTTCTACCTTTAATTATAACATCATAATTGATATTGGCCAGTTGATTCGCAGCGCTTTCGTGAAATCTTCAAAATACATGCTTACTCGTAATGATAAAAGTAAAAAAAAAAAAAAAACTGTTGTCAAATCAACAAGCACCAATCTGGATAGGTTCCAATTATTTCGAGACATGTACAGCCAAACTATTTATAACTAATTGTAGGATAGCCGTATTATACCAAATAGAGAGGATAAACGGCTCTTGTCGTCTAATACATCACTAACACAGATTAGGGGAAACATTACGATACGTGAAACACTAAAAACAATTTTCTTTTAAAACTATTTATACAGTTTCAGACGAAGTTCTTTACAATTTGATTTTTTTCGAAAAATGTTTGCTACATACAGAAACAACATAATATAAAAAGAAAAAACTCTGCTAAAAAAAGTGTCGTTTTTTCATAACTCTCTAACTTGCTGAAAAAATGGGCAAAGGCGGCTGTCCTCAGATTAACTAGGGAAGGTACCAGAATGAATCAGAGCATTTGTGACGCCCTAAAGAGAGACAAGCCCTGATTGTCACATCTCTGGAAATGCCATAGAAATGGAATTATCAGAAGATAAAGGGCTTCATCAAGAACCCTTCTTCAAAAAACATCAGCTAAAAGAAATGGAACAGTGAATTTGCTATTTAAAGACGTCTGGTAAAAATTGGGTCTAGGACCCTAGAGGAAACTTGAGCCCAAGTGTTTAGGCCAAGAACCATGAACGCGGAACTTATGGGATTTTAAGCGGAATTTACGCAATAAAACACTTCATTCAGTTCAAACCTCGAGAAGAAATGTCGAATTTAGAAGATTATCCTTCTCTAATGTTATCAACTCGAAAATGGTTAGCCATGTTGGTCCATGATCCTCAGTTCTGCTTCAACCCGTAAAAATTCACCTGAAACTAGACCTCTTTAGAAGCAATAAAGCATTTTACAAGGCAAGCTATCCGACCCCTGCGTTCTTTGTTTCCATACCACCTAAGACTTTCCTTTCTAATGAAAGAAATTAGCTCCAGCTCCGGGTAAAGGTCCCCTCTATTCGCACATCACTTTCGCACTTCTGGACTTCGTTTAACATCACAGCTGACATCATTAGACTCGTTTACCATGGTTCACAAATATTTGAAGTATTATTTGAAAAATTTGAGCAGATAAATAGGATAAAATTTTAATTTATTAACAAATTAACAAAATATTTTCTGTATTTTGGAAGTAAATTTAATTATATGTTATTTTACATTACATCTCCTTTTAAGTACATTAATAAAGTTTAAGTTTTCAAGAAGCAGGTATAATAAAATTTTAGCTCAAAAAATCATTAAGAAAAACACATTTTGACATTTTGGGAACCTGCAATTATTTAAGAAATATGGTTAAAATGATGTAAATTATTGAAGCAATGATATTACCGTCCTGATAGACAAGATTGTTGTTAACTTTCATGAAGAATTTGAAAACAAATTTACTGATAAACATAACTTTTGACACACTTATCATTATTGTTTATACGTAATCTTCTAGATGATTTCAAAAATGCACGCACATTTCTTTTTCAATCACGCGTAGTTTTTGCACATAATTTTTTTTAATTCATTTCATAATTTATCTTATTTTTTTAAAAAGCGTTCATCATTGATGTAGATATTTTAATTATAACAATTATTTTAAACCAACGTGAATGATGTGTGTATTTTGGCCGCTGGGACAAACATGCTGCACTTATCAGTCTCTTGCGTCTTACTCTTTAAACAAGCCAGTATTGTATTGACATTCTTACAGTGTACTTGCGTTCTGTTTTTTCTTGTAACAATTGTTTAATTGCGTGCTGCATTAAGTAGTGACTAAATATGCTAAGGAAGTGTGTATATTGTCCAGATAATTTTGTTTATGTGTGCGAAGAGATTTAAAATAAACATCGAAATTTGACTCCGTTAGTTAAGAGGTATAATCATCTACATTTTAAATCTAAAAATGGGGATCAGGATAAGACTTGGGCTTCTCGTATCTGTTTCCTATGTGGGTAAAACGTCTGATGGATTAGAGTAAGGGTTCTCGCCACATGAACTTCGCTGTACCTATGGTTTGTTGTGGATCAAAAAATCTACTATTTATGTCTTACTAAAATAAAAGGGAATAAACAGCAAGCCAAAGCTAACAGTTATGAACATCATAACTTGCCATTTGCTATGAAGCCATTACCCCTAAAACGCGTATTTATCGATAACAGATCCTCCCATGAATTTCAAAATAGAGAATGATTCAGAAAATGAAGATAACACAGAACTGCAAAATGCGGAGGTAGGTGACCCTACGTTTGACGAGAGCAGCTTCAGTGAACCTCATTTTTTAACTCAAGGGGAATCAAACAGTCCAATAAACAAGCTGATCTCCTAGGTTCTAGGTTGATAGATTGGAATCTTTTTCAAAAAAGCATTAAAGTATTCGTAACCGCCAAGAAGTAAACTTATTAACATGTTTAATATGTTACGGGCAAGTTCAAATGAAATTCTTTGGCGAATATCTAGACAATTATAAAAAAACGTGAAAAAGAAAAGCTGTACTAGACGACTGCACATCTTCCACTAGGAATTTGGGCATCACATTCTGGCAGAACAGTTGTATAAGAGTTGATCTATAAATTACAGTTTTAGAAGCTAACAATAAACGGCTCTTTAAAAGAGAGCTTAACTTACCCCTTTCCTTAGATTCTCACTTAAACCACCTTTTCTGGAAAAATGATGCAAATAGAAGAAATAGACCTGAGTGTACATAGGTAGTGTGTAACTAGTTCAAGAAACTACTAGTCAACCGATGCCTTTCGTATATTGGTATTTTCGGTACATATATTTTTTGTTTTATTCTTTACTAAAGCATACCGATGGGTTAGATTTTTTTTTTTCAATCTGACAATTTGTGAATAAACTATAAACCTGAAAATAAAAGCTTGATGTTAATAATAACTAAAGAATTAGGAGAATAAATATTGATCGTTATTATTATTATTTATTTAAAGCGCATCAATCATTGGCGCCTATTTTTTTTTTTTAAATTTCAGGCACATGAACATATGAGGTCATTGGCGCCCGGAGCTTTTTTCAGTTCACTTCTGGCCTATGGATAGTGTTCCCTCGTTGAAACACTTTAATAAGCTCCTAGGAAGAGAAAATCAAAGGGCTAGCAGCTGGATTCGAACCCGGGATCCCAGCATTGGAATCCAGTAAACGTTATCTACTGAGCTAATTCCCTTTCCTCATTGGCGCCTATTTTCGCCATTTTTTTTTTTTTTTTTTTTTAGCGAATTGATGAGCCGCTGATTTTGAAAGTGAGACAACTCCATTTTGTAAAAAAAAATTAAAGCTGAATCTTATTACAAATTAACATAATTTTATATTTTTAATCAATTAACAATCAATATTATTTCAATATCAGCATAAATTTGTTATTAGAAATTTATTTGGTCAACAATATTTCAAATGTTTTGATTTTGAAAGTGTGGTAAGTCCATTTTGAATAGCACTATTTTTTATATTGCAAAATATTAAGAAGCACTATCAAAATTTAGGAATTATACTGCAACTATGGTAAGTTGGCAACATTGGTGAACGATTTTTTCAGCATAATTCGGGTATTCACCATTATTTGATGCACAGTTATTCAAGTTATGAAATCATTCTGATTATTTTTTGTGGATCAGTGAAAGTAACGTGAAAAATTGTGGAGAATTTGATAAAAAATATATTTATTTCTTGTTTTTTGTTTTACTGGACTATAGAAGAATGAAATAATATTGAAATAAAATATATAAGTAAATAAACTATTGAAATTTTATTATTATAATTACATTCCAGTATAAGAAAATCAACGATTTTATCAAATCATTGATTTTGAAAATGAGACAACTCCATTGGCGCATACCAAAACCTTGATTTTTTCCAGCTAACATGGATAACCATTATTGCATATTAAATTTAAATGAAATAAGACCACAAAAAAGATAAAATAAGTCTATTACTGCTTGTGAATATTTTTAACGCCCTTCAAAAGCAAATCATTAATAAATATCTAGCAATAACATAAAATGGAGTTGTCTCACTTTCTAAATCAATGATCTGTTAAATTATTATTACAAGATTTGTTCTAGCTAGATTATTACTTTTAAACTAACATAAAAACATAAAAATAACAATGAATAATAGTGGAATAAATTGTTACTAACATTCGGTAGTGACATTTCTTTCAAGTAAATTGCGTATAAAGAATACGATTGACAAATTATAAACTAACTCGGTTTTGTATGTTAATAAGATTGTAATTTAGTTTAAATCTATCTTCTGATCAATTGTTAAATTCTGAAATATAAAATCTAATGAATTATAGATACGTACTCCAACAAATTATGAATAACTAATTATCAAATTGATCTTTACAGAGAATACGAAATCGTAGATCTAGAGAGAATCGATGTGTATATTATTGAGTGAAACTTTTTAACAAGTGCTTTTCAAATGAGCATTAAATTTTAGATGGTAAAAATTCAAATTGCTACAGATAGTTTTGAAAGAGGCACAAGTATTCGTATGTAGTTAATGCTACAACTAGATTCTGCTAGCCTTGTACGATCTATTTGCAAAAGATACTTCTTGTAAACACTTGTATATAGTTTGGATTTTGGGTACAAATGTAATTAATAATAAAATTATATTACACAGGTGATGCGACACAATTCCTCTAAACTGCACTTTGGAGGGAAGTATGTTTCTTAACTAAACATAAAATTTAAAACTTTCTACGATTTCCAGTTTTTAAGATATACTGACCTCATATTATTCGGTCTAACAGGCAGAGGCAATATGATTACTTCGGGTAAATGTTAAACTTGGTTTGACAATATATTTCTAAATATTAGAAAACTTTACTCACCAAACCAATGTTGCTATGCCTAACTGTTGTGAATTCTTGAGCGGCGCTAGAATAGGTTCTCCCAGGAGCCCGTTGCACAGCATTCCCCCAGCGAATACCACCAACATTGTAGACAACCAACATGACATTGGATGTTTACGAGAAAATGCATGAGCTCCTAAAAATTAATTACATAATATTATTAACTCAAAAACATATTCCATCTATTACATAAACGGCATCAACATCATAGGAAGATCGATCCATACATTAAGATCGCCTTTCACGATCAGGAGTGGGCAGGTAACAAGTATGAGCTTTTGGATGAACCAGACAATATATATATGCTGCAAGAGTGGCGTTCATCGCAGCTGATAGGAATATGAGTAAGTAGATACGTTTTGTCACTTAGACTCGTTGGTCAGCAGATAATGTTTTAAAAGAGCAAAGTGCTGGCAGCAGATAAATGTTGCTTTGGACTCAATCGCCAAATAAAGAAGTTTATGAAAAGATGTTGGCCCTAAATACGCGCGCAGAGTAATGTAAGTACTTTGGAGTGCAGAAACAAGTGTAAGCAACATTGCATATTTAGAATGTTACTTTTATGAGATAAGTTCATCATAGTGCCTAGCCCAAAGAATTGAAAACTTTACGAGTTTAGTGGTGCGTGAGTTGGAAAAGTTTACCAGTAGCTCAGTAACACACTTCGTAACCACAAGTAAAATACTCATCCTAAATATCGCTAAGCTTATCCGTTGTAGCCCGAATGTTGTTTTTTTTTTGTAAGCTTGACTGGTTTCCGACTTTCATGCATCATCAGAGGTTGACTTCAACTATGTTTCGTCTCACACTACACTTGCTGACTGAGAGAAGGATGATACATGTTGTATATGAATGTTATTTAAAATGATAATGAATAGTAAAATATTGTTGTAGAAATTGTGAAATAAATTAATATTAATGAAACCTAATATGTTTTTAAAGTTTCTGTATGTTTTTTGCTTAGGTAATGTTTTAAATTGAAAAATTGGTGTTGTATTTTATATGAGGGGACAGAAAACACTGCATTATACTTTGTGCATTTGTACTGGGCATAACATGCAGTACCTTGTCCAACACGGTAAGGTAAAGCCTAGGGGATGAGGTATCTTCCCGACATCCCCTCTTATTTCATCGCACTAGTCGCCGAGGGAGAGGGTGCAATCTTATTTATACCATTCCTTGTCTTTCTTGAAGCTACTGTTTTCTTGTTTTTTTCTTCTTTTTTTCAAAAGTGTCTTTATTAAAACTTATTTTATGAAAGTCTGCAAAGCTTAACAACTTTTTGTTCCTTAGAGAACACAATTTTAATTATTTAAAAAAATAAGGTATCTCAGCAAAAAATATTAATTTACTGCTGGAGCTGGAATCGTATAGTATGCTGAAATTGCAACCTGCTTAAGGAGAGGCAACCTCACTCTCAAATGAAGATTATTTGAAATCGTTAGACAAACGAAAGATATTTTTTAGCTGTTTATATTTGAAGTTTGTTTGATGGAAGTACATCTTAAAATAGTTTTTAGTCTAAGGCTTTCGGCTTGAATGTTTTATTCTTCTTCAGCCTTACTGTAACACAGTACCTACTCCGTAGGTACACTGTGGTTGGAATTTATAGGTTCAGTAAATTTCAGTGTTTAATTTTTTTTTCAATTTGAAGCGATAGGATTCAGTAATACGAGGTGTGGCTATTAAATAACGAGACTATTGCTGTAAAACATTTTATTTTAAATTTAAACATATTTAGTTATTATCACCTTCAATATACACCCCTCCCCTATCCCTACAACGCTCCATGCGAATTTACCATTGTTAGAAACAGCGCTGGAAGTCTTTTTCTGTGAGCACCTGCATGACGCGTGCCGCTTTTTCTTTCACAGCTTCAAAGAATTGAAATCAGGATCCTTTTAATGTAGATTTGACTTTGGGGTACAGATAAAAGTCACATGGGGCCAGGTCTCAGGCGAATAAGGGCGGATGGCCTAAAACTGAGATGTTGTACTTGGCTAGAAACGTCTTGACAGACAATGCAGTGTGAGCTGGCGCGTTGTCTTGATGGAGAACCCCGTGACTTGTTCTTTCACAAAGCGGGCCGTTTTTCCTTAATCTTTCACAAAGTTAAGTAAGCACCTCACGGTAGTAATGTTGATTAATATCGATATTTTCATCCGTTTTGGATGTGGAAGGGCGACCCGGGCGGTCATCATCTCCGACGTCTGCAATCGAAAGAGAAGGCTTTAGGCTTCACAGCTGTCGGTGGTTAGGATTTGGCACATGCATAGTTCTTCTGTAGCAGCATCACTCTCGTTATTTAATAGCCACACCTCGTAGATGTCGGGTGAATGTATTTTTTTTTCAATAGACTTTCATTCGTCCAGCATTACAGCTGAAAGAATCGATTCAATCAATAGTAATGATACCCGAACGATACAAAGAAAATGAGAACTAATACTACTTTTATTATTATTACTTTCGTATGATAAGATAAGGTTTCGTAAAGCAGAATTGATGGTTGGTTATGGGAACGTGTTTGTGGTAGCGCAAATTAATTGTTAGTTTTAATGTCTAATCTAGGACCTGAAACTCTAATTTTTAGACTTTGGTATTGGGTGGTTCACCATTATAAACTGTCAGTTCAAGAAATTGAGAGAAATACATTGCTCTTTTATAGAATTAAGTTTTTTGTATAGTAAATATGACATTGCTAACTAAGTTTTTATATTGTTTCATGGCTTTTGTAGATTCTATTTTTGAATGGCTTCAAAGAAAAAAGTATTTTTCAGCGTAAGGCGCTGCAGTAGCGCACTTATTTCGGTTTGAGAATCACTTATGTTATTTAAATACTGCTCATTGTTTTAGGCTAAAGCAAGAACATTTTCTCACTGAGATTGTTCCTGAGAAATGTTAACAGAATCATTTAGGTAACACGATCTCTTTATGCCATAAAAATTGAAACTTAATTAATTACTTGAAATTTATGATTAGGTTTTGTTCACGGACGTTGCTGTTATTTAAACCTGTTAAAAAAAATTCAAACCTTTTTTACATTTGTATAAAAATACAAAATTATCAATTGTTTGCATTCTTGTTAGATAACGACATTCAGGGATTAAAAAAGCTCGTTGAAAAGTTATTCATTTGCATCGCACGTCATTCCTACGGTCTTGGAGACAACCTACTTCTCGCAACAGAATCTCAACATAAGATTCTGTTGGTACCATTGAAACTCTCGGATTCAGGGCTAAAAGATGCAATTTTCCCAATTTTTACGCCCCTAAGATAGACAAGGTTCAGTGTTAGCCTCTAAAAACGATGTAACAGAAGATATTGCTGGGCGAATGGCTGCTGGAAATAGTTGCTTATGGGCTCTTCAAACGGTGTTGAGAAGTAAAAATGTATCAAGAGCAGCAAAAATAAGGTTTTTTAAGACAGTGCTCAGGCCGATTGTCACCTATGGCTCAGAAACGTGGGTTTTGACCCGAGCAGATGAGCAAAGGATACGCAGGTGGGAAAGGATAATATTAAGGAGAACATTTGGACCTGCGAGGACAGAGGAAGGCTTCAGAATCAGGACGAACCAAGAAGTGGCTGAACTGTTTGGTAAGCCTGATATTGTGTCTTACATAAAAGTAGGAAGACTGCGATGGTTGGGACACATACATCGGATGGAGGACACAAGAGCTCCAAAAAGAGCGTTGTATGGGCTTCCTGGCGGGAGAAGGTCCCGAGGCAGACCAAGACTGAGATGGCTGAGGGACGTGGAGGATGATATTGAAGCGGTCGGCCTTCCAGGTTGGAGAACGGCTGCGAGGGACCGTGAACGGTGGAAAGCTGTTGTGGCTGAGGTCCAGGCCCTTCATGGGTTGTGATGACCAAGGAGTAGTAGTAGTAAGATAGACAAAAGTTACATCCACCGGCGGATAACCGTAGATTGGATTGGAATCGGTGACAATGCTTCCCGCCCATTTATTATTGACAAAAACCTTGTACTAATTTCTTTACAGACACGGGAAGTATATCCTTACGTCAAAGATATATTTCTGAAATCCAACAACATTGTCACTTTAAGCAAATAACGGGATCACTATTATAACATGTGGTGAAGAACTATTACTGGACTTCTACGGCAAATTATGTTTCGATTAAAAATCGCCGATGTCGACAATGCTAAAAAAAGGTGCTGAATTTCTGCAGACTTAATTCTTCTAGTGAATGTTAAAGGAAAACGGTTGAATGCAGTAACGAACTGCTCACCTGTTTCACAATATATCCGAAAAACGAATTATTTAGACGATCACCAAAATAACTACACTGTACTCCTCACAATTTTCAGATCTTACTGGATCTCCTGACTAAACCACACTTTCAGGTACTAATTATTATCATTTTTAATTGAAACACTCCAGGGCATTTCAGCAGGGAGAAACTGCTGATCCCAAAAGAAAGATTCGCATTTATGATGAGTCAAGATTAGCAGCAGTGGCGTTAAGCATTATAGACAAATGTTTTCAAGGTCGAATATTCATTAGTATTCACCGATCATAAACAATTCATCTTCGCTTTTCGACAGAAACTTGGTAAAACCTATCCCAACAATTCAGTCAATTAATTAGACTTCATTTCCCAATTCACTAATGACTTATTGATGGCTTAACAAACATTGTCGCAGATACATTACTTTGGATTTTTGAACTTAATTTTTCTATTAATGGCGGAGAAACAACAGAAAAACTAAGAGGTTTCAATATTCTCAATGAAACAAGCAAACTAACAATCTTACATACACCATCGGAAAGTTGAGGAAAGAAAATTTCAGTATACTATATTGTGACTATCACAGTAAGCCATTTGTTACTGTATCACTTCGAAAAACGTTTTAACCTCCACAGACATATATCCGAGGATCTCAGCCAAATACAAGCTCATATATTAGCGATACGTATTAAACATAGAAGAGATTATGCGGAATGAATAATTAAGGCCTGGCTAACTCAATTATGCGGAATACACCGTCACCGGGCTGGTGCCCCTTCTTTAAGACACGCTTTGGACGTGGTCCTATCAAGGCGCCTAAAGGCTATCATTTGATGGCTATC
The DNA here is from genome assembly GCF_049639745.1 of Rhodnius prolixus. Taxonomy (NCBI): domain Eukaryota; kingdom Metazoa; phylum Arthropoda; class Insecta; order Hemiptera; family Reduviidae; genus Rhodnius; species Rhodnius prolixus. The sequence goes on along the minus strand of NW_027411635.1, from coordinate 6,967,492 downwards.
GCTATTGTCTTACTGTAATTGTTACAATTTCCCAGGTGGGTAAAGGCATTTACGACGCAAGAGAAAATGGCGGAAGCAGTTGGTAGAACAAGTATAATGAATGGGTGAGTCGCACGTTGCAGAATTCCCGCGTAAATTTCCACTTTACGGATACAGTTCCAATCCTGATAGCTTAAGAAGCTCACAAATCTAAACATCTTAGTATGCCCGTCTATCACCTTCAATCAAACCAATGGAACAAAGATGGCTTTGCAAGGTCTAAATTCAATTAGATGCCACGGTGCCGATCGATGGTTCTCTATTCTAGTAATAACTGGTGCTGAAAGCAAAATTAATGGATGATATTGGAGTATAGCCAGCTGAGACGGCTTACAATCACCGGAGATTTCATCTTGGAAAGTAAGGGTCAACAAAACGCAGCTGAATCGGTTACATAGACGCGACACACCATAAGCGCATTCAGCCATTCATCAAACCTCAAAATATTTTTTTACATCAGTAATCAAAATTACTTTTTCTCTTGTTTACGTAATTCTCTTAGAAATAGCTTTGCCGAAAATACTGTAAACTCGAAAAAACTGTTAGTGAAATCGCAATTTTGAAAGACTGATATTCTTTCGAATCAGACAGGGTGGCCTTTCTTTTAAAAATGGTTCATTGGAGTAAGTATGGATGGCAATACGAACAGCAATCACCTAGATATTTCAACTTTTTTTCCCTGTCCCCGCAATCATACCCCTACCTAAAGTCAATAAAGAAATGCAATACTACATCGTCACACAGCCTTTCTCTAGAACCTGTCTTATACAGAAGAGGTCGGTTGTCGATGGAATGAGTTAACGAAACTTTAAAGAAAACTGTAGCCAATTTTCGAGAAAATCTCTAATCATGTTTGCTATACTTTTCCTCACGAAGAGAAAGTAATTCAAAAAATCTATAGAATTAAATGGTACTTTGGGTTTAAAAGATTTTCACCACAAATCTCAAATTTGAAATTTCTGCGAGTTTCCATTTGCTCAAGGAAGTACCGGCAAAATTATTTATCTAATGTTGTGTAAGAACCCCTTAAATAAGTGCAGCGTGTAATAACACAAAAAGATTTTCGTTTAATGGACAATAAAAAGAAGGGACCTGTATTATTTAGCTTAGGACAAGGACTGGCTAACTCAAGAATGTAAGAGAGATGAGCTAAAAATGCACCAACTCCACTTGGATATAGGTGCCAAATAGAATATTCGTACAAAGGCAGGCCAACCAGAACTGTTAAAAATAACTTTATCAACTTCAGATAATTTTATTTTTCAACTCTCCATAATTATAATAAAAACATTGAAAAATTTATAACGAACACAAGGTGTTCCTTTCAACCATTCTTCTATTTATTTTAGTTATTGTGGAAGAAATTTCGGGTACACTCTTTAAAGGGAGCAGTCTCTAATAGCTAATATACTTCCTTATTGGATAATCTAAGGAAAAAATTAAATATAATTTTAGAAAATACAATTCGTATTAAATTTTCTAATAATTAAGGTTGAAGAATTCTTCCAAAGTTTTTTACCCGTACTGGTGACCTTTATACTTAGCAGAGCTTTACTGAGAGGAATCGCATGCAATTCTAGCCAAAAATGTCAATTTTTTAAATACATTATTTAATGCTCAAAACAACAACAACAGATAAAAAAATGTGAGTGTTATTAATTTAAAAAAATAAAAATAAATTACATTCTATCTTACCTGGTCCTAAATCCTCTCGAACATGTAGTGCACATAACACGCTGTGGGCTATATCAAAATAGGGAAACATTTTTAATTTTGTAACTTGATTTGCAATATCTAAGAATGCTTCTGGATCCATTTTGTAGTAATTTGTTTTTGAGGCACTAAATAGAAATGTTAATAAAAAAAACTGAGGAAAAAATTAAACTAATACAAATAAGATACTGCTGGGGGATGCCGGATTCTAAGTGACCTCCTGTTTTTAACTCACAGGGTCCCTACTCCGACGACCGTTTTGTTTCGTACTGATGGTCTACTTAGCTGTTTGTATAATGTCGGTGGGCGCTTCTCGTTCGTGAACGAGAACGATTCATTGAGTGAGAGAAACGAGTCTCACCAGTCACCGCACCACATATCCAGTAATGTTAAGAAGGAAGACCCCCGACCGTCAAAGATAAAATCTGGTGTGAACATTCGTAAGACTTTTTCTTAAAATCGTTCTCAAGGTTCTAACTTTTAAATTTCATTTTTCTTCAAACATGTATACTTCTAACTACCCTCGCTGAAGAAAGTTGTGAAGACCAGCTGATTCTAGCTTATTAAAGGTGCATTATCGTGACACAGGCATAACCAACCTCACTTTCTAGCTTAAAGCTTCTTGATGACGAAGGCTTTCTGAAGATGCTCTATTTTCTGAAAGATCGGCAATCTTATTTCTATTCTTAACAATTGTAATCATTGCTTTATTAACATTAAAATAAGTCTCACAAGTGCATAGCAACAATTTTTCCTGTGGGAAAGAGACAACCGATTATCTCAACCTAGTTTTCAGAACATTAATTTGTAATTCTCTTTCCATATCATCATGAACCCACTTGCTAAAATGGCAAGAGGAAGGACATTCCGCAATGGCAAGGGCATTTTGAACAAAAACTTTTTTGATGGAGTACTACGATTTGGGTACTATACATACATTTTATAACGTACGCAGCTTTTTAACTCTCAAAACGTTCCTGATGAGGTGATGATAAATGAAAATTCAGCTAAAACAAAAAAAAAATACCCTTATTGTATTGAATGCTCCTCAAAAAATTTATATTTCGGAAAATATAGACAGAGAAACTTATAATAGAGGTATTATGAAGAAGGAATATGTAGAATCATTAGGTATGTTCGTCTGTTAGATAATTCGAGTAGCGTCTCTCTTGGACATATATTGTATTAAACTGAAGAGGTTTACGTATGGTCGGTCATCCTTTCGCTTCACATTTAACTTTATTGATTTTATGTTTTAAACATCTAAAAATCTGTCGTCATGCGCTTGCATTATCCATATTTTCATTAACTGACTCTAGTTCTTTCCTTCATAATGTATGAAAAGATTTAAACAAAAAAATTAAATGAACCTTCAATAAATATTTGTATTGTTTTATAGATCTTGTGTATATTGAAAATTTTTAGTACTGTTTAATACCTGAATTGATAGTGAATCTAATGTGGTCATTAATGACAATATTTGAGGACAATACAGAACTCTCTCTTTGTACGCTTGCATTTACTAAGATCTAAACAGTTCTATTAAATCTAATTGAATTCCTTTGTTTACTAAAAATTGTTTAGTTGCAAAAAAAATTTAGATCCCAACATACTTATGACTGGCAGAAATAGACATGATTAAATTTTATTGAAAAAGCAATATAGGAGATTGATTAAAAAACCGAAGACAATCAATTTAAGAGAGATAATTCAATACTCAAAAAACCCATCTGAATCCTGGGAATAGGTTAATTGTATTTGGATAAAGGAAAAAAAAATTATTTTTAGCCTTTCCAGTTTGAGAATCGTTTTATAAATCTATTATGCTTCCTATAGTGCCTTAAGAATTTATGAGTTTCAGACTACAGCAAGGCTAAAACTGGAAATGAAAATATTCACAATGGATTACAATTTAATATTACAAAATAACTGGACAAAATTAAATTGCTTTTATTGAACACTCAAAACATTTTAGAAGTGTACATCTTAAGGCGAAAAAAATTAAGTTAAAAATAATATAATGCTAAGGTTAATTTTTGTATTTCACAGAAATAACGCAGTAACTTATCTTTCACTTTTTAAAAAAAGTTTTAAATTATTAAGAATTTAAAGAATTAAATAAGATCATAGATAAATATACTATATGAAGTCGATATCATATTGCAAGGCATCGTTAGTGTATGTTAGTTGTAAAGGTAACTTAGGTGCGAGCGTGGCTCTCCTGAGGTATTGGACATTGTGGCTTGAAGTTGGTCACCTCTTCGTACACCAGTTCTGTAAACAATTGAAAATTAATGTGTTAAAAACAGTTACGTCCCTTATTAGGATGACTTAAGAGGAAGCTGCACTTTGTCATTAAATGCTAATGCCATTAAATACCAAATACTTTTGAGTACTTTTTTTGGAATTCCTCTCAACCAATTTTCAAAAAGTATTGACAAAAACCCAAATCTGGATAAAAAAAAATTATAGGCAAAAGATTGGTTCCTTGGTGGAGCGGAAAGTTAACTAAAATAAGAACATAATGCATAATGAAATGGAAAAAAAAAATATCAACGAGCTTACATAAATCAAGAATTAAGACAAGAAATCCTAATATAATAGAGTTAAGAAACACCACACTGATAGTGGATGGGGCTAGAAGAAGCTTAGAAAGAAAAAAGCAAAAATTTTTATTGACTTCAAAAAGAGTCAAAAGTAACGAAAGATCTATTGAATCGATTGGATTCATTTTTTATCCGTTACTACCGACTTTCATTTTCTTCCATTTATAATACGTATTAACTCTCTATTTGTTTTTCAAGTTGTAATTAGCTACTTATTTGACTACTTATAAAAAATGAGAGAATATAAACCGCATTTTTCCGCATGGAAAAAGAAAATAAAAAAAATACCATTTCTAAAAAACAATTTTCTGACTCAGGGGACCTTAAAAAGGATCTTTCCGTTGAAAAAACTTGTCATCGAAAATTTGATACAATCACTATACTTTCCTTACAACGTGTAGGGAGTCATAATTTAAACTGGTAATCAAGAGAGAGCTACAAACACTTAGCTTCTCTCCTCTAGCTACTCAAGTCTTTCAGTTTGCTCAGTTTCTCCGATATGCCTTTTTTTTTAACTTACCTATGTAAATTTTCATAATGCAGGGGGGGAAAAAAATTGATATCCGATATACTTCAAGTAACATATTTTATCTCTAATCAAACTACCGTTTTAAATGTTCAAAAATTAAAAAAATTGATACAAGCTAAGAACCTATTCGGCACTATTTCGTTTCTACTAAACTGAATTTTCTTAATTTTGGAACTCCAGAGAATTAATGAGTTCTCTTCATTTTAGGAACTGCCCGGAATCCTACCACTAATGGCGGCCCTGCCTGGACCAATTATTTAGATTGTACGAACTGATACATCTAAGATCCTGAAATACAGTATGTAAACGCAATGAAAGCTACAGATGAAAGAAGAATCTATATTTCGGAACAGATTTTGGTTTACAATTTTTAAAGCTTCTTCGGCCATTACCAAATGACAACAAATTTACCTTTCCACTTATCAACAGAAAGCTCCATATGCTCAAAACTTTCATCGTACGGTTGGGACACAGGCTCATCGGTTGGGTCGGCGTACTGGGTAAGATATGGGTGAGCGAGTGCAGTCTCCGCTGTGATTCGTTTCTCAGGATCCAGTTCTAACATTCGTTCTAGAAGATCAATGGCTGAAACAATAAATTACATGAATATTAATTTACTTAGACCAAACCCACTTGCGAAACCCTGAACAAATTCAATGCCTTATTTACCCGCTGGATTCGCACCCCTGAAAACTGTCCTTAAATCCTTCCTATTCATAGGCGGCAGCGACTGAATGTAGTTTCTAGCCTAAAACATAACATAGCTACAACAAATGTTGGTGTGAAACACTTGTTTTACTCTCTCTTACTGAAATTTTAAAATCGTAAACTGACTCAAGTTTCTTTTTCTGTTTCCCCACAACTAAATGTAGTTTGAAAAAAAAAATTGCTTAGGTATTTAATTAAAATTTCCATTTAGCCACGTCCTCCATCGATGAACAATTTCTGCTTCAATACCGTCATTCATTTTTGCTGCTGCATCCGCCATTACATTTGAATATATATTGATATCTGATTAAACTTTTTTTTAATGCTTATAGATTATATATTTTTGCATTCAAATTCTACCTCAGCTCAATCGAAAGTGTCACGCTACCTGGTGCAGAAGGGTAGTAGCACAGGGGTGACTGTAGTTTCCGAGGCTCCAGGCTTCTAGCTATTTCTGCCGATCGCGGATTCGGGACAGCCTAGGGAGCTTTCCTAGATCGCCTGCACAGTCACCTAACAGGTGCTGCAGAAAGATATGCCCTCCCTTGAAATGGAAGGAATGCTGAGAAAGTGTTGATCTCAATTTACCGACTCCCCTTTCTTCACAGAACTACCCTAGAAAGCCTATCAGGTATTGAAGCGTTATGTACTCCCGCTAGGGGGGGTATCTCTCCTCGGGATTGGTTATCCCTCACTGCCAGCTCCTATCACTCTTCGTGGAACTTTCCAAAAGAACCTGGGTAAGTTGTTCAATCACTTTCGAGGGACAAAAGAATAATTTATGACCTTAACCTTAGATGAATAATTTTCTAGGGAGCATTTATGGTTAATAAATAATATAACAAAAATATGACATATTTAGAATAAAACAAGTTGCTTACCGACTCGCTAGAAATTTTCTGCATGAAATCAGGACTAGGTGTTCCTAAGATCTCCATAATCAAATTGAGCTGTTGGATATCTGATTTATAACAGTTACGGAAAATATCAGAGCATATTTTCACTTTTTTCCGGTAACCTAAGTCTTCTACTTGGCGATAATGGTCTGATGTACACAACAATTTGGGTTTAGAATACTAATTAGCAAACACTAGTAAAACACCAAAAATTTCAAATACTGAGCTTCTTAGTAAACCAAATGAAAACTTTGCAGTTTAATGTAAATAATATAAGGATACGATCGGTGCCCGGAAATAGAGTCCGACCAGTTAGAAGTTCCGCCATTATGCATCCAACAGACCAAATATCCACTAAAATAAAGATTATTTAAAATGAGCATACTTTATATATAACTTATAGTAACGATAAATGATTGAAAATTTTGCGATTAAAAAAAAACTTTAAGAAACTCTCACACTCAAAGTGAATGATAATTTTACTTAAACCATTCAATTTCCCTCATTACATGCTACGAAACTTTAGAATGTTTCGTTATGATATACAAACAATGCGACGAAAAAAAGCTCATCTATACATACCCAAGTTTCTCTTTCATCCGTTAGTGTGGTACTGTTACGAAGAAGCAGTGCCATTAGAATAGAAATACTAGTATTTGTACAATTAGACTTCTGACATGTTATGCCTACTTAATTTGGTCACAAGTACGGCGCAATGTCTCTCTTGGTTGCAGTTCCTGGGAACCAGAACCTGCTCCACGTTCTATTTAAACTGCACAGAACATATAAGCTAGAGAAACCATCTACATAGTCTTAAGTTTCCTGACATCCCATGGAATTGAAAGATTTCTTGGAATCCAAACATAAAAAATTTGTATACAATAAGAATTTTTGAATTAAATGAGGGTGAAGGTATTGATAAAATTATTGATATGTCAGTTAAACTGATGAAACTGGCTGCAGCTCAAAACTAACACCACTAAATGGAACGGGACAAAAAATTTGAGTTTCCTGCGATTTTTAGTTTAGAAGACATACTATTCATACACTCACTCACCCAAAACACGTACAAACTATACACTTAAAACATTTATTTATTTTCAGGAGACCTCAAACATGTCTTTTCTGAATCAAACTTTTTTTACGGTTTTACTCACCCGTCTGATTGTAATGCATCCAGTTGAGCATGATCTCGGGAGCTCGATACCATCTTGTAGCAACATAGCCAGTCATTTCATTTTCCGTAGGCCTGGCTAGGCCGAAATCCAGGATTTTTAATTCACAATCCGCATTCACAGCAATATTAGATGGTTTCAAATCCTATAATAATAATCAAAAGTTATTTTGGACTTTAATTTGTTGCAAATAGGTCTCATGAATGAAAATGTTGGGTAAATAGAGGAAAACAACTTTTCAAGAGCTACATCCAAGAACCTAGGTTTAATAAAAACATTAGAAAAAGAATTGTTTAATAAGTAAGCGACATACACTAAAGTAACAGATTTCTTCTACAGTTAAGTGCAATATAATAAAAAATTTTAGATCTTACTCTATGTATGATACCAGCAGAGTGTATGTACTTAAGACCACGCAGTATTTGATAGACAAGGAATTGTACGTGTTCATCTGTTAACTGCTGGGTTCTTATTATATTATTAAGATCGGCTCCCATTAGATGGGTAACCAAGTACACATGCTGAAAATCTTCAATTCCTTTGGCTCCATGGAAAACATCAAGCAGACCGATAACCTGGAATTCGATAATAATGAATACAGTGAAATCAGAAGAATGCCGCTAGCTTACGGCGTACGTTTGTAAAACTATCTTAAATCCAGATCAAAAAAAGTTAGGCTTGACCCTCTATCGATTCGCTTTGACGTATGCCTCAGAGTATGGCCATGAAGAATTCATGCCCTCCTTAGGTTCGAGAGGAGAATTCCTTGACATTTTATATGGAGCCAACTTAGATGGTTAAATGTTGAATAGAAAACAATGACGAACTAAATGGCAGGTATAAGATGCCGTAGTAAGCTACATCACAATGGTGCGTTTTCAAGGGCAGGCCATTTAGCAAGGATGAGTTTAGATGAAATACTACACAAACTGTTTAAATTAAATATACACGGTACTTGAAAAGTCACGGAGGATATATGTTGTATCTTAGAGATTCAAAAGCCCTCCTTAGTTTCCATAACTCGATGAAGGCAGCATTAGATCAAGGTAACTAGCGATTTTTGTTAGAGGAGGACAAGATTCGCGCATGAGAGTATTAGTTTATTTATGAAGATAAATGTCATTAAAAAAAAATTAAAAAGGTATAAATAATTTTTCATTTGATTTTTTTTTTTTTTTTCACTGTAATGAACTACTTTTTTTTTTGTTTCAGCCCTCTAAAATGGGCTAAGGACTCTAAAGCTGCAAATAAATATTTAACAAAACTTAATTACTAACAATGACCCTCTTAGATATTCTGGGTACCTACATTTTCATGTGTCATATGCTTCAGCATCCTCAACTCCCGGTAAGTACGTTTGGCATGGACCACAGATTGAAAAGGACGTGGGAGTTTCTTTATGGCAACTTTAACTCCATATTTAGTATCCAAGGCTGAACTAAACAAATCAAAGTAAGTTATTTATCATCTTCCTTTGCTGATAATCCCACAACAACAAAAATAAAAAACAAATTACACTAACCAGACTTGTCCATAGGAACCGGAACCAACGGGATTAAGTGACTGATATCTCTCAGGAACTTCCCATTCAGTTCGATTAACTTCAACTTTATAAAATCTAGGCATTTTAATACATTGTCACACCAATTAACAACACATAACGCACGATTCTGCAGACATTTTTGTTTTTTTATTATTGTTTGGGAGAAGCCAAACCACAGAAGTATTCTTACTTCTAACAAAACTATACAATTAATTAGGATAAGTATTAGCAAAATTAGGAAGGTAACCTTAAAGCAGTCAAGCAGGGTTAAAAAAACAGTGTTGTATCAACACAGAATGTAACATACAGAATGTTTTAATACTTACTTTCATATAGGACTTATATAGTCCAAGTTATTATAATTTCCTACGTTAATAAATTATATTTCAATTGTTTCTGGTCAAAAAATGTATTTAAGATTTTTTTCATTTTAGTGATATTTCATTTAGTAACTGGAATTTTGATCCTACCTCTTATCAGTTGAGTTCAGTTGAGATGTCAGTTGTCGTTGATAGATACTATAATTTTCAGGTCATTCTGGCTATATGCTTGCCTTATTTATTAAAAAGTTAAAATTATGACCGGCGAAATTACCAGATTTACCGATTGTCGAGTACTGCGAGACCATGAAATCTATGAAGACGATATTTGGTTTAGCGATGGTGTAATTTTAGATCCTGAAAAGGAATTCTTTGTAAATAAACACGTTCCACAAAAGTCTGTTAGTCTTGATGGCGCTATCGTAGCTCCGGGTTTTATCGATATCCAAATCAATGGTAAGAAATTTTATTATGATTTAATTCCACACTTCCTGAGACCTGATACCATATATTTAATATAATAGATTTATTTTTTGTAGGCGGCTTTGGAATAGATTTTACCTATGATTTAATGAACAAACCAGAAGGTTTGAGTAAAGTTGCCAAAGGAATTCTCACCCATGGTGTAACATCTTTTTGCCCAACAATTGTGACATCTAAGGCAGAAGTTTACCACAAAGTAAGCATGCCAAAAATTCTATTATAGCAATTTTCATAATTTTCATGCTCATATTTAGTCAGTATGTATCTTATCATACTGCAATATATTTTTATTGTGCAATATACTGCAAAAATGATTCAGGACTCTTTAGCTTAGAATGAGGAAAAATGTGGGTTCTTTTTTATTGTAATGTTCCTGTAATCTTAAAGAATCCATTTTCCAGGCCAAATTCCTTATTTGAAGTTTATGTACATATATTTCAATAATTCCTTTGATGTAACCACCTTCTGAAGTTGTTTTTTAATTTTGAAAGATAGTTATCTCAGCAGAGATAGCTAATATTGATTACAAGTAGGTCATAAATAATCAAAAGTTGTTTTTAACATGAATAGTGTAGGGGTCAAATTTTTCTTCAGTGGCCTTCTCCCATTGGCTTCTAAATTTTTGCTGTCTTTGCAAACGTTTACAAACTTGATGCTTGCTAATGTTTAGCTCATTAAATATAGTGTCTTCTTTCCAGAATTTCATGCATACTCAAATATTTTGTTGCCTAGCATTGTTCATGATATAAAAGTGTATATTAATACTCGTTCTAAACTACACTTACTTAATCTTAACCAGTTTAATTTGTGTCCATTTTCCTTCACAATTGCTTTCCAGCTTTCTGTACATTGGGACGGTTTAGATCTCTTACTCAATTCTAATTTTGTGAAAATAATCTGCAATTATCTATATCAATTACATCGAAAGTAGGTGAAACAAGTGTTTCTGGCAAAAAAGGCTACTTGTGCACTTATGGAAGGGCTTTAAGAAAAAATGAATAAGTCGATCACAAAGCAATTTTTACAGATCACAGACGATAATTCCAACATGCCAACGCAATTTAGAAGTAGTCTTGGCTTCTTCAATAATAATAGATGTTGACAATACGCCTTCCATGCCAGCCGTTGTACTTCACCAATCATTTTTTGCTATCGAACACACTATCTAGTGGGCCTCTCAATACTTTAAGATCTTTTTGGTTAGATTTTAATGTCCAATTGACAAACGCTAAAAGTATCCCAACATCACCAATTGTAGTCAACTTTTGAGTTGGATCGACGTACTTGTGTGAATAGATTTTTTTCATATTTACAGAGCCCGAAACTAAACATCGTTGTTGAGTCATACACTGAAGATTCTCATTATCTTTGTTTGGATACACTTCAAATTATGAACGCTTGGTTTGAGATTTGAAGACGGCGACTACCCATTAATGAAAAAACTATAAAGTATAAACAGTGGTACCAAGATGGTGGAAAAATGAATGCATACTATGAGAAAAATTGTGGGAGAATGGTACCAAGGTGGTAGGAAGAAGACGTAAAATTTAACAAAACAGCTAAAAGTTAATGGGGGGGGGTGGCACCAAGTTAGTGGGAAGAAAATGGAGACAGAGAGAAAAGCCAAGGAGGAGTGGCACCAAGTTTGTGGGGAGAAGATGCAGAAGTTCACAGATTAATGGGATGTAAAAGTGTTCGGAAGTGCTCGGGTACTCGTTTACTCAAGTACACAGATAAAACGTCCCCAACCACCACTTATAATTGGATAACTAGTAGGTTGAAAGTGGTATAAAAGAAATTACACTGTGATTACAATACTTCTTATTGAAAGAGGTAAAATATTAAAGGACTCTGCGAATATTATTGTCATAAAGAGCGGTAAAAGAAATTTAATTGCGATCACAGTACTCCCTTCTATGTGCGGTAAGAAAAAGTTATACTATAACTTTACTTCGTTAATTGTACTGAATTATTAAAAATGTTTCTCATACAAAATTATCATTTTTTATTACACAACCATCTGTTAACTTGCGTCTATGTTACTTATTATCCACCAAAGATTTAAGCAAAATAACTCCCGTGGGCTTATAAGTAAAAAAAATCGCGAAAAACTCTTTTATTTGCTCTCCTGTAAAAAATTTAAAATGTGACATAGTGTTGATAGTGTTGTGTACCTCCGAGGTACTGTTATTAATAGTTAAATAAGGGGGCGTTGCATAGGCGAGGCAAATTCCCTTCATGAAAAGTAGGTACAATCGTTGAGACAACCCAAAGCATATCTGCATGAAATTTCAAATCGAATGACACTTCATTCATGGAAATCGGTACTCGCGTTTAAGGCTACGTAAATTACTAAAAAAAAAAAAAGGTAACAACAATTTCTGAAAATGCGGTTTTCCCACATTTTGGTACCGTTTTTCTCGAAATCTGTTTAATCTCTGTGTGTTTTTGCAACAAAGTTACCCTTTTAAACTAGGATATGTTTTTTATTATAAAGACAATTTAGGAATTAGAACTTTTATAGGAAAAGAGGAAAAATTTGTCAAAGTTGGGTGTTTTTTAATGACGACGCGCCTTAAATTAAAAAATAATATTTAAGATCTCGCTAATATTTCTTTGTTTGCACGAAAGACAACAGATTCCACGAGTGGTATACTGCATGCATACTGCTTATTACTTTCGTAGATGAAGCTCACCATCTCTGAACTTGGATTTCAAATTAACTTAAGCTTCTAATTGAAAGAGTTGATGGGTCTATTCAATTCCTTGAAGAAATTTCTTTTTCAATCTAAGGAAAGATTACATGTAACATTTCAAGGCAATTTCCGCCTATTTGAGTCGTATAACTGCCCTTTTCTCTGAAGGTAGAACTTCTAACCTTTAAATCATTGTGCATGTGTATATATATATATTTTTTTTTTTTTAAAGGTATTACCTCTTTTGGAGGCTAAAGTAGGAGGACTTCATGGTGCTGAAGTATTAGGTGCGCATCTAGAAGGACCTTTTATAAGTCCAGAAAAGAAAGGAGCTCATTGCATAGATGACATCCAAGACCTAACTGATGTAAGTACAAATTCAAAATAGGTTTAAGCCCTGAGACTTAATGTGTTGTACGTACAACAGTACGTATTGTAACTTATCCCTTTCCTGTGACCAAAGGCTAAAAGTAATATTTTTTAAAAAAATTATTTCTCAATTTTTCTGTAACTAGAATGACATTTATACTGTAATAAAAAAAAAAAAAAAATACTGTCCTTATGAAAATTTACTAGTGGTTTCAATTTTTAAAACTATTGTAGTGTACCAAGAACTGTATCATAGAAAAACCAGCTTTTTCAAAATGACGCAGACTAAATTCCTTTAGTATTTGACATACAGCTACAAAACGTTAAATATCTTTTGGCTCAGATCTGTTAAAGAGTGGGCATAACATATTTGAAGACTCTCTCAGGGCCGGATTTAGATGAAAAGAGGCCCTAGGCTATTCCACTTATAACGCCTTTTCACCTCCCATTTTTAAGTGTAAATTACATGAGAGATAATAAAATACATCACTACTGTGATATATATCAATATGTTAAATGAAACATGTTATTGGTACTAACCTTAATTTTAATTTTGTTAACAATTTGAATGAAGGCCCCTCTTGATCTTGAGGCCCTAGGCTAAACCTAGTTAGCCTATAGGAAAATCCGGCCCTGGACTCTCTACATGGCCTACTATTCAAGTATAAGTCGCCTCGTAATTTCATCACCCACCTATTACTCAGATATTTGTTTCATCTTTAATATAAAGTTTTCCAATAATTCAAAATTTAATTGACGGTATATTCTGCCAGAAAGAAAAGAATTTTCCTTACATATACATAAACCTGCATGAATTCATTTATTAATAATATATATTTTCAAATATTAATTACCAGTTGGCTCGATTATTCAACAATTCTAAAGGAATTTCCGTTTCATGCATTTCACACAGCTTTTCAATTCTCTCTACCATGATATTTTTCTTTTTATTATTTGTTCAGATAATAATATACTCTAGAGTATCGATAGTCAGGCATTCTATAAGTTTTAAGAATATCATTTTCATGTAGTGCCAAGGTATGTATTGACATTAATTTTGTTTCTAAGCAAATAAAATAATTTGGAGGACTGAATAATATTTTTATTTAGAAACAGATAAAGTTATTTACTATGAAACACCCTGGGAAGGGATTAGCTATGCGGTTAGCGTACTGGACTCCCACGCGGAGGTCCCGGGTTCGAATCCAGCTGCTGACCCTTAGATTTTCTCTTCCTAGGAGCTTCTTACAGCTCACTGTCCGGTGGCCGGCAGTGCACTGAAAAAAGCTCGAGGCGCCAATAACCTTAGATGTTGACGCGCGTTAAATCATTTAAAAAAAACAAAAAACTATGAAACACCCCCTCCGCCACCAAAACGTGGTCACCATAACAGAGTACCGCCCTGAAAACAGAGTTGAAAATTTCCTTTTCAGAAGAATAAGATATTTCAACATTATTAATTAGATCACAAACCAGAGTTCAAACCTGATTTAGCCTTTTCTATTTTTTCCTAAAAATGTTCAGACATTGAAAGGATAGGCGTTAATGTAATTCCAAGAGATTAGTAATAGTTCAATTCGCTTTCCGTCAAGTCGTCATTTTTCACTTTTAGCGATTATCATTACTCTTGATTTATTTCTAAATTCTATAAGTTGCAATGTTAATAATATAAAAATTAATCTAATAAAAAGAAAAAAACAAAAGTAACGGAGACCTTCATTATTAATAATTAAATTTGGATTTATAATTCAGTGAGTACTTCATTAATTGGGGCAAAAAATAAATCTGAATTCCTTCAAAAGTGGGCATCTGTCCAAAATTGCGCTCTCTTCTCTCACCCTCTCATAGATTAAACATCATATATATTCTGATATATTCCCCACTTTTTGTCATTAAAATTTAGTAACTCGCATTATACCATGAAAATCCAGCGCACCGTACAGGACAATTACTGTCTTCAAATAATCTTGCCCCTAACTGAGCCGCTTATATAAGTTTTATACATTAATTTTATATAAATACCATGTTTTGAGAGTTAAAGGACTGTTTCCCGAAACTTGGAATTTTTGCAGTATAAACTGTCTTTCTTTCTCTGTACCATCGAGCCTCAATCTAGTTAGCTGTTGTGGCAGTTCTGATATATTCACCAATGAAAGAAGGACCCCTCATTCCTCGACAAGATCTCCCCATTTACTGGTCCAGCCTACTTGCTTTCTTACAGATTCTTTCGCTTAGGTGGACGGGAGAGGATATGGTGGCATTTTAAAAACTTTTAATGTTTAATCGAAATTTAATTCGTGTATAAAGAAGTACAACGATACTAAACTCAACTCGTTTGCCAACATGTGATTGGGAGTTTGGCATATCAAGCAAAACAATTTTTCTTGTTTGTATTAACATCTGAAAAAATAATTGCAAAAAAGTAGTAATCACATAAAAATACATGAAATAAAAAATTTCAATATATCTTATTATCAGCGTTAAATCAAAATTGACTGGTTGAAACTTCTCAGTCCAATTTCAAAACTGTGCAACATTAGAGAGGTGTTAAGCTATCAATTTCTCAGGAGTCAGCCCTATCGTAATGTACATTAGAAAACAGCATTTGGGTTACAGTTTAACCAATAAGGGGCATTCCTTGCGCGTTAAAGATTGTAAGAAGCTGTATATGTGTTGTGAAGATATACAGCAAAGAAGTGAAGGTAGAGTTCAAGATTATTTTATCTTTTTGGCATATTAAAAATAAATAAATAAATTAAAAATAAATTCAAGATTAATTATACACAGTTGATTTCTGTTTGCCTCACTGTTTTGCAGTTGATTTTGTGTGCTTTCTTTTAAATAGGAATTTATTTATCCAAATAAATAATGGATATTTATTTGTTTATTTCTATTATTTTATTTTTTATTTACATCTTCATCTTTATCACAAAGAAATATTTTTATAATAAGTTTTGCACAGATAATAAACAAGGCAAATTGTGGTAGACGGTTATTACCAAAGCTATTAGCCTTTTTACTATTGTTTGTAATTAAAGTATTTTGTATAAGTCGGAACAGTGAACTTATTGATAACATTTCCTAGAAATTTCTCTGAACTCCATTTTGAAACGTTACATGATCGCAATACTAATTCTTACTTTTCAAAGTAGAAATTTTTGCGATAGTTACAATTATTATTTTTATTTTTTTTAGGGAGTAGAAACATTAAAAAGCGTATACAAGCATACTGACAATATTCGGATAGTGACATTGGCGCCGGAGAGAAGAAATTCGTTAGAAGTGATCCAATGGCTGACTAGAGAAAGCGAAATTTGTGTCTCCCTTGGTTAGTATTCTAATAAAACTGAGGAATTTTTTAACAATCTCCCACAATAAGTTTGGGTATCTACTTTTGGTACCGAGTTACATGCGTTTTTTGCTTTCTCTTATACTTAGTAAGAAGTTGTATTGCGACTACATATGACAACTTTTCAAAATGGAGTTTTTACTGGAAATATATATCTCCGAGTGTATCTTTTTTAAAAAGAGGAGTAGCAGAAACCTCAAACTTGGTTTTCTATGTTGTTATGATTGCCGCTTCAAATACTGGTTTTGGCCGTAATCCGTCAACTGGAAATGCGAGTTACCTAAGCGATTTTTAATTTTTTGAAATTTCTCGAAGATAATTTTGTAGGAACTACCTACCACAAGGCCCTATCGAGGAAGCGTTCAGACCTAAACTCTTGGCTTTTGATTATCATAGAAACTTAAATAACAATTGAGGGAACTTTTGTAGATAAATAAAAAATAAATTAAATCTAAATATAATAAAGGATCTAATGAATGGAGGTAGGCAAAAACGAAAAAAAAAAATTATGTAAATTATTACTTCTTATATTTTACTTGGATCGTTTCTTGTATAAATCCTCACGACTCCGATTTTCTAAAATTTGTTTACTACAAGATTCTCTAAAGGCCTGTTACTTTTATTTACAACATTTTCACAAGAAATTGATTTGGGGGGCATTAAGGAAATGCCTTTTTCAGACCTGCTATAGTCTATAGGCCTGTGCAACCTACGGCCTGCCTAAGATGTTATGGGGTCTGCAGTACGAAATCGAATTAAAAACCAATAAATAACTGAGCGCATCTAAATAACTTATTTAGACTTTACAAAAAATAATTTCTTTATTAAACTTTTGCTTTCACCCATCTATTATTTAGAATGGCATAAAAAAGAGCATAATATTTTGTATTCCTTCATGTTATAATACGCTCGATAACATTTTGTTTTTTGGTTTCTTGTAATGGACTAAAGAATGTTTCGACGTCGCTTCGCATGACATAACGATGCAACATATATTTTGTTTTCATATATTCGTTTAGTCTTTTCAAAAATAGGGATATTCGATATTGTAGAAAGATCGATACTGGTTTTTTAACATTTTTGGCTTGATAACAACTGAAGAGCCTAGCTAACGGACCACTTCAAGTGCATAAGGGCAGGCTGTTAAACTTCAACCCGGGATCTCCTAGAGCTAGAAGTGCATTAAATTTGACACACATCTAATCTCTTCCTGATACTAAAGTTGGGAAGGATCATTATTATTTCTAAGAACATTAAAAAAAGATGTGGTTCAAAGAAGCAGAATCTGCGTTCTAATTTGAAGCAATTCAAATAAAGATACAGAAGAAAGGATGATCGGAAAGCCACAGAAAGCTTTTTTTTTACAAAACGTTAGGAACTTCTTGGGAGTTTTGCCGTGAGTTTCCTAAAGAAAATCTTCAATGCAATTGCTGAACCTCCTTCCTCTTTAATTTAAGGCCTGAAAAATAATTTATGAATTAGGTAAAGGTGCCAGTTATTCTTCCCATTAATAGTGTATTAATTAGTGATTATTCGCTATTAGACTTTCGATTGAGATCCTGGTATTCAAGCGATCTAAATAAAATTTTTTAAAAAAACTTAAGACATCACAAACAAAATTTTATTTAAATAATATCTTGTGTTAAGTCTCCATACAAATATTCACCTGTTTGGCATCGGAAAAAAGAATCGAACATTCAATACTAGGTAGTGTAAGAGAAAGTATTGATGGTAATGATGTTTTAAGTATAATAATCGCCTATTTTTTCGAGCGAGCCCAACGTCCAACTACCAAATTCGTCATTACTAGTATTGCATCCATATACTTTAGTGTATCTCAAAAATCTTTGGAATTTCCTCATTTAGAAAGGACTTTATTCTTTTCCTTACAATTTATAGAAAATAGTGCGACACAATAGAATCCAAAAATTTGTCTCTAGGCAGTAAGTGTCTAAGGCTGAAATACTGTTTTCTACGAAATTTTACTAGAAAAATTAACTTATAGTTTCCTAGAAAATATATTTCACAGTAATTAGAATCAATATTTGGGTTTCTGTTGAAGGTACGAAGTACTTTTTTGAATTCCCACGTACAGTCGGATCCTGCGATGCGATGTTCTATATTACTTTTCTTTTTTTTACATACAGAAAATTTGTTCTGACACAGTCGATCTCAAAGTGTATTTCCGTTGAAAAATTCAAACATAAACTTAATACTTGTGCCTTCATTTGCCAGCAGTAATTTAATTTTGACAAATTTTTGAATACGAACAGGTCACTCGATGGCCGACATTAACGTTGCTGTGGAAGCCATCAAAAAGGGAGCCAAGTTAATCACACATCTCTTCAATGCGATGCCGCCGGTATGGTATTTGAAGTTTTTTCTGTATTTTGGTTATGTGAATGTAGCACTAAATATGATGCTTTAGTTCCATCACAGAGACCCTGGACTGGTAGGACTGCTTGGTTTGGGGACTAAAACGCCTGTTTACTATGGAATCATAGCAGATGGCATACATACCCATGAAGCTGCACTAAGGGCTGCCTACAAGTCTCATCCTAAAGGTCAATCAAATAATTTTTATTGCATTCACCTTTAGCTGGGTTCAAAAGTAATTAAATCGTGAAAATCGTTGAAGCTATTTTCGAAAAAAATCACTAAAAAAATGAAACAGAATATAAAAATAAAAGTTTAAATAAAATGCTACTTCCGATTGATAAATGTTCTTCAACCTCGGAATTGAAGCTACATATTTAACCCACTTTTAATTATATGTAAGACAAGAACCGTTCATTGTACTGAAATGGTACTTTAGAAAAAAGCTTCTCAAAGCCCCTTTCCGACAATAGCTTTTAATCGAATTCTCCAGGAAAAATCTTTCAAATAATAGTCCGATATGAGTACAATGTTTCTAAAATATTTATAGACAATCGTTGAAAACATTTTCGAGTTCATCTAAAAAAAAATAATCCATTAAAGGGGTATTTTCAGTTGAGAGATTTTGATCACAAATTTATAGTCATGTTCCCAAAATATAAAGTTTCAACTTGCTGCTTTTCTGATCTTCGAGTTATTTAAAAATATTTTGTTTACTCAAACAGACCATTTTCTAAAACTACGTTTTCAAACTCAAGGGATTTCAAAGAGGATATTTCCGATTTCGAAAATGTAAACTTTACATGATCACAGTACATTCCTTGCATTAAGAGAAAGTAAAAAAGAGAAGAGGATAGTTATTTTAGACGGATTCTGGGTGAGGGTTTACTCGGGAATTGAACTAAGAGAACCTGATTATTTTTTGTCTTGAAAACTGTCTTTCATTTTTTAAATTGATAAACCCTGTGAATATGAGATTCCTTTGAATCTGTATTTATTTGCTTTTAGGAGTGATATTAGTAACAGACGCAATCTCCGCCATGGGATTGGAAGACGGAACACACCATATTGGTAAAAAAACGATAAACATAAATAATAAGTCCGCTTATATCGCTGGGACGACTACATTATGCGGATCTGTCGCTACAATGAACGAATCTGTTAGATACTTTAGAAATGCTGTTGGTTAGTTTAAAAAAATAGTATATGGAGGTTTTATTTATTACCTTTTACGTTAGATTATATTGTGAAATTATGGAATTAAACAGCCAAATCTCAATCTCTACAAATCTCAGAGTATTGGATTAACTAATCTCAATAGTATCCCTATTAAGGAGCAATTTTTTTCCAGGTTGTAGCACGGCAGAAGCTTTGGAAGCTGCAACTCTGCATCCAGCCAAAGTACTGGGACTCACTTCATACAAGGGGACACTGGAATACGGTACTGACGCGGATTTTGTTGTATTGAATGATGATTTAGATGTGATTTCAACCTGGATAGGTGGAGAAATGGTTTTTAGTAAATGAATAATTAATTTGATTTTTGAAATGCTAGATTTTTATTATTTTTTAAAATGCATAAACTGACCAAAAGCTTTATTTTATTAGTCTAAATAAATAAAAACAGAAAGAAGAAAAATCTAATGGCATTCCTTTGTATAATGAACAATTCAAATATAAATGTACTTTTTTAATTCCTTAATGTTTATGATGAATTGTGTAAATGAAACGTTCTTGAATCTAGACTAATAAACTAATTTTATAATAAGATTGATGTACAGAGGATTCTATTTAAGAACATAATCTAGAGTGAACACTCGCATGACAGTCTTTCATTAGAGAACACTGTTGTCTGTTTCATCAAGTTAGGATTAAGTTGCTAAGTTCAGTGACGGTCTGCCTTTTTAAGTGTTACCGGCTTGGTTGTTTACATCAGTAAGTTGTGTAATTAGAATTACTTTCAATCCCAATTGTCTTTCTAAACAAAGTCTAGACAGTCTATTAGTGGGCATGTTTCTAAAAATGTTGATATACTAATGCAGAGTTAACTTAAATTTATTCAACTTAATTTTATTTTCACCCAGTTCACGCATTATAAAATAATTAGAGGTATTAGCTGGTCATTGAAACACTTATTTGAAATATCTAGGAGCACAGTTTGTAAATATTTTAAATAACCACACGTGAAGTCACTAGCTCCCAGATGTATCTCAGTTCACTGCTAGTACCGCACCGTTATCTCTTGTTACAGACAACACAGTCCCATCACAAAGGAAGGTGTACAGCTCTTTGGAAGAACAGTTATAAGCGAATCCAGAATTAAAGTAACTACTTTCTTTCCTAACCAAGTCATTAAAATTAAAAGATTTATTGGCGTGGTTGGCTCATTAAAGAGGGGTTATTAGGATAAGAGACTTCTGGTTAATGACCGAATCTATCAATGCCTTAGCGTCTTATAAAAATCTTCACACGCTACTAGAATTTCTCAAGCTCGTTCTGAACTTAGAAATAAAAAAAAAAATAGTCGATAATTTTCACTTAGATGTCTCAAGGGAGTACTTGGTTCCAAATAAAACAGGAAAAATAAAAACACTGCAGGTAAAAGAATTAATTCAGATAAAATTTAACAAAAAGAAAGAACAATTTTAATTTGTATAAAAAAAAAATATATCACAGAAACAATTTTTTCACACCACAAAATACTTTTAAAATGTATTCAACAAAATTTCGATATAAAATTCGATTTTTAAAATATGAAGTATTTTCAATGCTCCTCAATTGATAATAAAATAATATAAAGAAGATTAACACGTTTTAAGAACATAAAAATTTATTTTACAACCAGTCTTATTTTATATGCAATTTTAAAATTAAAAAAAAAAAATTAGGAATAAAATTTTGAAAAAGGATGATACTTATACTACAATTAATACATTTTTTAATAAATATTGTTCTAGTTATAATATCAAGTATGTTTTCAATCAAAACAAAATAAGTAAAATTCTTTATTACACATTCAATCAATATTAAACACTATTACAATGAAGTACAAACACTTTTCACCTCATTTTATTGAGTATTCGTCAGGTTAAAAAATTCTCAACGAGGATGATTTTGCACCTATCTCCTGATTTACACGGCACTTTTTGTACGAAAATTTCGCTTTTATGCAGTGCTTTTATAACTTTATGTAGCGCGTGCTTATTTATTCTCTAATTTTTAGGTCGTTAATGTCCTAAATGATCTTCACAAAAAAATAGTCTACTATCAGAGAATGAGTAATCTCAGAAAGTAGAGAAGAAGCATGATGTAAGTGGAAAAATTTCAAAAAAATTACTTGAAACTGAATACAAACAGTAACGATGATGAACTAGATTAAAATGATTTAGTTAACATGATCAACGATAGAAATGATTATAACATGAGCAGGCTGTACAAGAAGTCATCCTGAACAAAAGTTTGGTAAAAACAGGTTAATATTTTATAAAATGACCCTAATGTCCTAAGGTGCTCCAGTTTCAACGTGACATTAATGAACGGTTAGCTCAGTGTGCCAAAATCTACAAGAAACTAAACACCAAAAGCATTTGTTTTTAATTAATTATTTTATAACTAAGACTGTCCAATTTGGAACGTCACTAATTTGTCAACCATTAAACCAGACTAGCCTCAAATGCCATCGAAAGATGGAATTGAAATCCCAACAACCAAGATGAACACTTTTTAAAAAGTTAAAAACTATTTATAGTTTTAAACTCTGAACAAATCTTTTATAATTTTGCAGTTCTACTTTATGAAGTGTTTACATAAAATGAATTTAAATAACTTTAAAATATGTTAATGAATTACCTAATACTTCTTGTTATTCATTTGTACTTTTATTTTTATTTTACGTTGAAATAAATGAATTTTACTATCAGCACGGTGTTCTATCATGATTTTAATTTTCAAAGAGGAACCTGCCCTTCATGTTTTTAATTACTATTTTTTAATCGGCTTAGAATTTGACCTTTTTCATATTAAGTTGAAGATTTTAAAATAACTCTAATGGTTGGTGTAACTTTTTGAAATGGAAGATTATAGACTTTCTAAAAGTATGTTATTTGAATTTACGAGAACCCTATTTAAAAAAAAAAAAATTAACATTTCTGATTAAACAGATAAATATAACTGGTATGCACAATCAGTTAATATGCAAAAAGAATTCGGTACGGATGCTATTTTAAACCTTGAAACACCCAAAGAAATTGCGCGTGATATTTCTACCATAATTATTACTTACCAATGTTATTCACGGAACAAAGATTTAAGTCAGTTGTTTACATTTAGCTATAATCTTTTTTATTTTGATTTTCATCAAAATGATTATGTGCTCAAGGCTATGGAACTTCTGATCTGCATTTTAACTTGAAGCGCTTTATTGCTCTGTTCAAACCATCTGGCAAATATATATCTAAATTTACTTTTTATTTCACTTGTTTGATTCTTGTTTTATTGATTTTGTCAAAGATGAATTTAAGATAAATAAAGGCAACTCGCCGTGAAAAAGTTGTACAACTTAGATCAAGGTATACTTTGATTCCTATCCTTCATGTAAATCGAGGAATAAGTGCACCACCACCTTCCATGTCATTTCAAATATTTTTTAGTATGACTTATATGAAAACACATTGTTAGGATTTGTTCCTCGCGAGGTATTTTATAATTTTTTGAGCATTTAAAATATACAGGATGACTTAATTTAAATTAGAAAGAATTAAAACTTGGAGGTGAACACATGAGCACGATCAAGATATCATTTAAATAATTACAATACGAGCAAACTAAATGTCTAAACCTCAAATTGTTATATAATATTTTTGTAAGTGTAAACGATTTATATTAATGCGGTTACATAAAATACCAAAGGTAGAACAAGGGGAAGTATTGCGGCATTCGTTTGGAAAAATATGAAATAGATAAAAATTTTAATTGAATATTCACATTACTTAACCTACATTCGTAAATCCATAAGTAGGCAATGTTTATTTTGCTCCAGATTGTGAATTTAGAAATACCTTGCACTCTCTAGAGTAAATAATAAATATTTCAACAAATTATCCAGGTCTATTTTCAGCACAAAATTTTTCTATTCTCATAGAAAAATTGAGATTATTGCTGCTTATTGGCACAGGGGGTACATTATTACATAGATCAAAGTTTCGTCATTTTCTTTGTCTAATTTTTAAAAACCACAGAAAATCACATTACTGCTCCTATGGGCTACCTCTAACATTCTTTGCTGTCAGCTGACAGATATCACATCAGACGTTAGTAAATTTCAGTTTCCTCCCTCAGAAATTTATTTTCCTCAGATAATGTTTCTTCAATGTGACAATATCCGCTCTGGTAGTAAAATTGTTCGAGTCTAAAAGCATACTGAACGGAGCCATTAACTGCACCATTGACATTTTTCCGACTTCTTGTTCTGTTTTTGGAAACATCTTTTCTCTTGACCCAGAATCTGCTTTCTTTTACTTATACTTCTAGCAGATTTTCAGGAGAACTTCTGTTTCTTTTTAAATTTCTTTCCGTTTTTAGAAACTTTTACTCTTTAGAAACAGAGTAGCTTCTTAGGCTATTTGGCATTAATTGTTACTTAGTTAATTGGTTTATAATGTATTATTTTAAATTATTTACCCTTTATTTAACGAATTAATGAATTTTAAGCCCGACATGTAGATAAAACTTATTGTAGGCTTTATTATGAATGAAAATGTCTAATACCAGATACAAAATAAAATATTGCAGTCCACAATAAATCAAAGTCCTAATGATGACACACAGCTAGTATATGACCCACTATTTATTACTAAAAATTAAGAATTATAACATTTATTTCACATTTATCTTAAAAACAGCTCGATAGTATTATTTCTAACTATGCAACATTGATTTCCTCTTTCTTCGCAATACGTGCCAAATTTCATTACTAACAACTATTGAGAACTGTAGAACTAACACATTCAAAAGACATGATTTTCACATTAGCGCATCTCGAACGAGACTTCAACTAACAAACTACCTATATTACACAAGAAGAAACTTCTTTTTTTTTACTCGCCACAACTTGCTTATGACTGTCCGACTGATTCGCTATAAAAGCATCTATCATCGCAAAATCTGTGAAAAAAATTATTACTTATTGAATTAGTTAAATTTATTAAAGGTACGAACTAAAATAATGAATTTACCAGGGAATCTGATTCTTCTGAAAATCTGGAGTTCTTGGTCAATTTTCTTTTTGATTTCACCTGAAATAACAAATTTTCTAGTTTTAGTTAACCAAATGTGTGCGCTTGAATTTGATCAGATGAGATACGTGTAAGCAATTCAGTTGTTTTTATTTTTCATGATATAACATCGGTGCACTACCGGCCTCCGGACAGTGTTCTCTCGTTAAAGATAACTCTGTCCATGACCGGGCAGTGAGCAGTAAGAAGCTCCTAGGAAGAGAAAATCTAAGGGCCAGCAGCTGGATTCTATAGAATTGTGGTTGAAGATTTTGACCAAAAGTCTATTGTCATTAGCATCTAAAC
Source organism: Rhodnius prolixus (assembly GCF_049639745.1). Classification (NCBI taxonomy): domain Eukaryota; kingdom Metazoa; phylum Arthropoda; class Insecta; order Hemiptera; family Reduviidae; genus Rhodnius; species Rhodnius prolixus. Next base: position 6,942,112 of record NW_027411635.1, on the reverse strand, counting down.
GAAACAGTAAATTTAAACTTATACAATTATCCGTTCTATATTATGTTAACTCCCTCCATCCAGTATTCCAAACATCCAATTTTATGGTACTCCGGAGATCTTTTAAGAGCTTAAAGAAAGTTGGAAAGGCGGTATACTATGGCGGGCATACCAATATCAGTACTGTGGATTCAATATAAAGTAGTTACCCTGTCTTTTCTCCGCGATGCAGATCCGGAAGACGTCGAGTTTGAATCCGCAGGAGATGGTGTGGTCGAGGTGTCTTCGGCCTCTGTGTCCAAATCTGGCACGCTTTTTTTTAATCTGAAACGAAATAATTCTTTGAAATACTTTTTTTTTACAATTATGCTCTTACTGCTTCAAATTCCGAATTGAAATTTTCTTCCAAGATAAAAGTTTTGAAGACTCCTTAGTCCGAAAAAATGGGTTTAGAGAAAATTGTATGTCTATGTTTCGCAATTCAATGAATGGAATATTTAACAAGTTCTAATTCGTTTAGACGCTACCAAAACTATAGTAAAGTTTGGCAAAAACTATCAATCCGAATTTTACTCAGTCGATTGAGACCCAATTTTCTTTAATCTTGTATACAAGCTAAACAATATACGCCAATTACATTTGTCTGAGCTGCTGTATGCGACGAATTGGCCATCATTACCTAACACGACCCGTACCAGGACATCGTCAGCGTCCCAGATTGAATTCTTTGCAAAATTTATAGCAGCTAATCTTCTATTGTTGCCCTAAAAGATAAGGTAGATGGCTCTTGGAGTTACTGGAGATGAGAGCAAGAGACTGGAGACACACTGTATCCATAATTCCAATAGACATAGGCTCATAACAAGGCTCAGCTATCAGCGGATTTAAGAAGAAGCGTCAAACTTCGATGGTAAATTAAAGCTGTTCGATGGCCTGAGAAGTTTATTGACGCTATCTTTATTGATTATTGGTAACGATTAAAAAAAAATCATTAATCCAGCTGACAGCCCCACAGTCGTTGTTCAAAAGAGCTAGCAGCTATTTATAAGGGCTATTTTCACTAATTGATATTTAGTGTTAATGTCACATGCAGAAGGTTTTTGTCTAATGTCAGTTGGCCTTTGAACGGTGTAAAGTCCTGTGTAGTTTTTTAATTTTTAATTTTGTTTAACTTTTAATTTAAATTGTATAAGGTTATTTCATATTTTCAATACATTCAAAGTGCTTCCATGAAAACTTTTAAAGATAATTTGTAATTATTACTGCTGCCTTTAAGACTTAATGTAGGTGTATCAAATAAATATTAGAACTGACGAGCCAAGCAGGTGAGCTACAAGTTGGAGCTGTGCGTGTATGTGTAATGAGTAGTAGGAGAACTTTTTTCCCAAGTTATCGTCATGCTTCACTCTTCAGAGCACTGTATGAAATCAGAAACCAAAATTATGTTCATAAGAAATAAGTTTCAGCAGAACGATTCTTAACCGACTTTTTTATAAGTTACATTACAAATTAAGTTGGAGTTGATGGCTGATTTGCTAAGCTCAAGAGGCCAAAAACAAGAAAGAAGAAGAAGAAAAAAAAAGTTGGAGTTGTAGATTAAGTAATTAATTCGGACTGAAATTTTCACCCAAGATAAAAATTTTGAAACCTCCTAAGTCCGAAAAAATGGGTCTTAGAGAAATTTCTATGCATATATTCCATTTATATAGATATACAGAGTGATCCATTTAAAACGCACCAATCTCAAATAACTTTTTAGGAAAGCGGAATTTCGAAAAAACCCTCGAAGTAAACTATATGTTTTTTCGGTCGTTTTCAAATTTTTCACCCCCGATGCTGTATCTTTATTTTTGGCGGAGTTACGGCCAAAAACCCAATTGGGGTTTCATAAGGACCACTGGTTTTGACAATGATTATGAAAAGTAAATAAGAAATGTGGAAAATGACGTTAACCCCGTTTCGATATCCCTAATATTAGTCGAGATATTTAAGTTACAATTTTATCTATACGTGAACGGTTTTCGATATTAATTTTCCACCAGAAATACATGTTTTACGAGGTCCTTATGAGGACTAACTGCAAAAAATGTTATTTTTGACGCAAATAACAAAAATAATAATAGTTGAAGATTTTAAAATATGAAGTGAAATGTAATGGTTGTGGGTGAATCAGGATAAATTAGTTTTATCATCAAATAAAAGCAACCATCACATCATTTTAATGAAATCCGTACGCAAGACTTCTTGAACTGTGATTACGGTAACAATATCTTGCCAGGTTGTTGGTCTAATGATTAAGAGCGTGGCTTTGTAAGTGAGAGATTACCAGTTCGAATGATTCGAACTGGGGATCACCCACTTACAAAACCACGCTCTTGACCACTACAACACCCGCCCCTCCCTGGCAACATATTCTTACCGCAATCGTAGGTCACGAAATCTTGCATATAGGGTACATTAAAATGATGTGTTGGTTGCTTTTAGTTGATGGTAAAACAAATTTATTCTGACTCACCCATAACCATTACATTGCACTACATTTTTAAAATCTTTAATTATTATTATTTTTGTTCTTTGCGTCACAAATAACAATTTTGTAGTCAGAGGACCTCCCAAAACGTGTACTTCTGGTGGAAAATTAACATTGAAAACCGTTCACGAATTGATAAAATAGCAAATTTAATCTTAAATATCTCGACAAATATTAGGGCTATCGAAACGGGGTCAACGTCGTTTTTCACAATTTTTTATGTAGTTTTCACAATCCTTGTCAAAACCAGTGGTCCTTATGAAACCCCAATTGGGTTTTTGGCCGTAACTCCGCCAAAAATAAATATACAGCATCGGGAGTGAAAAATTTGAAAACTAGACCAAAAAAAAACATATAGTTTACTTCGAGGGTTTTTTCAAAATTCCGCTTTCCTAAAAAGTTATTTGCGATTGGTGCGTTTTAAATGGATCACCCATCATGGATTCTATTCAGTGAGTCACCATACAATGAGCTGTAAAAATCTCCTAGAAAAAAAAAATCTAAGGGCTAGCAGTTGGATTCGAGCGCGGGGTCTCCGCGTTAGAATCCAGTATTCGCTAATCGCTGAGCTAATCCTTTCCCTCATTAATTGTTTTATTACTCTTGTAATTATTTAATTTTAATTTTATTTCATTTACTATTATTTTTGTTAACTTAACTAATATTGATCAGTCACTAATATTTGCATAATATAATCACATTAATTCCACAGTAAATCTAACATACTTGGCAAGGGAAAGAGAGGCAGACATACAGGCTAAAATGGGATAAAACCAAATCAGCTGACTCTGCGTCTAATCCTCCAATGAAAAAAATATTACAAGAAGTGCAGTTTTCGGAAAAGACTAAGAATAAAGATGAGAGGAACGCACTGCACTCGTACTCTTCGTGCAAAACAGTAATTAAAAGCATGCTACAGAGAAGCTCTTGGAAAAGAGAAGAAATAAAGCTGAGGGCTATAATTTTAGAGGGACTTTTGGAGAAAGAGTGTCATAACTGTAAAGTGCCATTTCAACAAACTATTTGATTCTAACATCTAACATCAAGTAATAAATTGTGTCCAAAATATGAGGTTGAAGAAAATCAGTTGCCCGAAAGCTGATCACCATATTCAAAACAATTTTTTAAATGCTGAGATAAAATAAAATGAGACATCAACTTACCTGACAGAAGATATTGGAGATAGCTGCATTTTTGTTGAAGTCAACCAATCAACGCATTCTTCTTTACTGCGGCAATCATTTTTATTACCTGCAAGAAAATACTTAATAAGTTAATTTGAAGGATATATCAGCTTATTGGCTGAGTTCGCATTCGGAATTTTTCCCTCTGCCGTAAGAAATTGAAGTTAAATAATTATTTATTGTACAAAAGAAAAAACGTTTGTTATTCACGTACTTAGTATTGCTTTTATTTAAACTTTAGGATGCTGTCATTATGAAAACACTCATTCATGCAACTCATATTAAGGGGCTCAATAGCTGCGTCAGTTTAGAGCCATGTTAACTGAGCTTTTATTAAAAAAGAGCTTTTATAACTTCTCCGTGATAGCCTAATTTTGCAATCCTCTTAAAAGCGGATGTTTTCCTCTCTCGCTCTCCCCCAATATATATATATATTTTTTTTGTCCTGGAGAGTTGGGCAAGTATCCTTCTTATATTACCTAATATTAAAAAAAAAAAATGTCCAGCAGGGGTGTAATGTGAGTCCTCTTTTATTCTTGTTACTTTTAAATGATCTTAAAGAAAATTGATAGGTGGAATTTGGTTGAACAATTATAATTTAAAGTTACTGCTATATGCACAGATATTGTTTTTTTTCGTAATTGAATAGTAATTTCGAGTGACATGAGATAGGGTTTAAATAATAATAATAATAATTAAATACGGGGCGAACTGTTAGACCTGAATTATAAACCTTACATTGCTCACTATGTAATTTAGGGAAAACAGAAAACGTCTTCCATTTTCTTGGCAGCTGCGCTATTTGAAGAGATTTAAGGTTTAATTTCAGTAAAGATTTTTTCAGAAACAACAATGGTAGGTTATCTTAATGGAAGTAATTACTTGAGTTTAATAGGTTTTATTAAAAGAGCTGTTAATTACAGGAATTTTTTGGTTTTTCATTTTTAATTTTAAACTAATAAGGTAATTTAATTTTGTGTACTGTGTTTATCTGGCTTATAAATATGATCTATAGAAGTTTTTTGTGATTCTTTTATTTTAAGTAATGTATCCTCAATTAAATTTAGTATTGCAGCACTTCTGGCAGACGACAATACTTGTACTAACTGTATTTGTTAATCTATTGATGTATCTAATTGTAAAATAAAGTACATTCATTCATAATTAAGAAACAAGATAGACTTGTCCAATTTCACTTTTTACTTTGTAATTTCTCAGACGAGTTTTCGTATTTCTTACCTGGTTTAAAATCTTTGTTTATTAGTTTATTTGATCTCTTGGCACCTTCTTTTTTCTTTTTGGGCTCAAACTTTTTTATTATCTTATTTTTTTTGCTCCCAGAATTCCAATCTTCATCGTCTTCATCGTCAGATAGCGCAGCGTAACTACAAATCAACACGGAGCACAGAATTATTATCACTGCTATTATCATTTTGCAAAAGAACATTAGAAAACCATCATAACATTGATGTAAATGCAATATAGATTGTATAGAATAAACAATTGAAATGGAAGCTCCTCTAGATATAATAAAGGTTTTAGTTAATAGATAAATGTAAAGATCTATTTCTGTGATAGGCTTCATTTCAAGGTCCATGAATTAGTTTCAGTTTCGCTTATATTGATTAACATATTTAGATAAACAATGTGTTATCACATAATTCTTGAAGAAATAGACTGAAGACCACCAAGAATGAATTCATTCTAGTACCAGTTAGAGAATTTTGATTTTTAATAATTGTTAAATATTTATTATGTATAACACGATTTATTAGGTAAACGAGGGTCGTTTGAAAAGTCCGTGCAAAGTCAGAGAGATAGCACTACTGGCGCGTATCGAGGTTATGTTTAGTTAGTAGCATCTCTTGGAAGAACACACACCAAGTTTCAGCCAGATCGGTCTATTTCTTTGTGTTTGGCATTCGTTTGAATCGAGGAAGTCGAGTGATTTTCAAAAAATGGACAAAAAAGAATTTCGTGTGTTGATTAAACACTACTTTATGAAAGGCAAAACGCCTCAGGAGACTAAAGAGAAGCTTGATAAACATTATGGTGACTCTGCACCTTCGATTAGAACAGTTTATAAGTGGTTTCAAAATTTTCGGAGTGGCCATATGGGCACAAGTGACGCTGAATGTTCTGGACGCCCTGTTGAGGTTACTACTCCAGAAATCATTGATAAAATCCATGATATGGTGATGGATGACAGAAGAGTGAAGGTGCGTGAGATTGCTAGTGCTGTGGGCATCTCGAATGAACGGGTACATAATATTTTGCATCAACATTTGGACATGACAAAGCTATCCGCAAGATGGGTGCCGCGATTGCTCACGCTTGACCAAAAACGAAATCGTGTGAAGTGTTGCAAGGACGGTTTGCAGCTGTTCCAGAAGAATCCGCATGACTTTAAGCGTCGTTTCGTCACTGTGGATGAAACATGGATACATCACTACACTCCTGAGACCAAATAACAATCTAAACAATGGGTTACCAAGGGGGAATCTGCGCCAAAAAAGGCGAAGACCGTTCCTTCGGCCGGAAAGATTATGGCGACTGTCTTTTGGGATTCGCAAGGAATAATCCTCATCGACTATCTGGAAAAGGGTAAAACTATTACAGGTGCATATTATTCATCGTTATTGGACCGTTTGAAAACCGAGCTGCAAGAAAAACGCCCACGATTGGCCCACAAAAAAGCCCTTTTCCATCACGACAACGCACCAGCTCACACCTCAGCAGTTGTGGTCGCAAAATTAATGGAAATAGGGTTCCAACTCGTTTCACATCCCCCCTATACTCCAGACTTAACTCCCTCGGACTACTATTTGTTCTCCAATATGAAGAAATGGCTGGCGGGAAAAAGATTTTATTCAAACGAGGAGGTGATTGCAGAAACGAATGGCTATTTTTCGGACTTGGACAAATCCTATTATTCGGAAGGGATCAACAAACTAGAGCAGCGTTGGACGAAGTGTATAAACCTAAAAGGAGACTATGTTGAAAAATAAAAAAGGTTTACCCCAAAAAATTAAGTAGTTTTTATTTTTGCACGGACTTTTCAAACGACCCTCGTAATATGCTAATAATATCGTATATTAAATTTAGTATGTTTAACATAATTTAAGTCAGTAAAAAAGGGAAGGGATTACGTAAGTGGTTAGCGCACACTGGATTCCAACGCGGAGGTTCCGGACGCGAATCCAGCTGCTAGCCCTTAGATTTTCTTTTCCTAGGAGCTTCTTACAGCTCACTGTCCGGTGATGGACAATGTTATCTGTCCGGACGCCGGCAGTGCATTGAAAAAAGCTCCGGGCGCCAAAGACCTGATGTTGACGCACCTTAAATATTATTATTAAAAATAGTATATTATGTTTTAATTACACTGCTATTTTTGCCGTTGTCATTTTTATTTAGTTAAAGAATATTATTGTAACACATATTTTATCGATATTACTTTACAAATTTTTAAATAAGTTTTATATTTCTTTTATGATTAAAATTCAAGACATATTTCGGAACTTTTAGGTATAATTTGACCTTTTAATTAATTGATGTTCTTTCACTTGTGAAAGAAATTTTAATTAGATTTTAGGCCGCAACTAAATATTTAAAGAGAATTGCAACCTTCACAATAATATTAATGAGAGCTGCATATTACATATCTATTAGAGTGTTTAGCATGCCTAAAGATGCCTCATTAATCCAAATCTAACATCGACATAAGGTTAAAGTGAATCGCAACCTTAGGAGTCCCACTATACAGTTAACTACAGGTCTGAAAGTTCCGTAAAGAATGTCTACAAAATAAGTCAATATTGCAATCTCCTACCTCTGAGATGGGCCAGAAGAATTAATTGTTAACTAGTAGAAGATATTCATTCAGTCTTTGCAGTATTCCAAGTAGTCCTTCTTCAATAGAAATATTTCTAATGTTTATTAATTTTTTATTTGTATTTTAATTGTTTTTAGGGAGCTGTCATTTCAGAAGTCTCTATTCCCAATGTAGAAGTAAATTTTAAGTTGTCTAACAGCGGTTATTTACTAAATTTAATAATTTTTTTTTTAAGCATTATTTCCTGCTCCTGGAAAGTAAATTTATTAGTGTGTGAAGTAATACCTGAATTGGAATATATGCAAAATAAATAAAGAATTATGCTCTATATATATTTATATAAATATATATATATTAATATATAATATATTATGCTCTATATATTTTTACATAAAGTAATATTTATTATTATGTAGTGTTGAGTTAAAAAAAAAAAAAAAGTTAAAATGTCAAGGTTTTGAAATATTCAACGTCTTCAAGTATTACTCGAAATGTAGCATCTTATACTTGATGAAATTAAAATAGAAAAATAGAAGCGGAATATCGTTAAAAACTGAATTAATCTTAAAATGTAGGAAATTCATAAAGCACAGTCAAAGATCGTTTTTCTAAATAAAAAGTTCCATTTTTTCAAAACAACAGTAGATATATATATATATCTTGCCCCTTAACGCCCTTTCAAATACTCAATTTAACTGTCAACGTTTATAGAAAATGGTGTCTACGTCGAGATATTATAGTTTTTAAAAAAAGTTTACATCTGCTGATGTATGAACTGCTTCATCTAAATAGAAAAATTGAATAGGCAGACTTCCATCAACAGCGAACTACCTGACAATGGTTTAAAAATTCAACAGAAGTGTTACTAGCAATACTACCACCAGTTAGAAAAATGCGCTAGAAGTGTGGGTTTGAAAATTAACAATGAAAAATCTAAGTACATTATAGCCTCCAGGTTTTATCATAGAAGAGGACAATTTCCGGTCATGAACCTAAACGGTACAGCATTTGAAAATGTTAAAGCGTTTAAATACTTAAGAGCCATATTTATCGAAATAGGGCAGTTTAAACCGAAATAAAAGAAAGAACAGCTGATGGAGATGGAAGTAGGTGTATGTTTGCGCTGAATAACATCCTCTCAAAAAATATCTCTCGTTATTATGAAATGAGAGTTTATAAAACAGTAATACGGTCAGTTGTTGTGTGAGGTTGCAAAACCTGGACACTAAATGTGAGCGACAGTAAGCAACTCCAAACAGTAGTGTGTAGCGGCCCCAAACGGTAGTTAGGGAATAAAAAGCATCACGGAGCTTAAGCAATTATACGGATCACCAGATTTGGTTGCTGAAGATAAAGCAAGAAGACTGGAACAGCTGGGACATATCGAGAGAATGTATCGAGAGAATATCGAAACCGACCGGAGGGTAGACGGAATGTAGGAAGACTTAAAAGGAGGTGGACTGAGGAAAAGAAAGAGGACCTCAGAGAACTGGTAATCAGGCAATGGAAAAAAAAGCTCTGGGAAGAAAAGCTTGGAGAACTATTAATGTGGTGGTCAAGGCCCTACATAGGCTGTAGTACCATAAAAAGAAGAAGTTACTAGTAATGACTAAAAACACTGTTAGTCCTAAGTACGCACTACTGAAAAAGCAAAAAGCAACTGCAGGATAGCGCCGTGTAGATACTCCAAAACAGCTCGCCAGAAGAATGGATACTTGCCAACTTAACTTGACAAAAATGCAATAGAACTTTTTGTAATCCTAAACTTGGCTTCATCCGATTATCAGTTTTTATCAATAACTTTCTTAGCGAAAAAAAAATCAAATTTACATAGTTGAAACTGGAGCCCTTTTATGTTGCGAACCCAAGGAATCGCCGGCAGCAAGGTAGCTTACATCAGTAAATAATGAGATATATTTTTTAAATTAAAAAAATCTTAATTAAAGGTAATAAAACAATTGAAAAACGGTCTTTTTTATAAACCCTGCTATTTAAATAATTACTTACTTTGAATCTTTTGAATTAGTAGCTATTCGACGGGAAGCGATTCTCGAACTACTGCGACCAATGCACATGCACTTTTCTAAATGTGGAACGAATCTAGACGCATTAATTGGATGCGTACAATTTGGACATTTTATGTCCTCAATTTTTTTCTCTATAATATCACTAGATAATTCAATTTCCCTATTTAATGCATCAGACTTGTGTTGCTCCTCGACATTAGTGGGATAAACATGGTCTGCATAACCTGTAAGGACCAGAACAAACGATATAGAGAATCCATGTAACAGTAATCAGAAAATACAATAACACCTAGAGTGAAACACATACAAAAACTTTATTTTACAGAATAAAAATCTAGATAATCTTTCTTTAAACTGAATTCTTGGATTTATCCTTAAATGGAAGCACTTAATTGACTTCCCATAATAATTGACATAAAAATAATCAAATCAGCTCCCAAGAACCAGCTAAACATTTGGGAATTTTTTAGACAAAAAGTTGGAAAAAAACATGCGGAAGAGCATGGAGATGCACAGAATCCAGATTATGATTGGAGATAAAACGGCATCATATGCGGTTAATCCCAGGCGGTTTTGATAAAAACGCATCAAGCTTACATCCTTCCCTTGTTGAAGTATGGCATGGAAATTCTCTCAGCAGCTTCTAAAAAGCGATACGCAAGTCCCAATAAGGTCAAGCACGTACACTGAGGTTTGTAATTGGTGACTCGAGAAATCTGACAGTATTTTCCTTCACATTCTTCGGCATAGACAAATGACTAATACAAGAAAAGATGGAGGAATTGACAGCTTCAGTTCTGGGCTTGATGCATATTCGCTACTCGTACTTTACTGTCAATAGGTTCTCATCAAAATCCTAATGGATCTGCCGGCAAGGGGAGGGGCATTGTTAAAGTGAGATCCTTTTTGAGAGTTTCTTTAAAGGAAAAGGGTGCTTCGAAATTGCTCAAGCAATTTTTACAAGGAAATTGAGGCTGAAAACTCAGCTGTGCTGGAACTGGTGTCCTACGGCTAAGATAAGACCAAAGTCTTCTTTAGCAAAATACGACTTGGACTTAACACATGTTCGGAAGATAACACTCTCTCATTTAGGATGCTTATTTGCACAAAGCAACAATGTATAAGTGTCCATTTCTCAGATTTGTCAACGACCTGCCTTAAATGACCAGACGGATAAGAAAAAGTCTGTCAAAGGAAATTAGAGAAAGTTGACACCATCACTTTTTCCTTAGAGTCTCTTTTAGTTTCTAGTAAGTTGCATTGTCATATAGAGTGTTCCTTGTTTTTAGAATATATACTTATATACTATATTTAATAAATAGTTAAAACGGTGAACCATACCTTTAACTACAGCGCGATGATACTCCGCCACGACTTCTAACACAATTTCATCCACTAACTGATCCACTACCATGTGCGAAGCATGATCAGCATAACTCTCGTCGGTTAAAAATTTCGATTTAACTTCTTCTTGGAACGTTCGCAGCTTAGTTTTTGAATACTCTTGAAGATCGTTGTAGTGGAAACTCATACTAAGGAAGTGTGGATCATTAGTCTACAGTTGCAGTTCTTTACCATATACTACAAAATTTGCATGAGCATTATAAAAAATATCATCGAAGAGAGACATGTAGAGTAGGAAAGAAACTTTACTGTAAGCTGGAGCCACTTTACACAAACCTGATAAACAACCTTTCTGTGAAGAGTCAATGTAATATGTAACCTAAGTTTTGTTATGAGGAAGCCACTTTAACAAACATGGATGTACACAATCTTTGAGAAGAGAGGAAGTGTAGGTGTGGCAGAAGATTTGCTAAGCGGCTACATATCAACAACCGAAGTCTTCTAGCTCTTTGTTATTCAGTTTTTACTAGGATATTGATTTATTAACGACAGAGAAAATAATGTTGATTCATCACCTACTTCATAAAAAAATCAAACAAATAAAATAAAGTATAAATGTTGAGCTTTTTTAAACCTTGAAGTGATTTCCATTATATAAGGAACAACAGAATGAAGACTCGATACAAACACTAGCGGCTAATCAACACAACATTTAACAGTACTGAGAAAACCTGAAGGCATCCTTCCCTAGTGTTATAACGGTTTGTTAAATCGAAGAAATTTTAAATCGATATATCGGTTTATAGTAAACACAGCAAAAAATTAAAGGGCAACTGGAAGAAGCCCATAGTACAACCTGTTTTAAGGCTGACAACAATTTGTTATTAATGCAGAGACCAGAGAGGTGTGTTAATAGTGATGGGGAAAAGAAGTTATGCCAATTTAAGAAATAAATTTTTACTCAAGACAAAACTTATTAAAATTATGCAAATATTTAAAAAAAGTTAATAATGAAAAATTTGAAATTCTTTTTGATTGCGTGCTCAGTACCTCGTATTGCTACCGTGAGCTTGAATAAAAGCATGCATACGTCTTGGCATGCTCATTATTAGGCGCCTGATGTTTTGTTGTGGAATTCTTTCCCATTCTTCTCTTAGGACTTGTTCCAGCTCTGGTAATCTCCGTGGCGGGACAGGACGATTGCGAATGTTTTGCTCCAACTGGTCCCACAAGTGTTCAATCGGATTCAAATCCGGGCTACAAGCTGGCTAGCCGAGAGTCTGAATGTTGTTTGCATTTATGAACTCATGCACCACATTTGCAGTATGAGGGCGGGCTCCATCATGCATGAAAATGAATTGATCTCTCCACCAGTATGTGCTCTTCCACGGACGTGGATTCGTAACACTTCATTGATGTACCGCTGAGCTGTCAAACTTCCCACAACCCAAGTCACTTTTGTCGGTGAAAGAAATTCTTACCAAACCAAAATTCCAAATGGTGATGTTGGTTGTAGTGCACAAGGGAGAAAACGTTCGTATCCTCGTCTCCATACTCTCATTCGTCCATCATTTCTGTACAGAGTAAATTTGGATTTATCAGAGAAGAAAACTTTCCTCCATTGCCTGATGTGCCAATTGCGATGGTCCCTGGCAAACAGAAGTCTGGCGATTTTGTGCGTTCTGGCCAACCGTGGCACTTTTATCGGGTACCTGGAACGCAGGCCACCTTCCCTCAACCGATTTTTTTTTTTTTTTTTTTTCATTTGTCTCTAAGGCCTGAGCCTTTTACAAACGGAGTTTCCATAAACAAATTACATACATAATATCATAATTAAATTAAATGATAAAATTTGATAATAAAAGTAAAATAAAAGCAAGATCATTAATGAAATTAAAACAAACAAACAAAAAGTAATAAAAATAGTAAAATGATATTTATACATGTTGTCTAAAGGAAACAAAAAATTATAAAACCTGTTTATAACACAAAAACAAAACTTTAACAACTGAAATTATTCGTTTAGTAAAAATGACCTTAACTTTAATACACTAAACGCGTAATTATATACAATAAGTAATTTTGATTTTTCGCAACTGTACATTAGTTCCAATAGGCCTCTTTGTACATCGGTGGGCAGATTACTTTTGAAATAATAAATCCTTATGGAGGCATATAGAGGACAAACAGCAAACAGATGCGAGAAATCCTCTTCTACGTGCATATCACAAACTGTGCACAACAATTTACAATTTATGATATGCATGGATTTCTGTAAAGATATTTTGATAAAATATTTATTAGAAGTTCGCATCTGAGCAATCAACCTAGTTACGCTGAAGGGTTGTCTAACATTAATATACTCTTGAGGTACTCCAGCCAAGAGTGGTAGGCTATTGTAAATATCACTAAACCGGGAATATTCAAGAGATTGCCTGTCCAATTGGAGCAAATTAGTATGAAGTTTTGCAACTATTTCTCCAGCAGAGAGTCCATTGAGATCAGACGCTTCAAAAGAAACACCATATTTGCCCAACAAAACTCTCAACTGAAGAAACCAGTTATATTTCACGGGAGCAGTACTCAACTCCAAAAGTCTAAAAAACCAGATACGCGGCAATCTTGTGCTCTCCATAGATAATATATTTTTAATCCAACCGATAGTAATCTTAACAATTTGCAGCAACACATGAGTTATACCGAATTCAGTTCTAATAATATAATCGGGGGTGTTTCGAGATAATTGGAACAATCGCTTATAAAAGTTCAGATGCGCCCTCTCCAACAAGTCGACGTATCTTAGACTACAGACTTGAGCCCCATACAACATTACACTTCGAGCTATAGCATTAAATACTCTCACTCTCGAGACCCAACTATCACATTTTGATTTTGTTAAGATATTTATAACTGATCCGGCAGCGATATTTGCCTTGCCAATTGCTGACCTGGCAGTCTCTAAAAACAAATAAGATTGGTTGAATTGCACGCCCAAATAGACAAAGTTATCTACAGTATCTAGCATCACATCATCATAAAAAAACTTATACCTTTCAGCCCTCAGTCTTCCCTTGTGAAAAATTACAATTTTTGACTTTTCAGTATTTACTTTTAAGCCATTCAAAACACAGTAGTTCTTTAAAACATCTAACTTTTTGTTTAAATCAATGTGAGAGTCACTAAGAATAACCATATCGTCTGCATACAAGAGTAAGATAACATCAGATTTACCATCTATGTTAATACCCCGAGCGTTATTTTCCCGAAAAAAGCACTCAATATCCGCAATGAAAAGCGAGAAAAGAAAAGGACTAAGGACCTCCCCCTGCATAACCCCTTCAGACAGAGGTAATTCAGAAGTAAAATTGCCATTTACCTTAATTTTGAAAGAGGCATTTTCATACAAGTTCCTTAATATGTTAATTATTTTAGGAGAAATTCCCGCAGAGTGAAGCTTGTGAAATAGTTTAGAGTGGGGCAGAGAATCAAATGCTCTTTTAAGATCAATAAAAGCAGTAAAAGTTTTCCTTTTTGGCAATCTTAGATGACACTGAATCACTGTACTAAGTACAAAAATATTATCATTGCATCCCCGACCCGGTCGAAAACCATTTTGACATTCTGGAATTACTGCAACCTCTTGATCCCATATTAACAGTCTGTTCAAAATAATTTGCATGAATATCTTAAGAATACAATTAGCTAAACAAATGCTTCTATAATTACCTAAATCAAACTTATCTCCTTTATTGTACAGCATAAATTGAGAAACTTGAGACCACTTAAGCGGGAGAACCTCACTAGAAAAAACTTTATTAAACAGAACCTCCAAATACAAAAGCCAGTTTTGAGGAAGGTATTTGTAAAATTCATTTGAGATTTGATCGGGTCCAGGAGCTTTAGCACTTCTACATTTTTGAATGCTTTTCATAATTTCGTCATGAGTAATTGGAGCGTCCAGTATAGGATGGCCGACACCGAAGAATAGGGTACTATCATAAATCCTCAAAGGATAAATCAATTTATAATCATTCTTCCAGGCGTCAACACTAATAAATGAACATAACGCTGGTCTAAACCTATACTTATTTATTGTTCCCCAAAAAGTCCTAGTGTCTTTTATGTTTGCAATACTATCTAATAAAGATTTTTGAAAAGATCGTTTTTTATATTTAATCAAGTTTTTATATCTTGCTTTAGTATCTAAATAAATTAATTTCAAGAAATGCACAAAATTGGCGCGTTTACAAAATCGTAAAAGTTTCCTAACTTTAACCTTCATTTTCTTACACTCTTCGTCATACCAAAGATTTTTTATATGAGTTACAGTAACATCCCTTCTGATCAGCTTGGTAGAAAACATACCAGTTTGGCTAGCAGATTCCATTAAGGCTGAGTACAAATTTTCGTAAATAGAATTTATTGTTTCTTTATCAAAATTAATACATATTCTGGGCGAAAACAATAAGCAATTAATAAACACATCAGCTTTATCTTTAACCCAGGCAATCACTTTTACAGAACTTTTAGGATCATAATTGCGTGGCGAGCTTGTATTACTAACTATGACACAATTTAAACTGACTATAACAGGAAAGTGGTCCGATCCAGATACAATATCGAGGACTTCTAAATCCCTTACTTCAGCTAAATGCAGACTGTCAATCCATACTAAATCACCAACACTCTGCCCTTGCGGACTAACATAAGTGAATTGAGAGGGCGTGTCACGAAGCGTTCTACCGTTTACTAACACAAAAGAATTTAATTCCATAAACTCAATCAAAGAAGTACCTTTACTATTACAGATTCTATCACAAGACCCATGCTCAGCTGAAAGAAATGTATTATTAAATAACTCTTCATCATTAATTTGTAAACTGCCCACTCTACAGTTAAAATCTCCCCCAATAAAATGCATACAATTGTGAAAGGGCAAAATTTGTTGTAAAGTTACTTCAAATAAATCTAAGACAACATTCAGATCTAAAGTAGGTCTAAAGTAACCCAAAACTAAAATAAAAGAAAAAATATTTGAAATAAATTTAATAATAATCCACCATGGTGATTGATCTAGAATAAGAAATTTAAATAACGCACGTCTAACAAAAACCATAAGCCCCCCCACTTGCTCTACCCCGACTCTTCTCCTTGACAGCTCCTGAGAAAGCTGCTAATTGAAAACCATTCAAAACAGGTGGGCAGTTGAGAGGCTTATCCACTAACCATGTCTCAACACAACAAAAAATATCTACTACTTCTGGAAAAGATTGCATATCCAATAAAGTTTTATATCCCTGAATATTCCAAAGTACAACCTGTAGATCCCTAGCTCTTCCACATGGTGATTGCTAAGATGAGGAGGCTTTATCTCGAGAATGAGACCTAAGATTTAAATGCAAAGGATTCTTCAAAGGAGAAGAAACATTTTCCTTCTTGGCATCTGACTGCTTGACTAGATTATTCATTCCCAAAACAGTACCAGCAGATAGGCTTCGATCTTCTTTCAAGTCTGAGAGTGAATACAGTTTATTCCTTAGCAAAAGCTTGTCACCAATTATCTTCACCTTATGCCCTTCCTGTTTTGCCTTCTCATAAAAAGGTTTCAACTTCTTTCTTTCCTCTGCCACATCTTTAGGAAAATCTAATGAAACACCCATTTTAGAGCCTTTAAAGCCAGAAGAACTTTTTAATATTTCAATTTTTCTCTTCTCACTGACCAACTACATACAAATTGGCCTAATATGATCTCTTGGTCTACCAAATCTTCTTATAGAAGATACTTCATTAGGCAACAATTCAATTTGTAATTTTTCTCGCAGCAGGTCAATCATGGTTTCCTCTAATCTTACATTCGTTTCATCCTTAATTTCTGGTTTTCCCCAAAAAATTAAGTTCTTTCTTTTTAATTGTTTCTCAATATATTTTATTTTAGTGGACTGGTCAGAAACTACCTTTTTCAGAGATTCACACTCTTCCTTAAAGGTTACGTAAGCACTAGAAAGAGCTTCAAATTTATCATTTAATGAATTAATACCGCTTCTCATTTCCTTAATTTCAGCCAGAAGCTTTTCCTCAAATTTGGACAGTTCTTTCTGATCTTTGGGCATTTTAAAGTAATTTTTAGGTGTATAATTAATTAAAATAAATTTATTACGAAAAATAAATTAAATTAATTTGCTTAAACGTGAACCAGCTAAATACGAAATATTTCAGTTTATAGTTAGAAGTTGGCACACCTTTTTAATTCGCAATAACTCCAAAGTAAGATAATGGAAGAGCCAGTCTCTCGAATAATCTCTAGGGTCCAATAAACAATAGATATTGTTTATTTACAGTCTCGTATTCTTATAAACTCAAATAGAAGGGACCTGGCAAAAAGTTTGTTTATATTTGATGAGCATATAATACAAACTATAATATAATATATAGAAAATATATGTATATATATTTTTCTTCTTTTTTTCCTAAAAAGGGATGTTTCTCAATGCAGAGACCGATAAGAAATGTTACTAAGTAAATTCAGCTACTTCAGTGACCTTGAGATTTTACCCCACATGCACACAAATCGTGTAGTTAACCAAAATAAGATTTAACTTATCTTTTATCACGATTCCCACCACTGTCTCATGTATCTTCATCCGCTTACTTTGGGCGTAGCCAACTTCTCCACCAACCCCTACCACAGCACGAACTTCTTAAACTTTGAGACCAAATATAAAAGACGTAAGAAATTTTGAAGATGGATTTCCTTGTAAAAGAAAATCTGTTCGTTAAAATTCTCCCAATTTTTCACCAAATTTTATTACATACACAAAACTACTTGTACAAATTTTCATCACAAAATTCAAAGTGGAACATAGAAAACAACAGATCAACGAGACACGATGTTCACCGTACAAGAACTAGACCTTCCCTCAACCGATTACGAACGCAGAAATCACGGTTCCTGTGGCACGCCTGAGGTCACTTTGGAGATAGATATAGAGTAGAAATAGCCCTAGATCGGTCAATATGAACAAAGTTCAAGATAACAAGGAAAAAAATTGTCAAAGAAAACAATAGCCTCTTGAGACAGGTCTGAGGGTTTATCTTAATCCTCAATTAACCACAATTATATCTCTATCTCTTCAAAACATGTTCCAGAGTGCACTCATTTACTTGGAAGAACGACAATACAAAGTGGCCCTTCTAAACACGAATGTTTACCCCATTTACGGTTGATTATCTCATTGTGATACTTGCACTCATAACAATAATCACACATCATATTAATGAATTATGCTTGAAATTAACACAGAGTAGATAATAGTACGTTTAATACAAAAATAAAACGTATAGTACAAGTATAAATTTGTATAAATCGGAAATACTGCAATATTAATGTTAACAGTCTTTATCACAGATTTAAAACTTCTAGAAAACTAATTCTAAAAAGCCCTAAAAATATTTAAACATCAGACGCTGAACTATTGTACTGTAAATGCTTATTTATATCCTAACGAGTGTTAATTTATGTGATTTATTAATGACAAATTCAATTAATTTACTCAATGCGGGCTGAAAAAAATCTTATTTGATATATCGTCGTTGTCAAACCAATATTTGCTATGTGCACTTTCTGGAGATTTCGACATTTTGACTATTATGACTAGTTTACTAACCAAAATTTCGTATAAAAAGACTGCTATGTGACTCTAAGCATTATACGGTGAACTGTGGTCACTAAAAAAAAAATATGCTATGTGCATCAGCCAGAATATTGTCAAATAAAAACTAAGAAAACTAACGTAATCAAATAAGAGCATCTAACCACCAATTTTCAGGCTATCAGACCTGGTAAAAAAGGGGTGATCCCTCAGTGAATGATAGCAGAGGATTTTTTTACAGGTCTAATAGTGAAATGTGCTACAAACTTAGCCATCCACATGGTTATATAATACTTCCTCAACGAAGGCGTCTTCTTCGAGAGTATCCTGAACCTTCAAAATTGTATGACGGCCCATTGGAAGTAACTCGATCTAAGCTCAATCAGTTATAGGAACTTAAACCGTTTATTGACCGTGACTACCATCCATTTTATGATTGTTTAAAGTATAAGTCTGATTAATGCCAGCTTTTTTTTCATTCAACAATAATAAAATACTAATGTAAGTAGAGATGTTTGTCTACTAATACTTGCTATGTGCCAATAATTGACAATTTATAATCTGCTATGTGCACAAATTACTCTACTTGGGTAATAATAAATAAATAATTTCATTTGAATACCTAAAAATCAAGTAAAATAACTTATAATCCGTATAACTTTAATTTAAATTAGTTTTCAAAAATCTGCTTCATATAAAATTTTATAGGAGAACGTTTTTATTCAATATCTCAAAGTTATACTCGTACTTTTTGCACATTGCAGATATGGGTTTGACAACGACGAATATACTCCAACGAGCAAAAGTTTAGGAATAGATTATGAATACTTCATGAATAATAATTACAAAAACAAAAAACCAATGTATAAATGGGAAATTATAATGAATAGGGGCAATTCAGGGCAATGTGCAAAAAGGCAATGATAATTTGAAGCGGAAGCGAAAGCAATTTGCTTTCACCAAAATAGATTACACAAATACAATATTCAAAACACTTCACAGAAAACAATGTATTAGTTGATAAACCCGGCACTTCAGTAATCTAAAGAAAACACGACAGGGATTTCTAAATTCCTACTTCCCCCTTTCGGGATAAATATACCCTAAATAGACGGAATGTCAGCATAGAGTTAATTTGTACTTCTGCTGAAGTAGAAATAAGTCGCCCCGTTAGCGGTGACGTGGTGAGACCCGAAAGCTAAGATGTATTGTGGTACTGGATTTGATTCCCGGTCTAGGCCTTGGATTTTTGATAGATAAGCCTTCATTAAATATATTTACATTTTTTCCACATTAATTGTTTCAATTATTATTATTTCTTATTACTTTTATTGAATGATGTAGGTTAAATATATTTTAAATATGTAAAGGCATAATGAATAGCCTGAGCCGTCTGAGGTGTTTAATAGTACACTATTTAATAATTGAAGTTAGATTATTATTATTATTATTTTTTATTTTAATGATTTAAGGCGCGTCAACATCGGTTATTAGCTCCCGGAGCTTTTTCCAGTGCACTGCCGGCCTCCGGACGGTGTTTTCTCGTTAATGACAACACTGTCCATCACCGTACAGTGAGCTGTAAGAAGCTCTTGGAAAGAGAAAACCTAAGGTTCAGCAGCTGGATTCGAACCCGGGACCTCCGCGTGGGAATCCAATACGCTAACCGTATAGCTAATCCATTCCTTTATTATTATTACTGTGATCTAGTTCTAAGGTCCAATGCGCTTTTACAATAGTTGGCCAGCAACTTCCAATTACTCCGCCTTGGATTTTATTTAATGGTCAATAAAAAACAATAATTTAGTCGCCTCTGTTCGCGAAACCTTAATTTGGTAGTTAGACGTAAAGCTGCCTGAAAAAATAGGCATTATTTTGCCTATTTAATGCTTTGCCTATCAGCCTCTCTAATTCTTATTATCGTAATAGATGACCTTATGCACAGTGGGTTAAACTATTAATGTGTTAAAACTCAAAACTTATTTTTCATAATTATGATTATCATTGGAACGCAAAAAGTATTCAGCAATAGCTGTTTTAATACTTAAAAAAGCTAAAAAAGTTGTGAGGCAAACATTCTGCTTCTCTGTAAATAAAAAAAGAATATTTATTTATGTCCAATGCATTCCCATAAGACAACTTACTTATGAAAAAAATAAATTTATGCTGTACAATTTCATAAAACATAATTAAAAACTGCATTAGAATTAAAATAATACGAAACTGTTTGTTTTAAGATTGCTGAAAAGAAACTAAATACTTACGAACAATTGCTTTTAAGAGCTGCTAAAGTTAAATAATTTTGTTTCTGTTAGTGAATTCCAGAATCTAGTGCTTGCAATAAAAAAAGATTTCTAATATCTAATTATTCAGAGTACTGGTACTGTTTATTCAGTCGAGTCAGTTTTTGTTGCTGCGTTTTAATCGTAGATTTAGAAACAAATGACTTGGCGCGATTGAAGGGTCTCCGGTGTTGAGGAGATAGTTGAACATTGTGAATGATTTCTTATACTTTCGCAATTATGCCATCTAAAAAATAATAGTTAAGGAGTATTATGTGCATCTCTCTTGACATTAAAAATAAAACGGATTCAGGAATTCAAGGCTCTTTCTGTTTATTATTCCATTCAGTTTTGTATACAGCCTCAAACAGCCGCAATTTGAGTAAGGCAGCACAAGAATTGAAACAAGCATCTGCCTTTTTAAGGAACAGAATGTTTCCCAAACAACTTTTTTAGCTTTTTTAAATATTATAACAGCTATTGCCAAATGTAGGTTACCAAGAAAATGAGTTCGTCGTAATCATATCTATGTATATTGTCGGCAAATTTAACATATGGAATGAATACTCCATTGCACCATTATAGAGATACTGCATTTAAGAAAGTATTATCAATGATGAAAATTTCGATGGGATTTTTAATAAAACTAACCTAGAAAATGAACGATCAGAATCGCATTTTGTGACAATTTATTATTAAAAATATACGAAAGACAAAGTCTATCATTAGAAAGGCAAATTCAATATTAATTATTATTTTATAAAATTTAGAATGACTGAATATAAAGTGATAACAAGAAGAATAAGAAGCAGAAAAATAATTCTGTAAAAATGCCAGTTTTCTGAGAAATTTTCTGAACTGTTATAGACATAACTTCATTTTTGTTATTCACAGTTATGTCGGATAGTTTAAATTTTAGCAAAAATTCGGCTTCAGGTAACGTTCTTAAAAAATAAATGTTAAAGTAAACAAATTCCAAACTGGACTTTCCCATTCATTTCATCTTTGAACAATCGTTCTATATGCTTCTATTTTCTTGACTTAGAGAAGGTATAATGGTGTGTATATACCATATATCTGTAGTTTTTCATTCAATGAGAGGACACTGTTACGAAGATCCTAGTTCATCTGTATCCATACGTGGCCCATGGATTATTTGTAAACTCAGTAAATGGAAAAATTTTGTGGTGCCCTTTCACTTTATCCCGAAGAACGTGCTTAATGGGCAAATCCATCCCTATTGAATGGTAGTCAGGGTTTATTAAGATAGGGTACAATGTTTTGAAATAGTAGCCGAGCGGTTAGAGGCGAGACCTGCGAAGCTAATATGTATTGTGGTACTGGGTTCGATTCCCGGTCTTAGGCCTTGAATTTTATTTAATCCAAAATATGTAAAGTTAATTTAATGTAAAGTATGTTTGTTAGTCGCCTCCGTCCACGACACCTAATTGGTAGTTGGACGTTAAGCCCCATCTGAAAAAACAGGCGATTACTTTACTTTACAATGTTTCAAATAAAAGTAATAGAATTAAATGTGTTAAATGGAAATATTTGAGGAAAAAATATTTGGCGGAGTGGCACTTCTGAGCTTATAAGGCATATAGGGGCAGCTGAACCAAATATCAGATTTGGTATCACTGCTATATATCAAATATATTTCTATAAAAACATCTAGACAAAAACTTTTAAAATCCATTTTCCGTATTCAATGGACCTCTTGTATTTATTTGTATTTCTAGTAAAATTTCAAAATGCGAAATCAGCACGGTTACAATAATTCTTCCAGTGATAATTTAATGTAATAATAATAATAATAATAATAATGATACAAATTTACGGTAGGAATAGTATTTAACTAATGGGTGGCAGTGATTTTTAAATAGTGGCGTCAATGACGAATAATCACGACAATTGCCGACCAACCAGCTAGTTCGTGTGTTCCCCAACTTTCTGTGTTGCTAAATTTCTACCTTAGTTACTGTTGAGAAACGTTAGAGGCAGTGCTTGGCATCTTACTAGTGAGTAAATAACAATATTTCGTTTTTATTGAAAAAAAAAAAAAAAATTCACTTCCCGATATTGCTGGTAAATACGAAGTACTAAGATCAATTTAGAATTAAGATTTTCTAAAATACACCTTCCGCGCCACGGAGCAAGATCAAGTTGTCATTAGTGAATGTTTATATTTGCTTGAGTTAGGACATTCCGTTTTTATTTAAAAAAAAAAAAAAAGAACGCCGGATGAGCAATATGTACATTAAGTTTAGCTTTACCACCAGCATCTGAGTCCAAGGTTTAGGAAGCGCAAAATCGCGGAAATCTTTGCCCATCCCATATATTTCCTTGAACCTCATATATAATAACCTTTCTTTTTCTGAAGATATTTCACCCTATGGTGGTGGATAGCCATCAAGCGCCTCAACGACACTAAACAAGCATGTAGGCTGGTGTTTTAGAGGCCCTCTGCCACATCTAAGACAGAGGAGTCCAAACATTTGCCGAAGACTCGCCAACACTTCCGGGTATCCATCGAAGGGGCAAGTAATTTTCATTCACATTCCGCGCCCTAATATTAAAAAAAAAAATATTTTTTTAATAAAAGAAATATGTAATTTTATAGTGAAATAAGTTTGGTAGTCGCCTCCGTCCACGACACAATTTTAAGGAGCAAAACCCGCCTGAAAAAATTGGCATTTTAAAAAAATATAATAAAAAATTACGGATTTATTAGTTTGTTTTGCAATAATAAAGTATCAATACTTTCACATAAATCGTGACGCCCATCTAGTATGAGAAGACAGAACTGAAGACATAAAAACTTAATGTATATTGCAGTGTATTGTTACTTCAAGCGGTGACACATCACGCAACATTTATTAGCCGATTAAAATTATGGGTTGAATTGAATTTTACTAAGGATAGTTTAAGTTTTGAGGCTTTTGCTTAGTGCATTAATTGAAAATTCAATATTTTTAAATCTTTCTAGCCATTTTCGTAAAGAATGGACTTTCTCCTTATCTTCTGTGTTTGTAATTGCAAAGTGAAATAACTCAATGCATTCAACAAGTCATATTCTTTGAATCTATGCAATAGTATAGCGTGATTATTTAATCTGGGTAGGTTTATAGCCAAGATGAATCTACCATTTTATGAACGTAAAACGATTCCACCAAATATATCGAAATTATGTGAATAGCGGTCATAAGAATGAGGATGTTTCATTATGGAGAAACTCCCTGTAATTTCAATTTAGCAGAGATACTAATAAAATTTAAAATTGACGGAATTAGGAAGTATTTATGGAATGACATATAAATTAGTTTGATTTTTTTTTAGTGAGTGAAGAAAAATGGAGATTCTATTAAAGTATCGGTACAATTTTCGTTTTCAATTAAAGAGATAAAACAAGAAGAATTATTTAGAAACATTTTTAGAAATAAATAAAATAGACGTAGCTATTGTAGCAGAAACCTGGTTAAAAAAAAACAAATTTAGCTTAACTGGATACGATATCATAAGAGCTGACAGAAGCGATGGGTACGGCGGCTCCTGTATAATAATAAAACACCAACACAAATACAAAACTGTAAATGTGCCACAAATATTCAACAGCGAAATAGTACAGACTTGTGCCGTCTCCTTAGAAATAAATAAATTAGAAGTTACCATTCTATCAAATTATTGTTCGCCCAAAACACAAAATTACAGCTAACAGTTGGGTAGCCCTCTTTAAATCAGTAAAACACCCTATTATGATATGCGGGGACATGAATGCTCACCATAATAGCTATGGCTGTTCATTTATAGACTATGAAGGAACACAACTATTAGACACATTACATACAGAGAAACTTTATATCCTGAACAATGGTGCGCCAACGCTGTTACCTAGACCAGACAGACAGCCCTCGGCAATCGATCTCTCGATTTGGTAATAGCCAAACCTTTCGGATCTGACCACCTGGGTATAGTAATAACTAGGGAACGGATTCGTATGTATTTACATATTTTTTTCTAGGCAATTTACAGACGTTTTTCAACTAGAAGTATTCATACTGACACTTTTTAAGCAGTTCGAGTCTACTTTTATTTCACATATTTCCACATATTTGGATGTTATCGCATATTTATACATATTTGATTAAAATAAATAAATATTTCTACATATTTAATCAAAATATGTACATATTTTTCATTTTGGGCATATTTTCATAATTGGGAGGTGGTTGACAGGAACTGTGAACCACAGACTGTAGGGCTGTGAATCACAGTGGTTAAAAAAGTGTTCTTAAAAGCACCAAGTCGCATTAAAATGCTAAAAGATCTCTATCCAGACTTGTGCCTTCCACCAGAACCAATATTGACAAGATGGGGTACTTGGCTGGAAGCAGCTCAGTATTACTATGAAAACTACAATAAAATCAAGAATGTCCTTTCACATCTCGAAGACGAAGCAGTAGCGATAAATACAGCCAAGTCTTTATTCGAGAAACCTAATTTAAGGAACGACCTTGCATTCATTTCTGATAATTGCGTATTTCTTGCACAAGCCATTACCCAGCTTGAGTCCCAAAATGTTCGACTGACAGAAAACGTGTCCAACGTTAAAAAAGTCATCGAAAAGGTGGAAGGAATACCTGGGAGTAAGAGAGATCTGATCAGATCAAATCTGGTAGAAGTACTGAGCAAGAACAAAGGGTGGGAGACCATCTGCCAGATTTCTGATATTATCAGTGGAACAGAAGTCACCTCAGAACATCGTGTACCCTTTACAACCAACGAGATAACTTCTTTCAGCAAGGCACCTATAACATCTGTAGATGTTGAACGATCTTTTAGTCGTTACAAGTCCATCTTACGCCCAGATCGTCGTCACTTTACGTTCCAACATTTGAAATTTCATGTGGTTGCAAACAATTTCGAAGAGTGAAGTTTTCAAAATTGAAAATTTAACACATCTTTTTATAAATAGTAAAAATGTTCTTTGTTGTATAAATCATTATAAATTGTAAAAACAAATTATTTTGTTCCTAATAAATTATTATAAATTGTAAAAATGTTCTTTTCTTATATAAATAATTATAACTTGCCCCCTCCCCCCAAAAAAATCCATTTTAATAAAAAAAAATGTCCATTTTACTTAAATATTCCAGAAAATATTTTAAGAAAATCACATATTTTCCACATAATTGACGAAAATAAATGCATATTTTAGTTAAATATTTGGCATTTTTAAATACATAAAAATCCGTTCCTTAGTAATAACTATGAACAATGGTAATAGCAGTAATTGTAGCGCGTGCGATGGCAGTAACATCGATTCCTCCTCCAATAAAAAGTGGAACTTGGAGTTGGCCGATTGGGATAGTTATGCATTGTTGACAGATAAACTGTTAACAGAGTTAAAGATAGACAGTGACCCACAGTCCAATTACAATCAATTCATAGAATTTATAAAGTTTGCCTCAGAACAGATTATTATTCCTCAAATAAAACCTTATTTAGGAAGAAAACCTAGATTCCCCATCAAGCCTTGGTGGGATGAAGAGTGCAATAGATTAAGTAAACTTAACATAGCAGCCTTCAACACTTGAAGGCTGATGATCATGATCTCTGATATACGCAACAAAATTTAATAATTCTGTTAGAAATAATTTTTGTCCTTCACCTGACTATAACTCACGAATTAAAAAAAAAAAAAAAATTAAAGTAATACAGCAAGAAAACAGTAATAACTTATCCGTAACTGTGAACGAATGATTAAAGCACGCCTTTTACGATACCTTCAACAATACCCGATAATAGCCGAAAGATTAGCCTTCGGAAATTCAAAAACTATCCAGCATTCATCATAACTGGAGTGTACAATTGCGCCAGCGCACAAGGCTGGGATAAGCACCAGCGTTTAGCTTGAACATTCGGGCATTGTTTTTTCGTAGGACGTGTAATTCAAAAGGATTTTATTTTTTTTTAACCAAATTTGTATTTGTACGCCGAAATCTAAGAGTTGAGAAAGATAAAAATAAATACGTAATCTTTTTTTTAATAAGATTCCGGAATGTTGGAGCCTAAAGGGAAGCAAGTTATTACAATTTACTTCCAAATTACGCAGCCGAATCAATATCAATTCTAGAAGTTTTTAAAAAAAGCAACATACATTCAACACCGAAAGTTTACAACTGTGAAAGTCTTGTAAACAAATTATATAAACCTTATTACAGTTTAAACGATAGTGCTTTAAAGATTAAAATAATAAGACAAAAAATTGAACAAGAGAAAAGAAATATTGTTGCGAAAATTGCTTCGCTGAAGTGGCTGAAGTGGGCATCAAAGAAATGAAGCTTAGGATTCATTGGCCAAAGAAGCCTGTGGAGAAAATACCGAAGCGCCATATTTAGTCTAACTTACCGATATTTAAGTGTTAATAAAGGAAACAATAAAAAAACAAATGGCAAACTGAGAAGCCTCAGCCTTAATAATAACATTTTTTTCAGACACTTATCACTAGTTAAACAAACAGATGGGGCTTCTTTCAGGATAATAGTGGGTGCAATAGCCTCTAGGCTGCGGTAGCGTAGCCTTTTTGGCCAACCATTGTAGAAAATAATCTAAGGAAATTTTTTACAAGCTTGATGGTCCTGAAATAGAAAACCACTATGGTTTAAGTCACGAAGTTGGTAATGAAGTATACGAGTTAATTAAAAATGATGAATGTGAGTCAACTCACACTGAACAACAAGAGAATGTACTTTTATAATTGGGATAAAACCTCTTTGATGCTCAAACAAATATAAAAAGACTTTCATTTTATAAAAAAACTACAATTTTTATTAAAATTTTTATTTATTTTTATTTAAAAAGTTCAACCCAGCAATCATCTTGAGAGAGAATACTTGAGGCTATATCATACTTACAACAATAATTTTGACTTTATAATATCTATATGATCCATTTTACCGAATTAGATCCATAACGTCGCATACGCGGCTATTATAACTTTTTGCTTTCCTCAAAGCGAGGGTTTTCAATCCACATCATGGAATACTAGAGTGATTTCTTATCCACAAAGCTATTATACAAATCTTTGTCCAGAAGAGATTTTAATTGAGGTAAATTTCCTTGGTTGAAATATTTAATTATTAATTCAAAAGCTGCTGCAAGATGTGCAAGCAAAGAGAGAAGAAAATAACTTTTGCCAACCTTTGGAGTACCACCAATGACTAAAGGACCAAAGGAAATAATCCCTCAACCAAGAATCTTTGCTTTGAAGCTTCAAGAAATACCCTTTCTTTTCTGAAAGCCTCACTTTGTGTTAATCGCGAGTAATGATAAATATCTCCACCCAACATTACTGCTACTATGTCTTTGTCATCGGAGAAGTTGCAAACAAAAATTGCGTCATTGTTGATGATATAGTTGACTCTGGAATTGTGCCACGTTTTGTTGGTTTGAACTTTCTACCTTCCATAACACCTGTCTTGCAGGCGACTTAAAATCTCAAATTGTATGGGTGGAAAGCTTAATAAGAATTAATCAGGATGTAGATAGTCGTTATGATAAATCAAAAGATATTCGCAGAAAATTAGGGGACTTAAGACAATTTATTTGTGAAGTTAAAGTACGTCTATAACTTCAGAAAGACGATACGAGTAATAACCAGGTCATGCTCTGTGTAGTAAGTAACTAGATAGAATACGGAAAAGAAGGACGAACAATTGTTTTACTTGTTAGATGTCGAGGATACCACATCTTTATGACTTGTACCAAATACAAGAGACAAAAACCATTTCTTTACGTCATACATGACCCTGCATTCAACGTTACCTTATAATTCAACTAGAACAATTCGACGCAGTAGTTTTGAGTTAATTTTATATATAATTATTTGAAAAATAGTTGTGGGCGATTGGATGCAAAAAAAAAAGTTAACCTTGCTTTGCGGTTTTTTCCACAGTCTCAACGCGAAAACATTTTACTTTGCTGAGACAAAACTTTTTAAATAATTTAAGAACGTAATGATTGAGTTTGTTACGTAACTGGTGGAGAACCCCTGGTTCTCGAAACCGGTGTTACTGAACCCCAACTTTCTTTAGTTACATCTCTGTTTTCATCTATAAAAAGATAGTGTGCGACAACGTGTCAGAAACTTTATATTATTATTTTCTAGATGGATGCATAATGCATGGGACCTCGACTACAAATGGGAATCTATTCTACCCAATAGAAAACCCTAAACCAACTCTCAAATTCATCATTCTTCACACTGACCAATTACTCTTAATCCTACCAGTACATTAGCGTACCTTTTAAAATCCGTCAGAGACAGTTTTATCAAATTTTCCTTCTGAAGTACAACTAATAAAAAGATTCATCCAAGGACCTTCATTCTTTCACTAAGAATACCTTCATTGCCTCCAGGTTCAACATGCTCCATTTAGGGTGCGTTCCACTAGGCGCTCCCAACGATCAAAATGTACCTTCAGCCGTTCCACTTGACGACATCGGTCGTTGTGGTCGTGGCGAAAACGTTACTAATGACGCCATTATTTTCGCTCACGCGAAGCTCACAACGCCCCACCTTAAGAGCTGGGTCGAAGTGGGCGTTCAGAAATTTAGCGCAATTTTTAAACGAAAAGATGGCGTCCAAAAAAATTATATCATGTAAATGAAAGTATTATCTCATGTAAATAATTGAATGTGTTTCTCGAAAGTCTAAAAAAAAATAATAAAATGAAAAATTACTTATCCCTTTACATACTAAATCACTGAATAACGATCAATTACACTTTGATAGTTGTTAGATACAAGATAGACTTGTTTTCGCTTTTCATTATTGCGATTTTGTAAAATTGCATTCCACTCTTCATCGGAACTAGATGAAGAACTTTCTAAAGCATTATTACGTTGCATTAATCCTACTGTTGCCACAAAAGACATTTTAATTTTATTTAAACGTAAATTTTATAAATACTCCTCTAAAATGTAATATAAAAAATTGCATTATATATATATATTTTTAATATAAGTCAACTTTACCAATAATTAATAAAGTTTATTATAACTGCTTATAAACGGGGTTAAAATTAAAAAACAACCTCTTCAAGCTTCTGACTTATTTTCGTTTACATGAGCGATTAAAACGCCCATAGTCCATTCCACTTGGGTTTTCGATTGTAACACTCGCAAGCAAGTGGAACGGGCAAAACCGCGGTCGTGAGCGTGATCGTTGTAAGCGCTTAGTGGAACGCACCCTTAATAATCTAAGTGAGTCCTTAGGTCTTAACCTTCTGTATGAATCTTTTCGACAGAAGATGCGCCATCTCATGTCCATTTAATTCCCACATTTTTTTAGTTAGATCACAAAAGCTATGAGAGACGGTTTCTGCAGGCTTTGAGCTTACAAAAGATTGGGACAAAATTATCTTATCTTTGCCAACTCGTCCGCTTTTTTTTTGCCACCGACCAAAACTTTCTTCACTTTTAATTCATCCAGTCTTCTTTTACATTCCCTTAACAGCTAACGATGATTACTCTAGGCTCTTTGCCAGGCTATCTTGGAAAATTCTTATTGTACTACCTGTAGTTCTCTAGTTAGTTCCAATGTACTAGAATCTAGGATTGCTATGACCACTGCTTGAAAGACAGTAGTCAAAAGTTTCAACGGCAGACTAACCTCTCTATCCTTGCTATTTATCCACATATCTACTCCTGTAAAACCTTCTCTGCCTTCCCGGCATATTACGTCCCTAAAACAAATCAAATTTTTGTACTCTCTACTTGTTAAGAGTTTTAACTTTCAGTTTACACAGCTTGCAAGCTTTACCTGATAATTCTTATTAAAATTTCTTCTGCTACTACCTACGTCTAGTCTAGATAATAGAACAGGACCTTCTTTTATCACACCTCTGTTAATCTCCGTACGCTTGTCTCTACAACTTTTAATTGGAAGTAAAATTTCTCAAATTTAATTATTAAATCTCTGAAGATGGAAGAAAATTAAAAACTGATCAGTATGACAAAAATAACATGTTGTTTCACATGGAATCATTGATATTATCCAACATTGAGTATCCAACCATGTGTTCGATTTTTTTTTAATATTGAAGCCATCATCTAACATTTAGTTAAATTTTGTATTCGAAGAAAAATTTGTAAATTATCATTTACAAGAATTGTAACACAAAGAAACCGTCCAAGTTTTACGAAATACAATAAGTTATTTATAATTTATTTAAAACGACAAACATAACCAAAATTTATGATTTAAACCAAACAAATATACTTGTTTTCATTTCCATTCATACACTTTCACAAAGTAGTTTGGAACATATTAGTTTGTACGTTTGGCCTTGTTTAATAATTGTGTATCACCTGCTGCGGGCAATTCGACTGCTGGTAAGAGACAATTGGTATTGCGGTTAAGTCAAAGTTTCAAATAATGCACTGGAAATAATAAGGTATAGGTATATGATAATAATAATAGTCTTAATTTCATTAAACACTGTCTCCTGGTCAACGACCATCGGGGTAGTCGGTCATATACATTTCATAGATTACACAAATAGACTTGATACAATACTGATAAGATACAAAAACAATACAATATGGTAGAAATAAACAATTTAAACAAAAATTAATACAAACAAATAAAAGAACGATACTCCAAATAGCTAAAGAAAAACAAATCTAAGATTTGTATGCTTACGTAAAAAATAAATTAATTAATAAAAAACAAATAAGAAAAAATAACTAAAATAAATAATAATAGTATAAATTAAATAATGGACCACACGAATTTTAGCTACTAAATTTTTAATAAGTTTTGTCGTACTTTTGTGGCAATCTTACAGTAATTAATTAACTGAATCCCAGCCATAGTCTCCATTTAAATATTTTATTAAATCATCTTTCGACAATATCTCTTAATTAAAACATTTTAATCTGGGACAGACAGCTATGAAATGGAAAGAGTCTTCCGTTTGAGACAAGTTACATAAGGTGCAGAGTGAGCTATGTTCGCTATGTTGATATGTAAATTTTAAAGTTTAAATTCAACAGACCACTTCATGATCCAAACACTATCGCTCATGTTATTGTCGTACACATAGGTAATACACTTATGCCCAAAGTTCAGTTCTCTGTACATTATGTTTGATTTGAAAATGATCTCTGCGCTCTATCAATGAATTTTAAATGAAAAACAGTTTCTAAACGGTTACGTATTTAATCAAATTCAGATTTCTAATTACTCAAATTCTCAAAAGAAATATCCGCAATTATATTAAATTTAATTATGAGGTTTTCCAAATCAGATGCCAAAATAGTTTTTTTTCCCTATTAATTCTTATTATTAATATGAGATATTAGTTGGTATATAATATAAATGACCATTTTTCTACTAAAGTTTAGAAAGAAGCTGCCATATGATTGATTTATTCTACATAAAAGAATATCATATGTTAAATTGAATAATTTAGAATGGGTGTTGGTGTAACTTGTTTGAAAAATTATACTTACGAGCTTATTCTTAGATAAAAAAAATACTAATAGATGAAGAAATATAAGAGGCACTAAATGTTAATGGAACCATTCAATTTAGTTGAAGTGTCTGCATCTTCGTGTTGATCGTGACTTAAACACGAAAAGTCGCAGGTAGTTCAAATTTGTAATTTCCCTTAAATGCTAGTAGAGGACGCCACAATATGATTTTGATCGTTAATCGGTAGAATCATTTTCTCGAGTCAATTTTTTTTTTTAGATTTTCTTAAAAACTGCTTTATTAATTTCCATTAATCTTGCTATAGTAATGCTAAATATATAACTGTATAGCTTATTTCATAATATTAGTCGAGGAAAAATCGATTGAAGATATTTTAGAGAGAGAGAAGTGGTTGGGCTTTCCACTAAATTCCCAGTTTTGGAAACAAGGAAATTCCTAGGTGAGGCGAACCAAAGTTAGGAACAGAAATAAGAACTCAAAAAAAAAAAATGCACTTTCTATTCGCAGATATTTGGAACGGTTATTTCAAATGCTTTCACTAAATAAGTTGTAAGACTCATGAATTGGTTAGGTCAAATTTTGTTGAGTATACTTGCTTGCAATACGTTCTACCAACATAAAAACTGGCGTTTAGAAGCGTTATGTGTCTAAAAAGTAAAGAATATTATGGTCTGATCTGACAAGAATGGCCGTTGGCGATAAATTCAGTAGTGATTATATTAGCGATTTGGCTTCAGTTCAGTTACTTTTGGTAACAGATAACAAGCGTTTAGTCTGAACAAAAAAAAAAAAAAACCATTTTAGCCAGTAGCACCATCCAAAACATTTTCTTTCACAATTCGAGACCACTCAAGCTGGAATGGGCACCTGTGATATGTGTGGCGTCCAACCAAAACGTTATTATTAATTACAATTAGTAACATAACAAGGCGCTACGGTAGCCGAGCGGTTAAAGGTGAGACTAATAATGCAAATATGTATTGTGGTTCTGGGTTCGATCCCCGGTCTAGGCCTAAGATTTTATTTATTTGTTTAATATGAGAACTTTGTAGTAAAGTATGTTTGCTAGTCGCCTCCATCCACGACACCTAATTTTATTTACAACACCATCAATGAAACAGTAGAGATCAATCTGTAAAATGATTCCTTCTGCTTAAGGTATTTTATTCGCTACGTTGCTGTTAAATCTCATTGCAAAACTTAAACGAAATATAAAGTCCGACATTCCTGCGATATTTCATTTTTCAGCTAATGGTTCACATATACTTAATAGCTTGAAATAATCCTTTATAATGAAAAAAGTTTAAATCAAAACACACACACACAATAACAACTTTTTTTTAACTCAAAGAAACCTTGACCCCAAAATTTGTATTGCTGGTCTTTAATAAGATTAAAAAATTGATAATTTCGTGTTTTTTTTTTTACTCCTGATTCACGAGTGTGTGACGTCATGCGTAGGATACTACTTGGAGGACACTACCAAGTTTAAGGTTTATTTATTCATGCAACAATATTCTTAGAACCTGTATTTCCTGCTCGTTCGGGAATTTCTGTGCGTCACCTCGCTGCTGGACATTCACCTCACGCAGCGCCGGTTTTCCTGGTTCAGAGCTCTTGGTCTCACACATAGATGTAGTTAGATAATTTTTTTTTTTTTTTTTTTAAAAAAACTATATACATAATTACATAAAGAAGTTCCGATGTACTAAAACACAATTTAAGGATTAAGGATTAAAATAACGGGGCAGGACTTGTGCCCCATGGCACCGCAGCCAAACGAGACTTTAAACACTATTTAATAGTTATCCTACACGAGGAACAGGTAGATGCAAGACCAATATGTTTCTAGCTTCCCAATAAACAATATGCTTTAATTATATATTTCTCTAAAACAAATGCCATATTGATTGGTAACCAACCAATGGTTTAAATCCCTCTCCTACCTTCCAACTCTATTTCTTGATAACCACCAATCCAGTTTTCTTTCGTAAATAACTTTGAATCAATATTTGATAAACATCTTCCTTTAAGGTATTTTATTCGCTACGTTGCTGTTAAATCTCATTGCGAAAGAATTACCTTTATCGCTGTAATATATAAACCGTCCAATCTTATCAGCAATACATTAAATCAGTTCCAGCACCTAATTTCCCATGATAACCATAAATTACCGTCTTCTCTTTAATTGTGGATGTTTGGTTAATGGAAATCTCTTTAGGGCTCTCAAAGGTAAACTAAAGCGTGTAATGAACGTTTTTCTAAGATTTATCTTCGGAGAGATGCTTAGATCACCCAATTGTACACAGTGTTAAACAGGGCCGGATTTCGATGAAAAGAGGCCCTAGGCTATTCCACTTATGAGGCCCTTTCACCTCCCATTTTTAAGCTTGTAAATTACGTGAGAGATAATAGAATACATCACTACTATAATATATATCAATATGTTAAATGAAACATGTTGTTTGCTATTGGTACTGTTTTTAGAATAGTGTAATTTTAATTTTGCAAACAATTTGAATGTAGGCCCCTCTTGATCTTGAGGCCCTAGGCTGAAGCCTAGTTAGCCTATAGGTAAATCCGGCCCTGGTGTTAAACTAGCTCTACGCCAAAATTTGTCGCCAATACTTCCTTGGGGCTTTCCTATTATACGCTACTATATCCCTAAGAGCTTTCTACATCAATCTCTCTAATTTAAATCCTCTTTGTATTTCCAACATACCCGCTGTGGTTGTTTAAAACTTTTTATTCCCTCCCAAAAGACAGAAATCTATAACAAATCTTTTCTTATTTTTGCAACTCTCTACCTGTTTACATTCATCATTCCCTCTTCACTCACTGTTTTTAATCCTCGAACTTATATACAGGGAAACAGAGGAAAACATCTGGCAGCTAAAGGAGGAAACGTTATTGAAGGATAAGTTTAAGCTCTTTCGTAAGTAAAAAAAAAACTCAAAGAAACTAACTTAATTGAGTATTTTTGCGACCATACATTTAGTGCGTGAGCATTTTAAATTCCACTTACTTCATTGTGCTAAATGTATTATTGATTTAAACCTCAATAGCTGAAGCTTTTGGTACTTGAGCTATTAATAATAATAATAAAGCCTTTTATTATTTAAAAAAAAAAAATAACTACAAAAGAAATTTCATTCTTTGAACATGATAAATAAAAGACATACACTGGGTCCAAAAGACCATCCGTGGAATTTTAGCCTACAATGATATAGTTAATCATCTCAAAAATTGCTTTAATTTAATTATAATTTAAAATCACAAAAATATTACAGAATATATTGTATTTTACTATTATTTATTGGAATTTAATTGAATTAGATAATTGTGATGGAAATTCCATGCATATTTACAAAAATTTATAATTGGCTTCCATTTAAGATAACCCCTTAGATATGTTATTAGCTGCTCTTTTGTGAGACTCTCCTTTTCAAAAAAGCGAATGCGAAACTCTCGAAAGTACCGGGCATTCAGCGAGAAAATGGAAAAGTATTGCTTGAGCTATTTGTAAATATATGTTTAGACACAAGG
Organism: Rhodnius prolixus; assembly: GCF_049639745.1. NCBI lineage: Eukaryota > Metazoa > Arthropoda > Insecta > Hemiptera > Reduviidae > Rhodnius > Rhodnius prolixus. The sequence goes on along the minus strand of NW_027411635.1, from coordinate 6,906,239 downwards.
GAGCTTTCAAAAGTGGGCCCAATATATACCTATCCTAAAGATGGTAATGCAAATGTAGATAGTATTTCCCTTTTTTGATCATCATTGTTTGATACATGATGAGCGTGAAGTTCTTAGAATTTGATTGAAAGTTTGAGAGAGAAGTAGACAATAAAAGATGCTGATGATGTGAAGAGAAAGATGCGTTGATGCGGTAGATACACCTCACAGATCTGTGATAAGTACTCGCGATTTTACACTATAAGATAGTACTATTTGATTTAGTTAAAACATTACAATTTTTTCATTATAATCAGAAGAGAACATGAGAATTTGTTTTCCTTATAGATAATAAAATGGGATTATTAAGAATGAATTAATTAAAAGGAATTAAATTACGTTAGTGATATGACAACATAAATAGTGAATCTCCATAACAAAAACTTTTTAAAACAGTTTAAAAGTTAAGTATAATGATTAAACGCCAAAAGGTACACAAATCAGCAAGAACCCAACATTTCATTAATACTTCATTAATATCACTGAAGTAATTTTATTGCGTTCACTTTTCATTAATTAGTGATAATGGCCCAGTAAGACTAAGATTAGAAAAGAAACGAAACCCATATCCTACGGCACCGCAGCTACAAAAGACTTATTGTGCCTTCCCCTTTTACTTGGATCTACTAGACGTAACCTCCCCTAATAAAGAGGTTGAGGACTTTCCCTACTAGTTCTTTTTGCGCTACTATCTCCTTTGGTTTTAAAGTTCCAAAGGTATCATAGCGCAACCCGCTTGATTGCAACGCAATCGAACAACAAGTGAGAGGCCGTTTCCTCCTCTTCCTGACACAGTCTACAAAACGGTTCCAAGCTAATAAGCCCCCACCTTGTACAAATGAAATGGCCCAGTAACTGGTGGTTATGAAAAAATGGATATATTCAGCAAAATTTTAATTTCTAAAATCTGACAAGATTACAATACTTCCAAGCGTAAGAGAAAGTAAAAAATCTCTTTTTTGTAGACAGTAGTAAAAATCTGATTAAATTTTTACATAAAAGTCAAAAATATCGTTAATTTTGCAATACTTGCTTTTACCAAAAGAGCCCAAGATATTGCTAATCAAAATTATAATACTTGCAATACAAGCAACTTAAGCAAATGCAATAGTTAATTGGGGAAAGACATATGATTACCACATGTAAATTCTTGTGATATGTTAACTAAACTTGTTTTAGGTGTTGCTAGTTTGGAATGCAATAATTTCCGTTTGTCCTTCACCACCAAGGTCACAACGAGACTTAACCCTCACGGCGCTATTAGTCTAAGATTGGGAGGGCAAGTGAAAGTAGAATATCGAAACTTCCTTTAATCGTGTCATGGTTAGTATTACAGGAAACATAGTTGGCCAAAAAATCTGCTGTAGGAAATAAATTTTCTTGCGATAAAACCATATTTGAGACAATTTCACTCTCTCACTTTAAAAAAAAAAAATTCTGATTAGATTTCTGAAAGAAATGAAGCTTTTAAAAATTTAAGAGTAACGTTCCATATTTAAATTTTATCATTCTACATTAGATAGATAGAACTCCTCCTCCTAAACGGGGACTAAACGTTGATATATCTCTAAATAGTAGAGTTGAAAGTTTATCATCAAATTGTACCAAATACATAGAATTTTGGGTAAAAAAAACAGCGAAATTTAGAACTCAAATTTGAGCGTAATTTAACATTAAAATTTTATCATCTAACAATTCTCAGAATTGAAATTTTGCTGAAGTAAAGAGTAAAAAGTAGATTTAAATTGAACAATATTTCAATGAATTCTGTGTATTAGGAAGCGAGATTATACGACTCAAAACTTTAATTGTAACGTAAAACTGTTAAATTACAACAGCCCCATATCTCCTTTGCTATTAATCTCTAGTGATGATAGCACACTGGTAGTGGAATGATAATAGTATCCAGTCCTTAATTAATATTGAAATGTTACTCTAGGGCAGGGTCCTATTAACATTTTCCTGCGACCCGCGACACAAAACGGCAGATAATACAAATTCTAATCATAAAATGTTTCAAATTTGATGTTAATAAAGTTTGGTAATTTTCGCTAGTACAATTATTGTCTCAGAGTTCAAATTTTATATTTGTAATCCGCGCTCTTTCTTTGTATGATCACTCGATTTTTGGTGCGCCAATTTTACACCAGACAAAGCGAGTACTTGCCGTCAAAGCTAAGGATCTCTAGTTATTTATTTTTTTGGGTGCAACAGTTGATGGATGAATGTGAATGCAATCGCATTATTTTTATTTCGTCTGGCTTTTTAATAGAAAAAAAATGATGAAGGAAGATATGAAGCAATTTCATAGAAGACATAATGCCGTTTTTATGCTGATTTGTTAATAAATTTCATTATAATTAATTACTAATCTGTTTTATAAATAAGTGAAAAACAATTAATAAATAAGAACCCGAAATAAATATAAATTAATTCATTAAAAAAAGAAATATGTATACTGTGGCCCTCGGTAATAAACCAATAACCTTTTGCGGCCCTGGGTAATAAACCAATAACCTTTCGCGGCCCTCGGTAATAAACCAATAACCTTTTGCGGCCCTCGGTAATAAACCAGTAACCTTTTGCGGCCCACGGTAATAAACCAATACCTTTTGCGGCGCTCGGTAATAAACCAATAAACTTTTGCGGCCCTCGGTAATAAACCAATAACATTTTGTGTCCTTTTACAGAAAAAGTTTGCCCATCCCTCATCCAACCACCTTCTCTCCAAAAGTGTCCATAAGCGAATTTTTCTGGAATTTTTTTTTAAAAATAAAAGTTGCAAAACAGCGAAGCACAGGATAATTACAAGTAAAAATTCAACAAGTAAATACAAAAATACTTATTAAGCAGATGTTGGCGTCTGGCAAGACATTGAAGCTATGCCTATGTTATATCTCCGCGTATAAGTTAGTAAAAGTAAAGTAATGCCTATTTTTTTTCAGGCTGGTTTTACATTCAACTACTAAGGCCTATACCGGGAATCGAAATTACCACAATAGTTTTTAGCTTTGCAGGCCTCGTCACTAATCGCTCAGATATCGTGGTATAATAAAATAAGTTGCAAATTTTTGTTAACTGCCTGTATGTCTGATTCTTGAACATATTTATTTATTTTGTACGCAAAGGTTTTATTTTTTCTCTCCTTTAAGGAGGTTTAGAGTTTGGTAGTAAAATAATTAATCATTATTATTCAAATGGAATTCAAAGAAATTACAAATGTGTTAAAAATGTCTCTGATGAGGAATTTAATATATTGAATAGCAGCATGACTACAAAGTATCACACTACAAATTATCACAAAAAAAAAGAATAGAAAAAAGAGAACTGAATTTAACAACTTTGTATCCAGCCAATATACTTTTAATAAAAAATAAAATGTACCAGTTACCAATTTTTAACAGAAAATTTATTAAAGAATTTTTAATTAATTTAAAAATTGCTTTAATTTTATAATAGAATGAATAGATAAAAATTAGTAGTTAGATAGATAAAACATTGTCGTCCTGATCGGTTGAACCCCACTACATAAATATAAAAGCTTGATCTAAAATTTTCAAAAACTTGACAAGAGAAAATAAAATGTAACACAAAGTCTGAAACATTAGCTTTACACAGAGTTTATATATTGACGTTATTAAGAACCAAAGTACTAGCCATTGAAGTAAAAGTTTGTCTTATTAAGATTAGGTAGTCTAAATCGAGAAATCAATTCTGTTTCGTTACAGAAATTAAACGGCCATATCTCATCATTGAACAACAATGTCGAATGAATAGATGGTTGCATATAGGGCTTACTATTTTTTGCGCAGAAATATATATAGGGTTGACAAAATATTTTACCAGTCTAACTAAATGACAGACCTAAGTAACTTAATAAGTTCACTACCTCTATTGGTTCCCCCCAAAAAAACGCACCCTCCGAAATTTGGAAAAATTGATAATTTTAGTGTTATGAGAATCAAAGCTAATCTTTTATTACTATATTCATACAGCATTAATTGCTGTTTAATTGTGTCAAGCAGAGAACTTGCGAAAATTACTATTTCGTTTGCATTAGACCATAAGAAACGAGCCGTTGTTTCTGTGAATTTTTATTGATGAGGCACAATGCGACTCAAAATATCGAATTATATTGCTTAAATTCAAATTATAATATGACAGTGACAAAAGCACATTTATAATAGCTACAGACGATTTATTAAAATCAACTGTATTCAAGAGTTAATAGACCGACAGAATTTAGCATTGTCATTGAGAGTCTTCATAATATTAGTATATAGGGCAATCATTTAAAGTATATTTATTTTTGCCATAACATTTTATGAGATGGCCTTTTAAAGGTCAAAAGCCTTTCGAAAATCGATAAAAAATGATTATTTGATCATTGTTTGGTCGGGCGCAGCGGAGGCTGGCTACACAGGCGGGTGACTCGCGCTGATCTCTCTCTTCTCTTTCTCACAATTCTCCCATTTTCGTGCCTACGCATTCCCTCGCGCTCTAATCCCTTTGTTGTCTTTCCTGCTTCTAATAAATAAGTTATTACTTAACCTTTGTTTACTTAAGCCTTCTATTTCTTTAAATCTTTCTTTTATAGATTATTTTGTTTGATTATCACGCCACCAAACTTTCCCATTCTCCGTCATCTTAGATCATACGGTCACATATTTTATTTATTTAGTCTGCTGATAGCCAGCTTCTAGTGTACCGCTACTAGCATGTAGCAATTGTATTCACCGCATCTACTTCTGTCCGCCTGTGGCACAGCTACCTTAAGTATCTACTGTCTCTATGCTCTCCGGCCGTATTCGCTGCATAAACCGCCCCCGACTCCACACCACGCCATGCTTTGCCAGGCGTATGATAGTAGAAGGCAGCTCGCCAAGCAGCTGTTACATCAGCTCCTGGACATGCCTTCCCACTCCGCTGCCCCGTCCGTGGAACACATGCAGGTGTTGTCCCAGATCGTATCGCGCTGTTAGAGATCTAGGCCCCAAACTTAGCCTCGTTTATCGCATTCGCGCTGCTTGCTTGCCAGTGAAACTCGCTAGCAATTTGAGACCGCGCAAGTGGAGGTGGAATTTCTCACTGTGGGGCATCTTAAACGTTCCTAAGGGATTTCTTGCATGCGCTTAGGCTCTACTTCCCACCTCACCTCCCCGCACCAAACCTCGTAGGGCTGCCCCTGCTTCACGGGTTACGTTGCGCCCGTCCACGTCTGCCCGCTCACCCCGGTGGCATTTGCTGCCTCAACCCCCCCCCCCCACCATGACTTCTCGCCGGGCTGCATCTCCCCCCTGCGCCTCCGACTGTAGGGCCCTTCCCTATACCTGCAAGTCCTGCCAAGGCAGGCACTCCATTCGATAATGCATAGGCTTAAAACCCTATTTGTGCCACACCGCCGCTAATACGTCAGCCAGGTGGAGTTAACTGTTTATCCGCGGCGCATCGCAACTAAAAGTGCCGATCCCTTCATCGGTGTCTCTTTTGCGGGCGCGCGCACCACACGCTCGTCTATTTGGGCCGCAAAACCCTCTCGGCGCCCCCTCAAACGCCAAAGAGGTGTTCTCCCGCCCCCGATGTAAACCCAGTGGCCGCTTGGTGGCATCACCGATGAAGCATCCTTGCACTCGGGTTGCTACTCAATCAGCCGCGTCACTGTCGTGCAAACCGCTTCCGGGGTTATCCGCCAACCCTTGGTCAAGCTCTGGACCCTGCTCACCCAATAATCACAGAAGCTGATTCTTCTGGGCGGGCGGGATATTTGATCGGGCGCAGTGGAGGCTCAATTTGAGGCGGGCTACTTGCGCATACCTCTCTCTTAATTCTCTCTCTCGTACCTACGCACTCTCTCGCGCTTTAATCCCTTTATTGTCTTTCTTGCCTTTAATAAATAAGTTATAACTTAACCTTTGTTTACTTAAGCCTCCTATTTCTTTAAATTTTCTTTTATAGATTATTTTGTTTATCACGCCAAACTTTTCCCTTCTCAGTCCTCTTAGATCATGAGTACACATCTTTTATCTATTCAATCCGCTGCTAACCAGCTTCTAGTAGACTACTAGTGCCCACATGTAGCACTACCACTCACTGCATCTATTTTTGTACGCCTCTAGTGCCCGTATAGCACTTCCGTTCACCGCATCTACTTCTGTTCGCTGTGGCACAGCTGCGCTACGTATCTACTTCACTTCCGCCTAGAACACCGCTAATCCCCGCATCCGTTCATTCCAGTTATATCACTGCTGCTGAGCGCTTTCTGTTTTTACCACCTTCTCCGCTTCTTTGGGCTTAAATGGTTGGGGTTCCTTAGTGATCCAAACATCTATAACTCCTACGCTTCTTTGTTCTTGGGACTCACTACATTCTTGTCCCCCTTCCCATTCCTCTCCACCGCTTTTTTCGGCGGTTTGAGCTGAGACTCTTCGCCCTCACTTGTGCCCGTGGCTTCCGCTTCCTTCCCCGAAGGTAAGATCTCTTTATTCTTTTCTTTTTCTGCATGTATTCTTTGTGTCGCACTTTATTTATATTACGTATTTATAATTCTATTTATTGTGTTCTGGCCGCTCGTTTCTGTAGGAGGGGATTTTAGTTTTTGTAGCGATTTTTTGTTTTATTAAGTACTAATATGTAAATTGCCGTTAGAGAAACTTGTGTAAATGATCAGAACTTCTTTTTTGTAACCACAAAGGAAAAAATATTTATATTTATCTTGAATCTGAATTAATTATCTTTTACAAAAATATGTTCCTTAGCTTCAGCTACGCCACTGTTCATGACAATAAACTTATTCTATCGTAGAACTAATAAGTATATTAATGTAAGATTAACCTTTTATTTCAGAGAGATGAAGCAGGTACTTTATGCGGTGCTGTTCCTCGTATTGGGAGTGTTTTCTGGAGGCCGAGCAACAAATACCAAGCTAAAGGAAGTATTCTCTTGGAAACAGCTGGATTATAAGTTCGAAGATGAAAGTGCCCGAAATCTGTCCCTAGAGACTGGGGAATTGATTAAGGAACACAATCTACCGCTGGGACTGGAGGTTTGGAAGGACAAGGTGTTCATCACTGTGCCGCGCTGGAAGTCCGGAGTGCCATCAACCCTCAACTATGTGCCTAAAAACGGTAAAATATTGTTTTCGTTAACTAAGTTGTTATAAAGTACAGTTTGCATACATACCGGTCTTCTATTAAATTGAAGTAAATTCTCTCTCAGGCAGCCTATTTCTTTCTCTCTGCCGATTACACTAAGCAAAAAAGTTGGTAGCAACATTAGTGTTTCCTTACCTTGTTCGTTAGTGTATAACGATTTAACTACAGAGCTGAATTTAAAATTGCAAATGTCTCTGGATTCCTGTGTTCGTTTTATTTTGGATGTAAGAAGGGATGAGCAAATTACCCCTCACTTCATACTTCTTGGTGGCTGAATGTAAAGTACAGAAGGAAGTATTTCCTTGGCAACTCCCTGTACATGAAGGCCCAGTTAGATCTTAGAAACACCAGAAAAGTCAACACTTAATTTAAAAATATTATACAATACCAACATTTAAAACAGAATTGTATAATTATTTAATGTAGTTGTTCAAAGATGTTGCCAGTTAATAAGTTCAATTATATTTATTTATTGCATATTTATTATTATTTAAAAATTATTTAATATTATTTACAAACAATGTAAATATGTAGAAAAAGAATTTCAAGATTCTTACTACCCGATATTTGAACGTTTTTCTGCTAGTAAAAATCCGATCACTCTTGGAAGACATTTTAGTTAATAATATAGTCAGTTGACTTGCGTAAGCAAAATTAGAAATACTGAAAACAATTTTTACTCCATACAAGAGAAAATAATATTACGGTTTTAATAATTCATTCTTTATGTACGAGGGTCGTTTGAAAAGTCCGTGCAAAGTCAGAGAGATAGCACCACTGGCGCGTATCGAGGTTGTTTAGTTAGTAGCATCTCTTGGAAGAACGCACACCAAGTTTCAGCCAGATCGGTCTATTTCTTTGTGTTTGGCATTCGTTTGAATCGAGCAAGTCGAGTGATTTTCAAAAAATGGACGAAAAAGAATTTCGTGTGTTGATTAAACACTACTTTATGAAAGGCAAAACGCCTCAGGAGACTAAAGAGAAGCTTGATAAACATTATGGTGACTCTGCACCTTCGATTAGAACCGTTTATAAGTGGTTTCAAAATTTTCGGAGTGGCCATATGGGCACAAGTGACGCTGAACATTCTGGACGCCCTGTTGAGGTTACTACTCCAGAAATCATTGATAAAATCCATGATATGGTGATGGATGACAGAAGAGTGAAGGTGCATGATATTGCTAGTGCTGTGGGCATCTCGAATGAACGGGTACATAATATTTTGCATCAACATTTGGACATGACAAAGCTATCCGCAAGATGGGTGCCGCGATTGCTCACGCTTGACCAAAAACGAAATCGTGTGAAGTGTTGCAAGGACGGTTTGCAGCTGTTCCAGAAGAATCCGCAGGACTTTAAGCGTCGTTTCGTCACTGTGGATGAAACATGGATACATCACTACACTCCTGAGACCAAAGAACAATCTAAACAATGGGTTACCAAGGAGGAATCTGCGCCAAAAAAGGCGAAGACCGTTCCTTCGGCCGGAAAGATTATGGCGACTGTCTTTTGGGATTCGCAAGGAATAATCCTCATCGACTATCTGGAAAAGGGTAAAACTATTACAGGTGCATATTATTCATCGTTATTGGACCGTTTGAAAACCGAGCTGCAAGAAAAACGCCCACGATTGGCCCACAAAAAAGTCCTTTTCCATCACGACAACGCACCAGCTCACACCTCAGCAGCTGTGGTCGCAAAATTAATGGAAATAGGGTTCCAACTCGTTTCACATCCCCCCTATTCTCCAGACTTGGCTCCCTCGGACTACTATTTGTTCTCCAATATGAAGAAATGGCTGGCGGGAAAAATATTTTATTCAAACGAGGAGGTGATTGCAGAAACGAATGGCTATTTTTCAGACTTGGACAAATCCTATTATTCGGAAGGGATCAACAAACTAAGCAGCGTTGGACGAAGTGTATAAGCCTAAAAGGAGACTATGTTGAAAAATAAAAAAGGTTTACCCCAAAAAATTAAGTAGTTTTTATTTTTGCACGGACTTTTCAAACGACCCTCGTAAGTGGCGTTCATAACTTTTATTAAAAAATATTGTGGCAGAACCCCCAGAATTCATACTTTTGTCTTTTACTAACTAAATTAAGTTTTACTTTATATTACTACATAATTCGTAGCAAGAAAAAGTATTGCATTTGTGGAGATTTTAGATTTTGAAAATCGCCATTTTTTTAAGTGGCATATACATTTTAAAGGGCTAAGTATAAACTGAAAGTAAAAGAGGGGGTAAATGAGAAAATTCTTATAAACGTTTAGATCAGAATTAGGAGTGAAAAATGCGTAGATTTTTTTTTTTTACACTCTAGCGTCTAGTCTTTGCGTTTTTGTACAAAGTTAATTAATACTTTGCAGATGTATTATGAGAATACATGGTTCACTGTACCGTGATAACCCATAGGGACTTCTTTCCAAGTAGCTGCACGCAAAGCTAGCGCTTGTAGGTGAGAATCTTTCGCAGCTAGATAAATTATATCCAGAAAAATTAGTGTGATAGTTTGGAAACAGTTTTTTTGTATTTTTTTTTTCAAACAGGAAGTAACTCGCCAGAATTAATACCGTATCCAAGCTGGGACTTCAACAACATCTCAAACGCAGAGAATGGTACTGTCATCGTGAACACCTTCCGAGTGCGAGCCGATGAATGTGACCGACTGTGGGTAATGGATTGTGGCATCAATAACATTCTCGGCTCCTCCCAGCAGCTTTCACTGCCTAAGATCCTTGTGTTTGATTTAAAAACAGATAAACTGATCAGAGAATACAAACTCAAGTAAGATTTTTCTTTACTTTTTCTTACTTCTCTCTTTCTTTCTTTCTCTCTTATTTATTTTTATTTTTTTTGTAACTCTTTATACTACATGCTCCATTAACAATATAACATGTATATATTGTTTATCACTTACTATTAAACATAACATAATCACAAAGTTTACATTAACATAACTACAACACTATCAGATACAGAAAATCAACATTTTAATTAGAATTATTTCAACTTAACACATCTGTATACACTGTCTTTTATAAACAGAAGTATTAACCTTAGTTGTTTATTTGGATTTTATTAATAAACTGAAGAAACTGACATACATATTGCTTCGAAATTAATTTTTGTTTTTGGAATGGCCATCCTGATCCGGTTGAAAGTACATGCGTATCGAATTAGCTGACTTCTTTCTCTTTCATGAACTTGGCAGTGGTATATTAAATGGTCCCATGTATGTTCAACAGCTTCTTCACAAGAGCAAAGCCCAATATCAGTTAAACCAAATCTGTAAAGATAAGCACGATGTTTTCCGTGCCCGCTCAGTCCTTGAGTGAGCATGTATCCCAAAAGCAAAAGGGGACTGCACGCTGTCGGCCAACGATATGAGAGAAACAGGAAAAACTTAGTTTAAATTTAAAATTTCGTTACTTAGCTACCTTTCTAGCCACTAAATTCATCTTAATCTTATCCGAATTTTAATTTTAACATCTAACTTAAGCATTTCAACAACAAACAGCCTCGGCACCACTTTAGTGTTGGTCACTTTCCAACTAATTATTTAATAACGCTAATTATTCAACATTTTATCGTTAATATATTTATCTTACCAACAATCGAATCTTAAAGCTATTTATAAAATTATTAACTTATTTACTAATTCACTATCGCATATACAGACTCACACCGCCCTTTCAACAAGAAGATGGCACTCTAAATAAAAACTGTACAAGAAAAATAATTCCTAAATGAGGAAGTTGCAGTCCCTAGAAGAATAAACCTTTCCCTAATAATAAAAACAATTCCAATTCATCTGAATAAAAAACTTCCATCCTAATAAATACACACTTCTAACTCAAAAAACTGAGAAGAGGTAACGTATCTCAACTGTGCTCTATAGAATGTAAATGTTTCACTGGGTTACCGGAGGTTTTTTCTTTCCTGTCCAGTTGCTTTGAGACTGTTACCATTTAATTCTGTTAGATTTAGTATTTGTTTTCGAGTAGTTATAATATTAATTCAGAAATAATCGCAAGTTCAGTGTTTATAAACAGTGATATTGGTATGCGTTGTGCTTATACTTGACGGCATTATGGCCGTACATTTATTATAGCAATTCTCACTTCTGTACTTTAACATCACAATACAAATCCAATCTTCTCCTCCCATTTGTACCTTCCAGTACATCTTCGAATTCTACCCTGAAAGATGGGTCGGCTTCGTCTTCTTGCGACTGTTAAATAATGTTTAATTAATACATTGGTAATTTTGTCTTTGTGGGTTGGCGGCATTGTGGCGTCAGTAATGCGGCTTGTAGCGTCTGTACAGCGTCATTGTTGTTGTTGTTGTTGTTGTTGTTGTTGGTGTGTACTGGGAGTTAGCGTCAAGTGTATATAGTACCTTGTGTAAGAAAGTACAATTAAAATAAAAACTATAAAACATATAAGTGTTGTTTATTCGTAGCAGCTGCAGCAGAAACCTCACAATTAAAAACATTAACAAGAAAACTTTTAACAGCGACTACTGATTATTATTATTTCTATGCTCACATTCGCCGTATTAAGTGCTTCTTGAAAATAATCTAACCGCCGAGTAAGAAGGCCTTCTTTACCATGAAAGCATTCCCCATATTTCTCTTTCACACAACTTAATCTTAAAACCATTTTTCGCGCACTTTTTTTTTTTGTTGGTGTTATTGTTTTCACCATTATTTGTTTTGTCTCATAGGCCAGGAAGTGTGAAGGAAGACTCATTCTTCGCCAATGTTGTAGTTGACATAGCGAATACTGAAACTGGATGCGATTCTGCCTTCGCTTACATCCCAGATTTGGGTTCATACGGTTTGATCGTGTATTCTTGGGCTGACAATGACAGTTGGAGAATCAAGCATCATTACTTCCATTTCGATCCGCTAGCTGGCAACTATCATATTGGAGGAATCAACTTCCAGTGGACTGACGGCATTTTTGGACTAGCTCTTAGTCCTCCAGGTACTAATAGTAATCCAGGCCTCTTAATAGTGCAGCAATAAAACGCAACACCTTACCTGAGTTATTGTTATACCTGAATTATTAAATTATTACAATGTGCTAAAAAGCAAATTTTCTAAGAATAACTCGTCCTATTTGTTAATAAGTTCTTCAGCTTTACATAGTCTCATATTTTGAATCGAAAATCCTGTATAAATCAGATTAATAACGTATATCATAGTCAATAATAATAATATACTTTTATTGAAATAGAAAAGAAAATGAACAAAAATTCTTGGAGTCAATATCTATATAGCCAGCTACGCCAGGATGGTAACTTACTTTTGGGGAAAATTGCCTGTGCCCACAGTAATTTTACCTACCATTACCGTGTATCTATCTATACTTTTTTTTAGACGCAGAAGGATACAAGACACTGTACTTTCATCCATTATCCTCAACGAGAGAATTCGCAGTTTCTACAAAAATTGTGCAGAACAAGACAATCGCTTCTGACAGCTACTATGAGTATAAGGTGTGCAAATTATGATTTGCCTTTTGATTATTAGACAGATTCTAGGATCTAGCTAAATATTAATCAGGATGATTTTTTTCTCTGACATCCAGTATTGTATCACACTCCATCAAATGTATAGAGTCTCACCTCTCTCTTCCCAGAAAATTGGAATTGAAAACTTCCTTGGTCACAAAAATTGGCTAAATTGTTATTCTTGAAATAAACAACGAGGTAGTGGCATACCATTTTCTTATTGGTGCAGTGCTTTAAGGAAAGTTTCTTCGTTTGATCATTCTGATAGTCCAGATAGAACTGTGTGACAATTTCCAATTTCATATGAAAGATACTCTGAATATTTTTCTAAAACTGGGGGTGTCAGGTTATTTATTATTTTTTTTACTCATAATTTGAATGATGTATTTCAGGTTCTAGGTTCCAGAGGACCTAATTCTCAGGCCACTGCATCTATGGTTGATCAAAAATCTGGAGTTCTCTTTTACACCCAGGTGAATAAAAATGGTGTAGGATGTTGGAATCCAGCTTCCGGAGATTATTCAGCCGATACAAACGGACTTATCGCCACTGACAATGTTACCATGGTCTTTCCAAATGATCTTAAAGTAAGCATTACCATAAATTTATTAAATTTATCATTTTAATGTCGGTAAGAGGAAGATTTTGATCTTACAAATTTTCAGAGAATGTACGTAAAAGCATATTTCAGGAACTCTTAAATGTTCTAAATTCTTAGAAAACGTGGTAAAATCTCTAAATCAAAACATCTTTTAAGCATCGTTGATTTTATTATAAATAGCACTCATTTTTTTTCTGATTCGCATCATTTTCTGGTTTTCATTTATCATCAGAGATTAAAACACTAAATGTAAAAGACACGTACTCTACACTAACTGATGAATCAGTGTCTGTTGAATATCAGAACCTGGACAGAAATAGGAGCAACTTGCATGCTATAACGGATAAAATCAATATTATCCGGCACTGCAGAACGATAAAATTTTCATTTTTTTAAATATTTTTTTATCGTCGCATTTTGTAAAAATAGGTAACAGACAGCCTTAAAAGAGCCTCTATAACGGGCTAACACTTTTTATTTTTTTTACAACAAAGTTCTATTTTGCTTTCCAGGTTGACAGAGACAGTAACTTATGGATACTCACAGACCGTCTGCCAAGCTTTATCTACACACATCTAGACTTCAACGACACAAACTTTAGGGTACTTTCAGCACCAGTTCAAGAAATTATTGAAGGCACTGTATGTGAACAAAAGAAATAGTTACAAATAAAAATTGTTTTATTTTTTATAAAAGTGAATTTGTTAATTTTAATTTACGTTTCACATTGTTTAATACTAAATGTATATTATTGGCGTGCATCGTAAAATCGAAGTTTTGGCTTTTTTACAATTTTTTAAATATACATATACATACATCTAATGTATTCGTAAACAGAATTTTAGTTGAATGAGCAAATATATTTGATATGTCTTCTTTTCATTATCTAACTGACCTATTGAGGAACATGCAACTGCAAATTACGAAACTCAACAAAGATTGAGTTTAATCAAAGAAAAGAAATCATCTTATCCTTCTCAATTTTCAGCAAATACTTTTTTTGTCATTTTTTGTAAGTAAATGAATAAAAAATTCTCTTAAAGCGGGGAATATTCGCCTGTATATATTCAAACCACTCTTAATTTTAGGCGCGTAGGAGCCTCAGAAAACACATCGCTCGCACATTTATTTTACAAATTATCTCAACTCACCTACTTCGGATTTAATCTCTGTTATTTCAAGAAAATGTTGGTGTATTAAGAGCTTCTACTGTAAAAGACCAAGGTATGTTAGATTAGCAAAGGATTGCCTCACGATGCCCACACTCGGCGCTTGCAGTGATGTCAAATTAGTTGGAAGTTGAACACAAAGAAACAGGAAAATGGTCATAATGCTACAAATCACAACTTGGCTCGGTGTTACATCTGCCTGACACGCAGAAGGTCCCCTGTTCGATCCTGGTTGGCAACACCAATACCCCCACAACCATAAATGCGGCGGTGACTAAAAGCAAGGTACTCCAGATGGGGCAGCCGCGTGGCCATTCTTCGGGAAAGACAATTCCTTAATACCACTTCACAATTCAACGCCCTGACCTCCGAGATTTCTTCATATGCTTAAACTTAAGCTCCTTATCCGTTGATCCTTTACCCTCAATAACCTATTTTTCGATCACAGTTTTGTCATACTAACACTCGACATTCTTTCCAAGCTACTTCTTCCTCGACTTACTCCGATTAACAGCTCTGTTGGCTGGGATTTCTTCCGTGATAACCAGTCATGCCAGGGCGAGCTTGTTGGCCTTCAGCCGATCAGCGCACTCACTTTTGGACTATTACAAGTCATCTGTTTACTTGTTGCATTTATTTTTGAACAGCTGTAAAAGTCTCAAAGGTTAAAAAAAAAATACATACTACACCTGTTATGTTTATAGTTTGTACTTCGAACTAATATCCCCACCCTAATTACTAATGTAACAGTCAGTTAATAAACAGAGTTGATAGTGTACCCACCTTTGCCCGTCTCTGTGAATACCCCAATTCCTTAATAATAATATCATAATATAACATGGCGCAGTCGGTAGGACTCGAACCTACGCTCCCAAAGGGAATCTGATTTCCAATACTTTCTTCTCCTTCTGGCAAATATTCTTCGAAATTCTGCGGTGCGTCTTTTCTTCTTGAAGGAGGAGTTGAATAGGCACAACAGCTATTTTTATTTCCCATTACTGCCTAAAGGCCAAAGAATTTCTAAAATAGAAACTTTTTCTTCGTGCAAATAAAGCCACGCACGCATTTCTTTGCATTATTAAACTCATTTAGGACATTATTCTCGTAAGTTATGTTTTCACTGATAAGGTTTAGGTTACTTTTGTTAGATGATCATGAGTGCCCGTATTGATGTGATAATGAAATACATATTTTTCAAATTCAGCCGACTGTCGAAAATACAGCTTATTTTTTTTTTGAAAAAAAAAAAAATATTAATAACTTATTAGATGCGACACCAACACAATATAAGGCCTAGGGGTCCATCACTATATTTATGGTAGAAATAATATTGAAATATTTACGGATCACAAACCTTTGGTGTCTTTAATGCAGAAGCCCATCGCTTCTATCCCTTCGGCGAGATTGCAAAGAATAAGACTTAAGTTGTTAAAGTATAAAATAAATCTAAAATATATTCCGGGTAAATCGATGAATATATCAGATACCCTGTCCAGATTTAGCCCACAAAATGTGAATGATGATGATGAATTCTTAAATGAATTAGTTCACACTGTAACAGTTAGCCAAAATATAACATTGTCCCATAATAAGAGCAGAGATTTTGCAGAAGCCACTAAGGCCGATGATACGTTAAAAAATATTATAGAATTTTATTTTCATGGCTGGCCAAACGATAGCAAAGGGTTGAACTCAGAATTACAAAAGTTTTACAATATGAGACATGATATTGTTGTTAGCTCCGAGGGATTAATATTTATTAACAATCGATTAATAGTACCTTCCAAAATATAGAGGTGAAATATTGGGTAAGCTTCATGAAGGACATATCGGCGTTACAAAAACCCTGCAATTAGCAAGAAATCATGTATACTGGCCAGGTATAACCGATGATATTAAAAGCACTGTTTTAAGGTGTCAAACTTGTGCCAGGTTTAGAAATAATAACATTAAGGAGCCGTTAATTCCACACGAAGTGCCTGATTATCCGTTTTTAAAGGTTGGAGTTGACTTGTTGGATTTTGGAGTAGAATCTTATCTTGTGCTATTCGACTATTATTCCAAATGGCTAGAATTGAGGCGAATAAAATCGAAAGACTCAAGCCAAATAATAAAATGTTTAAAAAATATCTTTGCTACCTTTGGTATACCCGAGCTAGTAGTAGCTGATAATATGCCATTTGGCTCAAACATGTGTAAGGATTTTGCAAGGGATTGGAATTTTCAATTCCAATATTCCAGCCCTAGATATCCGTGGTCAAATGGAATGGCCGAGATGGGTGTACAGATTTCTAAGAAAATTCTTAAAAAATGTAAATCTCAAAATTGTGACCTTGACGCTGCCCTTTTGCAATATAGGGTAACCCCTATTCTTAGTAGTGAGTGGACACCTGCTCAACTATTACAATCTAGAATTCTTAGGTCTAAGATTCCTATAAAACAGTCATTATTAAGACCGGAAGTAGTGAAAGGGTTTACAGAATTCCTGTCTAAGTATCGCAATAAAGTGGGAGATTATTATAATAGATCAACGCGACGTAAAAAAGAATTCCTAGTGAATGAGGAAATTTATTATAGAGATGGTAAGGAGTGGAAGAAAGGGAAGATAGTTGAGAAAATAAATCCCAGATTAATAAACGAAAATAATAACAAAATTAGAAGGAATTCCTTTCATATAAGACCTTCATATGACAGTCATGACAGCACTAATAATCGGAATAATTGTAGCGTTAGGGATGATACAAGTATTAACAGAGACGTTGTCCAGTACAGATCCGCAAGGGGAAGGCTGACCATCAAGCCCCAGAAATATCCAAAATAGAGGATATTATTTCGTTAAGAATTTTGTTAATAGTTATTTGTATTTTATGAATTTATTTGAATTATGTAAAAATAATTAAAATAAAATAATTGAATAATAAAAATATATTGATAATAGTTAATTTGTTAAATAGTATAGTTGATATTAGTTTTTGTGTTTTCCACAATTTAATTAAATATTTTTAATTAAATAAAAAATGTATAATTAATTTTATTTATGGGGAAGATGTTATGTTTATAGTTTGTACTTCGAACTAATATCCCCACCCTAATTACTAATGTCTCAGTCAGTTAATAAACAGAGTTGATAGTGTACCCACCTTTGCCCGTCTCTGTGAATGCCCCAATTCCTTAATAATAATATCATAATATAACAACACCTGCTTATTTTAAGTGTGCCAACACTGACTGAAGTTATAATGGAGTCGCTACAGCACAATACGACGTGGTACGTCAGCCATTTTGAGAGAACTAAGAACTCGCATGTTAATTTAAAGTTTCTAATCAAAAGGATGAGAGCTTTGCAGGGAAAAAACTGTTAATAATACTTCCTGCATTCGTGCCAACTTAGAATAATAAAATACAACTAGGCATGCAGTAGAAGCCTTGCATTCATGAATAGTAAGTGAGACCACTGTTAAATAAATAAAACAACTACAGATAATTTTTTTTTTAAATAGACAAATTAAATAATATAAAAATTTCGTTTATTTTTTTATACACAAAATTTACAAATTTCAGGACTGCTAACGCATTATACAATGATAAAAACTTATTACCAATAAGATAGGGGGAAAAAAATTAATTTTTGCTTTGAGAATCGGTTTACTTTTTTCTGTTTCAATTATGTACGACTTATTTAGTTGGATTCTCATTATTATTTTTAATTAAATTTTGTATTATTTTTATTTTAATACAAAAAAATTTGAAATTTTTTAAAAAAGTGTAGATAACATAAAAACACAAAATACAAGTAAGATTCCATGTTTAAAAAATATCTCTCTCTAACCTTTCCAAAGCTTAAGATTATGTACATACCTTTAAAGAGGTTTGTTTGTACATTATATTTTTTAGAATTATTTAACATTAAACAATTAAAAAAAACAAATTTACATTCTTTTAAAGATTTAAAAATTCGGACTTATATACTGTGTGGTCTTGCTTTTTAAAAAAAAATAAACATAGATGTTTTATATGAAAGTATCACAGGAAAATAACAATCAGATCTATATGTTCCGCAGCAAGAATGATTAAGGATTCAGATTCAAAGTGGATTAAAAAATTGATTGTAGTCCCGCATATTTTTTACTTTCTCTTACGCCTAATAAGTATTGTGAACGTATCACATTTTCAAATAGGAATTTGTACCGGCAATACATGTTTTGATGCACCTTGAGTCAAAATCAGCCAAAAACAAAAACTGCAACTTTACTGTAGTCATCCCCCCCCCCCCCTAAAATGGCTCCCATTATTTCAAACTTCACTGTCAGATCTACATTACAAGTGTATCACTTTTATTTAAAATATTTATTTCTTTTAACTTCGCAAACATACTACGCTTATGTAGAACATTATGTGGGATATTATTTGAAACATTTCTCTAGGCAAATTAATCTTAAAATTTTAAAGAGGAAAATTTATCTAAGCTGCCCTAAACTCTCATTTCAGTGTATGAATAGCAGCACATTTCAAGCCAAAATTGTAAGTTTGAAAGAAGAGCTGAATAATAATAATCATTGGATAATACACGTAGGCCTAACACTTTTAAAAGGAGTATTGTACTAAAAGAAATCATTGTAGAAGATAAATCAGACGTGTCAGTCGTTAATACATTTAATCCAACATATGTTGTTGAAAGGAATAAACTATTTTTTACTTATGAACAAACCTGGAAAAAAGGAATTCTTTTAATGTCGTTATTATAAAACTTTTAAAAGGGCCTTTTCATATTTTTGGAAATGAACTTTAACAACTCCCAAATCAAATTGCATTAATATATTAAGGCCAAATCAATCCATTTTTTAAACAATTCATTAATTCTGATACACATTTTATCTAATACATTACTTGTTCGTATATTTGAAATTTGAATTTTTATAAAATAGCGCACATCAGTCATAATTACATCGATCGATTTTTATGTTTTGAAAATTTGTATTTACTAGAAAATAAAAATAAAAGAAACATGGGCAAGTGATAAATTCTTCACGAAAAGCCTTTAAAAAAATGGATTATAAAAGAGAGGCCCTCTTCATGCTACCCACATAAGCCTTAGATTGCTAATTCCAAGTGGTCATGGCAAACAAACTACGAAAGTATCTCAAGCCTAAGCGATTAAGATCCAGAAAGGCAAAAAAAAAAAAAAAAAGAATAACATCAAGAGAATAAAAAGTTAGCAATATCTAGCGCTTCTATAGATACTACAACCCAAGTCCAATCACGGATTTCTTTGGTTATACTATACGCATGGTTATCCAGTACGCTGTACTCTGTTCCTCATTAGTGAAGTATGAATTCTAGTCAGTGTGAATGTCTTAGCTCGAGAGGTTGAAAGAGAAAACGTAAATGTAATAACATCTCTGGCCGTGAAAACGATGGCAAAAGTATCAAAAAGTTTGGACACTTAATTTTGCAATAATTATTTTATTGAGATAACAATGCTAACGACCTACCCGAAAATGATTGACACCTCCTGAAGAGGTCTTTTTGCACTTTTTCGATGAGAAATTTAACCCTCTTTCTTCACGTAAACATTTTCATACGTTTTATTCCATAAGACTGGAGTGGTGAGAAGGTCTGCAAAAGTTGCAGATGGCTGGCAATACTTGATGTTGGAAGCCAAAATCTTATGAACAGCTCTAATAATAATAAAAAAAAAATGTATGCGTTCAGTTTGTAATTTTCCACTAAAAATTCTGCCGAAATTCAAAAAGTAGGCCAAGGAGTCTTAAAAAATGTGTTTAAGTATTTTCCCCTCTATGATCTGTAACTGTTTATATCGCACTTGGTACAAATTAGTTGAACTTTCTTTTCTAAAATTAAAACTTGTTTTAAGATCCCCGAATGTTATTTTGATAGGTAATAAATTGATGTAAAACGTAACAAGATGCGTCTAAGACAAAAACAAAACAAAAAATATTAACATAAAAATCTTAACGAAACTAACATTTCGAGAGAGCCAATGTACAATCCTCCAAGAAAAGGACGGTTTCCAGGCTTTGAACTTTTATACTAATTTTATGAACAAATTTAACATTGATTTTTGTCTTTTTTCCCATTTTTTATAATAAAATTTTTGTATTACAAAATAACATTACATTTAACTAATACTGATGCATTATAAACTTATATAAAAAACGTACATTATCTACACACAAACATACATACATACAGATCTATCCTCTTATTTACATTCTTTACTATGTATACCTTAGAATTGCCCGTTGAAACGATAATTTTTTTCCTTTTTCAAATATTTACACATTTCATAATAACCTCAAATGATAGTTTACAATTAAAAAGCAAACAAAAAAAGAAAAAGAAAAGAGAAACAATAGGGCCAATAATATTGTCTCCAAAACCGTATTTAATTAATTTAATTTTTACACCTCCGGTTCCAAGATTGTCTGGGGTCAGCTTGTCTGGTTCATGTCGAAGAGTACGTGGGCAATAGTTCTTGAAGATTCCACATTGCTTAGAGCTACATTCGCTAGATGTGGTTCGTAACGTGTCAGGTATCTGTTCACATAAAAAATGCAAATCATTAGAATAATACAAAAGTAAAAACTAAACATCTAGATTGAAATCCTCACACGATTTTCTCTTACTGCAACTCTCAAGTTAACATCATTCTCACCCATTAAACTATTTTCCCCAAAAATGAATTTTCTTACAACTTTTCTTTCAGTCTCCATCTACTTCCCACCAACTTGGTTGTTTTAGCAGGTAATACATTCTACGTCTAATTTACACTAACTTGGAAATACTCCCCAAATCCTTTCAGCACATTTCTAACTGCATCTTCTTCCCAATAATTTAATACTACCCCACATAACTTTTCTCACGCTATGCATTTTCTTACCACATTGTACCACTTATTCATAAGCATTCATTTAAATATCTCTCTAGAGACAATTACAGTTTTATTGAAAGTATTTCTTATTCTCAATGTTAAACAAAAATTTTTGTAAACCTGATATAACCTACAACTTTACAGAATAGACTTTTGAAGATTTGAAATTTTCTAGAAAACGGCATTACCTACTATTCTTTTTAATTTAGAATGTTAAAGGAATATTTCTTTCATTTGATAGTATATATAGAACATGGATTTTTCATTCCGGGAAATATAAGACATTAGCTCAGTGGTTAGTGCACTGGACTCTACACGGAGATTCTGGGTTCGAAACCAGCTGTTTGATTTTAGATTTTCTCTTTCTAGAAGCTACTTAAAGCTCACTGTCCGGTGATGAGCAATGTTGTCCGTAACGAGAGAACACTGCCCGGAGGCCAGCAGTACAGTGGAAAAAGCTCCAGGCGCCAATGACCTTAGATAGTGACGCGACTTAATTGAAGTATCAGTATAAACTAACTGTTTAAAACGGTAAGGAATGATGAACGACAAAAGGTACCCAAATCCGCAAGTACTCGGACATTTCATGTCAGCTCGTAATTTCTGTCTGTCAAAAACGATCGAAAAAGCACATGTATTTTATTTAAATTTGGTTACATGTCGTGTTTATGTTGGTTCAAAGTTCTTGTACACACTTCAGTGATATAACCAGCGGAGTGGCTTCTGCAGCCCATGCCTAAAAGTATACTTAATGCTGAAAAATTAGTATTATTTAATTCATTTCACTGAAGCAATGAAAAAAAGGTACTATTTACAGTGACAGAAACGAAACGGTACAAAGCAACTCGTACCTTTAGACTTTTAGTGCTTT
Organism: Rhodnius prolixus; assembly: GCF_049639745.1. Lineage (NCBI taxonomy): Eukaryota > Metazoa > Arthropoda > Insecta > Hemiptera > Reduviidae > Rhodnius > Rhodnius prolixus. The sequence goes on along the minus strand of NW_027411635.1, from coordinate 6,883,995 downwards.
TATTGAAAACGACATACTGCATTGGTTGCGGAGTCCTGTAGAACATGGATGTGTCTGGCATAGTAAGATTAGTTACAAATATTTAATGCTTATTTGAACATTTCTAATAAGACCTTTGACATTATTAATATTTAGAGAATCTTCAAACAGATATTTCAGGAGAAAACTCATAATCGGAAATCAGTCCGATTACAATATCTTATTCTTACGAAGATTAAAAAACAGAAAAAGTGAAACATACCTTTTCCCACTTGAAGAATATATGACTAGGTTGCGCAGTATAAGTGCAGCTGTTAATCGGATACTCTTTGTGACAGGACCTTCATTGTCATCCTATAACAAATAATGAATGATTTTCTGACAAAGACAAATACAAAACACACATCATGCGCTAAGACTACTTTTTTGGAATTTTAAGACCACCAAAACTTGTATTTCCGATAAAACACAACTTCGAAATTCTGTTACGACTGTAATACTTTCTCTTACTAAAAATAAGAAAAATTAATAAAACTGTGTGTTTAGCAGAAAAATACGTAGTCTAATAATTCAGATAACTGAATTCAGGTAACTGAATTTTTATACTCACTTCGCGGCACAAGTTAGTTTTTGAGGGAAATGTGTGGAATCTGAATGAGCTCGTCAATAAGTACGGAGATGATGTCAGTCTCTCCTCAGGAAGTGAATTAGCAGAAAATTTATCTAATGGAACGCTAAGAAATTGGCTAACTGAAGGAAAATTAGTCGAGCGGAGGTTAAAGCAAAAGAAAAAAAAAGGCAGAGGGATCACCAGGAAAACGAACCCTTTTTCATCGAATGCAGGACTCAAAAGCCTCAACATCAACTAAGGGAACCGAATTGGCAAAATGAGAATAAATCTGAACTAGGTAACAACTTTATAACAATCATGGCGTACAATATAACGGGTTTGAAAAGTAAAGGAGACCTTTTTTGTTCTTTAATTTACTTAGAAGTTATGATATAATTTTGTTATATGAAACCTTTCTAGAAGAAAATGATATAGCTAGGTATGAGACTATTTTAAAGATTTTCACATACATGTTATTCCAGCAATAAGGCAAACTATTTATGGCAGGGCAAAAGGCGGTTGTATTTATGGGTTTAAAAGGTCAAATAATATTGCAAAAATATGAAGTTTTATTTAATTAAATAATACTAGTAATAATTGTACGGTAATTAAAATAGAACATAATGAAACAAATATTATTGTAATTCCAGTCTACATTAGCTGTAATGATTGGTCAACTGATTTTGAAAATTTGAAAAATTTATTTTGTGATTTTCAATTCGATAGTAGTTATATTGTAATGGGTGATAGCAATGTACGGATAGCGGATGCTCAGGTAATACAATCCGAATTAAATTGTTGTAATAATAACGTAAATAGAGTGCGTAGATCAAAAGATAAAATTTTAAATAAAAAAGGAATACAGTGGTTAGAATTTTGTGAGGATTTGGATCTAATAGTTTTGAATGGAAGGACAGAGGGTGATGGGGAGGGAGAATTAACCTTTCTAGGAGCCATGGGTTCGTCTGTAAACGATCTATGTTATGTCAGTGTTTCAATTTTGCCTTAAATTGAAAATTTTGTAGTTTTGGAAGAGAAATATTCTGATCACTGCCCGATTACTCTCAAAATTAATGTATACAATCAATTTGTAAATGAATTATCAATTATTTCTAATTTGTAAATGAATTATCAATTATTTCTCTTCTGCCTAAATTAATTTGGACATAAAATGATAACTTAAAATATAAGGAGAGGTTGGATGATGAGTTGAATAAAACAGTCGATTTAGATGGGGACTCACAGGAATCAATAATTACACTTTTGGATTGTATTAAGAGAGTGGCTTTCGTAACAAATAATACTTCTCTTTGTGTAGAAGTTTGTGAATCAAAAACAATCCTTATTTGAACTATTCAAGCATCCTCTAATCGTAATAATTACATTTTCTAATTCTAAATTCCCTTCTAGCATGATGTAACTCAAATAAAGGTTTCGGTATTTTTAATAAACACGTGCAGTGGAGGCAACTCTAGTGCACCACTTTGGAATTCTCCGCTTATTAAGTTCTGATAACGTCCCGCAACCATCAACTTGCTCCATTTGCATTTACTGCAAACCAAGTAAGTTCCAATAAAACTTGCCTTATACTCCAGAGCTAATTGTGAGTAGAAAGTTGAATCGGGTCTCACAACCTTTGAAAATCAAATGTGCAAAATAGTGCCTAAAATAATAAAAATATTAAATGTTTAGTAGAAGTAACTAAGAAAACGTTATACAGGGGATGGATTTAAAATTATTCGAATGGAATATGCTGTGTCGGAGTTGTAAAAACTGTCACAGCAGATAAGTTACTGATTATTTATTAATGTAATTATTTATTCCTTAAAATTCATAAAGTTTGAACTGTGAATTCATTCACGCTGCCAGAAACACGCTAACAGTTCAGTTGACGATATTATAACATGAATAAAAGATTATGGATTAAGTAAAAGCACTTGTTTCTTTTTAAGCATCCAACTGAGGTGTGGGTATCATATTTGTACAAATCGAATTCCCCCTAAAATGAATCTAGAAGTGGGTTAAAGGTTTTTTTTTTGTCCAATCTTTAGAAACAGAATGCTGTAGGGAACATACTATGGATATAATCACTAAATTCATTTGTCACTGCAAGATAGGTTCTACTTCTGCACAAAAGAATTAATAAGAAATAACAAGCCACAAAGAAAGCGAATTCTCACGGAAACTCTAAAAATGCAAGACAAGTAGTTACCGATTTAATTAAAGGTTTTAATTTTCTTGTTTAGCTTTTTAAATACAGGCTAGCGTTTCTTGCCACTTCAAAATGTCTTCTCAATATCAAAGCTTAATTTGCTTTCATGTTTATTACTTATGTTGCAGTGGTTGTATACATGCGCAGCAAACTTTGCAGGAATCATTACCTATACTAGCGCTAAATGCGGCTGTTATTTGAACTCCATAACTGAGCAAATTTTATATTATATTTTTTTAAAGAATGTATCAAATTGATACTGAACATGTGAGAAATGTAGATAGCAAGCACTCATTTCTTTTTATCAGCCCACTGAATATTACCGATCAAATTGCATAGCCTACATTTTTTTAGAACTAACATCTCTTACTTAAAAAATAATATTCAATACAAAGCATTTCGTTATTAGCATAAGTATACTGGAAGTACAATCAATTTATAAGGAACAGATCGCTGATCGAATAAGAACCTGATAAATCAAACACTGATGACAGATGAAAACCCGAAACCGGTTCTACAAATAAATATAAAAAACATGCGTGCCACTACGGATAAAATTGTCAGTAACAAAATATTTACAACCAAAGTAAATGATAGAGGATAAGGAGATTATAATAAGCGTAGGGAAAATAGTGACTCATGGAAGTTGGGGTATCTACAAACTTGAACACTGGAAGAGTGTGCGGGCGAGTCCATCGCCCGTACGTTTGTTGGAGAGCCGATTTTTTTTAAGGATCCTTGTTTTATTTTGACACTTAATCATTCCTATTTTGTGCAGCTATTCTCTAAAAACTTGGAAAATTGGAACTCTTAAAAACTTTACATTCTAAAACTTTTGCTTTGCCTCCAAATTTAATCCTGGTTTCCAGTAATCAATGGGGTAGTATATTCACAAAATGAAATGACGACGAACATTGGAGGGATGTTTAAGGTTGTACTGTCCTCTCCTAATATTAATTTATGTGGCCGAACTATACATTTTTACTGACTTAAGGCCCTTTAGGGGGATGTTTGAGGCTACAATACTAGTAGTATACATGTGATAGATTACTACACATACAATGAACGATGAAATTATCTCAAATCATGAGCGTATTTCTGGTAGAGCCCAATTTTGAAGATATGACAATATTCTTAAGACAGTAAAAAATAGTAACTCGGTAAAAAAAAGAAAGACAAAAAGAAAAAAAAAAGAAAAAGTAAATTCCGAATATATAAAAAGGCAATCTAGTCGAAAAAATTAAAAATTTGCAACAAATAACTACACTCGCACAAACTGACCAAACAAATCAACAGAAATATTAAAAAGCTTCACTGACGTAAACCTAAAATACGTTATTTATATTTTTAAACTAAAAAAAAAAAAAAAAAAAAAAAAAAAAAATACAGCGTGCTAAAGTGAAGTGATAGACAATAATTTGAAATAACACACATCATGCAAAATTTAGAAGGATTTACCTGTTCTATCGGAACCGTTGCAGGGGTAGTACCTGGTTTTGCTGCCCTTTGCTGTTGCAAATAAGGGCACAATTAACGCTTGTTTGAAAGCAATGTTTTATAAATGAGAGAGAAATGTTATAAATTATACAAATTTCAACTAGGTGACTCAAAAAAGGGAAGGAAGGTTTGCTACGCGCAATCCTGCGAGACTTGCTCGCCGGAATCCTGGTTTCCACGTGCGAACAGGCAGTGCCGCGTTCAGATTAAAAAGAAGTACTGATCAGGTAGACGAAACTTTAATTAAAATTTTTCATTTAACACATTAAACAATATTCCAGTACTACAATACTTCTTTGCTTCTTTACTTCACACCGCAACGCTATCGTGACAGCCCAGATTCTGTCTGAATCAATGAGAGAAAACAAATAGTGTAGATTCCAAAATCATTGCAGACAGAGTGATTTCATAACTCTTTTCGCCAATGAAATGAGAAACGAATTTATTTGGTAAAAACCAGAGACTCATATGGATTGTAGGTGCCGTATTCATTTTGTTTTATCGCTCAATACTTGATGTACTACTCTCTACAATCCATGATGGTCAACTGTGATTAAGGGTCACTGAAAGTCACTTTATAATCGTCCTTTAGGGACGAAATTTGAAGATCAAACGCAAAACAGGCAGTGCGAGTGAGCTCTGAAACATGAGAAGTGTGATTTCGCTTTTAGACTCCCCGCTCTGCTTTATGTACTTTGCACTGCAAAGACATCAAGCACAAATAGAACACTGATCAGCTTTTCTTTTCACAGATGCGCCTCAATTCTGTTTATACTAATACGATTTCCGCTACCATTTATGCAGACTGCTTTTCCATATGTCTTGTTTGAGTAACGGAAATCAGTTATGTATGGTACTGCACCAAACCGTTTGTAATGTGCGGATGATTTCGTTAGATGTTCACCAATTTTGACGCTCTAAAATGAACAGATCACCATAGGAAAGCAACAAGATGGGAAAAAGTGACTGTACCTCAATACTCAACGGGTTCGACCAGTTTCTCACCCATTCATTTTTTTTTATATAAGTACATAGAAGCACAGAGACTAACCTGTAATTCTTTGGGATTGACAAATTCCAGAGCATGCCTCTTAATAGCATGGAAGGCTGCATTAGGCGCATAGCCGGGGTGCGGTGCTGCGGGAACTGGCGCCGGGATCTCACTGCGTCCTGTCACCTTTAATTGTTTCCGTCGGACTGCCATCATCTTCATCACCTATTCACAACAATGGAAATCCGATTGAATATATTTTTACTGCTTCGAAATAAACTTTCTAATAAACAAATAATAAATTTACATCAGCATTGCAGTGTTTATCGTAAAGATGAGTCATCAGGGAGAATCTCTTTCGCTTCATCGCGTCGCACCTTTCCCACAGACACTGTATTTCCTGGCTTCCTTGCGGGCAGTGTGCCTCACAGGCATGCATGTAAACTTCATTGCCTGATCTGAAGTTTCTGTAATATGTATGTAATTATTTACTTTTGTTTATGAATGTTCTATTAATGCCATATTCTTTTACCTCGGATGAATTACAGAAACACACGTTTAAATTATTAAGTTATACAGCTATTCAAATCCATTCAATTTCTGAACGCTAATTTTAGAAAAGAGTCTATAACTAACTTTACCTCACCTCAAGAACGTCCAAAAAAAAAAAATTCCCTGAAAAGTATTTTGTCAGATCGTGTCTACGTACATCTAGAAACTTTAATGAAAATAGTTAGTGGGCAGTGAGCTATCACAAGGCAAAAGAAATCCATTCAATAAAAAGGGTGTATTAAAACGTTGGCAAAGAATTAAGTACAAAAAGGATATTTTTAGAACTTGCCATAAAAACCTCCAAATCTTTACACACACAATGTGTTGTATCAGCACTAATTATGTGCAACAAAAAGTGGCTAAGACTGAATGTTGTCAAGTTTCATTAGTGCTGCAGATTAGTATTTGTAAGTCTAAGTCCACTGACTCTAGTACCAGATTGTCACAAAGCTTGTCAAGTTTACCTTAATAGAACTGCTTTGAGTTTTTTCTCCTAACTTCTAGTTTTTTAATCGTAATAGAAGCACTCGTTATCGAATATTCTACTCTAGGTAACTTACCTGTCACTAGATTGCTTATATTCTAATTGTAGAGTATTGCTCATCGTTTTTAGTGACTGATTTATTAATAAAAAGGGAAGAAAGAATAATGTCAATTTCAGTCATTATTTTTTATTTTTTGTTAAGCTTTCGAGCTGTGGACCAGGTCATTTTCAGGACTGAGGAACATATTTTACAGTAACCGAATTATAATGCACTTACAATAATTTGATAAAAAAAAAAATAGTTTACCAAAAATTAATTACTTTATGTTTTGACAATTACAATATTTTTACATTGTTATTTGTAAGGTTGGTGTGTGTAACACCATACTCAAAAAGATATAAAAAGACAGGATAGAAAACTCACCAACCTTACATATTACACCGTAAAAATATTGTAATTATGAATAGTACAAAGTTCTTAATTTTTTTGTATCAAATTAATGTAGGTGCATTATAATTCGGTTACTGTAAAATATGTTCCTCAGTCCTGAAAATGACCTGGTCCACAGCTCGAAAGCTTAACAAAAAATAAAAAATAATGACTGAAATTGGCAATAATCTTTCTTCACTTATATTATTGTATAATATTATATCTAATTTGATAATCTAAAGTAATTACCTCATGCATCCCCTCCATTCGCATAAGAAATGGCCCTGACTTTCATTGGGTATTTTAATAAAATTATGTGATGGTAGAGACATAGAATTTGTTGCAGACGTAGTTGCAGTGCTCGGTACTGCGCTATGCACAGCACCCACTTTGGGAGGAGTTATTATTGAGACTGGGGTGGCACATGGAGCAGGGATTGCCGGCATTGCAACGTTTCCCATTGAGGAGTTCCCCACAATTCCAGTACCACTACTAGGAGCTGCCAACACAGTCTACAAAAAATAATTAGTTTTTTTAAATAAAAGTGCTTACAAAAAAAATAACAGTGTAAATACTCACACGTTTTTCTTTACCTGCAATTATTAAGGATATAACTTATACATTTTCTTCATACTCTAAATTTTTAAGTCAAATTTACTTCTTACTAACGTAATCCATATTGTAAAACCGTAAATTATACTGAAATGGCACTGAGGGGAAGCTTCTCCAAACCCCTCACCAAAATTGACATAAAATCACTTTTCTTAAAGATTATTGTGCAATTTTTTTTATAACTATTAAGAGCAATCTATGACTTCTAGAAATCTATAGACGCCATTTTTTATTATATTTCAAAAATATATAACAAAAATAATATCACTGATAATATCACCATGCAAGTTTTCTGAGTCGCCTCCGTTATGATTTGTGCGAAAATTCAAAATTTAAATCTATTAAAATTACCTATTACCTTAATTTCTTAATTTTATGTAAATATATTTTCTGAAAGTGAAAATGATTTCAACCTTCAGATTTTAGCGCTTTTTCTCTCTAGTAAATATAATTAATATATTAATTAAATTGGAAAATTATTTTACTTTCTTGAGATGGTGCGAAAAGTGAATTTGATGAGGCAGACTTTGATGTGTTGTAGACTGTGTGGTATTGCCAGCTGAAGTAGTAGCCGCCGTATTGTGGTTGACTGTGACCGTCTGTCCTAACCTTTGCATCACGACTTTACCAGCACTAGTGGGAGTGCTGCCAGTGGGCACACTCTGTGGCTGTAGGATGATTATAGTCTTTGCACCAGTGCCTTGCTGTTGAGTTGTCTGAGCTAAAAGCACTGTTTGAGCTCCGTGCTGTGAAAACAAGCAATAAATCTGGTGTGAACACTTACACCCTTTCTCTTTCTATCATTATTCTTGAGGTTTTCATAAAGTAAGTCTTATCTACAGTAATACATAAGCTTCGGAAGACTACATTTTTGTTAAAACGCTTTACTTAATACCTACATATTGATTATGTTGTGCGTGTTAGCACTATAAAACAGGCCGTAGTACTTCAAGTTTTAAATTACTAAGTGGAATTTGCAGTTTCGAAGATATAATAAATAAAGATTATCGAAACTTTTTTGGGCAAAAAATAATAAATCTAATCTGGAAAACTCATTTTGGTCAACCGAATTTCTTGAAACTTGGAATTTCAAGAATATTATTCAGGTAGTAGTTGTGTACTTGGTACTGATATGGTACCTTCGAAGGTTGCTCCAGATATAAATTATCCGAGAACCTAATTTTTGAGGAACTTGATTCAAAAATTCAGCAAGAACGCAAACTTTTCCATTAGTATTCAAATTTTAAAACAAGTACAATAGTTTCTCACACTAAGCTGAGTAAATGTCGTTTGAACCCTGATAGGAACCTCATTTTGTATTCTCAAACCAAAGGCGAATCACTAGACGAACGAACCTACACGCTTGAGGACATACTTCCTCAGAGAACAGTATATCGTAAAATAAATGTAGCTTAGGTGCATTCAGCGCTGTATGATTATAAAACGTTGAGACGTTGTTACCTGCACTAAGGTTGTCTGTGGTTGGGCGACCACATAGTGCTGCCCACCGACTACCACCCTTTGAGTTAAACCTGCGCCCGTCGTGACCAGGATCTGTCGGGTATGCTGGGCTGTTGTCGGCGACTGCATCACTACCTGACCCTGAACCATTCCAGCGGTCATTCCACTTTGGGTGGCAGTCACACCGCCCACACTGGAAACAGTCATGGCCAACTCTTCAACAGGCTCGTCTTCAAGCGCATCCGCTGCTAGCGCTGCGTAAAGGTTAGCTGCTGACGACGATACGTTTCCTGTAATTAACATATCCATAAAGATGGGAATTAAAAAATGTTTACATTTTTTGCGAATTTATCCATGAGAATTTTTTTCCATTTAAAACGCACCATTCGCTAATAACTTTTTAGGAAAGCGGAATTTCGAAAAAACCCACGAAGTAAACTATATGTTTTTTTGGTCTAGTTTTCAAATTTTCCACTCTCGACGCTGTATCTTTATTTTTGGCGGAGTTACGGCTAAAAACCCGATTGGGGTTTCGTAAGGACCACTGGTTTTGACTATGATTATGAAAACAACATAAAAAACTGTGAAAAATGACGTTGGTCCCGTTTCGATATCTCTAATATTTGTTGAGATATTTAAGATCAAAGTTACAATTTTATCTATTCGTGATCGGTTTTCAATATTAATTTTCCACCAGAAATACACGTTTTGGGAGCTCTTCTGACTGCAAAAACTAAAAATAATAATCGAAGATTTAAAAAAATGTAGAGTTGCAGAATGGTTGAGGGTGAATCAGGATAAATTTGTTTTATCATCAAATAAAAGCAACCATCACACCATGTTAATGTACTACGTGTGCAAGACTTCTTGACCTATGATTACGGTAAGAATATCTTGCCATGGAGGGGCGGGTGTTGGTCTAGGGTCAACAGCGTGGCTTTGTAAGTGGAAGATCCCCAGTTCGAATCCCGCTTATGACTACATTTTATTTAAGAAAGTATTATGATGCATTAAGTATTATGAATGACTGCATACGCAGGATTCGAACTGGGGATCTCCCACAATTCTCCAACAACAGCACGCAGTTTCTAAATAAAATAATCACGGAACTGTAAATAAATAAATAAAATTAAAATATAAAAATAAAATATTATGGTACAACACGAAAGTATTTTATAATATATTTCGTTTTCCTTCAATCTAAGAAATTATCATGGATGTAGAGGCAATAAGAATATCATTGTTCAATAGCAACAAGCTCTTAAGCCACTTATAGTCTTTAAAAACAGAAGCATCAAATCACCGTTGTTAGTATACGTAACAGTGAATTCACCGAGTTGCGTTGATCCCAAATTAAAATTTAGTTAAAGGCAACCTAATGGAATCAATCGGCTAATCGGTGGTTTTCGCGGTACGAAATATGGGGAATTTGTTGCGAATCGGCCTTTGTCTATAAAACCTGGACACTGCATTGTTTACGTTTTTTTTTTAACTTTGTCAAAGAATGTTAACAAAAAACTTCTGTTTAGGGCTAAAAGTCCGGTCAGAAAAAAAAAAAAAAAAAAAAAAAAAAAAAACCTGGGTGCTACGAACGACAAAATTAACGGCAAAAGCTATCTGAGTACACGCGATTTATCTGTGAGTCACATAAGTAGTTCGCGACTTATTTACGATTTAAATGCGAGAAACACAAAAATAAAAGTTTGAGCACCACTGACTTATCTATCCACTAGAATCGGGCCTCCGTGAAAAAGTATAATATGCGCTTAGACCAAAACTGGGCCCATGGTGGACTACAGACCTAAATAAAATTTACAAAATACAATGTAATACAAAATGTACAAAATATATTGAAAAATACAATGTTGGAGAATAATAGGCCCCGTACGGCTATATAAAATATGTTGCTGAAAATTTATGTTAAGATCAAAGTGTTCAACGTATTTAAAAACGACTACCTGTTAAAATAATTTTGAAAATTTGAAAATGATAAAAGAAAAAAAACTGGACAAAACATGTTAAGCTAATTTTAATTAATAACGGTAAGTAGTTATTCTGAAAAACAAAAAAAAATGGCTGACACCCATACCACTAGATATATTAAAGCCACAATTATTGAGTCTAATTTTTAAAAAAAACTTGAGGCTGGGTGTTTATTGGAGAATCATACACTTCTACATTTTCACTAAACACTTCCAATATATTCTCCTCCCGCTGTAAGATCGAATAAGCCTAGGCTGATATAATAACATTTTTCGTAAAACTAATGAAATTATTGCATAAACGCAAAACGTTTCTTACCTAGTTAGAAAAAGTATAAAAAAAGTAAACTAGAAGTTTTGCAATTTAATACTGTACAGGTGATACTACTTCTATTTAATAAAGTATTATGTATTTATTTAGTTAGAACTCATTAAAGAGTGACATACCTTCTTCCGGAGGTTCTTTAGTCTTGACATCTCCATTTAGATGAACTTTTTTAGCCAGAGGAACATCATTCACCGCGCACGTGTTCGGTCTCTTGAGATCCTGATTGGAGGTAGCTGTCGTATTACTAAGAGTATTGTTCTGAGACTTCATGCTCATCGTCACGGCCCCGTTCATCTGCCCGGCCGCTGTCTGAGCACCAGAATGAACCAATTCCAGTCCCCGTTCAACTAATCGTAAAGCACCATTTAACGATGGAGGTTCTCGTCTTTCTATATTTTTCTCAAGAAGGTCAGCAAGCATTAGGCTTTTCGGTGTAAAATCTTTACTAGTTGTATCTCCTAGATCTAACGAGTTTGGAATACCATTTAACAGAAAACCATCTAATGAGCTTGAACCTGCAGAGTTAGCACCTTCTTCCCCAGCTATAACAAAATTAAAAACTATAAAAAAAAAAAAAGTACAAAGATAGACACAGAAGTGAAAAATTATGTAAGTGAAGTTAAAAAAAGTAGTAGCAACTACTTTCACAGTCACATCATGTGAAATTGGGAAGATTACCAGGAAACGACTTTCTCTTACACAATGAAACGGATTTGATAGTTTTATTGCTACACTTACCGAACCTCTACATTACATTCTATTCAGCGGGAAAAGCTATTTTGAATCCTATTTAATGTAAAAAAAGTTGAATCGCTCACCTGTTGTACCGCTGTTATCTCTATTGCCTGAACTTGAAGTATTACTTGAGGCTGTCTCTTCAGTGCTTACTGACAAAGTTTGGCAACTTTGGGTCACTCCTTTCGGCGGAAGTTTATTAGCAGAGCTTAATGGCGCGAGTGGAGGTGGCCTGCTTTGGTGATTCATCGCACACTTCACTATTACATTTGGGGCTGCAGTTTCCTCCAGCTTGTTCTGCAATTAAATGATTATATTAATAACTAATGATTACATAACTACTATATGTGATAACTGGAGCAAAATATAAGAAACAAAAATTGATTTGCAATTATACTTACAGGAACATCAGGCCTTAATCCATTAAGTTTGGAGTTCGGAATTGGCAGTTTAGTAGAACTAGTGTGATTCAACGACTTATCTTCAACCAACGGTCGTATTACAGAGTTCATGGGCACAGGACAACCAGAGGGATGCAATAGCCGGGCTTGTGGGCCTTGTCTAGGAATGACCTGCAATATTTTTAAGAAATCCAATAGGTCTAAAATATAAATTCAAAAACATCTGCTGTAAACACTCATAGTGTAACATAAATTGTCTAAACGCAGAATTTTTTTTTGTAAGGAAGTGGTACAATGTTGAAGAAAGAGATGCTATAAGAAAAGTTATGAGATAAAATAATGAATTAATGACTTTCTAATAAGAGGAAAAGCTAAACATAAATTGCGACTACAGTGCTTTCCATTAAGAACGGCAAGATAAATTGAGATTGCTTTACTTCCTCTTACGATGTAAGAGAAATTAAGCCGCGATTACAACCATTCCCCACCAGAGAAATTAAAGTGCGAATGTGGCGCGACTGCAACATTTTGCCTGAATAGGAGTAAGAATAGGCGCCACTGTAGCCGAGTGGTTAGAGACGAAACCTGCAAAGCTAGAACGTATTGGGGTACTGGGTTCGAATCTCGGTTTAGCCCTTGGATTTTATTTGATGTTTAATAAGAGAACTTTGTCGTAAAGTATGTTTGCTGATCGCTTCCGTCCACGACACCTAATTGGTAGATGGAAGTAAAGCCCGCCTGAAATATAGGTATTACTTTATTTTTCTACTTACTTTAAGGGTAGTAAGAATATGATGTCATGTCAAACTGAATTAGGGAACTAGTGCCCTATTTAACAAAATCAGGTAAAGATTTACAGAATTTTTAGTAGTAACAGTTATTAATTGGGGGCCTTACTTACGAAGAACATACTCTAGATTCAATGTGTTACGAAAATCCTGTAGATTCGAGACGCTATAAGGACCAACCTGGGAGTTTAGCTGTCTGTCCTTACTTGGATGTTAGATGCCATCCTTTTAAACCAATACGTGCAACGGACTTGCGCACTGGCTCCTCTATCTAAGGTGGCATACTGCCTCTACTGCCACTTTTAACTTTCTCTGAGATGCAGCCTTCACAGTGACATATTTTTCTGGGGGTAATTACCTGGCCTTAACAGATACTGAATGCCCTGAAGTCTCTATAATGTGTTTCACCTGATGTTTTAAGGTATTTATGACTAGTACAGGCCTGATGACGCGTGGGAAACTTAGCAGTATATCATTAAATTTCCGATCTTCTGTAGCTGAAATTATTGAGACCTCATATTGAAAAACTCAGCCCTCCGAGGTCAATCCAGTCTTCTTATAGATAAGTTGTCTTCCCTTTCGATCAACCATCAGGTCGTAATGAAATATGAAATCTGCCCGATAATTTGTTAAGGGAAATCAGATTTTACAATATTACAAGTAAAAGTGCGCTGGGATCGCATCTAGTATGAAGGAACCAGTACGGACCACGGCCCTTAAAAGTGGATCTCATGAATTGCTCTTTCACGGCTCCTACGCTGACTAGCTTTTCATCTGGAGTCTCACTCATGCTCGGAGGCTTACTAGAAGTAACTTTGCAATCTTCGACAGGTCGCAGTACGTCTTCTCAGCTAGTTTTTCTACATTAGTATAGCTAGCAGAAAATAAAATAGCCTGTTCGTTAGTGAGCCCAATATGTCTCCATAAAACACATCATTAGCCATAGACTCGCCCACTAATCACTTCATTTGCCGTAGAAGGTGTGAGGGTTTTTCATCAACTAATTTTCTACTGACGTTAGACATGTTAAGATATACTTAACGAAGTTTAAAAATATGTTACAAAAACATGCTTAAAAAGAATACAAATTTTAAACAGAATATAAAAAAAAGAATGCAATGATTAATGGTAACATAGAAAACAATTCCAAAGCGCAAAAGTAAACTTTTGTTTTATCGAAGATTAAAAACCACCTATTTTTTAAAACGTCAGCAGAATCATAAATGCTGGCCGAACTTTTAAATCGATTCTACGATCATATCTAATAACGATAAATGGTGCCCCCTTGTAGACGCCGTTATTACACACCCACTACAAGACTATAACTACCAATAACAATATTTTAAACAAAAAAAGTATGTTGATGGCAAATTGTAATTTATTATAACGTGTTTAAAAATTTAATTTACTCAATTTTTTCTCAATTTAGCCTCTTAATAGCCCAGAATGGGCGAAACCTAAGGATACTCTAATAAAGGATTAATATGAGACCAATAAAATTAGAGAATTATAACATTTTGTATATGAAGTTTAGAAGAAATCAGTAAATAGATTTCAATAAAAAGTACTTTAAAAATATCAGTCCAGTTAAATCGCCACTTAATTGATTTCATCAAAAAACATGGAATTCCAGTAATGCTTTTAATGCTCAGAGACATCAAGTCGTTGTCAGAAATGTAAATTGTTCTGGAGTACTTCAAAGGAATGCTTAAATTCGATACTATAACTAATATTTTACAAAATCATTACCTATTAGCAACTGCAAATTTGACGTTCAGGCCTTCTTGATGTTTATACCATTCTTCCAATTTACAATTTAAAATTAATACAATTTAAAACCCACAAAAACTAATATAAAATTCAGGTATTGTATTGATTGCATAGAGGTTATTCTCTGATGAACAGTGTTTCAGAGAGATAATATGTACTGTTAAAATGAGCAACAGAGGTATATGTATGCAGTTGCAGCACTGCCATACCTCTGTAACTTGAGGCCGTTATAGCCATTCATTCATGGAAATATTGCCTATATGAAATCCCTCAATGTTATTTAATTCTATTGCTGCCTCTCAAAGGCCTCCTAGAATTTTTGGAATTTTAAATTTTGCTAATAATATTTCCACTGTGAAACCCTTTTTTCCAATACATACATTTTTAAATTTGGAACTAGTTTTTTGATACATTAATCGATTAGTAGAATGTTAGGCTATCGTATATTTTTTTCTCATTTTAAAACTGAGGAATAGAGCATTTTTGGACTCTGAATAGAACTATGGTCAATTCGTAACTTTTTCTTTACAAAATCTAGGTTATATTTTGCCACATATTTCATAGTGACAATTATGAAATCGATATAATCAACCACCTTGTTAGAGTTACTAGTTATGAAGTCAGTGAGTTTAGTTTGTTTGCTTGTATGGATTTTCCACTTAGCCAGGAAACCAATTTAGTTAAGGAAGAAATTGAATGATTTTTTAAAATTTTATTTATATTTCCTAACATGCAGGATGGCACAGAGAGGATGCTCTGAAAATATCTGACAACCTAATAAAAAACTACAAATAATAGGATGCATTTCCAGCTCTGCACCGGTACAATCTACTACAGAACTAGCATTTGAATGGATAAAAATACATTCTTTAGTTGAATCGTTGAATGACAATACCGTTCAGCACTAAAGCCTAAAGCCTTTAATACTTAAATAATAATGGATTGAGGGAATTCCTTATTTCTCCAAAATACAAATTCAGATTTAAAACTGGGCATCAAAGAATGCAAAAGTGTTAACTTTTTTCAATAAAAAAATTTATTGCAAAGAAAGTGCAAATAAAATTTGGGAATGTCATACATTCCAAGCAAAATAGTAACTGAATATATGCATCTTTAAAATATTTCTCTAGTTTTAATTGTATTTGAAAATACTCCCGTATTTTCCAAATACTGCTTGACATTTTTTCAATTTAAGTTATTTTGTATATGGTCGCTACAGTTGTTACAGTCGAATTGATATATTAATGGGCCTGATTGTTGTAGGATATTATTTTTATTTTGCTATTATTAATTTTAAATGTGTATTATGTGCGGGTGAATGTTTTGTCGTTTTTAAAAATGTATTTATTTATAGTGCAATATTGTTCATTAGTTTTTGGTGACTGAATCATCGATTCAAAGGGAAGAAAAATTATTGCTAATTTCACCCATAATTTTTTATAATATATATCGAGTATATTAAAAGGCAGGAGAAAAAACATACCAATCTTTGTTGTAACAATGTAAAAAATATTGTAATTGTTTGTAGCACAAGCCTCGAGAATGATCAGTCCCTAGATCGAAAGCTTGAAACAAAAAATGATTGAAATTGGCAATAATTTTTTCCCTTTTGCTTTATTTATTGTTTATGATAGGTCTGTTGTGCAGGAGTTGGATGTATATAATTCCATTTACGTTTTATTTTGCGCTTACTTTAGTAGGCAGTGGAGAAACTTGAGCCGAGGGTTTTGGCGGTGCACTTAGCTGCGCTTTTAGAATTGGCGAAGGTGTGGTTGGTAAATTTTGTAAAATACCCGGCACAACTATTGAGCTTTTAGGAATCAGAGGTTTACTCCTCAGACTGATTCCCTCATAATGATGTTGAGTTACCTCACCTACTGTTACAGCTTTCGGACCCACAGTTCCTCCAAACACTGATCTGAAATACAATTGCAAGGAATCTAGAATTACATTAACAATCAAAATTTGGTGTCAATGCACTATCGATTTTTCAAAGATTATCAAAATTCTAACACAAATTTCCTTTTATTTTCGAATTTTTATCATCTTTGAGCTCGTCTTAAATAGTTTCATTTTACAAAATAAATAAATAGTTAAGGAAAAACCAGTTAAAATCATTTTCTTTGAAAAGAAGAAACCTAAAATTCTACCTCCTTTAGAATCTTTTCACTTCCTTATATTAATTCGATTTAAAATTGTTCAAAATTAAATAAATCAGACAAAAAGGTATCAAACGCAGCAAAATTAAAAACCACATTACCTGACACATCTGGGAAAATGTAAAGGTGCAATAACGCCTCGCCGGCCAATGCTAGCGCAATAGTTGATATACTGCTTGTAGAGTTCCGCTTGTTCCATGCTGCCTCCGTTCTGTGGCTCAAACGTACTACGCAGCCACGCTAAAGCAAATTGTTCATTTTCTTGGGCAACCTGCTGTGTAGCCAAGGCGGAATTAAGTGAAGTTGAAGTGCTTGCTGTAACTGTAACAAAATTAAGAAAGGACTAATTTTATAAAATTTTCTGGAATTGTTTAAACTAAACTACTAATTTTGGTTTATTATCGAGTATTGTACATCATTTTTTGTGACTGATTCAATTATAAGAAATAATATCGCCAATTTCAGTCATAATTTTGTAAATTTTTTCCAAGCTTTCAACCTACGGACTAGGTCATTTTCATGGGTTATGCTATAAACATTTATAACATTTTTAAAATTGTTATATCTAAGGCTGCTGTGTCATTTTTAATGAATCAGTCACCAGAAACGATGAATATTTTACAATATAAGACGAGAGCAAAACGACCCAACATTTTCACTGATATAAACAGACAGGATAGCAGACACGAACCTCTTAGATAAAACAATGTAAAAAAAAATATAATTGTTAATAGCATAAGCCTTGAAGATGACCTAGTCCCTAGGTCGAGAGCTTGTCCAAAAATTAAAAAATTAGGACTGAAATGGGCAGTACTCTTTCTTTCTCTAGTAGTTTATGCAACAGGTTAATAGAAGGGATATTTAATTTTTAATTCAATAGGCTTACATACATATACCACTTCATCTCTAATAGCGGTTTTTTACCACCAGCTACGTATATAACTGCAACAGTTTTGTGAAGAAATTTAGTCTTCCACCAGTAGGCAAGCTTTTTTTGTCCGTTCTCCAGTTTCGGATATTCATCCTACATAAATAAGTGGAAGTCATAATTTAGCAGTCGTTTAAAAAAGTTTTTATGCATATGAACGTAACAAATGTATTAACGCATGAATGTAACGCGGTCCACACACCTCGACTTTATGAAACTTATTGTAATCAAGTCGATTGGGTTTATTACGGTTGGATCATGATGCTGTTTTTGATTTTTAACAAACATTTAACATCTCACATTAGTATCTGAGGAAGCCTTGTCTCAGTGACATGAGCAGCTCTAAGAAATAATCCTGAGTTTAAAAACTGGATCCTCAAATAATAATAATAAGTTGAGGTAACTTCCAGCTCGTCATACAGAAAATGGAATTTATATATTTTTGCCTTTCCTTTACAGAAGTTTTAGCGCTATTGACAGTTAAATAACTCTCCGAACCAGTGAATTAGCTTTATCGTCTGAATATAAAAAAAAATTGATTAAAACACACACACGAATTTATCTTACTACAATTCTTAAAGTTCTAAATCTCATTAATATTATCCAAACTCGGAATATTTAAGCCACAATTAATCTCACTAACATTATACAATGTATCACAATTAAGTGAAATGTAACCTTACAGAAATGCGCACTCCAACCCCTTCCAGAAAACTATCGTAATTTTCTGGAAAAATTATGAAAGAAAAAGTTATAAATCAACGTGGGAGCAATAAAAGCACGAAGTTTTTAGAAAAACTTAGGAGCTATTTTCCAGAAAGTTAATAATCCGATGAGTAAAGGGGCACTTCTGGTTAGGAATTTTTTTTTTAACTCGATTTCAGCAATACATTTAACTCCTTAACAGTACACAAGAATAAGAGATAGGGCCGTCCAGAACAAAAATAACGGCGCTCTACCCATTCTCAAATCTACCCACCTCCTGGCTCAGGGGTACCCTTCGTCTTTTTTTTTAAAAAGTATAAGTTTTAGATTTACGTTTGTTATCACTTTACCATATATAAAAAAATCATAGGAGCCTTTTGTAAGTATTTTCTCCTGTGAGGAGTAAGGTAAAGTACGGTTAGGTTAAAGTAATTTATATCAAAATTTTGAACTATAGTTCTACAGCTTTACCTCTTTGCGAACAGGTTGGCGAGGTAGTGACAGCCACAGGAGCTGTAGTTACAGGTGTTTGCAGGGTTACAGGAGCTTGGTGATGAAGAGCTGTAGTAACCGGTGAGAGATTGGGTACTGGTATTGTCGCCACTATGGAGACTGGAACTGATGTCACATTTTGTGCAGTATAAGATGCTACTGTTGTAACAGTATTGCTGAAATTGCTAGTACTGTTCGTAAAAATGCTTGTAGAAAATGATGGAGTTCCAGAAGAACTTAGATCATTTCCAGAACTAAGTACAGTTCCAGAATTTATGACACTACCAGTCGTTATTACAGTTCCAGAATTTAAAACACTTCCAGTAGTTATTACACTAGCAGAATTTAATATACTAGCAGAAGTTATAACATTAGCAGAACTCATAACAGTAGCAGAACTTAGAACACCCCTATCTGACGTTGTAGTCTGCAAGGCTAAACCAGAAGTGGTGACTGGTGTGTTCTGTATTGGTGAACTATTGGTACTACTCGAGCTACTGATGGTTGTGCTACCACTGTTCCCAATTACTGTTTCAACCACTCTCATCTGAATGCACGCTCTGGGACCGTAACTCTGCGCCTAAATAAAACCAACGAAACAACCATAAACAACTATCCAGGCTTTTATATATATATATATATATAATTTAACAACAAAAACATAATAATTACCTCCACAGTAATAAGTGATACTAAGACATCAACTGCGCCTCGAACTCTGACAATTGAGTTGCAAGCTTTTTCACCAAGTGAACTGATAGCGTTCAGACACTCCAGAGTGCATATCAAAAGCATTATGTCGTGGAGACTGAGGAACGAACACACTCGGTCAAATACCTGTAATGATATATATATTTTATGATGTTTCGTAATTGGGAGTATAACAACAAACCAAAGCATTTTTACATAAACCATGTTTACATAAATCAAACCGGTCTAGGCGTTGGATTTTATTCATGGGTTTGCATGAGAAATTTATAGTAAAGTTTGTTTGCTGGTCGCCTCCGTCTACGACACCTAATTTAGTAGTTTGACATGTAGCCCGCATGAAAAAATAGGCATTACTATATTACACTACATGCTTTACAAAAGCTCAGAACAGCAATGGTTTCAAAAATTTAAAAGTCGTTATTCGACCATAAAAATTAAAGTTCAGGACGACCATCACTTGCTTTGATGAGACTTTACGAGAACCTTTAAATACAAGTTCCACCATTAGTAATCGTAAATTAAAAAGAAGTTTTATTAAATAAAGAAAGGTGCATCAGTTAAATAATGAAGCTACCCGATACCCAGATGCGGTAAATAAGAATGAAGCACATGACAAGAAAAGTAGCGTTAAATTAACAACCATTCTGCAGACTATTGCAGAGAATAGCCAGGAATCACTTAACTTCAATAGACCAATCTTTTTCACTTTCCATGGCGAGATTAGGAGTTTCATTGGGCGAAAAATCACTAGAGGTCACCCAGCAACTAAAACCAGATATGGGAGATCCGTGCATCAACCAAAAATAAATAAATAAATAATTTTCCGAACAAATTAATTAATTTAGAAAAAACTTGTAAGAAGTAGTTTATTTAATTGCATAAATTTAATGTTGTAGCTGCGAGATCTGCAAAGCTAATTATGCATTGTGGTACTGGGTTCGATTCCCGGACTTGGCCTTGGATTTTATTTAATGGTTAAATGAGAAATAGTAAAGTACGTTTGCTAGTCGCCTCCGTCCACGACACCTAGTAAATGGTAGTTGGACGTTAAGCCCCTCCTGAAAAAATAAGCGATTACTTTACTTTTTTTTACTTTTGAATGTTGTAGCTTCATTCTGTTTTGTTCATAATTTCGCACCATTTTACTCAATTTTCAAAGTTCAAATTTTAAATTTTGAAAAATACGCTTACCCAAGAAGGATGATTTGATATCTTTTCTGATAAATGAAAAACTAACATCCACCTACCTAATGGTACTATGTTTGTACATACTTTTATAGATAATTGAATTTAGTTTTGTCTACTTTATAACTGTCTGATCCTCTCTTTTTTATAAAAATAAACAGTCACAGTCACTCTATGTTTATCAGGAAAACATAATTTTTCATTTTATTTACCGTTTTGTACATAATACATGACAAAACTTAGGTTGAAAAATCAGTAATACTGAATGTCAAAACAAGAAATGTGAGAAGGTCATACGGAATTACTCGGCAATTTCATTTTATAAATTAGCTCAAATGCAAGGAGCTTAGAATCGACATAGATTTTTTTTTTTAAACAGTTTTAGATAGAATGAAACTAGACGAAAGAAATCGTATTTTTCGCAAAAGAGAGATTAAGGAAAGGTGCTCACTCAGTTAATAAAAGTTTAAAAAAAATTAAATAAAATAATGAAGGACGTAAGTATTGTTCCATAAATCTTCAATAAATATTATTAATCTTATTATCATTAATCACTATTCAATGTTACTTGAATAATTGATTAACTTAATTTTTTCTTTCTACTCTCATTCGAATAAACTGTATTTTAATCTTACAGATAGTACCATGTAACGATATAAAAATTTGATGTTTAATAACACTATCATAAACGCTCAGCGTTCTATTTATAGGACAGTGATTATGTTGCATTCCATAAGAATTAAATTTTTTAAATCTCCTGAAGTGTTAAAGTTAACTGCCTTCTAATAAATATTAATTGCAGAGGTGAGAATGACCGTAAGGTCTAAACATTTTGTACGCGTTTCTGACGTGAATAATCAAATATCTATATTGTCGGTAGTAAATACACTCCTGAATGTAAGAATTACTAAATGAGGTGCCTAATCACGTTTTAGATAAATCCTGATTTTTTGTTTATAAAAGTTGAAAAAATAAATATATTAGGCGCTAATAAATAATTTACAACATTGTTACATATATACCTCCTGATTCAGATTACTAAGTAGAACATGTTCATTGGAATCAGCCTGTGCAAGCTTGTTTAACACATCGAGTGAACTCATTATCACAGCTCGGTCATCTGAAAGGAGACCCTTCGTCGTAAGTAACAGTAGATCGTACAGTAAAGGTGAGTTGGTCGGTAAATCTGAGGCAATATTGCTCAACATGTCCCAACCCATCTGGGAAAGACCATTCCATCTTGAGGAGCAGCACAGCATTGCAAACCTGCCAATAAGAGAAAACTTTTAAGAAATTAATCCACACTAAGAAAAGTCAGTTTATTAATACGTAAATATAAATACTACTCGTACCTAATGAATGTGATATCACGAGCCATAAAAGGAGCGTTTTCTGGTGTAAACGATAGATTCCTTAATATAGTGGCAATCTGAGTCACTCTCTGGCCAACATATTCATTCGTACCCAAAGAGCGTCCAAGGCAAAATAAGTTTGTGTCAGATAATTCAGTATTAAGTTCGTATTTTTTGCCTAATCCCTGTGTAAATAAGAATGGAAACGGTTAAAGATAAATTAAGATAAAATTTCATGACGATAAAAATCAGGTGAAAACACACATGAATTCTCTTGTGGTATTTTTCTAAGTTCTAATTCAAACATCAGTTAATAACTACGAAATGGAATAATTTTGACATGCTTAAAATTGTCGAAATAAAATACGAGTAGATTTAGTGTTCTTGGTATTGAGGAGTGAGAATTAACAAAGCATAGGTAAATAAATAATGTGGCAAACATACAATAGTTCATTCCAAAGTATTCAAATAATAATAATAATAATAATAATAATAATAATAATAATAATAATAATAATAATAATAATAATAATAATAATAATAATAATAATAATAAAAGTAGAATTGAGTTACACTCTTATATTTCTATCTCAGAAATGTGAGTAAAGAAAACTATCTAGGTAGTAATTGACTTCTTTATTTTTATTGCTTCTCCAAGAACAAATGGTGCCGTATGCCACTATGTTACAAGCCCAAAAGGG
The DNA here is from genome assembly GCF_049639745.1 of Rhodnius prolixus. Lineage (NCBI taxonomy): Eukaryota > Metazoa > Arthropoda > Insecta > Hemiptera > Reduviidae > Rhodnius > Rhodnius prolixus. The sequence goes on along the minus strand of NW_027411635.1, from coordinate 6,860,930 downwards.
TAAAAAGGGCACAATAAATCTTGAACGTTGCAAAGCATCGTTATTACCCTCCCCCCCAAATAATTCGTTACCGAACTAATTGAGACATATTTCTCCACTTCACGTTAAAGCACAAGCAACTATTTTTTTATAAACTTCAATACGATATAATGTCCTCCGATTTTCTTAGATAAAAAAATTAAAGGCAATACCTTTACTGCACTTACAACGAGATTTTCGCTCATTAAAATATTTGTATTTACTTTATGATTTTCAATTTATTATTTCTTTTGTTTAAGTGCACCTCTTGTGCTTGTCTTGAATACTGAAATAAAAAAAAAGTCTAGTCACGATCCCAGGCGCCTCATGTGTGATGCAATTTGCGAAATTAATAGTTGCTTATCTAAGTTCTATAAATGTAGCCTGAACAAAGCCCCATGGAAACTAACGATATGCCATGACAAAGTACGTCTGGCTCTTGGGCAAATTTTCAACTCAGAATTGTTAAGGTCGCAGTTTCCTTGTGATCTCTCCCAAGCCATCGAAGTATAGCCCTGTAGACAAAAATTTAGCTGTCTGCTTAAAATTGAAACTCACCTCAGTAGTTCTGTCAGAACTAATAACGGTTTCATTAGTCAACTTGAGCGTTTCCTGGTCCAGTATGACATCTCGCCAAAATGAGTGCATGGCTTGCCGTCGATCCTTGCCGTAAAGCTCAAAAAACAACTCTTTCAAGCTCGCTGAATTAAAACCAAAAATTGAAGTTATAAAATACTAGAATATTCAAGTTGGTCTCATTCAATTGTTTATGCTAACAGAAGATACTGAGAGGCAACTACAACCCTTTTAGGCCGCAGTGGTTTTTGCTTTAGAAGCCTATCATTGTATAGAATTTAATTTTTTTTTTTTTTTAAACTAATGTTAAGAGAAAAAATAAAAAAATTGTTTTGCATAAAGTGTGAGAGAAATTATGTAATAAGCATGGTATATCTCTTTAAAAAAACCTTTTTAATGTTAACAATTAAAATAAAAGACGTGCTAAGTACTATTTCTGATAACAGCTTATATTAAGTTTAAAACACAAAATAATCGGCATCACAAACTGTTTAAGTTCTTGAGAGGTATTGTAACATAATTAATACTAATAGTATGGATAAATAGTCGTCGATGCGCCAAAAAAAAAAAAAAAAAAAAAAAATAGCATGGATAGGTAAGGGATTAGCTCAGTGGTTAGCGAATACTGGATTCCAACGCGGAGATCCCGGAAGTCAGAAAAATTCTGTATCCTCAAATATGACAAAATAATTATAAAAGATAATACCAACTCTAGTGACAATTACTCCGAGTGACCAACCTAAACGCCTATTATCTAACTCCCCGATAGACAAAGGGTCTGCTCTGTTGATAATGAAGTGAAAAGGGGAATTTATCTGAAGAAAAAAAGACCGGAACAATTTCCAGTAAATCCTGTACAAAACTTCAGCAATATAAATATATCTCTCGATCATCGGGAGATTTAGTATCTGATGTAGAGAATGGTGATAAGGGAAATGATAAAAAGATTTATGATAAAAGTTATTATGCAGCAATTAAGTAATGAAGCTTTACGGATGTTCTAGCACATAATATAAAAAACCTCAAAAAAATAAAAATATATATTTATATAAAAGTTTCATTCATTTCTTATATTCAAAAATTGATTTTATTTTTTTTTTTTATTGAAACTTTATTCAAAATTGTGAAAATATATTTGGAGACAATCAATTAGCATGGATCCCCCGCACCAAAAGACTCAGCTATGAGAAGAGTCATCAAGCCGTCATCTATAAGGGATAAAATCAAATGACAACTATGGAAACTGTACTTTAGAGTAGACTTTTCCCTAGAATTCTTTAAAAGATTAATTAAAATCAGAAAAATAGGAAAAGAGATGTAAGGGTTTGAAAATTGAAAGAATTACAAAACTTCCAAAATTTAACCTCAATAACTATTGTCATATTATAACTAAAACATTGCTGCTTACACTAGCTATAGAGCAGACTTTTCTCTACAATTCAGTAAAGGATTCATTAACAATATGAAGAGAGATATAGAGGTTTGAAATCTGAACGATTTACAAAACCTGCAAAATTTAACCTTCTATATCTCATTAACTTTAATCACTAAAGAATTGCTATTTATACCAGTTATAGGGCAAACATTTCTCTACACTTCGGTAATAAAATCATTAAAATTTGAACAATACAAAAGAGATAAAAAAGGTTTAAAATTTGAACAATTTCAAAAACCACCAAAATTAAATCTGATATATCTAATTAACTATTGTCACTAACAAATTGCAATTTAAACCAGTTATAGAGCAAATTTTTCTCTACATTTCGGTAAAGAAATAATCGAAATCTGATAAATATGAAAAGAGATATAAACATTTGAAATTTGAAAACCTCCAAAATTTAACCTAAAATACATCGGTTAACTATTATCTCTAGAACATTGCAATTTGTACCAGCTGTACAGCTAATTTTTCTCTACAATTCGGTAAAGAATTAATTGAAATTGGACAAATACAAAAACAGATACAAACGTTTGAAATTTGAATGAATTCGAAACTAATTTGAAAACGTCCAAAATTTAATCATGATTCTCACGAACTATTATCACAAGAACATTGCGATTTATAATACTTATACATCTAACTTTTCTCTTCATTTTGGTAAAGAAATCCTTGAAGTCTGATATATACAAAAAGAGATACAAAATTTTGAAATTTGAATGAATTCGAAACGAATTTGAAAACGTCTAAAATTTAACCTTCTATATCTTTAACTATTACGCCTAAAAGCTTGCCATTTATACCTGTTAAAGAGCAAACTATCCTCTACAATTCGGTAAAGAAATCAATGAAATCTGAACTGTTCAAACTGTGTTTAAAATTTGAGCAAATTTGAAAACTCATATCCAAAACATCAAAATTTTAACCTTCTACATCTGACTAGCTAACATAACTAGAATATTGCGATTTATCACAGTTATAGAGCAAATCTTTCTCTACACTTTCGTAATGAAATCGAAAGAATTGAAAATTTATTTAACTTTCAAGCCGCTTGCCCTGCAATGGCGGAATTAATTGAAAATTCTTTAATTTCTCTGTTCTCACCACAGATAATAATAATTTATGTTCGGTTTATTTATGTTGGAATGAACAAAGAAAAAAGTAGATTTATTCGCAATAAAGACATCAATATTTGCTTTTTAAAAGCAACAACATCCAAGGGTGCTCTCGTTTCAGACCACTCTGTCGACCGCCGGACAGTGAGCTGTAAGATGTTCCTTTGAAAAGAAAGACTACAGGGATTTCCACGTGAGAGCCAGTAGGCGGCTAACCGTTGAGCTAATAGTCTCTCCATTACCATTATTGTTATATTATACAGTACTAAATCTTATATTTTACATCTAAGCATAATTAAATATAATAAATATTCAAAACTAATAGTGGAGTAGAGCTTACTTTCTCTGAACACTGCAGCGTGTGCCAACAAGTAGTGTAGAATGCGAGGATGTTTCTCTAGTTTAAGACAATGTTTGCCCTCGTTGGACAGTACAGTACAAACGTTGATTGCAAAATCCTGTTCATTCGGTAAGGGTGAAATTAATGATAGGGCTAGCTTATCGTACTCACTTTCACGATACAGTTCCACTGCGAGACCGTTGTAATCTCGAAGAGATTCTGTTTTAAACAACATAATATTAGACACTTTTTTTTTTTTACTTAAGTTATTAAACTTAAAATTTATAGGATTTTAAAAAGAATAAAAAAAAAAAAAGAGTGAAATACTTTCTCTTACTCCGTTTTTTTTTTCAAATTTAGTTAAAAGTAAACGTCTTCTTAGTGGCGATTATCTGTTATGGTAATAGCCTTCTATATATCCGTGTGGGCTTTCATACTTTCCTTTCATAGCGAAAGTACGAAGAAGAAATCTGAACGAAGCCAATGAAAAAATAAATACAACCGTGCACAAACGTTAGGCAATTATAAGTACGATTTAGTTAAACCCACATTCAGTAAAATTCAGATCAGAAATATGGATTGAAAGTTATTTTGACCTAAAAAAAAAAATTTTCAACTTCCGAAAAGTTGAAATAAAAAGAAGTTGAAAAAAGTGTTGCTCATTTTTTATTATTTTATATTTGAATTTTTGGGGAAGAAAGACATAAAATGATTACTACTGGCTGAAAACGATAACCCCAAGGTTAGACGGGGATCTAAAAAAAAAGTGAGCAATTTTTTCTTTGTAATTCGCCTCTACGTCTAGCGACGCAAAATTAAAAGTATCCCTATTGATTAAAAAAAAAAAATGTTACCATTGAAAGTATGTTGAGCATGATTGTATGACAATGGGACAGAATGCAGGGCTCTGGCCGACCATCTTCTGTGTCTGGAGTCTTCGTCATCATCACCTCCTCGCTCACCAATCTCTCCAAGGAAATGCAATTTTTCGTACCTGTCCAAATATCTGTAACAACAAATATACCTACTTACATGAACAGGTTCAAACTATATAGTATATATATTCACTTGGCCAAAAACGTTAGGGAAAACCACAGCGGACGGCCACCAAAACTGCATTTCATTTACAAACGGCAAATTCTTAAAAGGATTTAAGAAGAACCAGTAAGGCCGTAATGAATTAGTCAAAACTTATAACACAACTATCGAGTAAGTGTAATAACACAGACTGTTTGAAATAAGTTACGTGAATTTAATTATCATGGAAGAAGTCGAGTTCCAAAGAAGAAGCCATTTATTAGTAAATAAATCGTAAACGCCCATTGTATTTCACAAAAAAACACTTGACAAAACCTCCTGCTTTCTGGAACTCTAATGATATTTTTGGACTAGTCGAAATTTTATGTTTTTGGTTCTGCTGGTCGGGTAAACAAAAAATGAAGGTAAGAAATATAAGTGAATAATATAAAGCCCACTGTCAAATTTGGAGGAGGCAGTGTTACGGTCTAGAGGGCATGAAGACTAAAGTAGTCGGTGAGCTGCATCTAACTAATGGTGACATGAATCATTACATGTACATTAATATATAAAGAGAAAATTTAAGCGAGAGTGCGGAAAAATTAGGATTGCAGGAACATTTGTCTTCCAACAAGATAACGACCCTGAATATGCTGCATTAAGAACTCAGTAATGGCTAATGCACCTTGAAGCCTCCTAACCCCTTTGCCTAAATCTCATAGAGCACCAATGAGATGAACTCAATCGCCGAATAAGAAAATGAGGGATACCAACCGAGAAGAATTAAAAATGGTTGATCTGGAAGAATGGATTAAAATTCCTGGAAAAATTACATTAAAGTTAGTAAAGAGCTCATTTGTTTGAAATAAGTGAAAAAGAAGGCGCTACAATTTTTTTTTTTAATGATTTAAGGCGCGTCAACATCTGGGTTTATTGGCGCCCGGAGTTTTTTTAAGTGCACTGCCGGCCTCCGGAGTATATGCAATACTTTTTCTGGAAAATCAGCAGTGAGCAATTCGAAAAAGTGTTGTACACTGACGGTTTCAACAGAGCTATGGGACTGCAATATCTATACTGAACAGAAAATACATACAAATTTGCCTACTGTCGACAAGAGATATGTTGTTGCAGAACTATGTGCTACTTATATAGCACTAAGTACACCAAAAACAATTCGGCGAAACTGCATATTTTCAGAATCTATTATTACTATCAATCATTACTATCCCTAAAGCTTCAACTCTTCAAAGCCTTATAATAAAAATTATAAATTTTCTTTAAAATCTGATGGTAATAACATAAAAATAATAATAAAATTAATTTACTTCTTGGGAAAATAGATACAATTCAAAACAATAAGAACACGATGATTACACGTTTAAACAGTGTTGCCAATAAGTGTTCAAATTTTATATTTCTATTTTATTGTGGGAGGTATTTTAGACACAATAAAAACTAAAAAAAAAAAATAATAAAAAAAAAATTTCCTATTTTTCGCTTCTTAATTTTTATTCTAATTTTGAAATAAGCCGATTAATTTATTAATCAAACTCTATTAACTGGGCCCAAGGAGGTATCAATGGTTTTGAAATGCTAGGCAACCATTTTTCGTATTTCGTATAGATAATACAAAGAGGTTAATTCAAATTCAAAACTACTAACTGAATAATTGAAAATATTTATATTGCCATCTGCTTTTGGAACCATATATCGGTACTGCTTTTAGAATTAAATATTAGTACTGCTTTTGGAACCATATATTAGTATTGGTTTTGGAACTATATATCAGAACTGCTTTTGGAACCATATATTAGTAAGTTTAAATACATTCACTTGCTACTTTAAGTTTTCTAATAATAATTTTATTTACAGAAAAAAATACAACAAATAACATAATTGGAATTTTAAACATGGCATAAGTCATTTGCTAGATTTTACTGATTATTACATTATACTAATTATTTTTTGAATAACAGCAAGCATTAAATTTTTTAATAACTCTTGAACCGTTCGATAAATATGCATCAAAGTTCAAACATGCAAACAGTTTTTTATTAAACTAATTGCCCAAAATTACACTTTTACATATTAATATACTCAATAAATTTTATTTTATTTTTGCGGAGAACTGAAGCACACGGCCTTTGTTACCATTTTAAATTAAGTGTTGTGTTTGCTTTATTTAGTAAACGTATATTTATATTTATATTATTATTATTATTATATCATTATTCTTCTTCTCCTTTTTTTTTTTGTTTAAAACTTGCAAAACATAATGAAAACTAAATCTTAATAAACCTAAACTCAAATGCAAAAATTCCAGCGAAAAAACAAAAACTTATTTCTTATACATATGTATACGTACTTGAATTATAAACAAATAATTAGCAAAGATCCGCTAACCAGTCAAATCTAACGCGCCCGGAATGACTTGTCCATCAATAGTGCACAGGACATTTGACCAGTTAAAATTTTCATAATTCCTGCTTTTGACAGGTAACGCTTACATAGGTGGAAAAAAAAGTCCATTTAACCAATAAAGAAGTTTTCTTATTTTAAACCAAGCCACATTTTCAACTATCTACGAATGTCTTATGTTTAAAAATACTTCATAATAAAGTTTAGTCTACGATGAGTGTTTTTTCATACAACGTGGTTCCTCATAGTCACTGCAATTATGTAGCTTTTTTTGGAAACATGATTTTGTACTAACATACATACCTATATCGAAGTTGAAACTAAAGTACAGGATTTAAATCACTGCAAAGACAACAAATAGTAGTAAAGAGGAATTTAACACTGGCAGAAAGATGGTTAGTTATAATCAAGAAAAATGGCTCTATTTTATGCACTAAAAAAAAAAAATCAGAAGAAGTGATCTAAAGAAAATATTTTTTTAAATAAACATGCCAACAGGTTTTTAAAACTGACTAATTAGTAAAGTTGGTCTTCTTCTCTGGTCCATAATCAATAGTTTGTTCGAATTGCCCTTATCGACTTCCACATGGCGATCTTGATCAGCGAATGGTATAAGGGGTAAAGAAATACCTATTTTTTCAGCCGGACTTTGCGTCCAAATACCAAATTATATGTGGTAGACGAAGGCGGATGGCAAACGTATTTCATAAAAAAGTTCTTAACCATTAAATAAAATTCAAGCCCAAACTTCTTGCATATTGTGGCGGCTGCTTCTTTATTAATTGATCAAATAACATTATTAACAATTCTCATTTGTTTTAGACTGATTTGTGATTCAAGTTTTAATTTTTATTTTTAATTTACATATTAATCTTTCCAGTTGGGTTATGAATATCTTTTCTATTTAATATTTCTATCATTGGTATCACTAGATCATTAATTAGTTACCAGTAATTATTCTAATTATATAAATGTAATCAATTTTTATCATTGATATTTTTTGTTGCATTCTGTTTTGTAAGTAAAGCACAACTATTATTTTTTCAACTTAGAGAAGAAGATATTTAAAGTTCACTGCGATTTGGAATAATTATGGTTTCCCTAAGAATTAAAAAAAAATAATGAAAAAGTTTCCCGGTTTGAAATAAACGTTATAAGCCAGGAGGAAGATTTGCTTCTATACTTTCTCCCTTAACTCACTAGAGTTGTCGGTATTGGCAATTCCACAAATCAGTAGGATGTTCTTTCTCTGTACACTAGTTATTTCTTTTGTAATATACATGTTTATTTTTTACAGAGATGAAATTTTTTTCCTTCATTGTGGAGATGATGTTTCTAATGATGTGGTTTCTGATAATACTAATTTTAAAAAAATATCGAAGATTTACAGCTGTGTTCATAGCATAATTGAACTAATCAGAAAAAGGTAAGCAAATTGTATTTATTGGGAAATTCTATGAATTTTATGACGAAATTCCGAGTTTGAAAAATTATAATTAATCGGACATGAGACTTTTCTGAATTTTTTTTTTTGTGATTGTCTAGATAAATAAATCAACAACGCTAACGACACGTAAATAGGCCCGCCATTTTCGTTAATCCAGTTTTTCAAAAACTATTCGTTCGGGAGATTTTGTTTAAATAACTAGGAGTACAGCAGTGCGACCAAATAGATCTATTGCACCGCCAGGCGAGACTTAGATAAAATCAATCACTCACCTAGGCTTTCTAGCTAACGAAGTTTTACAGAAAATGGAGGGGAATTGGTAGTCAGGGATAACCATTTCCTGGAGTCCACACTTCCTTTTCCAATAATACTTATGTAGATATTCTCATAAGACTCCCAAATTAAAGAATGGAGGATATTAGAGAAATGCGCTTTCTATTGTGGCTATATTCTTTACCTGGTTACTAACCAGACTCTCTGGAGAAGCTTCTGAAAGCTTCTGGATAACCACTCCTTGATTCTGTCCACCCTCTTCTCCAATACCAATACCAAAATGTTCTTGTTGGTTGCTTCAAATTAAGAGCACCAAGGGCTCTAGGGAAGTTTTAAGAAATTTTTTTTGGGGTAGGAGGATCTAGGTTTCTCTAAGCAGTGTTTTATTAATGTGAATCCAAATAAATATGAGTTTTTTTTCGTAATTTGAGGTTCGAGTCCATTCGATGCAGCTAAGATGTTCTATTCCTAGAAGCCTCAACAGCGCACTACCGTGGTGAACAGTGCACTCTGTAACGAGAAAAAGTTGTCGACAGCCCGACAATAGAATGCTTCTGTTAGGACAGTGCACTAAGAACTTTCTCACCACAAAGTAAATGCGCATAAAATTATACTTTCTTTCTTCTTTTTTTTTTCTTGTTAATTATTTATTTATCCAAAAGGAAGATTATTGCCAATTTCAGTTATAATTTTTTATTTATTTTGTTGCCCTGTTTTCAACCTACAGACTTAGTCACCTCCCGAGCTTACCTAAAGTCTAAACACAGTTACCTGAGATAGATCTGTTTGATTGCAACTCCCCCGTTCACACAGTGTTTGGGAATGTTGAACTCTGCCAATATCTGGTCCCATTCGTTCCTGCTGTTTACCTGAAATAGTAAAGTAGTATATAAGTATCTTTCTAGAAGTATATATGTTTCATAAGCTTTTAATACTGGGTCACTCTGCTTGTAAGAGGACGTTTAAAGATCCAATCAAATTTTCGTAATTCAGTTTTTACGAAATTATGCAGCATGTAAGGTTGAATTGGCCTTATTAAAGACACCATTTCATTTGAGATAAATCATTATACAAAACATGGTTCAATTCTCATCTTTTTTGATAAAGCAGCCATTATATAATTTTTTATTCCGTTTAATGGGCTTTTTCCCATTAAAATAACTCGGAACACCTCAGGGGATAAGAAATGGGTCAAATTCCATTACAACAACCAGAAAACATTTAATTTTCCATGTGATGATCTCATGTTGATTATAAATGTAAAACATTGTATCATTTTAACAGCTTAAGTTTAAACAAATGTAACGATTTTCAAAATGCTTTACCCATACTTTCTATTTCTTATTAAGCTGTCAAATTCTTGAAAAAACCATACATTAATGCTCTTCAAATCTATTCGCTACTTTTATCTTTTATGCTGCATGATCATCTTCCCCTAAAAGCCGCCTCACCTTACCTTTCTTCTTATTACTTGCATTTATTTAAATAAATAATAATAATAATTACCTTGACCCATCCACCACGGCCGGTTACTAAATTGTAAAGTAGATATAAATCAATCTCATGGCCATTAATTTTAGGACTTCTTCTAGAGGGAGTTCTGAAAATGAACAAAAATATTAACTTTAATCTATTTTGTAGCGGTTGTTTCATTCGCGAAAGGAAGAAAAATTATTCTTATTATTATTATTGCCTTTCAGTCATTACTATTAATTGATCTGGATCCAAGTTTTGGATCTGGATCATCTTTAGGACTTTAAAACATAATTATCATAGCTTTCAAAAATAATTTTCACAGTTTATTACATTTAAGCTTAAACAATATGTCACTCGAAATTATTTAAATGAAAGAACAACTATAAAAGAATAAAGTTGAAAATTCAGATATAGTTTCAAAGAGCGAAAGATTGGTTAAAAATAAAAATAAAAAAGGCAGTAGAATAAATAATTTATTCAAGTATTTGAGGTGAGATATGATAATGTAAAGGTGAGAGCTCAGCATGCATGGTTGGCATGAGAATGCTTCTGTGGTATAAAATTAACTTTAAAGGTTTTAAAAAAACAATTTTGTACGCCATAATAGAGTCAAACATGATAAGAAGCATTAACGCAGAAAAAAAAACCACTTTAATGCTACTTAAATAACCCTTGAGAAAAATAGAGAATATTTGAGAGGAAGTGAACTAACAATAACAAATTGAGAAAAATTTATTATGTAGTTGTACAGTACAAATGTAAATGGGAGTTACTGCGGTTAGCGTAAAGAGTTACAGAGTTAAGAGCCAAACAATTACAGCGTGTAAGAGTTTGCAGGCACTCTGAACCTAAACAAATGCATACACCAACTATCTCTGCAGCCTGTGTATTATGCGGGTAATGGAACAGCAGCATAGGTAGATATCCAAGTTATAACCGTACATCCCATCAAGATCCCAGTAGAAGCGGATAGGCCATTTCCTCTACAGGGAGACAGCCTTGGAAAGCCAAGGTTTAGGATAATGTGGCCAGCTTGATCCAGAAATCTTAAACAAAAAATCTGGTGTGATACACTAACATGACTTTTTCTTTCTACTATTCTCAAGATTCTAACTTACAAATCTTCATTCATATTTCGAAAATTTGAGTCATACTAAATTATCAAATTCTTATACGACCATCCTCCCAGACAGTTATAATTACCAACATCATACGTCGGTAAAACCGTACATTTCACTAGAATGTAACCTTCCAGGAAGCCTACCCCAGCCCTTCTACAAGAACTGCCCTAAAACTAACTTTCTAATTTTTTAAAATCCTAAAAAAATAGAAAAGTGCTTCAGTAATTGGCCGATTTAAAAAAAAACCTTCAAGTGGCGTCCCGCAAGCTCCTAAGCGAAATATTAAATTTGAACTTTCTGTTTCAAATTAATGTCTTCTTTTTTAAACTAAGGTGGGTGGATACATATATTTTTTTAAAAAAAGCGAGTGAGAGACCAATTAGTTAAAATCATTTTTTTGACTCAGGGGACATACAAAAACTCAATCTGTACGATTACAATACCATCATTTACTTAATAGAGTAAATAGAAAACCAGTTGGTTGTTTCCAAAACATGTTAGAGCTAGTAGCACTGCTCTGGAAACACTATCAGCTGTGTACATGCAACTTTGATCACTGGCGTATCCGATGCCTAATCGCGATATTGTCTTTCTGTACAGTGTTGTGTGCACACATTTGTGTTGTAATGCTAGGTAATCCAGAAAAACTAGATTTCTAATGAAGCTGCTGGTCCACTTCTATTGAATCCCCTTCTAGGGGATGTACATCTGTAATGTAATATTCTAGAGAAATGGTTCCTTACAATCAATTAAAATAATTGATTTAAATAATTAATTATTGATTTACTGGTTGCTTCTTTCAATGAGTTTGTGACAACTGTGTTTCACTTCATTGAACAAAGGAGAAATAATTAAATAGACAATATTTAAGAACAAATATAGATAAAATGAAAATGAGAATGAATATAAAATTCAAATTATTACAATTTTTGTTACTATTAACTTTATCACATATGGGATGACCTATTTTCTCATCAAAAAGAAAACTTATGTAGTTTCGTACATAGCTGAAGATTGGGATCTGAATAATTTTGCTGAGTAGCACTTAACAGACCTCATCGCTCCTTACGGAAATATAACTTTTTGCCCTACACTCGGAGTGCATTATTGGCTTTTATTTTGGTCTCCCATCGGGCAACGAAGCTCCCTCTACTTTGTTAGCTTTTTCTTTATATATCCTATGGAACAAAGGAATTTATCCTATCGAGGCCAGAGAATTTTGACTGTCATTTATCTGTACCAAACTACTAAGTAAAATTTCAAAAGTATAATTTAAAATATTTTACCAATGCTATACTTCATCAAATTATATTGTTGATTTAACTAAATTATTAATGAACATCTCTCAAACACTGCATAACAATTTCTGTTATAAAAAAAAAGTTGTAAAAGCTCTTGATAAAGAGGAGGAACAAGTGTGTATCTCAAATTTAGAACAACAATAAAGTCTTTGTTTAGACAGCAAATTTATTTACTTTCATTTTTCAGTATTTGAATTCTATTAGTGCATTTCATCAAAAGATTCTTTGTGTTTCCGAAGTGTAGAGAAGCAATAATGGATTCTCAATTCTCCATCCTTAAATACGTTTCAGAAGAAGGGCAATGGTACCCTAAGCGTACAGAGAACAATGTGAAATTTGATTTAAAAAAAGACTGGCTTTAATAATTGAAGCCTGACCATTTTAATAAATTTTTGAAATACACTGACCATGTCAAAAAAACCTCATCATAATTTAAGTCCTGACAATTTACTCATCAATTTGAACTTTTCGCTATTGACAAAATTGAGTCTTCTACTGAAAATATGGAACTTTTATACAGAGAGCGTTTTATTCTTATTTACAAGGGTCATTTGAAAAGTCCGTGCAAAAATAAAAACTACTTAATTTTTTGGGGTAAACCTTTTTTATTTTTCAACATAGTCTCCTTTTAGGCTTATAAACTTCGTCCAACGCTGCTCTAGTTTGTTGATCCCTTCCGAATAATAGGATTTGTCCAAGTCTGAAAAATAGCCATTCGTTTCTGCAATCACCTCCTCGTTTGAATAAAATATTTTTCCCGCCAGCCATTTCTTCATATTGGGGAACAAATAGTAGTCCGAGGGAGCCAAGTTTGGAGAATAGGGGGGGGGATGTGAAACGAGTTGGAACCCTATTTCCATTAATTTTGCGACCACAACTGCTGAGGTGTGAGCTGGTGCGTTGTCGTGATGGAAAAGGACTTTTTTGTGGGCCAATCGTGGGCGTTTTTCTTGCAGCTCGGTTTTCAAACGGTCCAATAACGATGAATAATATGCACCTGTAATAGTTTTACTCTTTTCCAGATAGTCGATGAGGATTATTCCTTGCGAATCCCAAAAGACAGTCGCCATAATCTTTCCGGCCGAAGGAACGGTCTTCGCCTTTTTTGGCGCAGATTCCCCCTTGGTAACCCATTGTTTAGATTGTTCTTTGGTCTCAGGAGTGTAGTGATGTATCCATGTTTCATCTACAGTGACGAAACGACGCTTAAAGTCCTGCGGATTCTTCTGGAACAACTGCAAACCGTCCTTGCAACACTTCACCCGATTTCGTTTTTGGTAAAGCGTGAACAACCGCGGCACCCATCTTGCGGATATCTTTGTCATGTCCAAATGTTGATGCAAAATATTATGTACCCGTTCATTCGAGATGCCCACAGCACTAGCAATCTCACGCACCTTCACTCTTCTGTCATCCATCACCATATCATGGATTTTATCAATGATTTCTGGAGTAGTAACCTCAACAGGGCGTCCAGAACGTTCAGCGTCACTTGTGCCCATATGGCCACTCCGAAAATTTTGAAACCACTTATAAACCGTTCTAATCGAAGGTGCAGAGTCACCATAATGTTTATCAAGCTTCTCTTTAGTCTCCTCAGGCGTTTTGCCTTTCATAAAGTAGTGTTTAATCAACACACGAAATTCTTTTTCGTCCATTTTTTGAAAATCACTCGACTTCCTCGATTCAAACGAATGCCAAACACAAAGTAATAAACCGATCTGGCTGAAACTTGGTGTGTGTTCTTCCAAGAGATGCTACTAACTAAACATAACCTCGATACGCGCCAGTGATGCTATCTCTCTGACTTTGCACGGACTTTTCAAACGACCCTCGTATATCTTTTATATTTCACCTATCTTTACTTTATCTATTAATTTTTTAAATCAAAGACATATTTTTGGAAATGTGGTTAGGTCCGCAGTGATGGATAATCTCTTTGATTCTATCCATTGTAGCACGCATGTTTACTGTATCCCTGACTGGTTTCGGATTTTCATCCATCTTTAGGAGTACACTAATCAGTTTGGTGTAGAGATTTCGGCTTCACTTATGTTTCTGACTCGCACTACACTTGTTGAGGTAGCATTGAACATTATTTTGGTTATTCCTTTTTTTTTTTTTTTGTTATATTTATTTAATTTTTATAAATGATTTAATACGCTCGGATACTAATAACATGGCAGGATAAGCGAGTCATTAAAAAAAAAATGTGTACAATGGTAAAATTAAGATGTACAAGTTGTGAGATGCAGAAATAGATGTTCATTCATAAAGAACTATTTTTAAAATAAAGTTATTAATGCAGTCCGAGGCATTAGGATACAATAACTATGTTCATGGCTCAAGCGTAACAATGGCCCGAATGCATAATTTATTATAAGGTCTCAAAAGTTTACTTAGAACCTTAAAAAAAAAGAAAAAATTTAAATAAGTGTATTTTTACTTTACAATTCTAAAATTGTTTTGCTCGTTTATCTAGTTTACAAATCAAAATAAAAGCCTTCTTTTATCAGAAACTTCAAAACATTTGTGAGGCAACTATTCTACATCTATCCGATACCCGGATCTATTTATGGAGCAAAAACCTCCGAACATCCCGTTTTTCATCCACTCCATAATTGTAAATAAATTTTATCTTTTATATATATATAAAATACAGAAAAAAAAATTATAAATATATATAAAAGATATGAAAGATTATTGTCAAAGTTGGTCGAATAAACTCGCACATTTCATCGCAAGTATTATTCGTTTGATTAATAAAAACTACTCACCCTTAAAAACGGGTTTTACAGAGTTCAAATAAGCCTGCGAGTTGCAGGGTCAAATGATGATGATAATATGAATTATTTCGGCAGCTTTTCGCGACCACTCTGACCTTCTAGTTGTGGCTGTTTATGGTTGAGTGAGACAGCCTAACTTAATAGAAAGATTGTGATGTAGGGATCTACTTTTTTTCTTGGCTCACATCACCTTTTTTGAATGTTTAGAACCAGACTTTAAGTAGTCTTATAAAAAAAAATGATGCATCCTCATTAATTTAGGAAGCTACGTTTGTGAAGATGACGCCGTTTTAAAAATAACTCAAAATTGCTTATACTTTTTAGAGCATTTCATAACCTAACACAAGCACAAACCAAAAGTAAAAGGAGTATCTCTGAAAAACAGCAACTATATTTATATTATCCTGACAAAAGAGATGGTATTTTTTGTTTCCTGAAATGGTTTATCTTAATTGCGCCTATGATGTCTTTTAAAATGTTACAGACCATTCCTAACATTCAAACTGTTTTTAAGCGTTTCCCTCTACAAAATTGACATTTAAATGATCAGGTTGCCATTACTGGATACCTTTGATTTAACATATTCAGTCATAAAATGATCGTTGCTTTGTTTCTCACAAGTTAAAAGATTTGAACTTCTACTTCCAACAAACTTACTAGATTGTAACAAAGATCAGGAAACAAAGATAGAAAGTGGAAACAAGATCAATCGTACTAATCAAAGATGTTTCCTCCTCTGGCTAATTCTTCAAAAGAGTTCTCCAAGAAACATTATGAAGAAATTGCCCCCTGAAACTACTAATATCCAAATTGGTAAAGGAATCAATCAGGGGTCTGGGCGATGTCAGTAAAAGACAATATCATTTTACTATGTTACGAAAAATCTACGGCCCGCTGTACATTGACAGTGAATGGAGGCTCCGAAAGAACGAAGACCTCAAGAAACTATACGGAGAACCCGACATAGTTTCTTGTATCACAAAAAAGGCAGGCTGAGGTGGCTCGGACATGTTGAACGGATGCCCCATCACCGAGTTCCTAAGAAAGTATTATATGGACACCCAGGGGGAGCGCAAGACGTAGAGGTCGTCCCAGGATAAGATGGTTGGATGACGTAGAAAGCGATCTGCGAAAGGTGGGTGTTAGAAGGTGGCGCCTAAAAGCCGAGGACAGGGAAGAGTGGCACTCTTTCTTGAATGAGGTCCAGGTCCTTCTGTAGGACTGCAACACCATGGGAAGAAGATCATATTACTATGATCCTTTAACTTACTCCGTCTTAAAGAAATACCGCTTTTCCAGATATTCACCCACTCGAATAACGCCTAAGGTAAATCAGGTTATCATCAGATACCTATGTCCGAGCTGATGTCGGGGAATAAGATGAGCGCTGTAAACCCAATTATTTGCAGTCGCGTTTAGCTAGGTTTTGTTATTCTGTCATGACGAAAAGCTATGCTGGAAGCCTCATAAAATATGTTGCCATGAATGGTTGCAATAAACGATCCATATGCTACATTACCAAGCACAAAACCTATGTAATTTTGTAAAAGACTTTTCATTGTCAGGCTGCTTGTCAACTTCGCAAAGAGATAGTAGAATTCCCAACGAAGTTTCAATCTTTTGATTGCACCGGTAATTTCCAGCAAGTCAAAGCTTTCAATGTTTTTACAGTCTAATGGATCTTGCACTCAATGCCCTCACCCAAAAAGTCATCGCAGTTTACACTAATCTAGGTTTTATAGACATAGAGTAAAACTATATCATCTAGGAAGCTTTACATGTACCTGTTGTACAAATTTCTGAAGATGGACGAACGAAAATTCAAGGAAGAGACAAAAATTTAAAAAACAACTAGCGCTATTACGGATAAATAGTCGAAATTTGATTAGACTTCCTGATACACACAAACACACACGGGGCTTAGCATAGCCGGCCTTTCTGTGTAGGTTACTACAGGTTTTCGATCCTGATCATTTGAGATGGCACAATTATTTTTTTAATAAATATTAATAGCAAATATCTTTTATATCGATTTTAAATCGAACAGATTGATTTCCTTTATTACTTCAAGATGAAACAGAGCACCAAAGATGGAAAATTGAAGGTTGTTTGTCTATCGCAGAAGTTCTTAACGTATTTTTGTTTTTCACTTCAATCCCTTTCATTTGCCATAAATACATACCCTTACTTAGTTCATTGCTAGTTCTAAATTTAACAGTATGTGTTTTAGAAATTGATTAAAAATTATTTTTGCGTAACTTCCTGCTACGGTATGCCACAAGAGACCTGCTGGGTGGCAAGTGGAGTAAGCTTAATACTATGGAATCTATGGAAAAGGCTTTGGCTATTTTAAGAATGGGTCCATTTTCAATGCGAAGGCTAAACTGTTAGAGAACAGTTTGTAAGAGTACAATGAATGAAAGGACTTAGGTCGCGTTATCCGAGTCTCCATAGGACTTCTTTCTTTAAAAAAAACTAGTTGCGCCCAAGAAAAGAAGAAAATCTGCTCGAATGTTACAGAGTGAATTATACAAGTTTCTGGTGTTGGAGACTGTACTCAGTTTGTGTAAATGGTTTTGTGCAACGGAACATATTTTATAGTTTGTTTTTTTTTAAGCAACTTTCAAAAAGTCGCGTAGATACTCGTGAACTCATTAATTTGAGAAATGAATTATGGCACAGGCGTTAGAGATAAGCGGAATTCCAATTTTTCAACTCAACGCAGTGAAGCATGAAGAGGGTCAAACAGAAGATTTCAGAACTTCTAAAAACGACTATTTAAAGTACTATCTTTGTTTACAGAATAAACTTTACTGGGAAAGTTGTTAATATATATTTGGATGAGTTTATACATAATAATTAATCAGGACTAAAATTGGGGAGAAAATATGTTTCTACCAAATATGGTTTATATTTATTAGCTAAAAATTTCGGACACTAGTGTGCCCTTCAGATGCTGAGATGGATGGTTTGAGTGGAGACATATCTAATTATATGTTTATCAACACTTCATTTTCAAAATCATGGAATGTAGTGTAAATAAACTCACTCATATCCTCTAACACAACCATCCATTTTCTGAAAATTGATTTTGTTAATCTATTTATTTTAATCGTTTTAAACCTTAAACACTTATTTAATCTTAATACAATTTTTAAATACTTGTATTGAATTTTTAAAAAAGTGCTTCCTTTATATTAATATAACAAGTTTTCCAAACTCAATTTTCTTTTATTCTATGTAGTAATTAAGCATACAATAAAAAAAATTATATTTACCCTCTAGTTTCATGGAAATGCAGTAAATCTCGTAGGAAACTTTCCTTTTCTTTGCCATATAGCAAAGGGGTTTTTTCCAAAATTTGGGCCATTTAAAAAAAAAATCAAAATAATGAAAATTAAAAACAAATTTCACTGAACAACAACTGTCCTCATTTAAACAAACTCCAGTAATTATTGTTTAAACACCGCAAGTTCCTTTAAATTATTTTAGTATAAATAAATCCATAGTTTCGGTCTAAAGGAATGCTTGTCATATTAGATAAACTTAGTGTAACAAAAATCACTAATTTCATGTTGAACTTGATACAACACAACTTTAAAACTATATTAGAAATGTTAAAAATCCCAATTACATATATGGCGTCCACAGTTTTTTTAAGAACATCTAGAAAATTCCACAGAATAAATTGTCCAATTCCATGTAAATATACAAGAATCCTTATCTTCCATCTTTAATAATTAAAAAAAAAAAAAATTGGGCGAAGGGTGCTTTTTAACACACTATTTTTTTTTCTGACCACATACACACACATTCACTGGTACTGTGTGTATTTAGTTACTTTTGAGCACTACACACACCCAAAACAACAAACCACTGCTTCGAAATAATAAAAAAAACTATAATAAAAAACAAAAAAATACACTTTACACACTTAACTTTTTATGACTCGGACAAGTTTCTATTTACTACCGCTATAAGCAGCACCTTTAAAATAAATCAAATGGAAAAAAAGTAATAATAAAGGCGTGTTTTGGCCATCTACCTAAGTAGATTGAGTATTGGATCCAAGTAATAAGTAGTGTTGTATAAACCAAATAGTTAACCAAAACCCATCAAAACGAGCTTGGTTGGAACAGATTGCCCAACAGCTGATGCAGTTTTGTCGACAGTAACCTTAAATACTATTGCTTAATGCTTAGACATACATAAGATGTATGAAACAGTAAAGCAGGACTTTTTTTCTACGCGTATTAATAATTCCAATTAACAGAACCATATTATCAAAATGATAAAAATATATAGGTTGGGAAATTTTTTGGATTATCATAGTCGACATTGGTAGAGCCCCCCTTCTTTAGCCGTATTTAAAGAAATCCCAATTAGTCTAATAAAAAAAAAATCTGGTGTAAACATGAATATGACTTTTCCTTTAATTCAGTTAACATAGTTCTAATTCGAATAGTACATAGGTTTTACCTATACATTTATTACCGATAGTTAGATCTAGAACTACTGTTGGAAAGTTGTTTTCAGATTAATTCCCTTAAGTGCATCTGGTTAGATGATGGAAGGCAGGGGTAGGCTTCCCGCTTAAATGCCACTTTCTGGTAACGCGTATGCATAGTACAACTCTTACTCAAGAAGGTTTAATTATGTACATAGGTTGGTTAAATTACCAGATTTAGAAAAAATTCCTTAGCCGAAACTAAATATACCCAACGGATTTTTTCCATTTTTGAGTTTTTTTCTAAAATTATTATCATTATTATATTTAATATCATTAATAAGGGGCGGGAGTTGGACTAGAGCGTGGCTTTGTAAGTGGGAAATTGTCAGTTCTAATTCCGCGTGACTACTTTTTATTTGTTAGAAAAAATGGTTTATAGTAGAGTATGAGCTCCCACCTATTGGTAGTTGGACGTTAAGCCCTGTCTGAAAAAATAGGCAATTACTTTACTTTTATTATTTCTGGCGCCTATAATGTTTTCTACATCTAGCGTACACATTACACATGCATATAAATCTATAAATTTTATTTCGAATTTTATTTTAGAGAAATTGGTTCTAGGATAGTTCTAGATGAGGTAAACATCCCTGTACTGTGTCATTTTTATAATGTACGGGCTTACGAACTGTGAATGGTTAATAAATTAAACATATTCCTTATAAGTTAGGATCATAGAGATCTGTAGTAAAAGAAGTTGAGTGAGTGTGCAGATAGGATTTTTTTTTAGTTTGCGAAACCATCTACTTATACTTGTGTTTGGAACCATTTTACATTAATTCATAAAAATCAATTATAATCTTAAACCAAAAACACCATTTCCAAATCCAAGAAAGGCTAGCCGCTATCTAAAACTAAATAAAACTCATTTTCCGAGAAAACGCACTGTTATAAACCAAAGTTAACCATGGTAGATGGCCAAAACTAGTATTGCTCATCAAAAAATTACGCGAACTAACCTGGATACATGAACTAGAACACAAACAAACCAAACTTACATTAGGTACTGAAAGTATAAAATAAAATTATTTTCTAGTGTTTGGTGGATACATATGAGGTCAACGCACAATTGCATCTGTTCATAAATCTCTTTTATTAAATAAAAAAAGTGCATGTTTTAGTTAAGGTTATAAACAGTGTATTTTGTTTATTATTTGAAAGTTATGAATTTATTATTGTGTGTGTACATGGCATTGACCTAATAAAGTACGTTTGGAAAATTGGGGGTTTAGTGACTCATTATGAATGGAAACTGAGATTATTTTATTATCAATATTAAAAAAAGAAGAATTTAAACAATGACATCCATTGGCGTTAGACAACAGAAATTGGAACAACAGGTATGTTTTTTATTTTCTGAGCTTTTTAGGATATATGTAAATTTCGTATTAGTGCTTGCTTAATTTTTCGCTGAAGTTAAGGAGACTTGCTAAGCAAATTATTATCACTCAAACGTTATTCTGTTCCAATGAGAGAACTGTTCAGACAGAGGATATCAAAATAATGTAAATACTATTTGCAACATTGTTATCATAATTTAAGCTGATTGATTCCAATTTTTATTTTGCCACAAGGTCGTAAATATTTTAACTGCAAAAAATGTACTTTCAACAACGACGTAGAATAGTGCGGCAGACTAATATAATAGATATAATGGTTCAGCGTCATAGGGTACTGTCTTTATAAGTACTTTCTTGTATTTAGGCGTTACCGTTGGGAGGGAGGAATTATACAGTAAAAGCTCCTTATTCGCGCTTCCTTCATTCGCGTTTTCACTATTCGCGGATTAAAAAAATGCGACCCAATTCCTATATTCGCGGAAGTACACTATGATAATAAAAGGATTCCAATAGGTATCCAACCCAATATCCTTTGTAAAAGCCGTCAAATGGACTAATAAAAAAAGTAAAATAGATCTTAGTATTACAACTTTGCCTAAAGTATGTTGTTAAATGATATCGCCGAGGACTTTGACATAAGCCGCCTTCGCCGCGATCGGTGTTTTTGAGAATGTAAACGCACAGAATGAAAGCAATTGTTCGTGATCCAGCAATAGAAAAAAATGGAAGTGGCGTTGTTATTATGGATCGAAGACTGCATCCAAAAAAAGGGTGCCTCTGAGTGGTCCAATGGTCCGGGAGAAGGCAAAGTATCTTTACGCTCATTTTAAAGAACCTGATGGTAGTTGTAGTGGCAAGTTCAAACTTTGACTGCAAACAAAAGCTTTTAAAAACTGCCAAGCAAGAGAAAATTACAAAATTCTTCAAACCATTGCCTAAGCCTTAAGATAATTAATCAAAATGTTCAAAAACTTCAATAAAATTGATTTTTTTATATATTAGTTTTTTTTTATTTTGTCACCTAGGAACGTATCCCCTATAATCCCATATAAATTACCATTCCGTATTCACGGTTTCTGTATTCGCGGCATATTTATGGAACATATACCCCGCGAATAAAGAGCTTTTACTGTACTTATTTGTGTAAGTTGTGGTGTTAGGTGTGTAATACAAATTTTATTTTATTTGGTTATTGTAAATTTATAACTGAGCTAACTTGTAACAGTGTAACATATTACTAAAATTTTCTAATTATAAAAACCATTATTAATTCACGTAGGCCCAATGAATTTAGTTTGATTCCAGACATTTCAGTAATATTTTTTAATGTTTAATTACTTCATTGTACAGAGGCAATTGTTAGAACAAAAGATGAAACAAAAGCGACAACACTTTGGAATGATACATGCCTCTGATCTGACAAGTGCTTCGTTAGTCAAGTCTCGTGGAACCCATCCATCATCCGCTTCGAGAGAACGGGAACTTCATGGTAATTGCCTTCCTTATACATGTTAGCTAGAAATAAGTGATGATGGTAATTATTTTTTTCATAACTTTAGGCTATGACGGTCCTCTGCAGTTCACGATGGTACACGGTAACCCAGACGCCAATGAAACACTTATTCCATTTCAAGATAATAATTCTCAAGATAGTGATGGTAAGTGGAAACAACTTTTCATATGAGAACCCTACGCCTTGTAGTAAGTGTTACACATTCATTTCTTCTGAAATGCATAATGGACTACAAAAACCAAATAAGAGGCTTTAGATAGTTCCACTTATTCTGTATATGGAAACCATTTCCTTATTCTATGAGGCTGCTTTTTCTAAAAGGCTGGGCCTTCAGCTTGGTCCGAATGCTTTTTTTATTTGTTTTGGCTTCCGAATAAACAACCCACAACAGAATAAAATAGAAGGAATGAGCCAAACGACTCGCAGTCACCGCGACCCTTAAGAATCTAGTAACAAGTCCTAATGTTAACAAGTGGCATTTTTGCCAGCTCAACTCAGTAAGGAGGTTCTAAAATCTCTAGAACACCCCCCGTTCATATTCAACTCGCAATTGAAGAAATCACGCTCAATTTGCGTCCGAGGATCCTGAGTGGCGTCTCTTCTTCAGTTAAAGTACTAGCAGTATCATACTGGCAGCAGCCAGTCCGATCACCAGACGCTAAAGAGCCCTTGACTCATGCGAGACATGATACATTCTTAGTGAGGGAAGTACTCCTTGGCCAGGCCCCATAGCCACTGCAAAATTTTGACTTGGGCTGATATAATCTGCCTAGAAATAACTTGATTGCCACTAATGAAGTTAATTGCTCTTTGACTATCGGTGTGAAGAATCCTATGGTTATCCCAGTTATCAGAATATCTCGTTTGTCAGGTAGTAATAGAAATAGAAATAGAAAAGA
Organism: Rhodnius prolixus; assembly: GCF_049639745.1. Taxonomy (NCBI): domain Eukaryota; kingdom Metazoa; phylum Arthropoda; class Insecta; order Hemiptera; family Reduviidae; genus Rhodnius; species Rhodnius prolixus. The sequence continues at coordinate 6,837,345 of NW_027411635.1, read as the reverse complement.
AATTTATTATTCTGGGACAATTGTCCCCTAAGAATAAATACAGGAACAAATAGAGGCCTTAACAGTTTGGCCTGTGATTATACAGAAATTAAATAAATAAATATTTACAAAAGTGAAAATATAATAAGTGAAAATGAAAGTAAAAATAAAATAATAAAACAGCAGAAATTAAGGAAATAAATTAAAACAATTAGAATTTCGGAGGAAGCTGAATAGAAAGTAGATAACTGAATAGACGGGATTTAAAAACGGATAGGGTAGGAGCATGGCGGACAGATGAAGGCAAGGAGTTCCAGAGAGAGGTAGCACGTATTAGGAAGGACTTGTCAAAGGATCAGGTACGGTGAGAGGGAATATAGAGATCAGATGAGCGAGATCTAGTGTTACGGGAATGGATGGAGGATTTAAACTTAAGGAGTTGAAAAATATAGGATATATCCTTTGAGACTGGATGACTTGAAAAAGGAAAGAAGCCAAAAAATATTGGCGGCGATAGACAGGAAAAAGCCACTTCAACTCATCGTAGCAGTGCGAAATGCGAGAGTCTCTGGAAATGCTGAAAATAAATCTTATGAAGCAGTTCATGAGGCGCTTAAGCTTAGTTTCAATATCACCAGAAAGACCGCCATACACTAAACAACCATAGTCGAAATGGGGGAATATAAGAGAGGAAACTAGGAGTTGCCGGGTCTTAATTGGAAAAAGGTGACGGGAACTATTAAACTGCTTAAGGATATGGATGGAACGACGAGAGATTTGGGAAACATGGTTTTTCCAGGATAGGTTTTGATCGAAAGTGATACCAAGGTTTTTCACAGAGGAACAATATTTTATTGGGGTATTGTAAAGGAAAAGATTAGGAAGAGGAGCCAATGATTTAAGGAGTGGGTTGGAGCCAATAACTATAGCTTTGGTCTTTTCTACATTCAGGGTAAGCTTATTGTTCGTGGCCCATGCTGAGATATTATTGAGGTCTTCTTGAAGTTTAAATACAGCTTCAAACAAATCCGACGGGGAAAAGGATAGGTAAATCTGAAAATCATCAGCATAGAGGTGATACTGGGAATGAGAGATGGAAAGAGGAAGGTCATTGATGTAAATTGAGAAGAGGGTGGGAGATAGGGAAGAACCTTGAGGTACACCGCGTGACAAAGGAAGAAGTGAAGAAGGATTACTATCAGGAGTGACAACGAATTGGGAACGATTAGACAGGAAGGATTGGAACCAACGGAGGGTGCTATTGGAAAAAGAGAGGGATTGTAGTTTAGATAGCAGGATATGATGGTCAACGGTATCAAAGGCTTTGGAGAAGTCTAGGAGTATAAGGATGGTAAGTTTTTGGTCGTCAATAGTCGTCTGCAAGTCATGGGTAATTTTCAAGAGTGCAGATTGAGTGGAATAAGAAGGACGAAAGCCAGATTGGAGTGGATTAAGGAGATTGTTTTGTTCGAGGTAATTAGAAAGCTGGGATTGCACTAAACGTTCAAAGGGTTTGGAGAAATTTGATAAAATAGAGATGGAACGAAAATCAATAGGAGAGGTGGGATTTGAGATTTTATTTAGAGGACGGACTAGGACTGTTTTCCAGCAGGATGGGAAAATAGAATTCTGAAGGGAGAAATTATAAATATGGTAGAGGACTGGCAATATCGCTGGGAGGCAGGCTTTAATTAATTTAACAGGAATGTTGTCAGGGCCATAGTCATTTGTACGGGATTTCAGAACTGAGGTTAGGAGATCTTCAGGAGTAATATGATGGAAAAAGAAATTGTTAGGATCAAAGGAGGGTAAAATGAGAGCAGGAACATTAGAAGAGGCATTGGTTAAGAAGGAAGTGAAGTGGACATTCAGGTCATCAGGAGATATTGAAATGGGGCAGGAGCGATTGGATTTACAGAGGGAAAGCTTACGAAGGATAGCCCATTTCGATTTGGAATCAGGAGCATTGGAGAGAGATAGGTAAATATGAAGGGATTTGGCTCGGCGGACAGAGGTCAGAGTAAGGTTACGCAGGAGCTTGTACAGAGAGTAGTCATGAGGAGAACGCGTGCGTCTAAACCTCCTCCTGGCTGCCTCTCTTCTCCTCATCATGTCCTTGAGCTCCGGTGTAAGCCAGGGTGCAGGAGGACGTCGAACATGACAGGTTTTAATGGGAGCATGGGAGTCTAAGATATTAAGGAGGTGATGTGTTAGGATTTCAACCTTGGTATCAATAGAGTCGGTATAAAATAAAGTTTCGAAAGGAAGGGTTTCAAGGTCAGTTTTTAATGGTTCAAAACAGAGGGAATCAAGATGGCGAAAGGAAAAGGTCCTAGGAACAAAAGGTGGGGTATGTAGATTATAAGTTATTTGAATGAGATCGTGAGTAGATAGGAAAGATACAGGGTGCTGCGACGAGGACAGAAGTTTATCTTGGGAATCTATAATGAAAAGGTCAAGCCAGGTATCGGAAGAATATGTGTGATGAGTAGGAAAGTAAGGAACTACATAAAGATTCAAGGAATAGAAAAGATTTGTAAGGTACAACATTTCAGTGGACTCGACAAGCAGATTGGAATTGAAGTCGCCAGCAAGGATTATATGAGAGTAAGCAGGGACGAGCTCAAAGAGGAGAGATTCAAAGGATAGGTCAAAAGGAACTCGAGGGGGACGGTAAACAACAACAAAAAGGAGGGGAGAAGAAGAAAGAGGAGAAGATATTTCGACAAACATATATTCAGGTTGGTGGGATTCGGAGGAAGGGGAATGAGCAAGGAGTCTAGCCTTCAGGCTATCATGGACAAAGAGACCCACACCTCCACCGGTACGGTCTTCTCTGTCACAACGCAAGAAGGTGAAATTAGGAATGGAAACTTGCGAGGAAGGAATGTAGGGTTTAAGCCAGGTTTTGGAAACTGCTATAATGTGATAGAAATTATCAAGGAAATACTGTAGGAATTCATCATAATGTGCAAGGAGGGATTGAGCGTTGACGTGGCAGGAGGTCAGGACATTAGTCATTTAGGGAGCAGGAAGGATATAAATCAAGAGGGAAAACTGCTGCTGTACAAAAAAGAAGTGTATCTTCCACTTGTTTAAAAAATGAAAAATTGAAAATGATAAAAAGAACATAATAATGACACCATTGTAAATAGAAAGGTTCAAAGAAAAAAATTGCACATATAATATAAGAATAAGAACAAAAAACCAAATAAAAACTACTTTATCAAAGGAATAAAAGAAAATTAGATCTGTAAATGAGATTAAATCTACTTGTTTGAAAATTGAAAAATTGAAAATGATAAAGAACAAAATAATTAAAACATCTTTGCTATATAAAAAGTTAAAAAGAAAAGATTTACATAAATAATGTGAAAATAGGTGCATAAAACCAAACAAAAAAACCACTTTATAGAACGAAATAAATGAAAATAAGGTCTGTAAATGAGATTGAATCCACTTATTTGAAAATTGAAAAATTAAGAAAGATAAAAAGAACAAAATAATTAAAACATCTTTGCTATATAAAAAGTTAAAAAGAAAAGATTTACATAAATAATGTGAAAATAGGTGCATGAAACCAAACATAGTAGTATGTCAGTCCAAGTGAGCACGTATGTTAGAGGGGCCGAATCCACCACAAGTTAAATAAAACCTTAGGTGATTTCAAGATAAAACTAACCCCTCTTCACCTAAAATAATGCACTTGGCACTAAGTTTTGTTTTATCAATAATATATTTTATAATCAATTTTAGAAATTTATTTTACGTTGTTTGGGAAAGAGAGAAATTGCTTAATCACCTATTTTTGATATTTTATTATTACAATATCCTTTAATGAGCAGATTCCAAATATATGAATATTTACATATTATTAGTACGTATTTATATATAACATATATTGTTCATTTTATTCATCCCGCTTCATTCAGCGTTCTGAATTATACTTTGTCTATCATACTGCTGACCTTAATTGATTCTATCGTGTTTGAAATAAACTTACTGCTTGTTTGAAACTGCAACTCTGAGGCTCCATGAGCCCCTTTGACCAACTTTTATTTTTAATTTTTATAACTGTTAAATTTTATCGCCAGAAATAACAACCTGTATAGAAATGCTAAATCTTGAAAATAATTTGTCTGACGGCCTTGATGTGGAAGATGCTGAATCGTCACCAGTCACACCTCATACGCCATCCGAAGGATTTAGTTCAAGTGAAGTAGTTGTTCCTGAAACTGTTACTGCACCATTTATTTATAATGCAACGTCTAATGAGGTAAGAATTCAGGTTTCCTAAGAAATTAATTGTTGTTTACTTCTACCAGTTTTCAATCGTATTCAGTGAAAAATCTAATTCCATTTTCCTTAATGAAACTCCACTAATGCCTCGGCCACCTTTTCTTTTTTTACATCAGAAATACTTTCTTCACCGTGCTATTTTTCTTTGACTATTTGTCCAGTAGGACTGGCCACCCCCTCATCTTACAAAGATTAGTGGCAGTTATTAATCATTAAAGTTAATATAAAGTTTATTAGTTTTGGCAGTAAATTAAAAATTAATGTTTTTTTCCAGATGACTGATCTACATGGCGACGTGGTTGGCAATTTGGAGAAGTTTGTACTTGAACCTGCTTCCCAACATTTTCAATTTAAATGTAGAATCACTAGAGACCGTAAAGGAATGGACCGAGGTCTTTACCCTACGTATTTTTTACATTTAGAAAGGGACTGTAGCAAGAAGGTAATTATTTAGGTTTAGGGATGACTAGTATTTATTTAGACGAGATTTAATCAATGAATAAATCTAAAAATTTTAAACGCGTAAAATAAATTGAAATTTGATCGAGATTGAAGCATTATTATATATATAAAAAAAAAATGCTTTAAAGCAACGGCTACAGCTCGAGAAATTTTTAAGGTTGAATGTTTGTCAATGTACTGTATAGTATTGGTTTCAAACATTTTAGGGGGAAAGATGAACCTTAAAAGTAAAGCAAGATAGGGTGTCCTCGCTTCGGTGGCCCATCTCTTTTAAGAAGTTAATCGTTCAGCTAGCATTATATAACTTGCAGGCGAGACCACAAATAGGCACCGCATTAGTTATTTTATTAAACATCTAAATTACGGATGTATCAATTAAATTGAATATCTGGTACGGAAAACTGGCCCTGAGAACAACTCTGACCCTATCCGATATCCGATTTTGGTCTTCTTGTAGGTAAAGTGACCAGTTCTTAGTTACAGGAAGTTCCGACGTCTTTCGCTAATCCCGATTCTGGCACCTTTCTCACTGACCCTTCATCTGCAGTCTGCTGTCCCCAGATATTATTTATTGTAAAAATCCTTCATCTAATATTTGATTAGTTTTTTTTTGTTATTTTTCTAGATTTTCCTTCTAGCTGGTCGTAAACGAAAGAAAAGTACAACAAGTAACTATCTCATATCAACGGATCCCACAGATCTATCTAGAGGAGGAGAGGCTTTTGTGGGCAAGCTAAGATCAAATTTATTAGGCACACATTTCACTGTTTACGACAACGGGACATCCCCTAGGCATCTTGGCTCCAAGGACCATCTGGCTCCTCCTAGACAGGAACTAGCTGCCATTGTCTATGTGAGTATATTGCGTTGTTGCTACTTAAAATTAAATGATAAATCAGTTGGGCAAGGTTATAAATTCAATTTTGTTCTGACAGGACACCAATGTTCTTGGTTTCAAAGGCCCTCGAAAAATGACAGTAATCCTTCCTGGAATGACAGCCAACAATCAGAGAATTAGTATTACACCTACAGACGATACAGAAAGTTTATTGGGTAAGGATTTTATCATCTCTCCTTAAAAAAAATGCGTTTTATTATAGTGAACAGTGAAGCGAATAATGATTTGAAAAACAAATTCAAGATCGGATATACTATAGAAAAAAGTTACAAGTGACCAAAGATATGATTTTTAAAAAAAGTGTGTGCTTAGTTAACTTCATTAGGCATTTCGAAATTAATAAATAATTTTGTTTATAGAGTGCTTTAGAACCAAGTGTATGGACAACCTAATCCAGCTGCACAACAAAACTCCTGCCTGGAATGATGACACCCAGTCTTATGTTCTCAACTTCCATGGAAGAGTTACCCAAGCTTCAGTTAAAAATTTTCAAATTGTTCATGATTCTGACGGTAAGATTACAGAGTTAGTAAACAGTTATTTTGAGTCCTTCCATTCATATAGTGTAATTGCCTATTTTCTCAGACGGGGCTTAACGCCCAACTACCAATTAGGGGTCGTGGATGGAGGGCGGAAGCTCATACTTTACTATAAACAATTTTTTCTTTTTTTAAAAAAGTAGTCATACGCGGGATTCGTACTGGGGATCTTCCACTTACAAAGCCATGCTTTTGACCACTAGACCACACCCGCCCCACCTCCATTCAAATATATATATATATACAGGGGGTGGACAAAAAAATGGAAACACTTGACTTTTGGCATCATAATGTTTGAACATGTTCAAATCAATCAAAACTTGACTTATTTTAATGTTTTTTTTAAAAATTCTGTTATTTGTTATGGTTTTTTAACCTACCTTTTTTTTTTTTTTTAAAAAAAAAAAAAAAGAAATTTAAGGAAATTGTTTATAACCTTCTAGAAATGGCAGACCTCTCAGACTTTCAAAGAGGCCAAATTGTTGGTGCTTGAATGGCAGTGTAACAGAATGTGCCCGAATATTTGGCGTTTCAAGAGGAAATGTCTCAAAAGTAATGACTGCTTTTGAAAGAGAAGGGAAAACGTCCTCAGCCAAGCACAGGTCTGGTCGAAAGTCGAAGTTGTCTGAGAGAGACCGTCGGACTCTAAAGCGAATTGTTAGAGCTGATCGCAAGACCACAGCTCCTAAAATCGCTATTGAGCTCAATAGACATGTACAGAACTCAGTTTCCACAAAAGTATTTTGATGATTTTTCAAGGTGTTTCCATTTTTTTGTTCACCCCCTGTACATGTATGTATATGTATAATTTCTTTTTTTTTTTTTAATGTACATATAATAATCACTCACCCTTCTGTGATATCAATATTCTTTTCCATCCTTGGATAAAAAGCAGCAGAGAATTTTTCCATTTAATTTCGTAAATTTCAATATATAAACATATGTACATATTGAATGAACACATCTATGTATATATATGTATACCTGATGATACATATATTATCCAGAATATTATACCTACGCATACCTTGCCCGTTGCCGAGGAAGTCGCATTGGCTCGGCACTTTTTTGAGGACAATGTCCCATTCTTCCGACGCCTAATTTGCGTAATTGTTTCTTCAAAATAGGCCGCGATGATAATAAAGAGTAACAAAAGTTTGCGTTTTTTCTTTCTTCTAAATAAATTTCAACTAATTGAAAGATTTGTTTATTTAAACTTAGCTTTGATTTTATACCTTAATCAATTAATACTGATTACGTAAACATTCATTTTTCATGTGAATGTAACAGTATTTATTCGAGTTTTGACCGTCTGAATTGGTTTCAAAAAATTATAAAGTACCAGAGAATTCAGTTGATGAAAATTTAATTGGATCCACACGGTGAATATCGTTGATTTTTACGTCGTATCGTGTTTTTTTTTTTATTTTTTTTTTTTTATTGTTGGATTTTCATTGATCGCCTGAGGTTGATTCAATAGTTTTAAGTTTAGAATTAGACTTCCACTGATGTTTCTGTCGTACACTATACTTGCTGACTAAATTTGAATTAAAATTTGTAATTCGGTCAACTTTGTAATATGGCTTTAAAAAGTTTTTTCAACAGAAGTAGCAAATTAAGGGGGCTTAAGATTCTATCTGTAGGCATTTTTATAAAGTTGAAATGGTTCCTAAAAGCCTATAAAGCGATACGATGAAAAGTAAGTATGATTTACTGCCTAAAAAAATTGTGTATTGGAACGTTGAAAGAGCAGTGCAATTCGAGTCGGTTCCCAACGGGTGAATTATTACATCTGAACTTTATTCAGGAAAGTTGGATAGATTTCTTTTTTGTAGTATTGTAAGGTATTACGCTTAGCATCAGATTGACTCAAAAATTACGAGCTGCATTTTAAATTTCCTCCTTACATTTTTATAGGCCAGGCCTCGGTTCTTCGAAGTATCATTTATTCTAATTTCTAAATTTTTCTTCGGAAGAGGAAATGAAAGTAAGTTTTATTGTTTGCCTCCAAAGATAGGATCTTCGTGGTACCTAAGAGCAATTGAATTGCTGGCACAAAGATGGGTTGAAATGTTAAATAACTATTGGATTATACTTTGAAGAATAATCTGGTAAATCTTAAACTTTAAACAAACAAAAATGCAAAATCTTTTCAGCAAACTAGGCTCCTGCTACCGTGCTGTTGGAGCTAAAGCTAGGCCAGGCTGACTATAGCAACTTGTAAGTCCACTAAAGACACTTCATGTTTCTCATCATGGCCTTAGCTTCAGCGCTTTGTTACAGCCTTCTCCACTGATTCATAAAACTTCAGCCACGACATTTTGTCTTTCTTCCCACTTGAAACACTTTGATAGCAAAAGTGAGCCGCCGTATTTTCTTTTTAATGAAATAGCTCGCCCTCAGTCTTGCACCATTCTGTAAAACTTGGAGCACTTTTCACTCCTTTGGTTTCTGCAATTTTTAAATTATTACTCAGAAGCTGAACCTTAAACCTGGCATAATACAACTTTGTTGTACAGTAAAGTTTTGGTCATTCTAGAGGTATCGCAAGCGTTAAAGTATGTTTAGAGGTATTTTTTTGGTATATTTTAGTAACGTCTATTTTTGGCCACCAGCCTCGCCTTACTTTGGCTCTTACATTTTTATTCCCAGCCACAACACCCTTAAATACTAAGAGGTCCGGCTGACGGATTTTCCAAGCCGTACAATATTTTCATTTTGTAATTTGTAAATATTTCATATGTAAAATAAATATTATTATTATTATTATTATTATTATTATTATTATTATTATTACTAAGAGGTGACTTGGCTGTCGTAGACCATATGTACAGTGTTCCATGACCAAATTAGTTTGGCTTTCTCCTAAGTTTACTGGATGCATCCACCAACATTGTTTTCTGCTCTTAGGTTTCATTCGCGCATTCGTGAATTTATAATCTTCATTACCCAAGAAAAACAAACTTAATGAAATTGCTGTATCAAATAACCAAGGTATTCTTTTTTCTACACCCTAGTGTATTTAACTTTCAAGATTGTTAACACTACCTATTATTTTTCAGTGGACTACGTGGTGATGCAATTTGGTCGTGTGGCTGAGGATGTCTTTACCATGGATTATCGTTATCCAATGTGTGCTCTCCAAGCTTTTGCTATTGCGCTTTCTTCGTTTGATTCTAAATTAGCATGTGAATAACTTCAAAAATTAAAAATATATTATTATTACTTTATTTTATTTTATTTTTTATGGTTTAAAGTATTTTTGGGGTTGTTTAAAAAAAAGTCTTCTAATGGTTTCACGTTTATTCGTACCAGAGATAGTAAATTTTTTAACTTAAGCTTTTTTGGGGGTTTATTCAAAAAGATATTACAATCAGAGGTGGGCATTATTTCCAATATATATTATTACAAATCATTATTTATTTTATTACAGTTATAAATTAATATAAATAGCTGACGAAATAAAAATTATTTTTTCGTTATGAGACATAACAAATAAAATTGCAAATAGCTACTTTCTTTCTCGTATGGTGGTTTTTGCTGACTGACATGTCTTTTCGCGTCCGTACGTGCCTGTACCTTGTATGTATTTTATTGCGATCCGTATATGTTAGTACGTATGTACGCAATATGTATATATGTGTATGACTGAAAATCGCATGTCTATTTATATTGTACTTAATTTTTAGAGGAGGATCAATGTATTTGCTTATCATCATGTCAGTTGGTCTGAACCACATGTGTTTATATATTTTTACTTTGATCCAAAAATGTATGTAATTTTTTTTGTCTCCATACACAATACTCGGTTCCACATAGATGTCTTTACAAACGTGCTTATTGCTAATGTTCAGTTACAAAATGGAAGAATAATATTTATTTCAAATACCTTTCTTGGAATAAGTGATTTCAATAAGTCATTTCAAATTATGCTTGCTCATCTCTGGATACCATTATAAATAGTTTCGGGCATTAACTAGGTATGTATTGTAGAACTTTACATTATAAAAGTGACACGTAGGAATAATTTGTAAGTCCAAATTCATCGTAAAATTCAAATAATTGCACAAATTTGCTCTAGCTAAAATACTCAGATATTGCATTTGGATAAGTCAGAAAATAGGTTTATTTCTCACAATTATATGTAAACTATTTTACGCGAGTATAGTTTGTTAAAGTATATTTAAAGTCATATCAGTTATACAAAAATATTTGTCTTTGTATATTAGTGTGAAGTGTTCCTATATGTGCAGATAAAATAGATCTCTCTAATTAGTACTAATAATAGTTTTAATTGTTTATTTTGGAGAATCATAGAGTTAGATCAATTGAAATAGATACATACTCATGGGTGCTATCCTCCTGGATGTGGTTTGGTGTGGTAATCTGTAAATCTTACGGTTTTGCTAACGCAGACGTGCTTAGCTCTGCCATTGAAATTATTGCCTCTCGCTTCGACATATAACCTTTCCAATAATCGGTACATAACACTATAATATTATTCTCCTTTCAATACTTGCTATAGACAACCTCAATGGAGGTATTCCTTCCATAGTATGTCTTGCTTCTCCATTTATGATTTTAACATGAAACGTTGCTTTTCGACAAGGCTTTACAATTGTCTAACCAGTCTCAATCCATGTGGCTTTTAAATCCTTTATAAAGGTTACAATTAAATTTAATTTTCTAAAATTAAAACTGTTGAAGATAATCGATTGTGACATGACTGGTAAAATTTGTCATTACCAGCCAACAGCTATCATTGAAACATAAGGTCTTGTGAAATTACTTTGTAAATTTCTAGAGAATATCGGGATCCTACAGATCAAATGATCCTGATCAAATGTTGTAGATCTTTTTAATAAGTTTTGATCATTCAACAGTATTGGATTTGCTGAAAATTGCTCATTCATCTAACAATAAAAATAAGTAAGGAGCGAAAAAATTAGGTGAAATAGATACCTTGAGGATTTTGGAGGTGTGACCCATGTAGCACGACCATGATCAGGAAGGATAATTTCAGGTTAATTTTTGGAAAAACATTGTGTTCACAGCGTTTGAAATCTGGTTCTTCTATGTGATAATTTCTTGGTATCCTATCACTTCTGATTAAAATTTTGTGTTGTGTTGTTTTTTGTGTTAATTCTGGTTCCACAATATACTTATTTTTAAGGTATTGTTGTATCGGAGCGACAATTTTATTAGCTGACTGACTTGAGCTGCCACATATGAGGGTACTTTATCACAATAGATGATTAACCTCAAATCTTACCTGCTGATCTGATCACTAGCTAATTACGTATTGCCCTGTATTGGTAATCTTCATATCTACACTTCAAAAAGTGCTGTTTTAAGTTAGGAGTATTTATAAGAGGGACATAAGAGAGCTGGTCTCTACTGTGGAACGAGAATGTTTCGGATATTATCCTGATTGCCTGCATATAGTGAGAGATGAGTAGGTGGTAGTATTCATTTAATTTTGTAGGAGTCACTTTATTTTTTCGTAACTGAAAGTTCTTTCTGGTCTAAGAAAAATTGATAGATGGTCAGTTTTTACACTTGATTACTCATTTAAATTGCAGTAAATATTCTGAACACTTCGGTTCTGTGTTGGAACCCAATGTGTTAAAAGTGCTAAAAAATACATGGTGCTCTCTAATTGTGTTTGGTTTGTAGATCTCGTTTTCTTCCAGCTTTCATAATGAATTTCCATTATGTTACGGAATTGGTTTTATTCTCGTCGCTAATTAATAGTGACTTAAAGTTGAGTATAACAGACAATTTTTCCGATACTTTATTTACTGAAATCAATTTACCAAATATTATTTTTAACGGAACTCAAGGACATTTGCCAAGGTAGATTTTACATTCGCCATTGAAGTTACTGCTTTAGTGGTTTGCCCGCAACCTCTCTAACTATAGATATAAAAAATTTAAGGATTTACACTTAAAACACTCCTTTACGGATTTCAGGGTCATTAATTTTAAATAATTCAAATATTTTGTATATTAATGTTTTTAAAATAAAAGAATTTTATTTTAAATTGCTCTTCAAGCTTTTATTGCAGCATATTTCTTGATTACCTGTATAATTTATTGATGTAGAAGTCATTTGCTATTCACATCATTCAGTCGGTCTTGATTGTTCGAAAATATTTTTTTAAATGTTCCTTGTAGAAAAACTCTACTGTTGCAAGTAGTATTTTTTATTTGTTTTGTTTAATTAAAGGCGCCTTCTAATCTAATTAATTGGTGCCCGGAGCCTTATCAAAGCAATACTGGCATTCGAACATTTTGTTTTTTTGTTACATACAGACTACCATTAGATAATATCCAGATAATAACATTAGAGTCCCTTTTTAAGTTGAACCCTTATCAAGATGGATTTTTTGTGATAAATAAAAAGTTATATGACTCAAGAGTTGATAAATACAAAGTTTAGAGGAAATATATGTCTCAGGGGACGATAAATATAAAGTTTAGAGGAAATGGAGTAATTGCAAAAATTTATATATATATATTTCCTAAACTTGTAAAATCATTCTTCCAGATAGTTAATTCCAGCCGAAACGTTTTACAGAATACTAAGTTTGATTGTCTTTCGATTTTTCGTTGTTGAGTTTATTTTATTCACATAAAAGATAGTTTTTTCGAGTTTAGGGACAAATCATGAATTTTCGTTGAAAATTCTGTTTTGAAAATTTTACAAGATCGCAATTTTAATCAAATTTTAGTTTGATACATGCATATATACGACTTACCTCCAAACTATAAAAATTATTATAATTTTTTTCTAATATTGAACTTTAAAAAAGCTTTTAAAGTAAGGTTCTACTTAGTTGATCCAACTCTACTCTAGTCGCTATCTTAGTTCTAAAGTCAGCGAAGACAAATCTGCCAATAAAAGAAAAAAGAGTGTCTTGAGATGTGCTTTAAATAAATAAAAATGTTTATTTTATTTTGTTAAGTGTCCTATTTAAGCTAAGAGCACTTAATTTTAAGCTTCTTTCATGTCACTGAACATGCCATAGTGATTGAAAACAATATAAGAAACTCAGCTCTACGTTTCGACCCAGAGTAATTTTAACATTGTGTTTTGTGTTTCATAATGTTTTTGGAAGTTACATAAAATGCCCTGAAAAGTAGTTGTGAACTGGCTAGCGCCAGAGAAACAGCAATTGAGTTAGTGATATAAACTCGTATAATGTGTTTCGCGGATGATCCACGAAAACAGAAATCTCTTGTTGGCACACACTAGCCCGTCCTTAGTTTTACTTGTACTGGTTGAAGAATAGAGATAATAGGGTATTACGAAGGTCCCTACACACACTGTCGGACACACACTCAGAGCTGGAGTTGTTTTTTGCCCATTTCTCATACTTGCTCTGCAGTTGCTATTGATTTCTTCATACTACGCTCGTGAAACTTTCTCGCCTCTTTCTTAATCTTCTTGCGAAGTTAAATTAGGCGGCTAGCTTTATTTTTGCTCTTGTACAAACAACCAGTTTCATAGAAACAATTTTGTACCACTAGCACGAATTTAACCACAAATGTGTCTGTTTTTCTGCAGAGCATCTGATTGTCGATGTACCTAATGCCTAAGAATAAAACAGGCTTTACAATAATGCACAAATTCAAAAGTATCTTTGGCGTTGCTGGACAGACGTCATTTGCTTCTCACCACAATTAGTTCTTGTGAAAAATAAAGAAAAGATTTTGTGTCCGTCATTAGTTATGCGAGCTCATCATTTTACTCGCACTCCCTGCGAATAAATTAAGATTTTTTTCCAATTGAGAAAAAAAATTGTCTTAAAATAAATTTTCAATTGTTTCAAATTAACTTTTTTTGAACTCACTTATCAAAATATTTTCGATTATTTGAATCACTTTTGGCTCACATCACTGTATGCCCGAATCTATTCGAATAAAAAATATCGTATACATTTTGATGAGTGTTTCAATTTATCCAAAATAAGCTATTAAATTAATTAAATACATTAATAAGAGAAATGAGGTTCAAATTGTACAAAATGATATAAAATTTCAAAAACGGTTTATAAGACAGAGGAAAGTAGTTCTATTAAATCACGTTAAATACATTGGCTAAAAATTGGTTTAATTAGTTTGTAAAGAAGTTAGTTATATAAAAAATGTTTTATTAGATTTATTCTGAGGTAGGGCGGGTAAAGAAATAATTTATTCGAATAATAGTTGTATTTGCATTACCTCTTTCTTGGAATAGTTCGAATAATGCCTAACCCTGCGTTAGGGCAACCAAATCAATGTAGTATATATCAGTATAATTTTGAGTTTAAGGTGAAGGAGTGCATATCACACATTCCAATGAAATATTTATACATATTATATATTATATTATTTAAGTTTACAAACATTGTAGCCGAATAAATTTCAAAAAATTTCTGTAGAAAATGTAATGGAATTTTGTAGATTTTTGTCGTTTTATTACGTTTTTTTCATTTTAATATAGTTGCCAAAGTTACTAGGATGTCTGGGAAGTTATTCTGCTTGAAGACAACGCTAACCTTTAAATCAATAAAATAAACTCTATTTTGCTATTTTTGTATAACATATTTCAGTGTAAAGTTTTCATTTTTGAATTCCGCTGAGTTTTCTTCTTTTACATTTGACTTTCTTTGCACATTTTTCTCGTAGCGTGTGAAGAGGGATAAGATTTCTAATTTTTTCTCTCTCTCGATATTATTTTTCTTTGTATGGCACTAATTTCTTTCCTTGCATGCTTTTACGGTAAATAATGTACAACTTTCTTTACAACGACTTGTCTGTCCGAGCAATGGGAAAGTTGGCGACCAATTTGTGCAGATCGTTTGTCCTACTCCCCTGATTTCTTGAGCTCTCGTTATATTTTGTTTTATGTCTGGTTATTATCAGTCGCTATTCTTACAAAACTTTTCAAGGAACTTGTTAAGGCTGCGAGCTAACTCAAACCAAAGTGTCATCCGTGCAAAGGCATGAGTTTTTCGCTATTGCCGTGCCTATATGCTATGCGCTGCTTGAAAACCTGCCGTTGGTTGTTCGTACTTGTTTGATCAGTGTTTCTTATGGCTCTATTTTAAGAGTTAGATTCATGTGCGGAGTACGTAAACATGTAAGTAGGTCCTTTTAGACCCAACAGAATACAATAGTTCCCCCTACCAAGAAAGCATATACCTTTTTGCGTTTATAAACTGTTAATCCACAATACCGAAAGAAAATAATGATTTTTGGTTCCGCTGAGACATTACTGGGAAAAGCACAAAGCGCAAAGGCGACAACCGAAGAAATTAGCTACAATGCAATTGACCATGTAGCCCATCCAAAAATAAGTCGAATAAATTTCGAACCTAGTAAAAGCCTTTTCCACAGACTGGTTTATTTTAATTCGAGGAAGTTCCTTTGAAGATCATGAAACATGTGTTTAGAATACAAGCTAGCCACAAAGCCAAAGAACAGTTTTGTGACTGAACTGAAATGCTTGCAACATGGCTGCAATTGGTAGAAAATAATATTGGAAGTTGTAAAATTAAGATTAATGTTTTAATGTTTATGCACAAAACTCTTCTAGAAACCTGACATCCTAGTATTTATATATTTCCTAGTTTTGTATATATATATTTTTTTTATACTTTTTTATTGTATATTTTTATCCCCTACTTGTTTTTTATATATTTTATTTATTGGTTTTTCAAGTAAGTTATAAACTAGTCCTTAACATTTAATTTTGTTATTTATGCTTGTACATATTTTGTTTTTTTTTTAATGTTTAATAAGTAACGATTTAGGGCAAAATCTGTGATCAAATTCATATCACTGTTCCTATGCCATTAACAATTTTTTTTTTTTTTTTTTATAGAATAATGAAAACAAACAAGTTTTAGGTAACTTCAGAAAACCACAATTGGTTACTCATTGGGATTCTTTCTTGTCAAAGAGTATTTTACTTTATATATATTATATATAATAATATATATATTATTTGTTTTTATTTTGTTATTCATTTATTTATCCAGCGGAGTACCTGTGATAACAGTAATACATCAACTAAATCTCATTCTACAAAAATATTAATTTAATGTCAAGTGTTTAACTTAAGATTAGAAAGCTTCAAGTTCAACATAAAGCACGCTTTACACATATAAAGCAATTGTTTGTGATCCAAATTGGCGTCCATACTTTTGTAATAATTGTGATATTAAAAACATATTTTTTGGAACAAAAAATAGATCCTAGAAACGATAAAAAAAAAATGCTCATTTGTATTAAAGAGCAAAAAGTATTTTTATTTTTTGCAAGCAATTTAAAGAAAATTTAAAATGTATATTTAAAGTGTATAAAAAACATTTCAATACAAAATTGATTATTTAATCCAAAACTGGTGTTACAAAAAAAATATATGGCCTTAAGTGTTACTTGTTAATGTAAAGGTTAAGCTTAAATTAAGGATCAATTTCAATTTATTGTAACTTGACATATTCAACATCATAGTTGTGTTTTCAAATTCTAAGGGGTTTCAGATTTTTAAACATCTTCAGAGAGATAGTCAAATCAAACTCACCAAACAATTAGATGCACCCAATCTGTTGGGTCAGTCTGTGTAGCTTTATTGGTTAAAAACAATCATATTACACAAACGTGATTAATTTCTCTGTGAACATAGCCCTAGTAGGTGAAAGATACTAGTTTCGTTAACAAGAAGCTACTCTGCACAAACCTGTGAGCGCAGTCTCTGGGAGAGAGACAGAATAGTGTGTGGCAGAACCTTTCTTATATGTGGAAGCCGCTGTGCACAAATCTTATGACCGCAGTTTTTGTAAAGAAAGAAATGTGCTGTGAGACAGAAGCGTTACAATGTGTGGAAGCCCCTCTATACTAACTAACCTGATGAGCATAGTTTTTGTGCAAAGATGCAGTATACTGTGTGATAGAGGTTTTACTCTTAAGCCACCCTACTGACAAGTTAAAAATAAAATAAAGTAGTCGCTAATTTTTTTCAGGTGGGCCAAGACTAACTGTTATTAGGTGTTTTAGACGTGGGTCCAGAAGCTCATACATTACTATTTACATTTGTCTAACTAGTAAAAAGTAGGTACACGCGGAATTCAAACTGGGAATCTATCTTTTATTTGTCCGCAGTGATACCAATTCTCCTAATCCATCCCTCCCAAATTGGTGAACTGAGTCTGGTGATGAAAGAAGGGAGTAGTGTGTTAAATAACTTTTTTTTTTTTTAATAAAAGTCACTTTAAGCAAAGGAACTCACCTCTGAAGATAGATGAAAATCTGAAACTTGGCATATTAAAAATAAAAAGCGAGTAGAACCAATAACATTTCCCAGAATTAAGGATTCAGCAACATCGGTTATTATACCTATTCTACTTTTTAAACTAATTAAAATTAATAACTATTTTGTCTTCAAGTTGCAAAGCATTGGCTGTACAAATTCTATGAAGTGTACTTATCTCTGACACTTTGTTTTGGATTTTGGTTTAGATTGTTGCACAAATTAGCGAGTCACCTTACTTACCAACACCAGTGTAATTTATTCTTAAATAATCCAAGATACCAAAAAAAAAAATAATAATAATAATGTAAATTTAATAAACAGGTTTATTATCAGCTTCTTTTTTGTTTAAAACCTGGACCCTATTGTTGTTGATATTTATTTTTTGTTATACGACTTAAAAGCCTTGGATGACTGCTTGATTCGACTGGTTTCCACTGGATGGTCATTGACATTTAGCGTTGTCTAGTGTGACTGAGTTGTGCTCCGTCTTTTTTGTGCTTGAACCTTCCGCTCTACAGGTTACTTTACAGATGGTAATTTTTTAGTTTCTGTTAGAATGTTTCTTTTGAGTGAAAATCTTTGCATATTATTCTAATGTGTAACGTGATGATTATCGGCTTCAAGTTGACTTTTGTTCATCTTGACCATCTTCATGACTGAGTTGCTGTTCACCACATGCACCTAGCTCCACAACATACCTTTACCCCTTAGATTCTCTTCCTCTTCTTACCTAACTTATCACTTCGCATCTCACCGAGCGTGCAGGGCCGGATTTTCCTATAGGCTAACTAGACGTCAGCCTAGGGCCTCAAGATCAAATTGTAAGCAAATTACACTATTCTAAAAAAAGCACCAATAACATGTTTCATTTAACATATTCATTTAGTAGTGATGTATTTTATTATCTCTCATGTAATTTACAAACTTAAAAATGGCAGGTGAAAGGGCCTCATAAGTGGAATAGCCTAGGGCCTGTTTTCATCTAAATCCGGCCCAGGTGTCAAGGCAAGCCTTGTCTTCTGTATTGTATGTGGAAGTTGTGCTCTTTTGTGGTTACGTTGAACTTACCATAATCTTAATTCAACAAGCTCAACGTCACTTCAAAATGAGTCTCTGCCAAAGGCAATCATCCTTGCGGAAAACGTTATTTAAGCAAAAGAAGTCATCTCTGAAGATAAATACAGTTATGTATTCATAGATTCTGACAAATACATAACAAATACTATTTTTTCTTTTATTAATAAAAAATTATTATACATTGGGTTTCCAAATTATGCAAGTTATACATAATATTTACAAAGTAAGCATTTTGGTCGTACCGCCAAATAGTGATATCACACAATTTTTTGTAAAATCCTTGTTTAGGTTTAAGTGGGGGGAAAATGACAAAGACGCTTTTTTTATTCCATCCTAACAGCATCAGGTTGCTAAGAAGACTGGTTAAAGATGAGTCCTGCATTTTTGGCTATCTTCGGTGTTGCAGGGATGGTTCCAGAATGAATGGAAAATATCGAGCTGCAGTCTATTTTGTAATGAGAGGTCACTTGGCAGTGTCTCTAGGTGAATGACAAATTTGCTGTGGCTCACGTTGTTTTTTGCTGTATTTCGGATTAGGGTCTGGAACTTTACTTCGAAGGATAAGTATATGCTCGTAGAGTCGGGCTTGCTGAAGGCACTAAATTGTCCCGTCTTCACATCAAAATCAATGATGGCATGTTTCTTAGAGAATTTTATTAAAGCGATATATCTAATAACTAGCTGTGGTCTATATGCAATTTAGAGGATAAGGGTTTTGAAATTCTGACTATGGAGAAGGCAATGTATTCTGGGTAAATTAACCTGATTACTTACTAACATATTTATTTACAAAAAAAAAAAAGTCTAGGCACTAATTTAAAGTTCTAAAATTGTTAGAAGTAGAGTTTTGATTTCCATTGGGTGTAAGATGACGGAAAACAAATTGCCCAATGAACCACATTTGTTACGCGATCTGAATGACGTTCCATTATGCTTCCAAGCGGCACGCTGAACACAATGCTTAGGTCGGTTTCCATCCAAAGTAAATTCTACCACTTCTTGCACAGTGACGTGCTTAAATAAATCCTGAAATAAAAGTACGATTTAGTCCTACCAAACAAGAAAGTAGGAGAGTCACTTATTTAGTAAATACCGAAAAAACTATTTTTCTTTCGTACATATACGTACGTATGCCTCGTAATGGAATGGTGAATGGAAAAATGTCTTAGAGGGACTTAATTCAGCAGAAGTAATGGACTGTGACTATGGCAGTAATTTTCCTTAGCTTGATTTTCGTGCTGACAAGGAGGTAGGTTGAGCGAGTCTTGTAAAGCCTTTATAGAAATGAAGCTATGTTGTTTATATTCATTGGAACCTCAATATTTTGGTCAGGAACATAATAACAAAATTATCTCAAAAGTGAAAAAAACTTATTTTGAATTGAAATACAATTTATGTATTCATAGATTCTGACAAATACATTACAAATACTATTTTTTCCTTTATTAATAAAAAATTATTATTTATTGGGTTTCCAAATTAATGCAAGTTATACATAATATTTCTAAATTTTCGAGGCGTGTAAATACTTATGTATATGTGCCAGTAGTTATACGAATGCAATACTCGCCGTGTGAAGCGGTAAGGGGAAGTTGTAAATGTAGAAATGTAGAACAAATGAAACTGTTACTTACTGTTAATGTGACTGTAGCTGGGAGTGATAACGTTGAATGTTCGTCTCTTTCAAAGATATGTTCTAGACGTAGCAGCATGGTGTTATTGGAGCGCCGCTCCAATGACAGGATATGGACGTTCTTTGGAAGTGAGCTATTTAACATTGACTTCATCTGTGCAATAAATTCAATGTCAAAATTTTTATTTAAAATTCTAAGTTTAAAGAAAATCATTAAACAAGAAGTGCTTCTTATAAGGAAGGGTCTTGAGCTTTTATATTTTCAGCGTTTTAATTGAACGGCTAATGCGATAGTCACTCTTACAGTACGAGCCGAATTACTGCCCATGTGGAAAGTCGAGCATGGATGTAACTTGTTTTTATATTCAGGGCACATCGAACATGTATTTGCAGAAAAAACTCAATTTCAAAATTCAGATACGTTCGCAGTACTACCTCTTATGGAGAAATTAAAGACGCCTCCTTCAATTCCGATTATGTATTAGTGAACTAACCTTTATTGGCAATTCTACGGTTTCGATGTCTGCGGACACTTCGGCAGTGTTGAGAGAGATCCAAGGGCCGGACGAAATAGACAAAGCAGTAGTTCTGTGTTTAACAGCGGCCTCACCTTGGCATCCATGGGCGTTCTTAACGAACTGCAATGTGTGTGTACCTCTGACCACTAGACCCTGGCTGTGAGCCACTTCGTTTAGCGGCTCCAACACGCCTTTTCCATCGTCCGTGGTAAGCCTCCTGTGAAGCTGAAAGCATTTGAGTAGGTGATAGTCTGAAAGGTACGTTAGGGTACGCGGAGAAAGAGTAGATTAGGTACGGCAGTTATGCGAATTCTCTATTAGATGCCTCAATGAAATTACAACAAATTTTGAACATTTATTTTACGTTTCACCATCAACTACGGTTTATGAATGATTGCAGAATATGTTATATTTTAATTATGACGTGCCTAATTTTCATTTAACAGAAGAATTGTGACGGAATAAAAAACTTAAGTTAAAAATTACATTAGTTTTTGTAGTGAAAATTTTTATTGCTTAAGTTGATTCTTTATGAAATACCTTACGGAGGAAAAAATGGTAGAAAAATTCTAAACTACTGTTTTAATAGAAATAATTAGCATTAACAATCCTAATGGCCGATCGAACGAGTGTATAGTAGGCGTGTAAACTGGCCAATAGAACCATAGAAAGGTAGGGGGTAGACCACGCTCAATTATACGCTCACATACCACTTCTACGTTTCATCATTAACACTTTTTAGGCTTATTATTCTTATCAAATATGTATTCTAGAATTTTTTCACAATTTTTTTCCTCCATAGGTATTAAATAAAGAATGAAATTATGCTAAAACAAAGCTTCTTTACACTTTGCTCTATCTCTTGTAACATATATTTGAAAAATTCTTAAATTTAAAAAATGTAAGATACATTGGCGCTCCTTACTTTAGATCGTTGCATTATAATTCAGTGCACAATAATTTCAAACGTAAAATTAATAAGAACGTAACTTTTAGCATAAGATCGCTTTTGCACGAAAAATATATTTGTTTGGTAATTTTTTTAACTTCATTTGATATCACTGGTATTATTGCATCTGAAAACCACTAGAGACGTGGGTGTTCTCTAAGATCTTTACAACTTCATATTGGCCCAGTCACTGTTATGGATAAGGGTTGAAAAGGGGTTTCAGATTTGAACAGGATTACTTTGAGCTACTTTAGGGCCTTCTTAAATTACCAAATAAGGGATGACATGGTTTTAAAAGCTGCTAAAGCTTTTATTGCAACTTAATATCCAAGAAGATGAGTACCCCTAGCTTTTTGTGGCCTATTTCTCATCACAGGTCTTGATGGCGAACTTTCAGCTTGAAATTCGAATAGGAGTATTCCCTAAAAGTCTTATGATGAATATCTCTGGATTCTCCCATAGATTTCTTTCTCTATCCGCTAGCTATCTTGTAAATAACTGAAGACCACACAGTTCCTTTCGGTGTATGTAACGTCGCGTTTTTTGTCCATTCAGAACTTGCTTGTTTTGACCATCACTAAAAAAGGGAGTTTAAAATAGTAGGTAGGAGGATCTGATCCGTCATACACTTAGCTTCCTTAATTTTTCATGTGCTTGGCGTTTTAAAATTAACGCAAATAAGGAATAAGAATAATCAAATCAAACTAGGGTATAAATCTTGCATAGAACAACAATTCAAATTGTTGTTCCACCAGTGGTTGCTGTGGCTTTTTTGTTATGTTTTTTTGTTAAGGCACTTGACTGTGCCTTATGCCTTAAGAACATTTAATATATACAGTAATTAAATGGCCCACCCTTACCTCTACCTCTACTAGCTACTACGTTACTGAATATATGGGACAATTTATATTATAAATACTGTAATGTAAATAAATAAAATAAAACAAAACAAATAAATAAATACTGTAAAATACACAATGTATTACAAACTAGACTAAATACCATTATTTGGTATTAAATAGGTTGCTGTGTTATAGTACGATGATGCTAAATAATATTTATTTACCATAAATTCAATTTCACCATCTTGCAGACTGGCAGCACCCTGTGCCCGATCAGTTAATACTGTCAAACAAGTGTTCTCATCGCCAATTCTGGCCGCACTTGTTACTGGATAGTAGTTACTTGCGATGATATCGTAGCCGTAGAATTTCCACGTAGATCGCCAATTCCTTCTTCTGAGCATAAAACGTCTGCCGTTACTGTCCGTCCAAAACTGGCTATTTGATTTAATGTTAGTTTTATAGCGAGTAATTACCTCTTTAGACTCACGTCCACTGGAAAATGCAATTAGTATAATAAGATTAGGCTTCCATTTAATGTACATCTTACTCTACTGTTCGAGCTCAAGCTTACTTCGAGCTTATTAGAGGAAATATTGCGATCGTATCCAACTTTCTCTGGAAATACAAGCTTTGATTATTCTGAGTGTGAAAGTACGCCAGAAAAACTGAACATAACCATCTCTTAAAACTAATTATTAAGAATCTAATTAGATTCTTTCTTCTTTAACTGCCCTACAAATGAGTTAATTCTTCACTTGAATATTCTCAATATTGAACAAGGACGCATGATATCTGATTAACATTTGGGTACGAAGTTGTATAGTTTAATATTCATCGCACCAGACGTCACACACTATAGCCTAACAAATCTGGAACGTTTTATTTTTAAAGGCCGCACAATCAGGTTGTATAGAGTAGGCAGAGGGGAAACCCTTGGCATTGTACTACGCGTTTTTTTTTTTTTTAGCACGTAAATCAAGTTCTCGCCAAATCAGAATCCCTTAGAGTGCAAACCTGCCTACTTCTACAAACATTTTCTCATCAAGCTTTAAATATTTTCCACACCTAAGGAGGCAATAAATATGTCCGTAAAGATTATAGAATGGACGACAATGTCCTAAAATAACTGTTTATTTTATGAGACAGCAAAATTCATGATTTCCAGACAGTATCAAACTAGATTAACTAAACTTTTTCATGGATACAATGGATGATTTTGAAATGCATTTGATTGATTGAATTTTAGAATAGCTCACTTTAATATTTCAAAGTCGTAGGAGACATTTTTTGAAATTTTAGGAAAGTGAAAAATACATTCTGTAAAGTAATATTTACGATTTTGAATTTTTTCACGAATTCGGAATATCACAAAGGCTTAAAATCCCCCCATTTATACACAAAACCATACAACTTAAGGAAAAGGTGTCATAGCGGTAAGAATATCCATCCTATAACCGAATTGTCCTGGAAAAATTCTTTAAATAAAAGTTAAAGACCAATTCTTGTGTAATAAGAACACAAAGTTAAAGAAAATCGTTGGAGCCATCTTTGAAAAATGACAAAAAAGTTAATAATTCATTCAATAAAGCTGTGAAATTTCTGGAAAAAGTGGATATTTAACTAACTCGGAATTTGCGCAACATATTTATCCCACCTTTATAATAATATTTAAGACACAAAACCCTCTCCAAGTAGTAACACTAATCGAATTTTCCTGAAAAAATGTTTCAAATAAAAGTTGTAGATCATCATGAGAGCAATATGTTTACATGGTTTAAAATAATTCGATGGAAAAAACAAAAATCGTTGGAGCCTTTTTAGAGAAAAATCCATAAAGTGGTAACTCTAGTTTGTGGATTTTGATCGCTAGGTTTCAGTTATATTCCTTGGTGAAACCTCAAAATATAAAATTTTACCAGACCGCAATACTTCCCTTACCTAGAGAAAATATAAATTTATTTCAGCTCGAGAATTTGACACGATTCATTGACAGCTTATTACGAGCAGTAAAACTATAACTACCTGATATCAATAGGACCGACTAGCCAGATAAACTCCACAGAGCAGTCGCCTTTCTTCAGTCGTATGATCTGACTGACCCAAGAATTGAACGTCTGGTGTACCTCTATCACCTCATGCCCTAAAATTTCAAATACCATTACGTCTACACTTAGCAATGGCCAGTGCAGAAATCTTCATTTCCAATGTAATCGTACGGTAGAGTAATGCAGATGTGCAACTTAGTTACCTCTAGCAGGAGAGATTTCTATTTTTTTATGGATTTTGTTTTTAAGCTATTATTATCTATTGATAAATTAATTGGATGTTTGGCCTTCATTATAAGTTTTAATGTTGGCAGAGACCAAAAAATAATTTTATAGCAATAGACATTCATTAATTAGACGTTTCGGATAGCCTGAGAAGATTTCCAATCAAATGCCATGTTCCCTCCTCTCCAATTCCAAATATAGACGCCGAGGGTGATTTTCAGCCGTCAACAGAGGTAGACTAATCAGTTTGGTGTATAGATTTCGACTTCACTTACGTTAACATCTCACACTACTCTAGCTAACTCTTAAAAATAATAAACTTCTATTGTTAGAAAATTATTTTTGGCCCCACTAACCATTACAGCAACTAATATAATTATTTTTATTCTCCATCCACGTTGAGAAGTACAATAATTCATAATTCTTAAATATTTAATTTACAACGTAAAAATTTACCTGCGTATAAACGTAATGTCACTTTACTAGCCACCACTTTGGCATATTGGTTAGACGTGCTGAAAGTGTAAGCTCCGGAAGCCCTGTAATCGTAGTTACGCTTTCCTGCATAATAGAAAAAGTTTTGCTCAAAATCCAACGGTTCATTATCCAGAACAATGGAAGTGAGAAGGCCACTCGTCGTATTGAAGACCAGCTGACATAGCTGCAAACCAAAACTCTAATCAATGTTTAAGACAGTAAGACAGGGTCGATGACAATAGAGCATTCGTAGTCAAATGATATTCTTTCTAAAGCCCGGCATTTCATAGGCTTTTCCTTTAATGGCACCCCAAGCAAAAACAATCCATTGGTGTCAGATCTGGAGAGCAAGCAGGCTAAACCGTCGGTCCTGCTCGGCCAATCCATCGATTGGGATAATGTTGATTTAGCTACTTTCGTGGAACTCTGCCTCTGTGCTGGACAACCATCTAATTGAAACGGTGAGTTCCTTCTGAGTTGAAGCGGAACAACTTCAATCAAAATGTAATAGTCATTACTAAGAAAATGCAGAAATGTGTCCGCATTGAGCCTAGGTGGTAAGAAATGCGGACCAATTAAAATATTGTCTAATATCACTGAAACTCATGCTGAAAATGGTGCTCACGAATTGCATGAGAATTTTCGAGCATCCAGAGATGATGTTTTTTGATTGAGCACTTCTTGTGAGTGTAGCTTCATCCGTCCAGAGAATATGACGCGAAAATTCTGGCTCAAGATCAACTTATTTAAATACCAATCGTAAAAATTTCTTTGACAAAATTCTTGAGGTAATAAATGTCGAACCGTTGATTATGCTATGGGTTACGTCCATCTGCAAAGAGAGTTTTCCTTATTCTCCTTAGAGAGTTGTCGTAATATGTAATTCAGCTGCAGCTCTTCGTACACTGGCGGACGGATTATCATTATAATTATTGTAATATTGTCGCACTCCTTTCATTTCATTAAGGGGCAAAAGCTCCATCAGCACGTGGCATTAAAGCAAATATGCCAGTTACTCTAAGATGTTAAAATGCGGACCTAAAGATAGTCTGTTATGGTAATCTTTTATTCGGAAATTGCACGGAATATTCACGACGGGCAGTATTGAAAAATCGTACACAAACACCATATCGGCATATTCACTGTGATGCATAATGATGCTAACTCTGTAAAAGCGTCAAACTGATAAATGTTATTGAGAAAGAGTTATTATTTAGAAAGTCCACAGTGCAAATTCCAGACGGTATTATTTCGTAAAATGTCAATCTTGGTATTTGCAGTTAGAGACATAAGGTGATTTTAGCAGTTATACAATCAATTTATCATTCGTGCTAAAATCTTTAGACGTGAATATCTCATAAACAAAGCGTTAACGGGCATACCTTCATAGGAATTTTTTTTCTTGTTTTGAGGTCCTAAGTTCATATATTCAGTTAAGACACTTAATCCTGAAACACCCTGTATATGTATATTAATATACAATATACATACATATATATTTGTTCGTGTTTCTAGCTCAAAATAAAAACAGAATGTGATTTTACATTTTAGACAAAAACCAAACGTACATAAAAAAAAAAATATAAAGGTAAACATAATACCCCAAAATTGTCGACTGTTAACATTCCATTCACCACAGTATCATTGAAGTCAGTTTCCTCCAGCAGCTCTGCAGTTGATGACACGTTCGGATCAATCAAATTTTCCCTTTTAACATAATAAGAAGTGATGCCAAGTGGTGCTAGATCTTTGGCAATGAAAAACAAGTCATGCTTAGCGGAACTCTTACGCTCAGCCAGCTGTAGCACTTGTCTGGGCAATGGAATCAGTTCGTTCTCAACGCTACCTGTGCACATGAAAAGATTTTAAAAAACTGATAATATAAAATTTTAATTATTCAAGATATTTTATATTATTCAAATGATAATCAATGGCTACTTTTTGAGTGTTTTGAGTCTCAAGCATAATGAATGCTGCGTAAACTATCTGATGAAGAATATTATAAACTTGAAGTATTAGTAATCACTGAATTGTAGAACGAATTATTGAAAGACGTTCTGATGAATAGAATAACTGAGAAAAACCGTTTCCCCTTTCGCTATTTGTGTTAGTAGTTGAGGTGTATATGAGTTATAATAATATACAATATTTAGTGACCGTAGAAATATTATATTATGGATTCAAATTAGCGAGGAATCGGTCCAAATAAAAGCAACAACTCGTCTTTTTGCCAACGTTTCGATAAATATAGTATATTGCCTTCTTCAGGGCTTGGCTATGCGGGTTGGTTGAGTTACAGAAAACTGACATTCCACATAATATTCTCTTGTTCTATTTGTGCAACGCTTAGATTTCATTATTCGCATAATTGTTTAAATATTCAGTATTTTGATTACCATATTTTATTCCATTATTTAAGTAAAGCAACTGATTTATTTTATCCAGAATGCTCTTTAGTTGAGATCTTTTCTTTTAAACCAGCAATTCTTTTCTGAGATACTGAGACCAGAAAAAAGTATTATAATACCTAATACAAATATATAACAAATTAAATTATCTGAAAGAAGAAAAAAAATTGACAAGTTTACCTTGATGACTAAGAACAGAATACTGGCCGAGAGGAACGGGTAATCTGACCTCCATGTCCACAGAATGACCAAGCGGGTTGTACAGATGTACCATAAACATGCTCCGCTCCTCGGACAGCTTACACTCGCTGACGTTAGTCTTCATGCAGAAATGCTGGTGTCGATAATGTTCACCAAAACATTTTCTTAAACAAATTACTAATTTATATTTTCAAATATCTAGTGTAATTCTTGTGGTTTCAATTTTAAAGCTGAATTTATGCGGACTAAAACCTTCATAAAATAATTAACCAGAAACATGTTTCAAATATTAAAAAAAAAATATCTACTATTTAGAATTCAATTGATCATAAAGCAAGAACAAAATTGCTACTCCATAATTAGTTTTGACGTTTATTTTCGTGACTGTGATGTCATGAAGAAGTATCAGGGACCAACATCCAGCGAGAGGATTCTAGTCTGAAATGACTGCTACGTTTGTGCGATTTGGGAAGGGGCCTCTTTGATTATCGTTGGTCTCCAGCACTGAATAATCTCTGTCCTACCCAATGCGAAGACAACGGTAATGTGGAAGGCATGACTCTTATCTTTAACAAATATCCAAATATTGTTCCATTTGAGCCGGGTCAGTAGTTATATCGGGCCAGTATGCAACATGCAACTGCATCCCACTACTTCTGTTGGTAAATGCAAAAAAGAACATTTTATCAACCGTAATTGTACGTGAGCCATGACTCTAAGTGCTCATGCCAAGTCAACCTGTTATTATGAATGCTTACCATATGTCCTTTTTTGAGGTACAGTTCTGGCGTGTAGGCCAGTGTATAATTTTGTCCAGCTTATTTGATAAAAATCGAGAAGTGCCAAACATATAAGCGTTATTCGACCAAATACAAATTATAGACTCCATTTACAACCATCTAGGTTATTCTCAATAATGAATAACATCAAATGTTGATAAAAACATAGAAAAAGTCCGAATTCTGCCTTTGATTTACTGCAGTTTTGTGAATTTAAACTCTGATCGCCACATTCTGGGGCAGTGCTGGATGTAAGATAAAGGGTCACTTTTATTTCGTAGTACGTGTACAAAAAACGTAAGAAAAAATCGGAATTAAACCCTAGATTGACCGAAGTGTTGTGAATTTAATCTTTCAACTCCGCACTCTGCTGTAGGTTTGAAAAAAAAACCAGTTAATTTAATCTCTGACAACAAATTACTTTATTTCGGCTGGTTAGAAGCTAAAGGGTCGCTCTTATTTCGAAATTAATGTTTCAAAACTACTAGAAATATTTAAATTCTGGCATTTATTTACTTTAAAAAAGTCAAGTTAATCTCTGATATGTAGAGCAATACTGGTTTACAATGAAATTACTGATTACAAGATTACAATACAAAATTACTGATAAAAAACTGATTACAATAAAAATTGATTAATTGAAATTTAAAAGTTAAAAAAATAAATAAACAAAAGAAAATTAGTTAATTGGAATCCTTTCCTTGATTCACCGAAAAATGAAAATTTTTATCTCTGAGAAGTACTTACAAGAGCTGGATGTTACAAGATCCTAATTGGGAAATAAATGTATATAAAACATTGGAAAAAGTTGGAATACTGGCCCAGATTTAACGAAAAGTAGTAAATTATTCTCTAGGTACCATTTTATAGGGCAGTATTGATTGTAAGATGAGGTGCTCTTATTTCCTAATAAATGTTTAAAAAACTTTTGCCATCTTTGCCTATGGGCTAAAGCTTCCTCACACTGGGTGTCTTTAACATTTTGTAATTTTCTCATACCCAAATATTATTGACCTACAAATAAATACCTTCCACTATTATTCGAAACGATTTCCCAAGAAAATTGTTTTTGAGGTGTTCTTTGGGGATATCAACTCTCAAGCATACTTTTAAACAATCTCTCCAGTGGTAGATACAGTTCCACCGCCTGCACAATATCATATATTGTGAGTATTGCTTTTTCTAAATGCTAAGAATATATGTTAACCGGATATGTAACTTTACAGAATAGACATTTGAAAGTTTGGAATTATTAGGCAAACAGCATTATTGATTATTTTTTAAGTTAGAATGATAATTATAGAAATATTTATCTATTAATTTCATTGGAAAGTATACAAAAAATTAATTGGATTTATTCTGGAATATCTGCGACACTGATTTCAAACGCATGTGTTCTTAGGTTATCTGAACTCAAGGCATCAATAAAACATTCCTAATACCCGATATATTAATTATTCCCAGTATCCAAAAATTTATATATCATTGGATATATTTTATAAATCATAATAGATATATTTTAAATTACATAATAATATTAGTCCTATTACATAAAAAAATTAGAGACAACATAAACTTATTTGAGCGTTTCTAACTGGCTGAAGTTTCGAATATTAATGAAATATTGGCTACTTTCTGATTTGTGTACTTTTGTCGGTTAATCAACCCTTATACCTGACTTTTTATGCTGTAAGTTTTTAAGGAGTATTATTTAATAAAGAAACCAACTTGATGCCAAAATTTATACCTAAAAAAATTGTAAACGGTGAGAAAGAAAAAAAAAACTTTTTGTCGAATGTCCTGAATTACCTGAACGCATTGGTGAATATGTCCTCGGCTGTGGTGACAGCTTCCTGCAGATACACCTTATAATCGTTGGCTACGTGTTGCTTCTCGGTACCGCTGATTGCGTCGTGATGCTGCAGTAAAGCTACCACGCGTTGCAGGTAAAACAGGCTGTTGTTTTCCGAATCTAATCTCAAAAATGTCAGCAAACTAGAGCTCGCCTGCCATTCAAACAAAACAGCATTTATATTTAAAAGCCACAATGGCTTAGATTAAACAAAATAATTTAGGCAAGATAATCATTTTGTGCAAAAATGATCTCTTCAAACTATAAAATAAACACTAATAATTGACAGTCATTAAGTAATTGACATTAAGTAATTACTTTAAATCTATGACTCTACGAGTTTCTCGAACGGTTTCAAGACAGATGTTGGAAGCCCAAAACTACCAGGGTAGCTCGGAAAGCCAGTGGAAAACTGGCCACAGTCTTTTGATCAGAGCTAGATATTGCGATACATTTGTACTGCTGAGATAATAAACTAAAATAATAGATTCCAGATTCGTAGTTTTCTCATACAGCCATTTTTATTAAGTTATTAAGATCCTACGAATGAATTTAAGACTATTATGGTGCTGCCTCGACATCCTGAAGATAATTTATAACAATGGTAACAAAATAAAGAAGGAAAGAGGAGTCTCCCATTTTTACACACAAATATCTTTTGACAAAAATAAATAAATAAAAATAAGTATAATACTGTTTAGTCAAGTCTCGAGATTACCATAAGTAGTTGGTTGACTTTATGTGCCAGGTACTTCAGCGATGGTCTGGAAGTGTAGTAGCCTGTCCAATACTTTCCCTCGTAAGAACTGTATGGAAAGAAGTCATCCCTATCTTTGAACGGCCAAATTATGTCGGATTCTAGTAGCGATTGTACATAACAACTAGGCGTGGAGTACAAGATGTTGACTTCACTATAATATTCATTGCCATATCTGGAAAAGAATAAATAAAATACTTCTAATTGTACATCATGAAATACTTTTCTCTCACAACAAATTGGCTCTTGAAATCAGTTCGTTCAGGCAGATTACTAGACTATCTATCTTACCACATCTGAGACATAAGCGTTACTTCACCACACACATAACAAAAATTGTCAAAATGATTTAAGCCCACCCTTGACATTAGGTAAATGATCACTCATTAAAATTAAAAAGAAATTGTGTTCATATACACATAATAATGATGCACACACATTTTCATTGTTGTATTTATTGGTAGTTCACCCTAACTCAATACTGGCCTTTTGTGATAGAGGCATGCAGCACTAAATCGTGTGGTGACATTTGTTTCAACTGCATTTATTGATTCAAGAATATATAAACGATCTCGTACGAGATTTAAAGTTATCCAGAATAAGCCAGAATTACTTGGTTCCTACATAACTACTGCAAAGATATGTTATTGTCGTAATTTGAATATGAAGACTATTTCTGTTAATGAGACACTGGCTTACGAATACAACCTGACAGAATGGTGCTTAATTCTTTAAACTGATTGATTGATTTTTCGAAACTGGACTGATAAAGCTTCAGTATGGAATGGATGAATGAAAAGTTATAGCAATTGAAGATGATTTATGCTTTTACTTGGTCAGCAGTAGAGTAACACTAAACTTTACTCAGTTGCTCTTTGTGCAAACTGCAAACATTTGAACAGTATGGTCTAAAAGTGAATCACTATACTTGGAGAAGAAAATGTGGAGCGTAACACTTTGTTTTCTATCCTAAAAAAGTGTATTTACCTCCATTACATATTAAAATGGGCTTGATGAAAAATTTCGTCAAAGCCAAAGACAGTAGCTCAGGTTTTAAGTATATAAAACAGTTTCCAAAGAAGTTACCCAAACTCAGCGACGCAAAAATTAAAAAAGGAATATTCGTGGTCCCATAAATATAAACATTGAAATGTTATTAATATTTTGAGATGTTCCATTGGAAAATGAAACTTGGTAAGGTATTTCAAAAATATTATTCAGAACTTTTAGTGAAATCAAAAGTGGCAAAATTTGAGATTTAATGTGACCATGAAAATACACTTCTTGGGCTCGCACTTAGCGCACTTCAATCAAAAGATTTTAATAATGCAAAACAATGGTAAGGTTTGCCAACCTTATTAAAAGCTTGGTACCTTCAAGGCAAGTGGAATCCAAATATGCTGGCCAACTATTGTTGGATAATCAGCAAGTATTCTTTATAGACGAAATATATCATAAAATCTAGGCCAAGCAATTAGAAGCGAGGCCCGCAAAGCTAAGAAGTATTGTGGTACTCGATTTGATTCCCATTCTAGGCCTTGGATTTTATTTGTTTAATAGAAGAATTCATTGTAAACTATATCTGAAAATCAAGGCGACTTAGACGAAGACACCTAATTAGGTAGTAGAACGTAAAGCATGCCAGAAAAAATAGGCGATACTTTACTTTATATTAGAAAAATAATTATCTCATACTCTCTAAGATAGTAATAACTTGTAGATATCGAATTTAGGCAATTTTAGATTTTAGCAATGTCCATTCCCCATAGAAAAACGATTTTTTTAAAAAACACAAACAAAAACTGAAACAACAGCAATAAAATTGCTCATTACTTGATTAATTTATCCATGTTGACGAACCAACTGCCAGCAACCATGTAATTGAAGTCACCGCCCATAGTGATCATCACGTTATTGGTTCTGTATGCACTCGCCCACTGCTTGGCGTAGGAAACAAAAGACGATACCTGCAAACAGTGACAAACTAACCTCGTGTGAACACTAACAAGTCTTTCTCTTATCGCAATTAAGAATGATTTAAAATGATTAAAAGAATGATTCAGATAACTTTCTCCGTACTATTAACTTATGTACAAGTTATGATATCAATGTGGGAAACACATTTGTTTTAATAGGGTAAGTAACGCTTATGTTGAACATGGTTAAATTCAGAACGAAATAAGAGAAACCCCAAGACAGATTGGCAATTTTAAAACATTTCCAACGAAATCATAACAACCATAAAAGAAATGGCATTGTAATCAATCAGATTTACTTATTATTAGTTTTGACCAAAAATATCCATTTTGAGCTCCTCTGAGCTGAGTGGTTTTTGAAATTGGTGGATCTATGAGTGAATTATCCATTGTAACTGAAAAACTAAAAATCGCACAATATTCCAGTTCGATATTTAGTTCAGGAGCCAACCAATGATGCCATGCCACAAAATGGATTTGTTCAAAATCGTACTATTAAACTGAACTTTTTTTTTTCAACCAATTCACTCAAACTGAGTGTACGAATTATACATACAGGGTGTTCATTTTAAGACGGCTCAAATGCATTTCATGCTTAAACGGTTAATCTGAGCAAAAAATGGTAGAGGAAACAGTTTTTGCCCGTCACCTTTAGTTTCAGAATATGTGACTTGATTTTAGATTCCTGCCCGCATACGCGGCTCACGCGCGACCAAAAGTAAGGGTTCGCAGTTGACCCCCATTTTCATGTACACAGTTTTAAAGAGTATAAAATGTTATGAAAGAAACCGGAAACCGCAATTCGATATCTTTAAAATTAAAGGTGCTAGGCCATTTCAAAATCTGGTATTTATTAATATTTTAATTTTTTAACTTGTTATCTAAGACAAAGAAGAACACGCGATAGGTCACTTTTATGTATTTTATCATCCCCTTTCTACTGAAAATATTGCCAGGGCAGTAAAGCTAGTATTTTTCTTAATATCGGGAAATAAGTCGTTTTCCGAGGGATTTTTCTAAGAAAAATCAAATGTTAAGAGCTTTAGATGTTCTCAAGCATACACAAAATGGTTAAAAATTAATTTTACATCTTTTACAAACAAGAAGGTTTAATAATTATTTGGTAATTTTGGGAGAGTTGCGTTTAATTACCAAAAAAAATTGGAAACCTCCTGCCACATATTTAAGTGATCAATATCTTTCATGTAAAGGATCAAACTTATTCCTTAATTTATCAAATAATGCACTTTACTCAACTTGTGAAGCATGTACTGTGCTTTCAAAGGTGCCTCCTCAGATACAGAGAGCAGTTAATAACCTCCTGGCTAACCTGGCTTGCGAGCCAGAGAAGTCACATATTCTGAAACTAGAGATGACAAACAACAAATTTTTCCTCTACCATTTTTTGCTCAGATTAACCGTTTAAACATGAAATGCATTTGAGCCGTCTTAAAATGAACACCCTGTATACATGATCTACCACTATTATTTGAAAAGTTGGTCCGGCAAAGTTCGATAGGGCTCCTCTAAGAGAAAGGTGGTTAGACTGTTGTCTAAAGAGCCCCACGTAGTTTTGGTATTCACTTGCTACCTATATAATAATATGAATTAAATGTGGAACTAACTTTCAAACTTGACTGAATTGCCATTTTACTGAATAGAATTTATAAATATTTTAAAATTTATCTCAAAAAGGCTCAGATAAATTTATTTAGACTCTTTATAGCGATTACTAACATATAAATTTACAACCTTTACTGTTTTAATGTTTCCCGAAAGAACGTCATGTTCACAGATTGAAAAAAAAAATTCATCTAGTTTTCAAAAGTCTTGTGGCTGCAGAGCCAGGATCTTTGAAGTGAAACCAGATATCTTCATTGAAAGTTTTCTAGGGCTGAAATTGATGCTATTAAAACCTGTGTAGAGGTAAACCTGAGAAAAAAAAACCTTAAAAATAAAAAGGATTCCCATTTTCTAGGGCAGCTGGACTGGTATAGGTTCTACAGCTTTTTAAAATATGCACTGCCATACAGAAGTATGTTACTCATGTAGTTTAATGAGTTTAATTATTAAAATGTACTATATAAAAAAAATAGCAAAACACATACAGAAATAGCAACTCGGTAGACGGATATCTATCCATGCGAAAAAGGGTTTGAAATTTTGGAGATAACTTCTATATTATTTAAGTTTATTTATTCTTACTAAGATCTTATTTATTTGTTTTCATTTCCCACAAAAAGATCGAGCTTATTCTGTTTAATTTTGTTTTTGTTAAGTTAACATTATTGAAAGTAAAGTAATCGCCTACTTTTTCAGGCGGGGCTTAACGTCCAACTACCAATCCAGTAACATTATTATTTTTGTTTGTAAATCATTGTAAACTATCAAGAGATACATATTTCTGCTTTTCATTTTCATTTTATGTGAAACAATGTAAATGTATTCAAAATAAATTATTATTGTATTTGTTTTTATTATAGTACTATTTATTTTTAAAACAGTGTTTCCTCCTACTAGTAAGTAATTATATTTAAATTTACCCTGCGTTTTACGTTGTTGCCGTGCATGTTAGGATTGTCCATGATGGGTTCATCATTGCAGAATACGTCAAAGCAGAATCCATCTGGTGGCATGTAGAGATTGTACAAAATACTAGTAAATAAATCTCCATCAGGCCCTAAACAATATTAACACCCATTTTAATTAGATTGATTATAATAAACTAATCATCCACAGGTTTAAACAAAAATGCTAATGAAACACATACAAATATTTTGAAAATGGCCAGCATAAGTGACATCTAATAAATCCTAAACAATATTAATGAAAATTTTATGCAGCAAAATTACTCCAAAGATGTTATTGTTATAACATATTAATGAAGCACAAAAGCTTTGTCGTTTCTAAATGGCAGAATTTACGAGCTGAAATATGAATGCAATGTTTGGTGCTTGCTGATTTGTGTACCTTTTATCGACCCTTGTACTTGATATTTTAACCTGTAATTTTTTGCTAAAAGAGATTTTTGCACCTTTTGGATTGATTCCTCTTTTTATGAGTATCCATGATTTGAAAAACTCAAAATATATCTAGTGATAAATAAATATTAGGCTATCTAAAATGGTAAATCTTTACAATAGCTCCCCAGAGGCGTGGCCTAATTCGAAGTGATTCTGATTCGCTGTTACTATAGAACCCGCCATATTCAAATATAAATATAAAACTATTTATTTATTTTATATTCACACTTAAATCTAGCGGGTTATATGGTAGCACCGAATCAGAATAACTTCGAATTCTTTATTTATTTCTTAATAGGGGGCTTCGCCCCCCACACCCCCTGATTTTTTCTTCCCCCATACCCCCTCCTAACCTACCTAATCACCCTCAATTTTTTAATTTTTGTCACAACATTCATTACAATAATTACACAGAACAACACAAAAGAAACTACCTTATTCTGTGAAGTCCTTTTCCTGAGGAGGGTATACTTGTCGAACTCCATTCTTACTCACACTACAATCATGCTTTAATTTAAAAAAACCCGCAAATTTAAAACGCTCATACTCATAAAGTTACAAAAAAACGGCACCTCCGGTCACATACAGAACACTCGCGGGAACTATTAATACATTAATCAGGAAGCAGTTGCTATGCAGTATGTGTACTGCGCATGCGCGCTAAACATAAGCGCTACGAAATTCGCACCATCCGCACATTGACGGGAAGTAGTTTTTATTTTCCCCGGTAGGTGCTCTGCACTACCAACACCCTAAAAAAAACAGGCCACGCCTCTGGGGAGCTATTGTAAAGATTAACCTCTAAAATAATTAGACTTATTCACGATTGCACTAATTCCCTTGCCACTTTTTCTTCCTGTCAAATATTTTTGAAATCGGGCTAAGATTTACACAGTTATTAGTATTATATTTTAGCAGGACCTTACTCGCGTGGGGCGAACTTCCATTTTAAAAATTTGCAACGTCGAAACCTCTAAAATGCAAATACTACATAAAATTTTGAATCAATTGACCATTCATGAAAATCGGTTCTCATGGAAAATCGATTCATGGATCGCAATACTTTCCGTCAGTAGGTAAGAGCAGGACGGCACTTCTATATTATATAGGAAAACCCTAACCCCATCATCCTTCTAAATTTTATCCAATTCGAGATAAGCATAGTTTTTTACATAAATAGTTTTTTAGTAATAAATGTTTAAGAAGGTGCTAACTCCTCTTCCAATTCATGTACAGCTTTGAGACCTCCAAAAGGCACATCTACATGAAACTCAAAATCGATTTACACCTCATTCATGAAAATCGGTTCACACATTTAGACAGTACGTTGTTTACAAAAAAGGTGACAGCAAAAACAAGAACATCTACACAAAAAAAATTTTGAAAATGCCGTTTTTCTCATTTTTAACTTCTTTTTTTTTATAAAAAAATAAAAAATGAAAAAAAAGCGAGTTGATTGTCACACTTTCTAGTTTAAGACCTTTGGCCAAAAATTCGGCTAAGTCATTTATGTAAATTGAAAACAGCATTGTGCGAAGTAATATCCCCTGTCTGATCCCCATAGAAGTACTAAATGACTCCGATAAGCCGTCTTTCAATCGTACAACTGCTTTTGTTTGTTCATATAACGCTTTATTAATTTTTATAAATTTTGTAGAAACATGAAGATTATAAAGTTTTATGTATAATACATTCCAATCTGTTGACTCAAATGCCGACTTTAGATCTATAAAAATGCTATTAACTTTTTATTCTTTACTTCAGTGAAATAGTTAAACAAGTCCACTTCAATAAGATGCAATGTTTCAAATACAAACGACAATAAAAAAGCAAGCGAAAAATAAAAAAATATGTATTGTAATCTGAGTATTTATTCTTGCTATCCAAACTTCAAATAAACACTTCTGCCCCTCCAACATACGCTACTGTTGGTTCACTGTTTGCTACTGAATTTTCATTCATTAAAATAAAATGCTTTTCTTCTAATTATTAACAAACTTTTAGTTGAAAAATCTTTAATTTTTGCCAAATAAAACTTCATTGTTTTAACAAATCATTTGCAAATTTTCATTTGAATTGCAAAAATTCTACTATCAAATAAAAATAAAAAAGACTAAACTCAAAAAGAGACGATGTTCATTCAACGACTGTTAAAATGACAAATTCCTCGAACAAATATGAAACAGATGGCAAGCCAACGAAAATAAATAAATAAACAGCAATGGAAGTTTTAAAGGGAAGCCTATCACAAAAATCCCTTTAATCGAATATTCCTGAAAAATATTCCAAATAAAAGTTTTAGTGGTAAGTACAAATGTACAATTGGTAAATTAATTTTAAAGAAAATCAAAAGAGATGTTATTCAGAAAATTCTATAAAACAGAAAATCTATTCTGTAAAGTGTTAATTAAGGTAACAAATTAAGGTTAACAAAAAAGAAGTGTTAAGAAAATATAAAGACTTGTTATATGAGCAAGAAGTAAGCAGAGCTCTTTGTTCACAATACAATGTTTTGTATAAAAATTTATTTTGTAAACATTCAGTCCAGCCGTATTTGACAGATTTACCTTTAGATAGAATTAGATTAATAAGCCAAATCAGAGTTTCTCCAAGTAAACAAATAATTTTCTGCTTTCGTAAAGCCATTTACACAATTAATACCGTAGACCATTGTCCTCTGTGATTAAATAATTCACATGACGATTTAAATCATTTATTTTTAGTTTGTCCATTTTATGTTGAACCAAGAAATAAATATCTAAGTTCATACAAACAAGATATCTGTACGGTATTGAATCCAAAAAATATTAATAATATTGTCAATATCTATTATTTTCTTACTAAAGTCCTAAGTATTAGAACAGCTTTGACAAACTGATTCGTACTTCACTGTTTTTTTTTTTCATAAGAAATTGTTTTACATTATTATTATTTTTGTGCATAATACATAATATTTTTTGTTTTTCGGTTATTTCAGTTTCAAGATGATTTGTTTAAAATTAAATTCATAGTTACGTAGTATTAAAACTGTCCGGTAGGACAGTTGTATAAGGGTTGATCGTCAAAAACTGCACGAAAAAGCGTAATGTTGAAAAACACCCAACTTTGACAATTTTTTTCTCTTTTTCTATAAAAGATAAAATTCCCAAATTTTCTTTAAATTATAGGGCAAACCCTCCTTTATAGCTGCAATTTTTTTGCAACAACCCAGATCTAATAGGTTTCGAGAAAAAAGTTGCCGAAAATGAGCAAAAACGGCTTTTTCAAAAATTGTTGTTGTTCTTGTTCTTCTTCTTCTTCTTCTTCTTCTTCTTCTTGTTGTTGTTACCTTTTTTGTAAACTACGTAGCGCCTAAACGCGGGAACCGATTTTCATGAATGAGGTGTCATTCGATTCGGAATTTTATGTAGATGTGCCTTTTGGGGGTCTCGATGCTGTACATCGCATAGGAGAGGAGTTAGCCCCCTTTATGTAAGGCCCCCTCCAAAATTATTATTACTAATTATTCTGTAAATCTTGGCCCGATTTTGAAATAATTTGGTAGGATGATAGAGTTAGGGCTCCCCTACGTAACATTAAAGCGGCGATCAGCTCTTACACTTGTTAAGGGAAAGTATAGCAATCGTTTCAAATTATCGACACGAGAACCGATTGTCATGAATGAAGTGTCATTCGAATTGAAATTTTTTACAGATTTGCACTTTAAAAGTCTGAACGCTGTGCCTCATAAAGAGGGGAGTTTGCCCCACCCAAGTAAGGCCCTTTCTAAAACTATTATTACCAATATTTCTGTAACGCTTTGTCCGATTTTGATAAAATTTAGCACGAATAAGTGGTTAAAGCTCCTCTACGTTGCTGATGCTCTTGCACCTACTAAGAGGAAGTACTGCAATCGTTAAAATTATCAATGGGTGAACCTATTTACATTAATGAATAGTCGTTCGATTCAAAATCTTTGCCTTTTAGGGAGAAGTACTGTAATCGCAGTTTATTTTTCTTACTCCTCTTAAGAGGAAGTACTGAAATCGCAGTTTAATTTTGCTTTTTACGTACAAATACCTTCCTATTTTATTCAAAACGCTTTCTCAAAAAAATTGTTATTGAGGATGGCAACTATAATCATTCTTTAAAATGATCTCTCCAATGGTAGTTACGGTTCCGACTTAACACCTTATCAGGTTATAATGATAGAATTGCTTATTCTAAATTTTAAAAAAATCTGTGAAGCAGATAAGTAACTTTGTAAAATAGACAAAAATGAAAATCTATCCAAAAGGTACAAAAATCTCTTTAACAAAAACTTACAGTTTAAATTGTTAAGTATAAGGGTTGATTAAACGCCAAAAGGTACACAAATCAGCTAGTACCCAACATTTCATTCATGCTTAGCTGATATAATTTAAGTAATTTTGCTGCATTAACTTTTTCTTCACATTTTTTTTAGAAATTATTAGATGGCACAGACCCTTATGCTGGCCAGATCATAATATTATTTTGTTATAATTATGATAAAATGTATATTATATCTTCGTTTTTAAATAGGTACTTTATTTTAACTCCATTTCAAATTATTCTTCAAATTTCTCTTTAATATGCCCTTTATTCTTAGTAGTCACATATACATTCATGTTAAAGTAGAGAAAAACAAAGTTAGAGTCGGCTACTGTTTAAATTTGAATCACGGATTTAACAGAATATTTCAGTCTTGAATTCGTCTTACCGAAATATTCGTGAGCACAAATAACACACAGTTAATAACAAGTAGATTATTCAACAATAATTATTCATTTCTCAATTGTAATTTAATTTAGGCCCCCTAATTTTACTTATAGTAAAATACTGGAATAATTAGCTGTCCTAAAAATATGCATATCTTATTTATTATATATTACATATATTCAACATTGTGAGAAGAACAGCTACATTGAGAGTGTAATTGAAGAAAACTATATTATTTGCGATAAAGCCAGATTATTTATTACCTATTATTATAAACGTTTGGCTACTACATAAAATAACAATTACTTTAATCGAAGAATGAACTTAAACCGACGATTTAAAAAAATAAATAAAATAAAATAAATAAATAAAATAAACAAAATCATTGATGTATGTTGATATAAGCATTTTTTAAAAAAAGGTTTTGAATTTTTTAGCCTCATAATTTTTTTTTATTTTTTATAACGTTTTTCTTTTTCACCTGTAATTAATAGTTTGATTATTATAAATAACTAGATATAACAGTCAATCTACAGTGCTACTTGAACAAATATTTTGTAGATGAAAAGGGCCAGCATAAGGGTCTGTGACATCTAATAATTTCTAAAAAAAATGTGAAGAAAAAGTTAATGCAGCAAAATTACTTAAATTATATCAGCTAAGCATGAATGAAATGTTGGGTACTAGCTGATTTGTGTACCTTTTGGCGTTTAATCAACCCTTATACTTAACAATTTAAACTGTAAGTTTTTGTTAAAGAGATATATACAGGGTGTTCATTTTAAGACGGCTCAAATGCATTTCATGTTTAAACGGTTAATCTGAGCAAAAAATGGTAGAGGAAAAATTTGTTGCACGTCACCTCTAGTTTCAGAATATGTGACTTGATTTTAGATTCCTACCCGCATACGCTGCTGTCGCGCGACCAAAAATGAGGGTTCACTTTTTCGGATTCAAGGGATTTCAAAACTGATATTTCCACTGAAAACTCCAAATCGAAAACTAGCACGATTAGGATTTAAAAAAAAAATAGCGCCGTCTATTGGATGTAAAGGCAACACACGCTATACTAAATATTTTACGATTCCATTTCAATGTTTCCGATTGCATTGTTAAATTGAATGTTCACATAGATTTCAATGTGTAACAAATAGCCCTGAATCCACCAACTACAACATTAAGCAGCTTTCTTCACGTTATGTCAAAATAACTCGTTTGCCGAAAACGCTGCTGTATTCGGAAGTGCCTACGTATTACACATGGAATGCGAGTAGAAAATCATTTGAACGACGCAAACGAGGAGAGCGAGTCGACGGACATACCGTGCATCCCAATCAAGATGAATGCTTCTTTTTTCGCATGCTGTTGTTGGTAAATGTGGCCCGGTCCAACGTCTTCCAGCAATTGAGAATGGTCAACGGCTTTACATAGGCCACTTTCCGCAATGCATTTTAAACTCTGAATTTATTTGGTGAACGTCCGACACTGGGATGCATTTGATGTATTGATCATATTCGTGCATTGTTTGCAATCATATTGACCGCCTGCTCTTCTTCATCTCCAACAGAGTTATAGGACAAATATAAATCGCACGTGGTTGAAGATATTTTCCGCCGAATACGCCAGTGAAATTCAAATATGAGCATGGATTTCACAGCTGAAATCTAAAACGAAGTGTTGATAATATAAGATTTGTGCTTAGAAATCGCGAACAAAGTTCTCAATCAATTTGGAATGCCATCACCGAATCCATCCGCTGCTGCTTCGCTACGGACTGAGCCACAGCAACGCGTGGCCGGGTAAAGCTAGTTGCGAATAAAAATATTATAATATTTATATTTAGAATGTTATAAGCTACATATCTGGCTCCCATCCAATCAATATTTATTACCTTCGTAAAATAGTTTTATTACTTTGTTGTGAGATAGATGAAGCTGTCTAATTTTTGTTATGGCTAGATCACATATCAGATATGCCTCTCCGTCACCTAAACAAACTATCCTTTATTAATAAATAAGACTGTATTGAGAGTTTAGACTGTACCAATTAGTCAACCATTTTTCAATAACCACTTAGTTTTAATTTAAATAGTGAAGTCTCGTAAAGTTTCTCAAGTATTCTCAACTGATTTCCGCTTAAGTTATTTTTTCTTTCCAGAGACAGTGCTTAATAAATACAATCAGAATAAACAAATAGATTAATCTAATACAGACCAATTTCTGGGTCCGGTCTCCAAACCATTTCTAGTGTTCTATCATCTAATCTTCTGTTATAATCGTCACGATCAATACGGCCAAAAAACACAGCATCGTATCCCATATCGGCAAACTGTAAACCAACTTCAGAAGAATGTCCAAATGGGTCAACTTGCCAGGCTACATTAGGAAAACTGCAGTCTCCAAAGGTTTCTTGTATAAATCTGTGCAAAAAAGATTCAATAATTGATAAAGATTAAAGTGTCATTTCAACATAATTAACGATTACCATGAATTGTAGAAAAAAAAAAACGCGATTAACCAGTGAATAGGGTGTTAATGTCGAAAGACAGGAAAAAGGTTTCTCTGCATCATAACTTATAATGAGTCACTAATATAGATTATTCTTAGACGACACCGTAGCCGAGCGGGTTAAGAGGCGAGACCTACAAAGCTAATATGCATTGTGGTACTGGATTCGATTCCCGGCCTTGGCCTTGGATTTTATTTAATGGTTAAATGTGAAATAGTAAAGTACGTTTGCTATTCAGCTCCGTCCACGACACCTAGTAAATGTTAGTTGGACGTTAAGCCCCGCCTGAAAAAATAGGCGATTACTTTAAAACTTTTTTTTTAGTTTATTCTTTACTATTTTTCTTGTTTCACTCACGGCCCACATCTCAAGAACTGCTATCATCTAAGCCTTGTTTAAGCAGAAATTCAAACTGTACCCAAGAGCTGAAAGAGCGATGCTTGCCCTTCAGTTGAATTGAAATGCCCAAACACTATACTTAGAATAAATAAACATTAGATATGCTTGCAAAGTGGCTATTTGCGCGCTGTTGAAGGCCCGATATTGCTTGATAATTCCATTGCCTTATAATAACTAATTTATCTCTTGAGTGATCATAAAAATAAT
The DNA here is from genome assembly GCF_049639745.1 of Rhodnius prolixus. NCBI lineage: Eukaryota > Metazoa > Arthropoda > Insecta > Hemiptera > Reduviidae > Rhodnius > Rhodnius prolixus. Next base: position 6,793,268 of record NW_027411635.1, on the reverse strand, counting down.
ACAATTAATTAATGAAAAGTTATTCAGTACCCGTTGCACCTATGACCAGACGTCACGGCAATATAAGTAATATAAACTTTATTTTTTGCTTGAACCCCAACTAGTTAGTTCTAATTAACTAATGGATACTTTTAAAAGAGCCAAAACTTGCTTTAATCCAAAACTCATCTGATGGATTAATGCTGTGTAATGAGTTGTGGCTTCGTCCGACATAACCCATCCACCATGCGTGATTTGGAGTCTTCCTTGCTTGACTAGTTTCCTCAGTTTTTCTCTGTGATATTCGCCTCTGTCATTCCACCATCGCCAAAGAAATGCAGACTCTACATAGGTGAACCTATAAAAACAAGGTAAATCTGCTTAAATAGATAGTTTTAGTTTTATTAAATGGATAGTGGAGATACAAATACGATGATGAACTTTTTACAATTTGTAAACAATTTCTGTAAAATATGTAAATAGACAAATTTCAAAACCGTTAACTGGAATGATTAATTTATCAAAATCAATTAAGGGAATCAAGGTAGGGACCTAATACAAAATCTTTTTTTTAACTGTTCAAATTTTTGGAAAAATATTTCTTTTTATTTGACGAAAGGCATTTTATGAAAATTATAGTATTATTCTTTACAAACTAAATTTACAACTCAATTTTTACAAATATTGAATTAAAGTATTGACCTGCGAGTTTCATTCACCTCTAGTTCTGCCAGCACGGAGTCGATGATGTACTGCACACCAAACGGAGCATGCCTCTGATGTCCTGCAACCATTAAAGTAATTGTATTTATTAAAAAAAAAAATCTGTTTTTTTCCCTCAATACTTTTTTCAATTCAGTATTTAATTCTGCAATACCAGGTGGTCCTCCAAGAAGATCGAAGAGAAGATGGCCTCGCGATCTACTCTCCTCATAAGAGCAGACTAACATATGTCCAAGATAATGGAGTGACACTGCTGGGTGCCTTCTCCACTTGTATATTTTCACGTGTTATTTTTTTAATCATGTACCACATTTGCTTGTTGCAACAATCGTTGCAGTTGTAAATTCAATAAAAGATTTTAAAAAAGTATTTAATAAAAATTTGCAGTAATAATGTCGTTTTATTTAAAAAAAAAAAAAAAAAAAAAAACTAACGCTGGCATAAAATATTCCGCCAGCAAAAGTTTGGCAAAAATTAAAATAATTACATCAAAGGCACGTCAACATCTGAATTTATTGGCGCCCGGAACTTTTTTTTCTATGCACTACCCGGCCTCCGGACAGTATTTTTTTCGTTACAGACAATACTGTCCATCGCCGGACCATGAATTGTAAGAAGCTCCTAGAAAGAAAAAAATGTATAGGCCAGTAGCCGAATTCGAATCCGAGATGTCCGCGTGGGAATCCAATAGACTAACCACATAGATAATTCCTTCCATAGATGTTTGTTACTAAATTGGTACATGGCTTGTTTTATTAGCTTATTGTAACAATCTGCTTCTACAGCTTTAGATGTACTTACTTTCTACACTCACAATAACTTCATTAAATTTTCATGAAGCAGACTTGAAGCAAACCCGTTTAGGGACAAAACCTTTCCTTTTATACTTTGTTAACTTTGGAAGCGGTTTTAATGTCATTAAAACCTTTTTTTGAAATAGTAAACAAAAAATGACTGAATTTAAGATATCAACTTTGTTACTTTAAATGGCGAAGGTTCTTACAGGAAGTTAAAAAAAAGAAGATAAATTTCATTTGGAGCATACAGCAATCAACATTTGCTTTTACAGGCCATTGACCAGAATCGAACAAATCTAAGAGGTTAATAAAGAAGTGAACGAATTACCAAACATATAAAAGTTATCTTACCTCCGTAGTAGTATTGATCTACGGTCTTTAGCCAGCCGGCATCATCATGCGTGTGTGGGATAAGATGAATGTTCAACTTGTCTGGCTTCACTTGATGACATCCCTGCAAAATAGCAAACTCAATCATTAAGGAGATGGTACGTACATACATAGAGCATCAATATGCTACAAAGCTCATTCAAGAATCATTTGGTTACATTTACACATGATTGTTTTCTAGTTAAAATCAAAGCATTTAACTTTGTTTCACATTAGATGCTTCAGCTGCTAGCCACAAGGCGAGATCCAGCCAGGAGTGGCTAAGTGATTGAATCTATTAGTGATGCTTATGACTTTGAAATCCTCGAAGACAGTACCGGAGTTTACGCTTATCATTTGTGTCCATTAAATACTGGCCTTTTAATAATTTTGTGTAAGTTAAAAGTAAGTTGATAGTTTCCCTTTAGTTTTAACACTATTATTATGACAACAATATCACAAAGTAAATTACTAACATAAATCTTTTAAGCGTAGCCTAAGGCGATCGCCCCGCCTGTCCAAGCTTTGGAACCGCTCTGACTTATTCTCGTATATCTTTGTTTACAAAAAAAAAAAGTATAATCCATTTTCAAAAATTTAAATTACCAACTAGACTGTTTTAATGTTGAATTAAATAACTTCCTAGGACTTAATAGCCAGTAGAGCCTTTTGGAAGTCTTATAAAATTACGAATCATCTAGCTGTGTATCTAATACAGCGTTTCCCAACCTTTTTTTTGGCTCGCATACCACTTGGTAGTACATCATGATAAATATTACCACTTCGTAAAAATGATTGTATTTCGTGAAATTTGTTATTTCGTGCGTGCTATTTTATTTATTATTATCTTTATTTGTATAGTGATACAATGTATCTTTAACAAAGGAGTTCAAGTTCATGTTCACATTACAAACTTTGTAAAGTGTAAGATCTTAGTTTCAAAACTTTTTTTAAATAATTAAAAATTGCGTACATATTTTTCTCTTCAAAATTATTAATTAATTTACAAAGTTCTTCTTTAGGATTATTATATTTGTTTATATGGTGTGAGATTCTAAAACTTCATAGACTTGGAAGCTGATAAACATGCTCGTTCTTATTACACATTAAACAATGATCTTTGGGTTAGATTGTATAAATTACATTATTGATTTTAAATTTAATAACATAAGGGTCACCCAATCTTATTTCTTAAGAATTCTTATAACGAAAAGAAATGAATTTATCTAACTTTTGTTAACCAACATTTTGTAATAAATTTCGAGAATTCCAAAATATATTAAAAATAATGTTATTTACATTATTTAAATAATAATAATAATAAAGTGCCTTTATTCAAAATTTTACAGAATTACATATTTGTTTATTTAATTCGTAACAGACAAATACTCATGGTTGAAGAACCGTCTGAGGGTTGTCCCTACTTATTTTTACCCTTCTACATGATGAAAGCACAATGAATGAACTGTTAAATAAATACAACAAAACAAAGAAAAACAGAAACAATAAAAGAAAAAAAAACAAAAGAAAAAATAATCTCACCACAGACAGAAGTAAAAAAGAGAATACAGAAAACAAAATATTCTTAAATACAGTACACGACGTTATATAATAAATAATAATCAAAATTAAGGCCACTTAATATTTCATTTATTTACGGAATAGGGATACAGACACATTTAGGTGATACAGGTACACATTAATAATAGATAAAATAGTTTAATAATTGAATTCCTTCACCAGTTCGTATCTATATGCCCATGCCGCTTTACAATAGCTTACCAAGCTTTTCCAACATTTAAATCAGTTAAGTACAAATGTTCCCTGTACCTGTCTAAAATTATAGAAACATTAGGTTTGTGATAAAGGCATTCTAATGAGCCCAAATCATCTAAATTAATTTCTTCTAAGCATTCAACTACCTGTAAGCACCAATTAAATTTAATGTTGCTTGGATAGAGCTTACTCATTACAATTCAGTCTCTTTAAGCAGATTTTTAATACATGGTTATCATTTAAGTTCTGTCACATGATAATTCTATTAAAATTTCTGTATCTTTTTTTGAAAATGATGTAGCTCCTCTTGATTGGCCCCTAGATGGTTATGGTGGCTGAAACTATTGAATTGGACTGAAGAAACATGACTGAAGCCGTATGGATGCTTTGTATATAACGTATATAGCAATAACGTGTCTGTACATCGTGGTATATTTGTTAAGGATATTAGATGATTATTTATGAGCATAAATAATAATTTCATATTTGATTCCGTAACAGAGAAATGGACAAATCATGTAATTTCTATTGATATTCAAAGAGCAATCAACTCGAGTTATAGCTCTGTCTATAGGCACATGAGTGGACTAAGTATGATAGAGGAATATCTCAAATTCAATTGTGCGATCGACAAAATTAGGGTTGTGAGCCAGCCACGAGTGACAAGTGATAAAAGTGTAAAAGTGTGGTTAAAAAAAGGAAACTATCACTCTATTGATACGCAATCTGTCTGCACTATATGTAATTTAAATAAGTTCGTTTAATAAGAAACTCTAGAACACCTGATAATCGAATGTTGTATTTATCAACCAATTAGGCGCCAATATCTATCAGAGCTTGTTAGTGAAAATTCTTTTAATAAATTTCTTATTATTCAAAATAAAGACTACCTAAATAAAATATATGAATTTTTTTACAACAGATGTTTTACAATGAAGATCTTTTTGCCTCAAAGAATAAATACTACTTTCTAATATTAAATTTTAGTATTTTATTTATGTCATTTATTATGTCATTATTAAAAAATATTTTTTAGTTCAATTAAGTCTAGTTATATAGTATTCAGTTACATTGATTTTTATTTCATTGTTTTGTAAAGATTGTAAAGCACAGAACCCCTGTAATGTGTATTTTGAAACATTAAATACATTACATTATCTATCTATCTACTTTTGGGCCAGAATTACCTGAACGTAACCATTGGGTTGATTAGAGTTTAGGTAAGATAGTTTGCCTATTGGGAACCAATTCGAAACGCACCACTCTTTCAAAGTTCTAACAAACGCAAAGCGTTACCTTTTTTTGGCAAATATTTTTCTTATCCACTGTTTTTTGGGAGAGTTGTAAAATTCGAATTATAAATATATCTATCATATATCTATAATGAATGATAAATATATATGTATATCGCTTTATAAATAAAAAATTATTTGGATTTTTAGCATCACGTATCTATTCATTGTGCTTTTTTTACTGAGATAACAATTCGTGAAGTCTTACTGTTTTTAAGCACAATTTCAAAGACTTTGCTTTTGCTATTTATAGTAGAGTAAGACACTAAACCCATCGGCAAGTTTTCTCGTTGTTGTTGTGTGAATAATAATAATTATAATAATATTGTGTTTATTTAGAAACAACATACATACAAAAATAAAATATTACCCTAACTAAATAATTAAAATAATCAAACATTTCTTTAATTAAAAACGAAACACACTTCGGGCATGGACTTAGTCCGTCTGCCAAGGTTGTTGCGAGAATTAACTTCTATAGCTTCTTTTAAAACTATAGGGTCAAGGGGCGGGCCCGATCTTATCGTATTTTCAATATTTATTTGCCTGAAATTTTGAAACCGATACTGTACAGTACGAAATGATAAAGCATTGAGCCCATTCAACATCACTAATTTCTGAGCTTCAGCTATAACTGAAAACATTAAAAATAAATAAATAAATAGTTCAATGTAGCCTCATTTTCAAAATGTAATTTCAGAAATGAATCTCATTGTTAAATAACTAGTGAAAAGAGTCCCAAGTTAAATATTAGCGCTTTGTATTTAAAACAGTTCATTCATCTAATTGAACGAAACAAAACTGATTTCTATTCTATCTTATTAAATTGTAATCTCAAGAGAATGGTTTTTAACAGGCATCATTCCAGTCCATACGGCCTAAAACGGTGTTTACAGCGACCAGCCTAAGTGTGCATTAAGGTGCTGAAGATGTTCTATTGGCTAGCCAATGAAAGGCCAGTTCAAGTTCCAAACTATCAAGTTTTTCCTCAATTCTATTAGTGTCTCTCTTCAGAATTTTTTAAAAACTCCCAGTTCCTGTTGTCGTTTAGTCTATTCATAACTCCAAGGGCTCTTCTAAATTATTGAATACCATGAGATTTGTGTAACAGTAAGATTTAACGCTAAAGGTTACTGGACTGTAGCTCTTGTTTACAGTTGTAAACTTTTCTTTTTTTTTTTGGTATACAGAGCATACGATTTTATATAAACAATATTGGCCAGTTCCAGTATTATTGGACTGGCAGACTGCCACTTGATGCAATAAATTTTATTGAATAACCTGCTAGTTCATTGACATGTCTTCTTCATTGAAATTTATGTTTAGCAGACAGAAATATCGTGTGTGTGTGTAGAAATTACTTTCAGCACAAGTTCAGCATTCGGCTGTTTTTTACTGTTATAATCCTGAAGCTGATAATCTTACTCTTTAAAAGCATTTAAGTTTTCTGAACGACACAATTTTGTGTAAATATTCACACCATAATCTCTGACTCAATAATTACAGTTCTAATGACAAATTTTTCCCTAATATTTTTTTGCCAAAATTTGAATAAATAAAACAAAAAGATATATTAAAAGTACAATATATTCTTTTAATGCGTTAAAGATTAAAAATTTTTATGCAAAATTATTAGTTATTACCGGGAAATTGAGAAGTAGACACAATATTGTATAAAGTTACTAAAAAGAACAAGCAATACTGTAAAATTTCTGACCACCTTCGTGATATTGGAAAAGGGATACAATTTAAACAATCTTATTGAGCCATTACAGTAATTTATCAAAAAAGCTAATGTATAAAAAAAATATGATATTAATAATAATAGGGGTAGCTCAGGGGTCTGCATACACCGGATTTCATCGCGGAAGTTACAGGTTTGAATCCAGTTGGTAGCCCCTTACACCTAATTTTTTTTAATTGTTATTATTATTACCTCAATAATAGTAATAATAACAATAACTACTATTATTATTTTTTTTTTATTTGAGGCGCGTCAACATCTGAGGTTACTGGCGCCCGGAACCTCACCGGACAGTGAGCTGTAAGAAGCTCCTAGGAAGAGAAAATCTAAGGGTCAGCAGCTGGATTCAAACCCGTGATCTCCACCTGGGAATCCAGTACGATAACCGCATAGCTAATCCCTTCCCTTATTATTATTATTGTTATTATGACAACGAGAAACTTAATTTTGTCCATTTTTCCTGTTCATATTAAGGAATTTTATCGTAGTTTGTTTTTAAAGTAAATAAATAACGAAGTTAAAATTAATTTTTAATGTATTAATTAGATAAATACTACTACTATAAAACTTTTTAATTCTCAATTTCTCTTTAATTTCAATTTTCTAAAATAACTCCGTCGTCAGTTGCGGAGATTACAGACCTTGTTTAGAATCTTTGTTCCAAATAAGGTACGCTACCAGGTGCTTGTTCAGGTTTGGTGATGTGAGGATTATTTGCTCCTACTGATAAGAATAAACAACCAATGGACCAATTATTAGAATTGTTGTTTTCTATACCAGGCTCTGAGAAAATTTCCAATCTCTTGTCTATCAGCCAATAGATATGCTCAAAGCGAAAATAATTTTAATAATTGTTCCATTAATTTAATAATTTTGATAATTGGTCCAATGTAAAATTATTTATACTTTTGTCCAGTGACAAAAAAATTCATCAATTTATATCGTTGAACAATATGGTAGTTCAGGTAACGCTCCTTGCACAGCGCCATATTTGGTGCAGATCTCGGACTGATATCAGATGCCATCATTTTTCAAAGTTGTTTTAAATAAATAATATAATAATTTTTCTTTGCTAATATATACAATTTTTAATATGAATTTGTATTATCTTTTAGTGACCGTAAACTATTAATATTTAGGATTAAACCAGCGAGGATTCGGTCAAAATTAAAAACTCCGTCTACACGCCATCGTTTCGACAAATATATTATCTTCCTCAGAGCGTAGTTATTTAGGTGAATTGGTTTGGATTCAGAAAAAACTGAACCGTTTTTTAATAACAATTTTTGATTATTTAATCTCTGCGAAAATAAGTTTAGTTATAGTAGTCATTTACTTTTACTATTGAGCAAAATTTCTGCATTCTAGCTGTATTTATAAATGAGATATAAGTTGATAAAGATTTGGAGCTTTACATTTTCTTCATATTTCGAATTGTTGTATCTCCAATCATGTTAGTCTTGAATAATTTTATTGCCAGCGATATTCATCCTAATTTTAAAAAAAATTATTTATAATCACCAAATGGAACTGATTAACTTACAATATAATCATGAACTAAAACCCATTTTTGAAACGTCAGAATCAATAATAGATTTTTATAACACCTACGCCACAAAAGAAACATTTTCTAATTTGAGAAATCTTGTGCAAAACGTTGTAAGCATTTTTGGATCTACTTTTACCTGCGAATCGTTTTTTTTTTTCGAAAATAAAATTTATCAAACATAAATCCGCTCGAACTTAACGGTTGAAAACCATCTGACTTGCAAATAGTTAAGTGAAAGAGTTGAGAAACAAATATCTCACTAATTAAATATTATTCGGCCATCTCACAATTGACACTATATTATCTATGTTTATATGTATGAATAATAATAATAATAATACGAGGGTCGTTTGAAAAGTCCGTGCAAAGTCAGAGAGATAGCACCACTGGCGCGTATCGAGGTTATGTTTAGTTAGTAGCATCTCTTGGAAGAACACACACCAAGTTTCAGCCAGATCGGTCTATTTCTTTGTGTTTGGCATTCGTTTGAATCGAGGAAGTCGAGTGATTTTCAAAAAATGGACGAAAAAGAATTTCGTGTGTTGATTAAACACTACTTTATGAAAGGCAAAACGCCTCAGGAGACTAAAGAGAAGCTTGATAAACATTATGGTGACTCTGCACCTTCGATTAAAACAGTTTATAAGTGGTTTCAAAATTTTCGGAGTGGCCATATGGGCACAAGTGACGCTGAACGTTCTGGACGCCCTATTGAGGTTACTACTCCAGAAATCATTGATAAAATCCATGATATGGTGATGGATGACAGAAGAGTGAAGGTGCGTGAGATTGCTAGTGCTGTGGGCATCTCGAATGAACGGGTACATAATATTTTGCATCAACATTTGGACATGACAAAGCTATCCGCAAGATGGGTGCCGCGATTGCTCACGCTTGACCAAAAACGAAATCGTGTGAAGTGTTGCAAGGACGGTTTGCAGCTGTTCCAGAAGAATCCGCAGGACTTTAAGCGTCGTTTCGTCACTGTGGATGAAACATGGATACATCACTACACTCCTGAGACCAAAGAACAATCTAAACAATGGGTTACCAAGGGGGAATCTGCGCCAAAAAAGGCGAACACCGTTCCTTCGGCCGGAAAGATTATGGCGACTGTCTTTTGGGATTCGCAAGGAATAATCTTCATCGACTATCTGGAAAAGGGTAAAACTATTACAGGTGCATATTATTCATCGTTATTGGACCGTTTGAAAACCGAGCTGCAAGAAAAACGCCCACGATTGGCCCTTTTCCATCACGACAACGCACCAGCTCACACCTCAGCAGTTGTGGTCGCAAAATTAATGGAAATAGGGTTCCAACTCGTTTCACATCCCCCCTATTCTCCAGACTTGGCTCCCTCGGACTACTATTTGTTCCCCAATATGAAGAAATGGCTGGCGGGAAAAAGATTTTATTCAAACGAGAAGGTGATTGCAGAAACGAATGGCTATTTTTCAGACTTGGACAAATCCTATTATTCGGAAGGGATCAACAAACTAGAGCAGCGTTGGACGAAGTGTATAAGCCTAAAAGGAGACTATGTTGAAAAATAAAAAAGGTTTACCCCAAAAAATTAAGTAGTTTTTATTTTTGCACGGACTTTTCAAACGACCCTCGTAATGAATTCTGTTTTGAATTTTCCTTGCTATAAGTTTTTGTTGACGGTCCAATCTAATAGTTATGCAAATAATTTTATAAGCGACCCGCAGTCTTATAATCAATTTCCAAATTGGCCAACAAAATCATTTGGATTGGCCACCCTTGGCTTAGAAGATACGAACAGGAAGTGGGAATAGGATTATTTCCGTAGTTTCCCCCGAAAAAAAAACATCTTTAGCCAAGCTGTTAACAATTTCGTGATTTTGTAATCCTAAGTGCTCTCTAACCCTCATAAAGTTTAACTCCAGATTTGTTTTAGAAATGAGTACATGCGTCAAATATTAGGTCCAGTATCTCCATGATAAATGTGTTTATTACAGAGTCATTAACATTTCTATATCACGGTTACTTACAACGTAATTAACAAATTTTAAATTTAAATTGCATTTGAACTAGGAAGTGCAATTGCGACCTGCATTGTTTGAACACAGGATATGCTTCAAATTGTATGCAGTAAATTTATTTACAAATATATTTACCATTTACTGTTACATTTGACATTACATATTACGATGAATTTAAGACATATGTACATGTAGCGAAGCGGGATTTTCTACCGTGGATACCCAAGTTGTAATTAGGTCAAATCCCTCGACTTATTTTATTTTGGCATAATTACAAAACAAAAATTATTACCCACATAATATAAAATTTCTTCAAAAGAAACAATTATTTATTTATTCTTATTTTTGTTTGGGCTTCTAGCCCGTACAAAAAGAGTTGGATACATAAATGAGTACAAAATACAATCATACAAATAATAGTGAATATAGAAATAAAGAATAATGAAGCACATTTCATGTGTACAAACAATACAAAACAAAAGCAAGTATAAGAAGAACAGAACAAGACAGCACAAAATGTCAAAATTAAGAATAAGTGAATTTTAAATTGTATTAACTTGCTAAGGATCAAATCAATCAATCGCTTCTCGGCCTTTTGCCTAAGATCAAATTGTAGTATCTTCAAAAGAAATAACATAAAGTAAATTTCATGAAATATGCAACTATAATTTAGATAAATCTATTCATAAAATATAAATTGAAAATGCTATTTCCATAGAATGTTATTTCAATGATCAGATACTGCACTTTGATCTTAGCTAAAAGGCCGCGAAGCGAGAATTTTGTCCCTTCTAAAGTAAGAGTGATGACTGGAAAACTAAAGCCCATCTCTACGATTCTATCTCTGAGTGTGTGCTTCTTTATTCGTCTGAAATTTGAGGTTCGAACTAAACTCATATTCTAGAACAGTGGTTTCCAACCAATTTTTTCGCCCCGTACTCCTAAAGCAATTTCACTCGAACCTCACACCTCCTGAAATTTATATTTTGCTCAAGGATAAATATAACAAAACAAAAAAAAAAAAGTATAATAACAACCTAAGATGTGAAATATACCCAATAAAACGAAAACGAAATGAGATGTTTTCTAACAAGCTCCAATGAATATCTTGAATCATGAGAAATAAAAATATGAAAAATATTTGAATAATAATAATATCCTATTATTTACCTGGACTTTTCTCGCACCCACTGGAATATCGTCTCGCACCCCCTGGTGGTGCGAGCACCCCAGGTTGGGAACCCCTGTTCTAGAGAGAGGGCAATTAAGATTTAAAAAGGTTTTGTTACACTTGCCTAAATGTACGCCTGACTAATATGTCAGACTTGAAGCTAGCAGATTGCACGTACAATTTTTTTTTTCCTTTATTCTTAAATTCGCAACTGCGTAACACATAAACGCAACAAGCAAATATGATTGCTATAGTATGGCACATCATAAATGTGAAATATAGAACAAAAAAAAAATAAAATAAAGTAATATATAAAGTAAAATAAAATAATAAATAAATAAGTAAATAAAATAAATCACAGGAAGGGCTTGAATGAAGGCCATCCAACGATGACCATCATAAGTCGGTTAAAGAAGAATATCGAATGGATTGAATTCGAAGGATGACCATTTTATCGTTCGACCAGGTGATCGCGAGGCCATCGGCGCCTCAGTCTGCGAGGAGGATTTGTCGGGAGGTTAGTGCAGGACAGGTTGCTAATTATGATGTTGGTAAAGTCTGGAGTGGAATTTGATGTAGCGGGACTGGACAAGGTCAGAAACAAATGGGATTCGCAGGTCGGTGTGGATGGTATGGTTGCTTACGTAGAAGAGTGCATCAGTTATGGTTCGAAGGATTTTTGACTGGAGGGTTTGGATTCTGTTTAGGTTCGAACGCTTAGCTGTTCCATACCGTTCAAGTCCGTCAGATAGGAGCGAGTAGGGCTGAGTATAGTCGTTTCTTGTTTGTTAGAGTCAGTTTTGACCGTAGTCTCTTGGGCATTCGATATCTCTGGTTTAGTTCAAGTCGTTTGAGTCTAGTATGTGGATTCCACGTGATTCACTTGTCAAGGTATATTCCAAGATAACGAACGGTATCCGCTACAGGAATCGGAATGTGATTCAGGTATTAGATTAGATTGTTTAAGACGGGCGGTTCCACCAAAAGGTGGAAGGAACGCAGGCAATCCTAATGCCCATTGTTCCCCGCCCACCCCTCATCTCATAAGAGATACCGGGGTTTAAAAAAAAAATAACAAATCCGGCTAAAAGTTGCCAGATGCTAATATAATAAACTAATAAATTAGTAACAGGGCACTAGGGAGCATAACGACTCAATCGCCCAGTGCACTGAATAAACCTAGAAAGTTCGTTTAGATTACCCGATGCCACAATCTCCGGCAGGGAAACATTTACCCTACCGAAGACGAGGAATCTAGTTTTAGAATAAACTGGACACACCTCAACAAAGTGCCTCACAGTTTCATCGGACTCACCACAGCCAGCACAATTTGGCGACCGGATAAGGCCGCGTTTAAAAAGATGATACGCTAAATTCGCATGTCCACTCAACACCTGAACCAGCTGGCGGATCCGGGACCTGCTAAGACCAACCATATCCGTTCTCGACAGGCCAAGGATTTCCTTAGCCTGGCGGCAGTCAGTTCGGGATCTCCACCGTTTCCGATGTTCTTTCAAAATCCACTGCTCTACCTCTGTTCTACAACGTCGATAGGATACAGGGATAATAGGCTGAGGAGTCATTGTTATCAACGCAGCTCCTTCCTTTGCCGTTTCATCAGCAAGTTCGTTACCCGGGATCCCAGAATGACCAGGGGACCAAGCAACCGAAACAGTATTCAGAGCTCCTAACAAATTAAGAGCAACGTGACAAGAATTAACCGAGATTTGATTCTTACTAGGAGAGACCAGAGCTTTAATTGCAGCCTGGCTATCCGTGAAGAACCCAATTTCAGTATCAGCAAATCCCTTCCAGCGGAGTAAAGTAGCTGCCATCTCAATAGCAGCCAACTCCGCCTGAAAAACAGATGCATAATTACCAAGGTCAAGGCAGATGCGTTCCCATCGGAGCCCAAACTGGGGTCCCCAGATGCAGAGACCAGCACCTGCCCTATCCATCAATGACCCATCCGTAAAAACAGAAATGGCCGTAGTCTCTTGGGCATTCGATATCTCTGGTTTAGTTCAAGTCGTTTGAGTCTAGTATGTGGATTCCACGTGATTCACTTGTCAAGGTATATTCCAAGATAACGAACGGTATCCGCTACAGGAATCGGAATGTGATTCAGGTATACTGGAGGGAGTATTTTTCTGTTGAGAGTGAAGGATATGCAGCGGGATTTATTTCCATTTACCTTTATTCTCCATTTACGGAACCAGGGTTTAAGGATGTTAAGATGGGCCTGGAGGGATGGATCTAGTGGCTATAACCGGATCGGTGTTATGGGAGAGGATAGCAGTATCGTCTGCGAAGGTATAAATGCTCGTACTTGGATGAAGAGGAAGGTCAGCCGTGTAGACAGTGTATAATAGGGGGCCAAGGATACTTCCTTGCGGGACTCCATCTACGATTGGATAAATTCTTTAAGATCCTTAAGTGGATGTTAGACTGGTGTGAATCTTTGTTAGAGATGCCTGAATACCGGCTACCTAAGTTGTGCTATTCGAGATTGGTGGAATTGAGTACTTTTACTATGCCATATAACTGGGTGATAGAACTGAGAAGGTATCTGATTTCCATCGGAGCAGATAATATTTGGCTGTTGGATTCTTTTAGAAATAATCTATTTAGCCGAGATATCAATTCAGTTTTAAACAGTCGCTACAATACTGTCTATCGAAATATTTGTAGGTTTCTCTTTTTCTTGTGAATCTTACCTTAGATTTAATACTCACATTAATAAACTAAGATTGATAGCCCAAGTACGTGTAGCTAAAAAAAAATAGTTCTGGTATTTACCTGGATAGAAATAAATTTCAGTTTGATTCTAGTCAGTCTTGTAAGCTATGTACTTTAAATGAACCTGACAATTTAGCTCATAGCATTTTAATTTCTCTAACTTTTACATCATTGAGAGAAAACTATTTATACAAATATATTTCAACATATGATGGAGAAGAGCAATTAATAAATTTACTGAGTTTCCTGGAGCCAGGACATTTAGATAAACTGAATTATTTTTTGTTAATCTTCTTAAAATAAGGAAATTGTTTATTTAGTAGTAATTGTTTATTATAATTTGAGTTTTCCAAGTTTTCTACTTATTTATTTTTTTGGTAATTAACCATTAATTGTATATATCATAATTATTAAGAAGTGGATCAAGTTTTCTTATAGAATATATTTCTTCATGCTGGAAGTTTAACTGGTATACGAGGTCTGGCTATTAAATAACGAGACTGATGCTGCTACAGAAGAACTATGCATGCGCCAAATCCTAACGACCGACTGCTGGGCAGCGTAAATCCTTCTCTTTCGATTGCAGCGTCTCACATGTTTGTAGAGAAATGTGTCTGACCGGAACCGTCGTTTGTGTAAGAGGTGTTAGTTTCGTTTTGCCGAAAACATGATACAACACATGTAGTAGAGCAACGAATTGTCGTGAAATTTCACATGAAACTTGGTAAAACCGCTACTAAAACTTATCTTTTATTAAAAGAAGTTTATGGCGATAAATATTAATCACGTGCACGAGTTTTTGAGTGGTTCAAGCGTTTCCAAGACGGCCGAAAAGACGTCGGAGATGATGACCGACCGGGACGCCCTTCCACGTCCAAAACTGATGAAAATATCGATTATAATTAATCAACATTACAACCGTGAGGTGCATGCTCAACTTTGTGAAAGAGTAAGGGAAAAACGACCCGATTTGTGGAAGAACAAGTCATGGGTTCTTCATCAAGACAACGCGCCGGCTCACACTGCATTGTCTGTAAAGACGTTTCTAGCCAAGTACAACATCCCAGTTTTAGGCCATCCAGCCTTATTCGCCTGACCTGGCCCCATGTGACTTTTATCTGTTCCTCCAAAGTCAAATCTGCATTAAAAGGAACACGGATTTCAGTCCGTTGAAGCTACGAAAGAAAAAGCGGCACGCGTCATGCAGGAGCTCACAGAAAAATACTTCCAGCACTGTTTCGAACAATGGTAAATTCGCATGGAGCGTTGTAAGGATAGGGGAGGGGTGTATATTGAAGGTGATAATAACTAAATATGTATAAATTTAAAATAAAATGTTTTACAGCAAAAGTTATTTAATAGCCACACCTTACATGTACTTCAGTACAAATAATCTTCAGATTTGGGACTGGAAGGGGGTGTTGCTGGTGGATCTTTTTGCCTCGTGGTGACACAATAAAGAAAAGTGCAAAAATATTGTGAGACTTTAAAAAAAAAAAAAACGCGCCGTGCAATCCAAAACAAAAAGGTGAGACATGCTGATTAGAGGTAGTAGAAAGCACAATGTTTTTAATATATTAGTAGCAAAGAAATCGTGCAGGTTTTAATCAATTGTCAAAATATGCAACAATAGAACATCATGAAATCAAAACAAACAGAACAAGATCGACCAAGGGAGGGGATATAAGAAGACGCTGAGGGCGAAAGAGAAGAAGTAGTTTTGAAAGAAGCTTAACTCTGCATTGCCAATGCTCGAACTTAGTCAGTTATTGCCAACGTGGAGTCATATTGACTCCATAATTTATTTATTTATTTATTTTGTTTACATTGATTTCAATTTTAATAAAATTTGCATTAAAGGATGACAAAGAATAGAATTAAGAACGAAAAAACAAATTTTGGCGCTGTCCTCAAATCGGCTCTAACATGTAAAATTACCTTTGTTTTGCAAGAAAACGTGTTTCCTTTATAAAAATAGCACTTGTTTAAAATATTTTCTAACATTTTCTCAAATATTTCGGAGAGATTAGAAGTTTTTTTTAAGTGCAATTTGTAACCTTTGACTTCCTTATTTTAAGAAAATCTACTTTAAAAATTGACTACTGGTCCATCTAAAAGAGTTTTCAATGAATTAAACAACTTGATAACTAACGAGTGCTCGTGAACACGTTTTCTTGCAAAACAAACCTAAGTTTCTCATACGAAGATAAAAGGAATCCTGGAAAATGATATACCGTTTAGAAAGCCCATTAGACAAGGAAATTTTTATAAAAAGTGCCAGCAACTAGGTCTGATAATGATCACATAAGGGCCTAATGAGTTTTCTTCAAAACTTTCGATTACTTTTATTTTTCCAGTATTCCGAGGAATATTGAGGCTGTTTGGAGAATAACTTATGCTTCGAAATGGTGTTAATTTTTTAGAAAATTTATCTGTCTTTATAACCGTGTCATCAGAATCGAATTCGGACTAAAACTTAATTATTATATTGATTTATTTATTTTATCAAATTTGTTGACCCACCCCGTCACCACTGAAGACGTGGTAATGTAAATAGGTAATATTATTTCAAAACGGTACTTACTAAAAAAAAAGCACGCCTCGCACTAGTTCACTAGAGCCGAGTAAACAGTTTTAATCGTTTTAAAAATAACGTTCATGATCAGTGCCCAAACTTCCCTTATCCTTTTAGGCGGAGAGCATATCCAAAATATTTTTACTACAGTTTTAATGTTAAACAATAATACCGAAGGCAGCCGCTTTTCGCAGCCTCTTGCAAATGTGCAGTCCTCTGCTCCAGTAGTCTTGGGATCCGAAAGCTTAACTCTGGAGAGTTGTCAAAACAGAGAGATAGACGAAGCTCGCTTTAATCACACTGTCAATTTGAACAGAAAAACTTTAAATGCTCCATTAGTATCCAAGGTCAAATCAGAAAATTTATTCGTCAATTCCGGAACTTATCACTCACTGCTTTCTTGATTTATTTGTTAAGTGGAAAATGAAAATTAAATAGTTCTTACAGAATTATCATATTATTTGGGTATGCAAGAGATATTTGCTTCAATTAAAAACGAAAATTTAACGGATTCTGTAATATTGTAGAATTTTTTTTTTTTTAATAACTAAAAAAACAAAAAAAAATCAGACTAAAAGAAATACTCGAAAACTCTCTTTAAGGATGCATGATGGGAAATTTAGACTTCGAAAATGGTTTCGTATTTACAATTTCTTTTATTTCTGTTGAAAATTGGAAAATATTGAGATTTCACTGCTAAATTAAATTTTTTCAGAGAATTCCTCAAAAAAAAAATCCTAACATTGCCTTATAGTTGAAATTATGATACAGATGTTCGTTAAGTAAAGTTATACTGATATGAAATTCAAGATTCACTCTTCTACAGCCTACCCAGATAAAATTACCACGATTCTGTTCAGGAAAATATCTTCAAAATTATTTACAAACAATTTAAACATACATAACTCGTTAATTTCTTACGATCGACTATTTCTCGGTGCAAGAATGACCCGCAATTTTTTTTTTTATTGCCTGCTCCTTTAAACCATTATCTTTTAGATAATTGGTCCCCTATCCGCTTATAGAATTTGCTTTTGTTAAAACTATTATGTCCGATTCACCATATTTTATACTAATAAATAAAATACAGGTGTTGGATCCGTACATTATATTAAAATTGTACTTAGGAGAAGAGTTTAACTTTACTTCTCCCTAAGAGTCTCGTTTAAATAATGTTTTTTTTGGAAAAATTTCTTACACCTACTTTAATGCAGCAAGTATGTATGTTCACTGAAATCATTTTAACCATTTTCGATAAAAATAAACCTTTAAAATTGAAAGGTCTATTACACAAAGTGGCACTACCTTTGACTGATCTTCAAATTTGTAATATCACTAACGTATATACTCATACGCGCACCTAAAAGGACCAAAATATGTTTTACAACATATTTTAAAAAAATGTAACTTAGAATATATTAATAATTGAAAATTTAGATAGGCCCGCAGTGCTGGATAACATCATTAATTGTATCAGTCGCAGCAAGCATGTTTATTTCATCTCTAAGCAGTTTTGGATTTTCGTCCATCATTAGAGGTAGTAGATTAATAAGTTCGGTTTCGGGAATATGACTCCCTTATGTCAGCAAGTGTAGCGTGAAATGGAAACATAGAAAAAAAATTGGTAAAAAACACTTTTTCATATTCAACAGACCTAATAAAAAATAATTGAAAAACTGCATAGTGGTGAGATAAAATTTAAAAAAAAAATTGGGGGGATGTTTAAACAAAAACAATTTTAGCACGAAAAACCAAAATAATAAAACTGAAATTTCTACTTTTTTCTCATAAACGCACACACAAAATGTTCAATTAATAAAAATCATTTTTCCTTTTCAGAAGATCAAAGTATTTTTTGAGAAAAATTTCAAATTATTACAAATTAATTTCAAAATTTTGGTAAGACAGATATATGATTAAACATAGCTCACCTTTTTCGCACATGAAGGACAAGGATATCTGGCGTAACCGAAGCAAAACATCGAAACACTAATTACGAAGCATTTCTTCAAAATTAAATACATCTTATGATAAGTTTTTCTTAAATTGCGAACCACGCACCTACTTGAATTAGTTCATAACTGGAACTGAGCCCGAGTTAGAATCAAACACTTGCGGCGCTCTAATAGTTCAAACAGTAGTTCCCAGAGTTCGTCTTGCGATCAACTTAGTCATTTTTTTTTTTTTGCAAGTAAGACAGGCGAAAGCACCATTTGGCTCGCTTATGGGTTCACAAAACGTGAGAGGTATTTTCGGTGAATCCAGACTGCACATCCACTTACCAGGTCTAAGAGAACTAACTAAATTCTTACAATTTATAAATTTCAAATTTTCTGTAAACCTGAAATTTTTACAAAATGATAGATTGGCTTTTTATATAGAGTTACCATAATAAAACTTTGTTATTATTTGGGGTTGATTAGTTTAGTGATAATAGAAGCTTGTTATGCTTCCTAATTCTTAACTTTTTTGTAAATTATATTAAAAAGTTACTCGCGATTTTCTTTTTGCAGACTTTTTATTTTAATAACCAAATAATAAAACATTAATATTAATGAATACGTTCACGAAGTTTTAATTAAAACGGCTACCAATAATAATAATCATTAATTATGTTCATTAACACAAATTGGAGGAACTGTGATATGACTGGTTAAGATAGATTCCTGTTGCTAGAGATAGGGATAAGGCTCCTCATGTTTTTCCCTACCTATTTTGTCTTTTGATTACAGGTATTAGATGAACTAATTGTAATAAATGAATAAAACAAATAAGTAAATCACCAAGTAATTAATTAAATAAAATAATATTATGATAAGCACTAATGTTAAAATGCAGTACTAACAAAAAGTAAATTAATATTAAAATAATGATAATATTGTAGCAATACTGCAGTATAATACAGACTTTCTTTTGGCATTCATTAATTTAAACTCATTAACTTTATACACGTTTAAATACATAGTTCCTATTCTTACATATTGTTGAAATTAGAGTCTACGAAGGTTGGCCAGAAAGCCTACGCCTCCGCAACCCAGAAGGCTATTGTGGCACCACTGGTAGAAACATACCTTCAAGTTCTACCTATTTATTTAGACTTACAGGTTTAAGGAGAGGATCTCGAACAAACCATGAATGCGTAGATTTTTACCATCCCATAAATAAATACAAATTCAATGCGATTTTTATATTCTTCTTGATAGAACCAGCACAGGCTATCATTTGTCAGGCCTGTACGATACAAGAGTTTCCACAATCTAAAATGGGCCTGTGAAGAGCCTTACGATCAACCTAACGGCCGCCTGGCCTTGATAAGTAATGACTTAGAATGATTGGGCATGTAGCTTTTAATATAAACTTATTCGCCTGCCTCTGATCTGGGGATCCCCATATACCACTTCTGCGACTTACAACGCACCTATTCTTGACCACACTGCCAAGACATTTTATAGAACCATTCCTGATCTAAGCGAACCGTCGCCTTATTGCCCCAGTAACCCGAATCCCGGCTTCCAGGCGATAAAAAACCTATATTCTAAATACCAATTATCCTCATGATTTCTTAGCAATCCCACATCAGCCATGAGAGGACTTCATAAGAATTAATGGCAAGGCACTGTTCCGGAGGCCGGCATTTCATTGGGAAAAACTCGGGGCGCCAATGTCCTCATACATTGACGCGCCTTAAATTAAAGAAAAAGAAGAAAAAAAAAAAACGTGGCAAGGCATCTGGCTGACCGGGAAGATAACAACACTGGAATTATTTTCCGTTTAAAAACAGGGCATTCTAACTTGGACACGTAAATATGTTGGCTAATATTACAGCACCAACCGTGAAACTTTATATATTATTAGAAATAATTTTGCTTAAGATGTAAGAGAAAAAAAAATGTAAATGTTTGCAGTATTTGTGTGATGTTTTTAAGATTAAAACGCAACACAATCGATTGGTGTAAAGGAAATTTTAAAAAGTTTAAATAATTTGTTGGCCATTCTAACTTGACGTCAAGTAGGGCTGGTCACTTACTTTCCTCAATAACTTTTCTATTTTGGGGGAAAAACGATGAACTTTGGCAGATCGACGGCGCAAAAGTTGTGCAAAAGATCTTTGAAAAATTTGGTGGTGGCCAGTCCAACTTGAATAGCTCCGTACATTCTTGCTCTTACTCTTTCCTCCGTCATGGAGCCGTCAATGTACCACATAGAGTTACCTGACACTGGCAGTCCTTGCTTCTCGAATTGATGCGGATCTCTTATCTTTGGTATGTAAGAAATTATAGAATTGACTTTCAAAATTTTACTTAACACTATATTATACCACAAATAAATAAAATAATATTAATATGGTCAGGGGAAGTTAAAAACGCTATCAAGGTAAATTAGAGCTGTATTTAAGCTGGATAGATTTCTTTAAAAATAATGTCAATTTTAAAATTTATTTTGCCTAAATATGATAAAAAAAGAAGAAGTTATAACCTAGTTCCACAACATAAAACTGAATTGAGGAAAAGGTGGTTCAATAAGGTTGTATGAAACTTGAGCACACACTTTCAAATTACTTAAAAAATTTAGGAACATAACTCATACTGCTGATAAAATGTAAAATAACCGGAGTATATAATGCTCTGTTGGCCGCTACGTCTACTAAAAAATAATAATAGTGAGGTGCAATTTTAAATCCTTCCTACTTCACAACAAGAAATAGTTTGTTAGTGTGCACCAACATTTTCAATAAAAGTATTAAAAGTATTTTTATTTATTATGCATCAGAATACTAATTAAGCTGCAGAGGTACGATGCCGATTACTCTTACATTCAAAATGGGAGTTTTAATTAAATTCTGCATTTAATTAAATATAACTCATTTTTCAAGTATTATATTTTTAGGCATCTCGTTCACACCCGCTAACGCACTGCTTTATCAGTAGTTGCCACGGTTTTAGTAACGTTAAGATTTATTTGTTTACCGTTTACATGTGGATATTTTTTTACGTAGAAAACACTCAATTCAAGGACAAGGATTCAAGGCCTCGATCAAAAGTTTGTGGGAAATCAAGAAAGACCTCCTAGCAATAATCTCCAGTACATGCAGAACATGCACCTGCTGTGTATCGTCGTTCTTGTTATCCGAGCTAGGATAGGCATTAAATACGGTTACTGAGTGTGTTGCAAATGTTTTTGCTTTGTTGGATTAGGCCCAGCACCCATCGTTTCTTCGGAGAGGATTGGATTTTGTAGATTGCGGATGGAATTCAAGAGAGGGCTTTGTTAATTAGTCGAGAAATGTACGGTTCAAATTAGTGTTTTCATATTTCTTTGAATTGCGCATAAACTTTGTGTTACAGTAGCGCTTGTTTGATGGGAGCCTTGAGCCACCTAGTCATTTTCCCGCAATTAGGAGCTCTTGATATAGATTGTTTATGCGGCTCATTTTGTCTAATTTGAAGTTAGAAATGTTTAATAACTAGTGTTAGCACTATAGACTGAGACTTATTTAGACAAGAATTATTTGAGTTAATGCATTAGTTAGGCGTCAAGTGAGTAGAACCAAGAAGGAGATTTGTATCGATTAAATATGATCGATACAAATCGAAGGAAAAATCAGTGCAATTAACTTGAGGCTAAATCAAGTAACCTACCCCTGATAATTCAAATTTATCATTAATCATTTCGTAGCTGCGCGCCGTCCAGTTGCTGTAGTTTTGTCCCAGGGTTTATCACTGTGAGATTTGAATCGATAAGATTATAATTATTACTGTTTAGCTGCATTAAACATTGGTGGAATCCAGCAAACATGTAAGTGTTATATTTTTATTGTGTCTGTGGTTTTAAATAAAGCTTATTTAATACTCCTTAACAAAACTTTGTTTAAAAAGTAAAGTATAAGGGTTGATTAAACGACAAAAGGTACACAAATCAGCAAGTACACATTATTTCATACATACTTCATTAATATTATTACAGTAATTTTACTACATTTTCATTAATATTTTAATCGGGATTTACAGCATTATTAGCAATAAAGAGGGGCCTTAATAAATGGGGCTTACCCCTTTTCCATCCGATGTACAGCATCGAGACCTCCAAAAAGCACATCTACATAAAATTCCGAATCGAATGACACTTCACTCATGGAAATCGGTTGACTCGTTTTGGCGCTACGCTGTTTACAAAAAAGTTAAGTACAATTTCTAAAAACCCATTGCCCCCCATTTCCGCCGTTTTTTTTTTTTTTTTTAATCTATTAGATCTGCGATGTTGCAAAACAATTACTCTTGTAAACGAGGATTTGCCCTATTAAAAAAAAAATAATAAAATTAAAAAAAAAAATTGGAACTTTTATCTTTTATAGAATAAGTGAAATAAAATTGTTAGATGTTGTTCAACGCTGCTTTTTCGTGCAGTTTTTGACAATCAACCCTTATACAACAAACAAAAGGAAAGTGAAAATCAAACTGACCTGTGATATTTCTCATTTTATAAATAGTAATGCTCGCATAATCTTTGGCAGGAGATTTATTGCATTATCAAGTTACATTGAAATGTAACTTGGCCTGTTACATACCTGAGAGTGAGATGCTAACTTAAAATATATCCAAATTCAATAATTTGCCTATCTTAGCACTAAAACTAATTACAACCATGGCCAAGTATGTTATAAACATTCTCAAATCCCTGGTCTATATTGTTACACAACATATTTCTTCATTGATTGAGTGCTATTTTTAACAAGTTTCATATTTAAATATTTAGGATTGTCAGTACTGGTAAAATATTTGCAACATTGCTGTCTTGGCTTATTAAGATTGGTATAGTGGTCATGGTGCTCGTATTCATGCCCGGTCTACCACCAGATATGGATTTTGAATCTTATACGTAAGTAATTTTGATTTGGTTAAATATTTTGAAGTTTTCAAAGGATATGTGTATAGTTTTAGCTAGGTGACTAATGTGCTTCTTTCTTGATTTGAATTAGGCCAGTGGTGTTGCAAAGTTGCATTGTTTTTAATTGTACTTTTCCTGCATTGAACTTTTAAATGTAGCGAAATTTAATCAATTGGATTGAAATTAGTGTGACTCAGCTGGTATTTAATCACTTTTAGACTATTTATAGTGTTCCTCTACTAGCAAGCTCTAATCATTGACCTCATAAAATTTAAAATTCCTTAGTATCCAATTTTTCCGCACTTATCTTTTTTTAAAATATTCCATGCCATGATTATGTTGCTTTTTTTAAAAATAGATATTCTTCATTGCATCTTCTATGTATTTCTCCTATAATACTGTATTTTTAAGGAAATGATGTATATTTTTTAATGTTTTTGTAAGCTTGGGCTTAAATTAAATTCATAGGTTGGTAATAGTATAAGCGAATTATTTAGAGAGCTAGTCGGTAGTTCTCTGTCAAAGGTTGACTGTGTACAGGTTAAGTTTGCTTCTAGCATTTAAAGTAAATTTACCAGAGAATTCAGAATAAAAACAGTCTTCTTATTACTGAAGAAAACAAGTTCATTTATGTATTAAATGAGGCGGTACAGTAGCCGAGTGGTTAGAGACGAGGCCCGCAAAGCTAAGATGTATTGTGGTACTGGGTTCGATTCCCAGTCAAGACCTTGGATTTTATTTAATGGTTTTATTTAAAATTGTAGTATTTGTGAGAGCTAAATATGTAAACCAAATTCCAAGTTCGAAGAATTTTCGTTTTATTGGAAGTAAAAATCTCTTAAAAGATTTTTTGGCGTTCTAAACTAAAGAGCCATCTCTTTTGTTTAAAAGTCTTTTGATGAAAATTGATCTTAAGATTTATCAACAAGTTGGATTGGGGTACTCGAAAGCTAGTCAGTTCACCAGTTCTCTTTGGTCATTGTAGTAAAAGAAAGTCATGTGTTTTACCGCAGATGTTTTTATGTTGCAGATTGGTTGGTGCACCTTACCAAGGTGCTCTAAGCATTAACAGAAAGTTAAATAACGCAGAACGATTATTTGAAGGTGTAATAAAAGGACCTGAAGATTTTGCTGTCCACAATAATGATTTGTACACTAGTTGCCACGGTGGTGTTATCTATAAGGTAACATCTACGAAAAAGTTAGACCCAGTCCTGGTGACAGGAAAACCCTGCGGTATGTATACACATCTAAAATATTTTTTGAAATGTCTGTTGCGTTTATTGGCGCAGCACCTAGTGAGACAGTAACCTTCTTATTTTCTCAGTGATTCTTCACCAAACATAATTGTGTTCTTTCTCTGTGTTGTACTAGTGGCTCAACACCTGCCTGCAATTCTAAAGCTGGGATAGGCATACTTCTCTTTGCCCAAACTGTAATGATGCTTGGAGCGTTATTCTGGGACGTCCAGTTTTAGGTTAGTGGCTGCATCAACAACATACTCCATCGCTGACCCGACATATTTTTGTAGGTCGTCCTCAGTTAATCCTTGAAGTCCTCCATACACCACAGTCTTTTCAATTGATTTAAGCTGGGTAATCCTTGTTTCGCAGATTTCTCGATTTGATTGTTTTAAGTCAGTGAGAATCTGGGGCGATTCCTTGAAATTCAGTTTGTTTGGTCAGTTGCACATCAGTTCTTCTATATTTAAGAGTCATTTAGTTGGGTTTGATGGTTATAATAAATACCTGATACTTAGTTTTCTTTTTGATAGTAACCATTACGGCCTGATTGTCAAATCAGACTGGAGTTCGAGAGCTTTATTCAGAACAGATTCCAGCGCAGCAATATGAGGATTAGATGCCAGGTAAAAAGTAGGACCTGTACGCCAGGGATGGAAAGTAATAGCAGGTCATTTGCTTCATTAATCATTAGGTTGAAGAGTTTATGACTATAGTGGATACTTGTGGGAGTCTCTGCTTTGTCCGTCTGTATCTCTCTCGAATAAAAACATTGAATGAGAAAATATTTTATCCAACTCAGCATCGTCCCTTCGGTGTAAATAATTTTTTACACACGTTATCTCCTTACCTTACTAAAAACTTATTTAAATCTATAAACATGGCAAAAGTACTCTGTTTCCTGTAGAATCTATTTTTCGTTTTTTGTGCCATTCTGGTAACTTGTACTACTTGTTGCAGTTCTTTTTAAACCAGTGTGCTTCTCTAAAAGAAGTCGTAAGTCTGGTACCATATATTCTACCAGCTTGCATATGAAACTTGTCAATGTAATTAGACGATAACTATTCACTTCCTGATGATTTTTATCTTTCTTCAAAATCGTTATTATTTAAGCTTTTCTCCATCCCTTAAGGACATATTCAAATCATTTCTTATTTATGAACCTAAGCACAACCCTTTGTGATTGTTGGCCCAAATTGTACACTACCCGGACCCGATCTCTCCTTGTTTATTTTCTCCAACACCACCACTTCAAGTTCACTTAGATCAAACGGCGTATTAAAAAATTTCAATATTTTCCGTTTCAGACAAATTCGTTTTGTGAATGTTTTGAGCCTACTTTCCAAGTGATATTTGCTCACACTATTACTCACGAGTAATATTGGCAGAAAGTTTGTGCAATATCTTTACTGGATGTAATCATCTTTCCTCTTTTGGTTATCGGCTCATTTTTATCAATTCTTAGGTTATTAATTTGAGAGATAAATTTACCTTACTCGACCCGTGCTTCATATTTTCGGAAGTATGTATCCCCTAAAAAAGGTGACTTATAGAATTTATAATAAACTGCTATTTCAGATGGCCTTCATCAGGAGCATATCTGTGGCCGACCGTTGGGTTTTAAATTCGATAAATCTGGAATTCTGTATGTAGCAGATGCCTATTATGGCTTGCTGAGATCGAATTTAACGTCTGGTAAATATTATATTATCATCAATCATATTCTTTAATATAATCCGGGAAAAATTATTATTGTTACAGAAATTATATAATACTATTAGTTTGTTAATATTATAGAGTAACAATTTCTTCAGGTAACTAAGCCCTACGGGTAACATTCCCAGCAAAATTACACACTGCACCGAGGACCAGTCGGTGGAATCGATGCGACCGCACAAGGGGTGCTGTGATCCTTCAAAAAGAACATTCCTCCGAATTTTAAAAACTATTGTGTTTGGTAATATCTGGCCTTAACAAGGTTGTTTGCAAGGCCAGAGGGGGGAGCAAATTGTTGTTCTACTTTTTGGAGACAATGGCGGCCATTCATCGGAATATACGTACTTTGGCGTTTAAAGAGCTCGTATAACGTAGAACAACAGAAATAGTTTTTTGAAAAGACGTATTACAGCCTTTGTTAATAAGCTTGTCCTCATAATTCTAAAGCCTGATATTACAAACTAAATTAGTTTTTAAATTTAGCTAGAGATGGATCATTTTGTCGACGAACTTTCTTCTCAGAGATTGAAAATTACATTAATTAAAAATGTAACTGCCTTTCAGTTTTCTTGTAGAAAATCTGTAATCATATTTTTTTTTCTACTTTCTCTTACTTCTCGTAAGAGAACGTGTATTTTAAAAATCTGACTAAATCAGTTCGCTTCTCTCTTGGTATTGCTCAAATAAGACCAAAATCAAAACGCGCCGAACAACGAACTGCGGTGGTCTATAAAGTTGCAAAGACGACGAAACATAACAGCATTTTAGATGACAACTATAGAAAGAAAGCAGTTCGTTGCCCCAATGTTTGTAATCGTCTTATATTGGTAATTTATGTCGTTGAAGGAGGGTGAATGTAAGGATGTAACAAACTAGCGAAAATGGAAATCCACCTAACTACAAACTGTACTAATGTAAACATTTAATTTTGCCAATGTACAACGCTGAACAACAATAAAAAAAAATCTCTGATTAAATAAAATAAATAAATTAACAAGTAAAATATAAAATAAAATATTGATATATAATATCAATCAGTAGTTTAAAATGAAATTAAATTAGTTTATCATTGTCTCTAATTTGCCTAAACGAAGGAAAGTACAGAAAATTAGGGACGGGGTATACACGCAAATCGAGATGGGTCTGATAATTTTAATTTTTTAAGCTAATTTTAAAAATGTATTTAGCATTTCCCTATAATCCACAGTTTGAAAAACTCAAAGTATTGTAAGATTATACAGGTTCGGATATGTCTAAACATGTCCGAACACAATTAGTGCTACACACCTCCATAACAAAAAGCCAGTACTGAATTAGGGTGAACCAGCAATAAATCCGACATTGTGAATGTGTGTGCATTGTCATTTTGTGTTCATGTATACATATGTATTTCTCTTTACTTTAAATTAGTCGTCAGTGACCACTAAGTAAAGGGTGCTTCCTGAAAACTGTGCTGCTTCATAATAGCAATAAATTTTTATCTGAACCTTGGGCCCCCTGTGCTTATGTAAAAAAAACATTCGAAAAACCAATGTAGAATGTATGAACGGAATATTAGTGGTGATCTGAAGGCCACTGCTCTTTGAAGATTAACACAAAATACTATTGCTCTCTGTGCCAATGGAACAATGTGATATGATTCATTTGTAATCCTGGAAGTGTATTTTTTCTCCGTTACTTATTAAACTAGGCTTAATGAAGAAAAGTTCTTCAAAGCTGTAGGTTATAACTCTGGTTTCATGAATTTAAAAAAGAAATTTCCAAAATTTAGTGATGCAAAAATTATGGAAAGAATATTCTTGGGCTCACAAATATAAAAAAAATGAAAAGTTTGAAAAACTATTGAATTCTCTGGAAAAAGAAGCTTGTAAGCTTTTCAAAAATGTTACTCAGCAGTTTTAATGAAATCAAGAGGCACAAAATTACCGAAACATTGTCAATGATCTTATAAGATACTTGAAAAGGCACTTCTTTGGCTCGCACCTTGAGATCCTCCCCGAAAATAGCGATCAGCACTGAGAGCACTCCTATCAAGTGGAATCTATTGCAAGTATATTGGTTGATTATTATTAGATCATCAGGAAGAATGCTTCACAGACGAAACATAACATAAAATCGTTTCTCACAGTTTCTAAGGTTAGAAGAATTTTTAACAAGTTGTGTTTTATGCATTCTAAAACCAATAATATTTTTGAAATTTTAAAGTCTGCTTCTTGAAAACCTTGTGTGATGGGAAAAATATGAAATCATTTTTTAATTCAGGATTGAAGTACTAAAACATTAACTAAACTTTCTTCTTAAAACAAAAAAAAGTTTTATTTTGTTTTCCAGTAGATACATGCCACCCTCTTTGTTCTTTTCTCCTCTTTCGTAATTCTCGCGCGTTCGGGTCCTCTTGTCTGCTAATATGATGCCAATTGGGCTAATTTAAAAATTGTGTCCTGGATCACCATCCTTAATTATTGTTAATTTATCGTACTCTAGTCCTGTCTTTGGTTTCTTGACCCAGCCCTGGACTAGCTTACAAATAATTCTTATTAGAATAACATTTTTCCTTACGATTATGTATTGTACAACTATAGCCAGGGATAGACCCTCTATAAACCCAAAAAAATCTTATACTTCTAATAACAAGGAATGTGAGCTGGAGAGGTTATAGCGTGCTTACAGATTATATAATTGCGGCCAAATGAATGTAATACAGAATATATAAAGGCCAACTGAAGGTTATTCGTGAGGTTTCGAATTTTAAAATACCAATTGGCGAATGTAAGAAGTATACATAGATAACATTCTACAAGGGCTAGCCAGAAATCCTTCGCCACTGAGAACTAATTAGAGCATACTCTCCAGTGCTGTCTGTTAGACTAGACTTAAAAGTCTGGTGAGAGGCTTAATAGGCACCATCCTTAAATCCGTGCGGGTGAAGAGAGCGAAAAGCCATATAGGGTGCAATAACTTTCTATACTTAGCTATTCTATTGCCTTTCCTTTAGACAAAGTTGAACATCTGCATTCTCTAAATTATCATCATAAACGTACGCCTCTTCTACCGCTTTAGAGGTATGAGGCTCCCTTCTTGTAATTTTTCCCTCTCCATTAAGCGACATCCCTCTCTGTCCTCTGCCAAAGCTCTCCTGTCGTTCCACACAATTCCTTTTTTCTCCCACGCCTCATTTGCTTCCTCTTCCCAACTACATCGCGGTCTACCTCTTCTCTCCGACTCTCCAATTATGTTGTTTTATATACCACTTCTGTCGGAATTCGTAAGATGTTCCCGAACCAACCTAGCCTAACTTTTTCTATTACTTCTTCGGCTGCACTTTCAAGCTGGTTCCTATTGTTACGAATCCTGGCCTTCTGGTCTTCCCCTCTCAGATACCTCATTTCAGTTGCCTGAATTTTATTTTTGTGTTTGATTTGTCTTAATTAAAGCGTAACTTTTCCTTTATTATTAATTCTTTAAATTTAAGAGCTTCTTTGTTAATTCTTAGCCCAGTTTATTTGCGTATGCGTTAGTTATATATTAGTATATATATTTCATTTTTCTTTAATAATTGAGCTGTTCAATGCACAATTGATTATTTCTACTTTTGGAATATCTTAAATTTAAGTGTCAAAGCACTTGGTTCAGTCGTAGCTTTTTATATTTACAATAAATTTCCCAAATAATAAGGATTAACACCTTTAAGCGACAAAATTGTTTTGATAAATAATTTATTTCAGAAGCCATTTTGATTAACTCCGTTCTCTGAAGTAAATCGTTGCAATAATTCTACTCAAATTCAATAGCTGCCGCTAAATGATAACGGTAAATTTATTTGAATATTTATTATAAACGGAATTTAAAAAACCAATGTACATTATTTCATCACATTTCTTAACTTGACTCTCAACTATGGAGTTAATCGATTTGTACAGAGAACGGCTCATTTATTATTATGTATATGCTTATTGCTTATATAACTATCTTTGCAGTTGCTTATAATGTAGGTTCTATTTTAATTTTCTCATAATAATTTTTTTATGTTAGCCAGATGATATTAGCTCTATTCTCACTTATTTTATTTTTCGGTTATAACTTTTTTATAATTGTTGCTACAATCTTTATGATTGATTGTAAGCAAAATAAATAAATAAGAACTCATTTTCTCCCTTGACTTTCTCTTGCTCCATTTAGTAAAATTAAAATGAAACATTTTCTTTCAACCGGAATATTTATTCAAGCAATATTCATTGCTCTCAACTGTTCCTTTCTAATAGTAAGGAGTGCCCAGAGATTTCTCAAGGCAGTTCACAAATTATTTCAGGCACTTATGAGACACTTGTGCCAATGGATCAAGAAATAGACGGAAATCGCCCTATGATACCGAATAGCTTGGCCATCTCTGATAACGTTATATATTGGACAGATTCTTCAACCACTCACAACCTCTTTGACGGTGTGTACACTTTTCTTGGAAATGGAAGAGGAAGGTATGTGAATTGTTAAATTATGCTTTTTTACACGCGATTACAGGTCCTTTATGCATTAGCGCAGCCAGCCGATAGAAACACAGAGTAAAAAGATAGTTTTTTGCAAACAAATCCGGTCAATTATTTAGGGTATAGGTGCTGTAATTAGCAGAATTTTTTATTCATATCTATTTAGTTTAGTACTAGTATTAGGTAATTTAAAAAACAAAAAATAGGCAATTATGGGCAATGAACAAGTTGAATTTATCCACTTAAAAAACTTTGCACATTAGACTTGCAATACATTATTAAACCTTAATCTCTTTTATTTTTTTAAAAATAATCTCAAATATTTTCTCAACAATATATTGAATCATGAAAAGCGAGGGCTCAAGCGGTGGAATTGGAAAGAGGCAGAAGGGACCGAAATATTGAGCGCTTGTGACATCAGGTCACAAGTACTCTACCAATGACTGTGCTACTCTGCATGGAGACAAAGAATGACTAGTGAATTACATCGTGGATGATGTACTTCGGGTTTTCGTCTTGCTAATTCAAATTTATGCTTTTTGTTCTAAAAAGGTGGTAATTTTATTTTATGACCTTTTATTATTTTGGAAGAACTCTGGTCGCCCCATACGGCTCCTTTTTTTGTTTTTCTTGTTCGACGTTACTAATTCTTGTATCACGTCGGCGTCACTAATTAGTGGGTGTACCGCAACAAAAAATAACTTCAAAATAAACAAAAAATAAAGTTTAAAACTTGTAGTTTGCATTTTTCCAATTCCACGTGTTTTCCAATTGTTTTATTAATTAATTTACTATGTGTAAGTAAGTCCGATCGCTTCCTTTCTTGTAAACCCTACAGTTCATTTGAACTAGGACACAACGTATGTTAGGCCTAATATTGGGGTTGGTTGATTTTTTTCAAGAAATCCTGATTTTAGTGGAGTTCTTGGAAAGCTGTGACGTTTCCTTCGACAGTTCCATTTTATCGCAGTGAACATATTTAATTAAAAAAGAAAAAAAGCCAACTACTTTTTTTTTTATAGTTCAATGTTTCAAGAAAATTTAATTAAGTAAGCTTAAGGGAGAAAGTGTTCAAATCAGATTTTTTTGTTAAAAAAATTACAAAACCTAAGTAATGGTACTAGGGAGGGATCTAAGTGTTAGCAAAAAGATGGCTTTCAGAAGTTTATGTATTGAACATTTAAGAACAGATTACATAAATAATAGAATTTTTTTTAAAATGTTTTAAAACTTTAATTGTTTTACAAAAGCGTTTCTGCAAATTTTCGATTTTTAGCTTATCGGAAATTCATAATATAAGGTCTTCGTGAACGAAAAACTGATTTGTCTCCGACCCGTTGTATAATTAAATGTCATATTATTTTCTTACTCTTTTTTTTGTGGCGCATCAACAGCCTAAGTTATTAGCGGCGCCTCTAATTTCCGTTCCTTCTTGAATATATTACCCCACTACTTGGATTGGCAGATGCCCCAGTACTATGCGCATCCGACGCTGAACCTTGAACCAGCAAGGTATCCTGAGCTGCCATCAGCGTGCTTAGTGAATCGGACAGCAGAAGCCCTTAATAATAATTTTTTTTCAAGTTCTGTTTTACGGCCTGGCATATTGCATACTCGTACATCTCTGCCGTGTATACGGAACTATTGGAGGGAGAGTCCACGTAAGTGTGACTCCTACTTACATATTATTACCAAAATTTTATTTTCAGGCTCCTCAAATACATAATAAGTGAAAAGAGAAGTGAAGTACTTCTAAAAAATATTCATTTTGCGAACGGAATAATACTTTCAAAAGATGACAGTTTTATAATAATTGCAGAAACATTTAGAGCACGTTTATTAAGGTAAGAAGATTTTATTTATATTCACGTTGTAGCACGGTAGGGTTAAAAAATACATGAGATCTATTTTCGTCGAGGGTCAAGCTTTATTTCGAAGAAATCAACCTGGTTTAAGGGACGGGCGTTCGTCCATTTTTAGTGTGAATTCTAATGCAGATGAGATTCTGTAAAACTGTTGAAATATGAAAAAATTATCGTCATTAATCAGGTGATCAGTTGCCCCTGAATTCACATTTTATTTACTTATCATTAAATTCATTCAATACTGTATCATTCCGATTAATTATTCCGCAAGAAAACCGATGCTTCCTTCATTTCTCCTTGAAATAAACCTTTTTAAATCATTTTAAATTCACTCGCAAGACACCCTCTCTTATGACGTTTAAACCTTTCAACGTTCTTTTTGCCATCTTTAGAATCATTAAGGCTATTTTTACGATTTATTTCTTTATGTCCTAGCTTACCTCATAGCCTACAATTAAATGTGAATTTCTTGTTCTTAGCATGGAAGCCACATTTTCTGGTTGTCTCAAAGTCTCCTTCTTCTTCCTTTCTTCGTCTAGCAGCCATGCCTTCACTAAACCCAGCTCCAGTTTTTCTTCTTGTAGCGCTTCCAGTATTGCCAAAAAGTTGGAGTAAAATTCTGGCAATGACAAGAGTAAGCAGCAGATAACTTCGTTTTCACTTAGCTCTGCACCAGGGCTTTCAGCTTCCTTACTGAAATGATACATCAAAATCTGTTCTTTTAATTTTATGGTTAAAATTGATTTTCTCTCCAAGTGTTCTGTGGTAATTCTCTTTCTTTTAAACATTGATGTTAATGTGTCAAACATTTCTTTTGTCC
Organism: Rhodnius prolixus; assembly: GCF_049639745.1. Taxonomy (NCBI): domain Eukaryota; kingdom Metazoa; phylum Arthropoda; class Insecta; order Hemiptera; family Reduviidae; genus Rhodnius; species Rhodnius prolixus. The sequence goes on along the minus strand of NW_027411635.1, from coordinate 6,759,537 downwards.
TTCACGTATTCCAAATATCTGTCAGACAAATTATGTACAATTGTGATTTGCTCTTGGAACACATTTTTGTCCAGTTAGTTTCTTCCTTCCTGGAACTTTTACTAGATTCTTCTTCTGAGAAATGCATTCCACATCGCCTTACTCTTCTAACACGGAAACTCGAAATTGCCAGTCACTGAAATAAACATCTGAACATAAGAGAACGATGCTATTTCTACATTTAATTGCACTTTTCACCACATCTAGGCCCACAAAGTTTTGAAAATTTACTAATAAAAATAGACTTTTTTTCAGCATCACACAATATCTTTATATTTTTTAATCATTCAATACAGACAAGACAGTTATTTTTTTCACTCCTTATATTAAAAACAATTATAATCATCTATTATTATTATTATTATGATTGTTAAGGTGCACAGATGCCATATGATAACAAATTCTACCCTAATACCTATTATCTGGTTTTGCGGCCAAGTGAAATGACCAAAGAGTGGGCTCCAGAATTATATTAAAAGAGCAAACTGATTACCTACTCTGTAAGAGTGAAAACGCGTCCAATCACAGGCGATCCTACGTATGATGGATGTGTTTGTCTTTGTCGACCTGCTCCAAGTTAATGAATTGAGAAATGTACATACATACATAAATTTATTAATTTGTTTTGAGGAACCCCTCATACAAGAATTGAGAAATGTCTGAAAATATAATTTTAAAGGTTCATAAGTGCAACTTGTAGATAGATATAGCCGTATTGCCAGGATAAATCTAGGCTTGCTCGGAAGGAAAAAGATCTCTCTCTCTCTCGTTATTTTGAAATCAAATGCGTTTTCTCAGCTAATAACAAATTTTTTCATCACAGATACTACATCCGTGGTCCGAAAGTGGGAACTGTGGAAACTTTCGTGGACAATTTACCAGGCTTTCCAGACAATATCCACAGCTTTGGCGACGATAATATCATAGTGTCACTGGTTATGCCGCTAGATAATATGGCCAAGACCTTGGGACACTGTCCTCTCGGAAGGAAGTTGTTGGCCAGAACGTTAACTTTGATAGAATCCACATTCAAAATTTTACATCACTTGTGTCCAACTTCTGTGGTCGAGAAAATAATACATATGGTAAGATATTATTTATTTATATACTTCTAATTTTCCTATTTGTAACAGGCCGTCTAGGAGGTACTGACTTTTTACTAAATGGATTTACAGTTTTCTCGCAATTTTCTTTTAAATTTGAATATTCGCGAACATTTTGATGAATTGGATATGTGGGATATCTCATTAGCAGATAAGACGTTACTAATCCTGGAGACGCACGGGATGTAGGTATGTAGTTTAAAGATGGATTGTTGGGGTGAATGAAACCTATTGTTTTCGGATTAGAGCACTTACTTTTAAGTTACCAGCTGTGTTGAGAGGTTGTTCCATCTTTGACAGGTTCTTTTTATGATCTCCAATATCTCCTTCAGCTAAAATTTCTGCAATATTTTGAAAAACAACAATTTTTGGTAGCGAAGTAGTTCAGGTAACGAGAGAAAGAAATAAGTCTTACAACTTGCCCCAGCAACCGCTGAGAGCTTCGGCTGTTAATATGACCTATGAGGCTGCTTCTAGCAGCTTGGAGCCATTTTTTTTTATTGACTCCCAAACAGTTATTCTCTTCTGAACTTTAATCAGTTTGTCTCAGTCTATGATGGAGTGCGATTGCAAGAAAAGAATTTTTAAAATGTTCACAGATATCCAGAAAATCGTTCTCCAGTAGATGATAGGGAATGAACATGCGAATCGCCTCGCTAAATCAGGTACTCTAACGCCAGCAACTTTCATTCTTTAAACTTGCGTTAAGGGTATTGCAAAAGCTTTTGTAGTAAAAAAGGAAGAAAATCAAGAGTAAAGCTGAAGGGAAAAATCTGAAGAAGCCTTATGTCTAGAGTTACAGGATATTTCTAATATCTAGCTCGCGCAGTATCTTGTAGCAAACCGACTAAAAAATTTGACCGTACGAGCAAGCCAGTTTATTTTGGTGTCAAATGCTGAATTGCCGCTGAAAGGCATTTACTATTATCTGTTAATTAATTGCTATTTTTACTTATTAACAATACGAGGTGTGTTCAAAAAGTAACGGGAATTTTCGTTTTTTGAAAAAAATATTTATTCATCTACATTAATATTGTCGCCTTCAAAGCAGTCCCCTTCGCATACAATACACTTGTGCCAGCGCTTTTTCCAATCCTCGAAACACTTCTGAAACTCGATCTTTGTGATAGCTTTCAGCTCTTTCAGCGATTCGCTTTTAATGTCATCTATGCTTGTAAAACGACGGCCTTTTAATGTTCTCTTTATGTTTGGAAATAGAAAAAAGTCACATGGAGCCATGTCTGGCGAATATGGTGGCTGGGGCATCGTTAAAGTTTTGTTTTTGGCCAAAAATTCACGAACAAGCAATGAAGTGTGAGCAGGTGCATTATCGTGGTGCAAAATCCATGAATTGTTTTGCCACAAATCCGGGCGTTTTTTTCGGATTGCTTCACGCAAACGGCGTTGAACTTGTAGGTAGTACTCCTTATTGATTGTTTGACCTTGTGGCAAGAATTCATGATGCACTATGCCATTAAAATCGAAGAACACAGTGAGCATAACCTTCACATTCGACCGCACTTGTCGAGCCTTTTTCGGTCTTGGCGATCCAGAATGCCTCCACTGGGACGATTGAGCCTTAGTTTCGACATCATATCCGTAAACCCATGTTTCGTCACCTGTTATAACACGTTTCAGTAGATCCGCATCGTTGTCGACTTCATTGAGTGACTCTTGAGCAACTTCCATTCTCCGCTGTTTTTGTTCGAAATTCAACAATTTTGGAACAAATTTTGCTGCCACACGTTTCATACCCAAAACATCCGAAAAAATTTCATGGCATGAGCCAATTGATATGGCAACATCATCAGCGACTTCTCTGATTGTGATTCGGCGATCGTTCATAACCATTTCTTTCACTTTTTTCACGTTTTCATCGGTTGTTGATGTGCTTGGACGTCCAGGTCGTTCGTCATCTTCAACGTTTTCGCGGCCATCTTGGAAACGCTTATACCACTCGTAAATCCTTGTTTTACTCATAGCAGACTCACCATATGCCTTTATTAACATTTCACACACTTTATTACACTTTATTTAATTTTTTACGCAAAATTTAATACAAATTCTTTGATCCATTTTTTTTAACAAACAAAAATCGCCAAGCTCGAAAAACACGTCTAACCTTAACGGCTGCCACTTAAGAAGTAAACAATGAATATTACTGAAAATTTTATCGTATTTCAGGGGCATGTGTACCAACATAATAAAAAAAAAAATTTTACAATCAGACTCTCCAAACCCGCGAAATTTAAAAATTCCCGTTACTTTTTGAACACACCTCGTACATATTCTTATATTATTAACCCAAGTTAAAGATCTGTTTTTCTCTAAATCCCACTGGCAGTTAAGAGTAACACAACCACCATTCTAATTTAAATAGCCCTGCAACTGCTGCTAAGTCGACTAATACTTCAAATAAATAGTTATGTTAATTAAAATTTCCCGCAATTCTTCTTATTATTCTGAGTTACAATCATTCACGTCATTATTATCTTTATCATTATTGCCTGCTACTTCTGCGGCTAGGCAGTTATTTTAGGTATTCAGCTAACTCGCTGACCTAGCAATAATAACCACCTTGACGACGTATTCTTATTCACCACCACTGGTGTAGCATTTACTGAATTAAGTAGTCATTACAGTGCTAACGCAACTCTAGACACTACCACATTGCCCCTTAAAGAATACTGACTTAAAATGACTAATGACTTTTTTTTACAGTTGGGGCATTTTGAGATGCTGCCTATGATTATTCCTCCAAGTAATCACTCGGTATCGGTGGTACTGGACTACAAGGGCAACATCGTCGACAGTTTTCATGCGACTGATAACACTGTAACTGCAGTTAGTGGTCTGGTGAAATTCAAGAATTATTACTATCTAGCCTCCCCATTTAATCCATATCTCGCCCGGGTTAAAGTTCAGTAAGTGAATTAGAACATGAAGATAATTGTGAATAGAGAAAATTCGTTGATCTTGTTATTTTGTTATATTGTAAATGAATTTGGTTGTGCATTTTCTGAGAAGCGTTGATTTGTTTCCAGAAAAGTTGGTAAATTTAGTTAATGTATAATTATTTCATTACTTAAAATGAAGTACCAGGTTCAGGTAGGTTATGTCTAGCCCCTCTAGGGCAGTATACTATCCCACAGAAATAGCAAACCCGGACAAAAACAGGTCAAACATTCAGAGGTGGCTTGTCAGATATAGTTATAAGTACTATTTTTGTCTTCCTATTGTATATTTATTTGGAAAGATCTTAATTCTTTAATTGCTCGCAATTATTTTGTTAAATTTCCGTGTACTGGGATGTAACAAAAAAAAATTATGCTTCAAAAAACGGAGAAGACGCTTACTTAGGCGCTAATCTATCCACCCCTTTACCTTCAGAAGAGATACCTGGGTGTTCAGAATAGAGACAATCACCTAGGTAGGTAACAAACTCAAAGAACATTTCATTTAAGTGACAAGAATTGAATGAAAAGACTCATAAAAAAGAAAATAATTTTACTGAGCATTTTTTGTGATAAATTCAACCTGATCAGAAATGTGCGAATACAGTTATGTAACTATTCTTAATTTACGTTAGAAGTTTTTTCGTGGACAGTGTGCTTAATTTTTGTCAGTGACTACTGGTCCATTTTCATTTTCAGTATGTCTCTTGAGTATAAAGTATCACAGACTTAATGTTGTCTAAAGTATACACTATGTGAGCAAAGTGTTTTCATATCATTCCCTTAAAATTGTATGTTTCGTCTCGTAGGCAGGTGGTCATTTTAGGAAAATAGCTTTTGCTGAGACAGGCACTGTTAGGGAAATACCTTTTCATTTTTCAAAAATTATTATTGACACTCTGATAATCCACTTTCAAGATCTGATCAGATTTAATAGTTTCCAGCCTGTAATAATTGTTACTTATTAAAATTATTTTTTCTTATCTCGATTCATATTAAGTTGTGAGCAATATTTTATTTATTCTGGTTCAAAAACTTGTTTAAAGAGATATATAATTTGTTGAAAAGAAAAAAATAAAGTGTTATTAGTAAAATATGCAAAATGCTCAACTATAATTCATGTAAATTCAACAATTTTTTTTTTAAATATACCTTTTCAAGTATTTTTATCCTTGTATTTGTTTATTATGTATTTTATGAAACTGTAACTAAAGAACTTACCGTGTAATTTTTTTCCCAAGCCCCAAGTATACTCTCGAATCATGGTCAGTCTGAATATCCATGCTTCTTGTGCATATCACAGTAAACTTGCGAAATAGTGTTAATGCAAATGTTCATCATTTCGCGAATTCGTTATTTTTTTCTAATGTATCCCAGAATACGCCAAATAGTTATTTTTTATTTATAACTATTGAAGAAAAGGATTTAATTTCTTCGAAATACTATCTACTTTCATGGATTCGGCAGAATAGAACCTTATACATTGTCTTAATTTATTTTCTAAAAATTTTCATATGAATGAACCAAATCCTGCAGATCGCTATTTAGCCGTGCATTTGTACTTTTTCATTTGTACAGTAACGCTTTATAGAGCTAAATAAAAGTACTGATTAATAATGGGTTGATAGAACACTAAGTATGAAAAAGAAAAAATCGAAAGTGTAAATTTTCTGATTCGTTTTTCGGCAGTTTCACGAAAAACTATATAGTTGACTCTAAATAAATTACATTATTTCAAATATGGATTTATCAATTTTGCTTGGAGCATTTTTCATGAAAATTGTTTAAAGAAATTTTTCGATGAAGAGGGAAAATAAAGGTGCCATTTATGGAATTATACGGTTTTTCTCCCAAAATATTTGTCTGAGAAAGTAGTGTGACTATTTAAATCTAAGTTGTTTTAAAGAGTAGATAGAGGGAAGGGATTAGCTATGCGGTTAAGCGTATTGGATTCCCACGCTGAGGTCCCGGGTTCGAATCCAGCTGCTGACCCTTAGATTCCCCCCCCCCCGAGGTGCTTCTTACAGTTAATTGTCCGGTCATGAACAATGTTGCTTGTAACGAGAGAACACTGTCCGGAGGCTGGCAGTGCATTGAAAAAAGCCGCTTTAAATCATTATAAAAAAAAAGGTAGGTAGGGTTAGGAAGAGCTTTACCATATAGAAATTGCAATAAAAGATAAATAAAATTAAAAACGAACTCCAAAGGTTAAAATTTCAATTACATTCATGCAAAATATAAATTAAACAAAAATATTAATAACATTCGAAATATTGTGCATAACCATTTAATCCAAACTCTTTTGACTAAAGAAAATTTAATTTAAAAATTTTTCTTTATTATATTTGTTTGTACATAAAACATGGTAAAAAACATTTTATTTTTATAATATTGTGTGAGTTAGGTAGTGCCATTATGTACATTACATTTTATATACTTTTATTTAAAAAGTGCATCCCCTTCAAAATATTAAAAAAAAAAAAAAACGTATAAACTTGGAAATGTATTAGAGCTTTTCTTGCTAATTTAATTTTTCCTTAATCACCGAAAGAATCAGTCTATACCTTATTTACTTTAAGCAATTTTACACTAAAACATCTCTCAGCACATTCTGTGTTTTCAGCAAAACAAATTAGTTTTTTTTTTTAAATAAAAAAACACGCTAAAGGGGCAAATAAAAATTGCAAGAGTTAAACTTTTAAAGATTCAAATGTAATAATAATAATAAAAGGAGGGTTTATTAGAACTCTGCAGAAAGTTGGTAATGGTGAGGATGAACTGAGTAATAATGTCATCTTACGAAATGACCTGTTAAGTTTGTATGTGATAAAGAAAAGAATAAGATAGAAAAGTTTAAAGTTTGCGGTGACTTTAGAAGGAAGCCCAAAAAGAAAAAAAAAAGGAATTGTGTAATTTATAACATTACTCGTTTTACTAAGTTACTAGAAATATTTCAGCACACTTTTTGCTATTTTGTTTATATTTTTATCTACAGAGAGACTGCATAAAAACCTTTAGTTCAGTTTAGGTTGCACAATTATTTTTTTAGTGCACCGCCAGCATTCGGACAGCACGGAAGAGGCTCTAGTAACAGAAATTCGGACAGCAGGCAGTAAGTAGGGCTTGAATCCGGCATCTCCAAGTGGAAGTGCAGTGCCTAACCACTGAGCCGCCAGTCATTATTGCTATTATTGTCGTCTTGTTGGAGTAACAGCCTTATCCAAGATGCGGATGGGCTAATATATCTCCACCCCCGAAATAGAATCAACATAAAATACTATTAACCTGTATCCTAGTCCAAACATTATCCACCTTAGACAAACAGCTGTCAATTAAAACGTACTACAACCCTGAGAAAACAGCATAAGCTTTTAAATGGATTACTAACGGTTTGATCCAAAGAACCTAAACATAGTTTTCTCTTAGACCAAGCAGTCCGCCATAAAATGAATGGTTTTCTTTCACAAACTACAAAAATAAGTATGATATGTACTCCTAAATCTTCAGTAAAAGAAAGCTCCTCCTCCTTCCTAGAACATTCCAGCACGGGTTATGTCTTCAGTTTAAACAGACTATCCAAGCATATACAAACCACACTTGCTCATCGAACCATATTTTTATTTCAGAATAAATTGATTTTTAAGGTGTGTGTGGCGCTTACATTTGCCTGGTAGAAGTAGGCACACTGGTCATCAATACTCTTTCTTTATGCAGATGCTTTTGAAAACAGTCAAATCCAGTAGCTCGCAGAAGAGAGCCACTGAATCGCGCCACCTTAAATCCGTGTAGAATTTCACCTATAGTCAAAGCCTTTTGTTTGTACTTCAGTTTGACTTTTATAATTTGGAAATTCACATGGATGACCGATTGTCTCCATTCCTAATCGCAAACATCGCATGGTTTCCCACGTAAATATGTACAAATGTTACGGATATCCGAAATAGTGTGGTGCGAGCCTGGGTTCCAGGGAACACGAGATTGTTTTGATGGCGATCAACAAGGGTAATACGCAGAGGTGATTCTTAAATTTGTACCGTACTAATTAAGAATTTTTCTGGATGGTATTTTTTTTCTAGTCAGCTGTATATAAAAATGTAGCCAGTAATATTGTCTATCTAAATGTTCATTAAGTTGTGTAATTGTGGCTATAAGTTTGTTAAGTAGGTCTACAATGACAAATAGACGTGAAAGTCTACCTGGAAACCTTCTCCTGCTCCAGGTCAAAAAAAAAATCTCAGTCGCACAGGCTCTTGAAAAATTTGTACTTAATGTAGGAGGATGCTCAAGCTCTGGCAACAACCCAAAAGTGGTTTGATCGGATCAGAAGGGATACTTTTGGATCAATGGCTCTCCATTCTCTCTCACACTCTCTCTATCTGAGGAAATGTTGGCATCTGATGAACACGGTATCATTATTGTTAGGGAAGAGCTACAGTGGAATCAGGCTGCATTCCAAAAAACTGAAACTAAGGTAGGTGGTTTTAAATCTTCCCGGCGGTAGTAAGCACACCGCTGAACTAATGCTCCTATTTTATGGAGATACTTTTGGAAATATCAAATACGGCACCTCATCTGAAGATAGCCAATAAAGAAGAGGAGGTAATTGAACGAAAACACCCAAATCGATTTACTCAAGTAGTAAAAATATTCATAAATCAGCATTTGAGACTCCCATCCTGTATACTAGCCAAATGATGTCCCTTCCGACTATACCTTTTTTTTGTTCTCTTTGTATGAAATCTACGGCAGTTCCTTCAACAACCTTAATAAACTTAAGAATTTTCTTGACGAGTATTTTGCAGCAAACCACAAGCACCTTTTTTTAAGAAGGCGATTTAGTTCACCCAAGCCTTCAGGCCACTATCGTAAGCAATGGAGGGGAATAACAACGTTGATCAATTCCGTGTCCACTTCTAATAAATAACTACTATACTGGAAACGAATATCATCAAACTTCCTTGGCTGAATAACGGACTTGAAGATTTTTTACTAGGCAACAGAATCAATGGCTTCTACGCCTGTGTTGGGCACAGGTGTAAAAAATAAATAAATAAATTGCAGCTACAAGTATTTCTTGTGTGAATCATGTTCAAAGAAATCCAGATTAGTTAATATTAGAATTTTCACAACTACAGAAAAGTAAAACTTCATAAACAAAATTTGGTTAAAGTTGGGAGTACAGAAATTTTGTAAATTGCAGGCCTAAACGTAGAATTGGCCACAGGCAATTAAATTACACACATAAATTGTAAAACGAATAATTATAAAATTGAATGGATGGACTGCATAAAGAAAGATTTTAATTAAAAGTTAGCCCAACGAATTCTTATTTTGCCTTAATTTTTTATACAATCACGATTAAAAAAAAAAAAAAAAAAAAAAAAAAAAAAAAAAAAAAAAAAAAAAAAAAAAAAAAAAAAAGCTGGCAACTACTTCATAATTATTTTAAAAACAAAACTTAAAATCACTAAAACTACTTTGTTGTATAAGAATTAATATTTTTGTCCATATATGTACACACATTTAAACATAATTTTCATAATTTATGTACATTAAATTTTAAACAATTTGTGTTTTCAAATACTATTTTCTTTATAAAGTTTTAAGTGGTGTGACTCTCACGACTTATCTTTATTGCAATTCTTAAAGTTCTAACTTGAAAAATGTCTTCAAACTTGAAAGTTTTTCTAAATATTGCTTCATTTTTATACAGATTCACTACAATAACACTGACACTGTTGTGAGAAGCGTGAATTGCCAGCTCCACCGAACACCCTAAAAAATGAAAGTCTTTGGAAAAAACTCTCCAACAAATTGATTGACATACAGGTTTTTAATGTGTATACAAAGTTAAAAGAAAATTATTGGAACCGTTTTCATGAAAATAATCGATAAGTGAAAAATCGATTCAGTAATGTGGCAGTTTCAATAGGCTGATCTTGATCAATACCTCTGGTTCCCAGGAGGCAATTAAACGAATTATTAAATTTGACTTTCTGCGACTTTCCGTTTTTGGCTTACGCTTATCTGGCACACAGAAGAGCCTATTTGTAAAAATAAGGACTGAAACACTCACACAATTTCTTACTGCAATTATTACAACTCTAATTAACAAATTTATTTAAAACTTGAAGTGAACTGCAATAAATATAGATATGAAAAATATAGCAGCAAGTTTCTAAGTTTAACATGAGGACCATCCACATTGTCATTGAGTGTCCCTCCTTCTTCTTCCCTTAATTATGAAAATGTTTCAAGCACGAGTTATAGGTATTTTTAAGAGAATTTTCACAAAACTTCAAAAACCCTCTGGCGAATTTTTAGACAATCGCGGAGAACATTAAAAAACAGTTTAGGAAATGCCTAAATTTAACTGGCCATGCTATTTTCTTGAATTCCAAATTTTAGCAACATTATTTAGTTCTCGTTAATTCAGAAGATTGGAAAGATATATTATTACTCTCTACAGAACTGCTCTGAAAAAAAAATTCTTTGCAAAATGTACAAGATAAAAGTTATCGATCGGTGCGAAGGTATACGGATATTGAAGAAATCGTCAAGTCATTTGAGGAAATTTCCAAAAACAGTTAAACATATTCAATTGATACTTCTAATTTTGATATGCTTGTATATCATGGCGATACCTAAACGTAATAAAACAGTTTGAGTATCCTGTGATTTTTCGTTTTAAGGAGTGCTATTCTCACAGGGCATTTTCTATAGCCACCTTTTGAGGCTCAGTGACCTTTTAAACATGAATTTTCTGTGAAGTTTATTTAAATTTGATTTCTAAAGATGTTGGAAGTCTAATACGAAAAATCCTTACTTTGGGATAATGTTTGTTTTTGGCAATCCACTCAAGCTATACTTTTTTTCTGATCAATAGTCGTATTTAGAAAGTTACGACAGTCTGGCACTAGTTTCTCTTTGGACCTTCTGGGTCGCATTGGTGTAAGCTTTCTGGCCAATTTCTGTGGATAATAATCAACTGGTTTCCTAGACCGAAGTTGAAATATAAACAGCACAGGTAAAAAATATTAGTTCTTTACTGTGGGAAATTATTTGACGTTTGGAAAGAAATAGTGTCGCCGCGCACTCGATTGTAAAAATATTTTTCACCTTCATCTGCGTTAAATTAGTTAACTTATAATGTATAATATATAATGCATACATTCATATGCTACATCTGTCTACTTGTATGCATTCAATACAATGCATGTAACAAGGTGCTTATACGGATAAATCTATTTCAATTAATAAACTAAAAAGGGACTGTTCAATACAAAATAGTTTATGCAACTTATGTTAGTCATCGATTAATGCTTTTGTGCATTTGAAAATTTGTCAGTTGGTATTGAATATAATGTTCACATTATTACAGTTAATAGAAAAAAGGCATACTTTATTGCCACCAATACAATGACACACTTAGTATTTTTAACAAATGCTGCGTCTTAATTTTGAGATTAAGTAAGCTTAGTTTCCTTTAAGAGATTATTATTTTTAAAAAATTTATGACAGGTAAGGTAAATCAAAAGTGTAAGTACACGTAATAAAGGTGAATTAACAATAATATTTTAATACTATACATCTAGTTAGCGAGAAGCAAAGAGCATGCTACTTGTACGCTTAGAAGAAACTGTTTTCCCAAAAAAGAGTAATACGGGAAATTAGGAGGGAAGAGAATTGGTTGGATAATATCACAAATCGTGTCTCAGCTGATAATAGCAATTGCTGCTCGATTTAGAGGGAAACAGTATGGCATTCGCTGTTTATCAAGCCAGGCTCAGCAAGAGCTTCAGTACCAAGGAGTTGGTGAGAACTTTCTATTTGGGAGGGAAAGGTGGTGCAAACCAGTTTTACTCAGGCTGCATGAACCGCAGAAAGTCATTGAGTACTGAAATTAAATGAATGATTGAGGTTATGGCGTGGTGTGCTGTCACAGAGTTCATTTTCTCATTCATTCCAGAGAGAGTTCATTTTTTAAATGTTATAAAAAGTTCAGTGAGATGTAACTTCCTATAAAGCCTATTTGCGAAAACTTAAAAGTTAGCTTTCAACCGGTGTTATGAAAATAGATCAGGATTTAGGTTCAGCACACGGCAAAGACTTTTCACACTTGACACATGAGCATATGTTTAATTAGAAAAAATACAAGAAGACATTTATTAGCGTTAAAGTACAAGTTTAAGAAGTATTAGCGATCAGTTTTTTAATATGTCATGTTGTCTACAGAGCCATCGTTTCGAGTTCAATCAATTGCTTGAAAGCACTTTGTTACTATTTGGTAAAGCTTTTGTTAAGAGAACATATCTTAGCATCCGAGAGAACACCCTGTTCATTTTAAGTGTGCAATCTAATTTGCACATTTGAACAAAATATATTTAGTTTTGTAATGACGTAATTGTCAAGCAATTTAATTAGCTATCAACATTTAAACAGATTTCTTTCAAAGAAACGTTTAGGGTTGGGAATTTTATTTTCCCAGTTATATTTAAGCCACTATCGTAAGTGCTTGATGGTTCTAAAAACCAATGTGACGCCTTAACTGATTAAAAACCAATTTTATCCAAGTCAGTGGCATATTGCCCTCTGTTTTCAGCTCATTTTGAGCTGACCATTTTTTTTTTGTTTAATTTTAATTTATGTTTAATAAAATTTTGTCATTGTATTTTTGGCATTGTTTTGAAAATAAACTTTAAATCATAAAACATTTAGGAAGAAATTTACCTGATCTTACAGCAAATAAAAATAAAAAGTCATTTGCCCAATGGTAAAGTAATACTTGAATACCATCAGACTACAAAGCACTCTGGCAGATATTTGCCTAGTCATGTAGCAACTATTTATACAAAGTACATTCCCTTATCTTGTTGCTATCTGTCTAAAAGAACCAACCATAGCCTGTGACATCAACACAATGAATAAATATATAATATTAGATAAAATGTTATTTTTAATTGAAAGCAAATCTTCAAACAATTTTATAAGGCATGCTGAAATAATTATAAAGTTTTCATGTCAATGATTTTATCCGCAAACCAATTACATTTTCTACAATTTTGGCATGCCCTTTAGTTTTAAAAAAAATTTTAACATTCTGTGCGTAGGGCGTCACTTGAAATGCAGCCTCCTCTTCCACAACTATTTAGTACTCTGGTGAACACAGTTCAAAAACGCTTAAATTGCCGTTGATCGCCTGTTTTTGAAACTGCTTTTGCTAACGCAAGTTGCGGAAACTCGCAGTTTGAACCAGCCTGATATAGTATATTATATACAATAAACTAATTGCTTACTTATAGTTTTCTGTAAACATATTCATTTATTTTTTTTTTTCGGCACATCGACTGCGATAATCATTAGCGCCAATGGTTATTACTAATAAATTACAAATACGTTTAATTACAAACACTTTGTTTTGTAAAATAAATTAAAAAATGTTAAAATCAAAACTTGATTGATAAGAGAGAGCTAAATTTTCTCACATTCAGGCCAAGATCCTTTAATTGTAAAACAAAGTTCTTTATACAACAAAAGTGCACTACAATTTTTTTTTCACTCTCTCACTCTCTCTCTTAAAATATAAATATCTCAATTTTAAATCTGCAGCAAGATAAAAACAAATATCAAAAATTTCATTCTCGATTTGGTTACCTACAAAAAAACTTTTATACCTATAATACATTTTTTTGAGTCCTAAATTTTAACTAATTTGAAAGTAATGTTTTTATTAATAAATAAAATATTTTTTTAAAAATAATTTCTTTCTAAACAAAAAGTTGTTCAACTCTTGGAAGTTTAATAATAAAATATACAAAATAATTTCATATTATTAAAGTTTGGTTATAAGGGGTGCGCCGTGCTAGAAAAAAAAAACAAACAAAAAAACAAAGAGATCTTTAGCTTGTGATCGCCTGACTTCATTTACTTTTTAGCCACCGAGAGGTTTCAGATGTATTATTTCAGAGGTGTCCATCTTCATAGGATTTCTTTTGAATGACAGTGCGATTTAACAATTCAGACTTCACTTAAGACAAAAGGCCAGAACACACACTTTCTATCTTTCAAGAAAGTGTAGGTAAAGTGTCTTTTTAGTAAATGAAAAGTGCTCTGTTTTCTAGAAAATTTCTTTTAAGGCGTTTTGATTTCAATAGAATAGAGCTGCATAAACCCCCTTGGTATTAAAGAATTTCAAATTTCTGCTTAGATAGTTGTTATGAGATAAAAGGACTCTTAATCACTGGGAAGGCCATAAGAGGTTTTCTTGCTTATCTCACTACACAAGTATCCTCATGACAGTGTATGCAAACTGGAGCTTGGCCAGTAATAGTTTCGTTAAAATCCAATGATTTTATCCAAAACGTGCCTAAGATGGGCGATGACCTAAAGAAACCAGACCGATGTATACACAAATAAAACCTCACGGCAGCAAACTTAAGCTCTCTGAAAAAAATCAGGAACATTGCTTTCGTTACAAAACTTAACTGATTGATTATATCGTAATTTACAAAATAATCTTCTTGGTGAGGCAGTATTTTTGTTTGTTCTTTCACAGCCTTGCTCCAAACAAACAAAATCAAAAAAAGGGGTAAAAATAATTTATTTTTTCTCCTTTTACGGAAGCCCACTGAAAGGCACATTAAGGAGGAAAGAATTTATTTAGAAAAAAAGACAAACTTTTTTTTGGAGTATCCAACGACGGCTTATCCATCCAAACAATTTTAAACCCATATAGTTCTTTTCATTTAATATTCTTATTTAATTAAAAATTCATTTAATAGTAAATATTTTTGGAGATAAACGCAGTCAAAAAAAAGTCATATGGCAGGAGCTAGCCACTGGCTCTGTCTTCTGACATGAGCTAGATTTACTTCTTATTTGAAACAGACCATATATGATTGGAGTTGAGTTAGTGTGGCGGTGGAGGCCTCATTGCGTCCCGCCACACCTGACTTTGTCATTCCAGCACTACAACTAGTTCGTCCATACCCTTGGCCGTCAACTTCCTCCATGGCTTCCGCGCTGCTCGTTTCAGCTGGCCGGGTGGCACTTGCCGCCTTGCCTTCCTGTAGACAAGATAAAAAAAAACAATTTTGTAATGAAACATTCTTAGGTTTCACTATGGTGTGACATTCCAGTTCACCCCAAAATCATTATTCCTTAATTTTTTCAATCAAAATATTTTTTTAAAGTTATAGATGCGACGTTACAAAATACACACACAAAATTAAAGCCTATTTTTTGCAAAGCTAAAAATCTCTTCAGTAATATAACACTTTGTATCGCGTTTCCTGTTTTTATATAAATATTCACCGCAAATCGCATGGTTAGAGCGTAACCGGCATATACTAACAAATCTCTTGTTGATGAATTCTAAATTTCGAAACCAAGGTTTATTTATAATAATGACTGGATAATATTGTTTATAAAATGCACCTTTTCCATTCTTGTAAATCTTTTGCCAACTCTCCACCACTCTATGTATTACTGAGGTAACGTCCTCGTTAGTAAGTCTGTTAATTGTCCATCTACTGTGGCCTCTTTAGCTAGACTGCCCACCTTATCATTGTTCTCTATTTTTACATATCTTCTAATTCTAACAAAAATCACCATCTTATCTGTAGATACTATTTTTATATAACTCTTGAATTTCTATAACTAAATAAGAATTATTTTGGAAAATTTAAAATTTGTAGCAAGCTATTATTACTATCTGTAAATAAATACATTAATAAATGTAAATTACATTTTTTTTTAATTATTTAGTTTATTGATATATTTTAATGCTTCTTTTATAGTAATTACTTCCGCATTATATACTGTACATTTGGTTGATGTTAGTTTGAATTTAGCCCCAAAGTCAAGTTGGGGATCATAGAAAGCTGCAGCTGTTTGATTATCTAATTTTGAGTCGACTGTGAACATAGTGTAAAAATAAGAATGTTTTCTTACAATGAGCATTGAATATTATTTTTGAGACATAAGTCGACTAAAATTGTTTGACAGTCAAATTAAAAATTACACTTTCAGATTTATTGCACATGAAATTAAGATTTCAATACTTACTGTTACAGATTGTAAAAGAGAGAGAGAAAGAAAGATAAAAAAGTAATCTCTTTAAAATAGCAATTTCGGTAGGATAACCAATTTTCTTGAAACTTTTTATTCTTCAACGCTAGAAATGCATTTCAACACTGTAAAACCCTTATATAACTGTCCTACCGGACAGTTTTAATATAGAAGGGTTTAATTGCGGGGTTAGCGCCCTGGGCTACGAGATCTGCGGCTCAAGTCCTACTTGTTCTTAAATTTTTCTTTCCTAACAACCTCTAACAGTCCGGTAGACAGAGTTCCCTAACAATGCAGTAGTGCACTGGGTGGCAATGGCCACAGATGTTGACGCGTCTCTAATAATAATACTGTTATACGAGATCTGTACTTTGTACTGTTTGGACATCTAAGAGTGATGCTTAAAGTTGCAGTTTCACTTTTCTTAGTTAAAGCTGTCTGGTATGACCGTTCTGAAAGGCTTGATGGTCAAAAATTGCAAGAAAAAGCATCCTAACTTTGCTAATCTGTTCTCTCTTTTTTGTACAGAGGGATCAACAGATAGTGCGACAGCTATTTATTTCGAAAACCAAAATGATAATAAAAAAGTGTAAACAATGACCCTCTTAATGGAAAGGAATTAAAATTTTAAATCAAACTTTTTCTGCTCCCATTAACTATCGAGTTATCAGTCACAACTCTATTTTTGTTAAAGGAAACACCTTTTATGCCATTTCTAAAACTAGATTTTTTGTTTCTTAACCAATGATGTATTGGTCGATTTCATTGGTTGGAGAATTTAGAAAATCAAATAAATTTCATTTACAATTTAAATAAAATTTTTTGGGTACATAAGTGAGTAAAAAAAAACTGCTTTCAAAGCCAAAGTTAAAAATTTGCCCCTGCATTTAACGCATAATAAGTTGCTCTTTTAATCCACTCTCGGTTTGTGGTACCATTTATGGGTCCCAGATTTAGACTTTGGTAAGCTTCGAATATGCGCACCTTAAGCTCTTGAACAGACGTTCGCGATCTTTCACTGTGGACACGATTTTTAGATGTTCTCTTAAAAAGTAATTTAGTGTGTTAAAAAGGGAGAACAGGCTGGCCCAAGAACTGCTCCTCAATTTCCAATCCACCTTCCACAAAATGTACGATTCTGGAACCTTGTAACAATGCGGCTAATGTGAGCAGGGCAGCCATCTAACTGGAACTGGAAATGTTGCATTTGTCTGGGTACCCGGTCACTCGAGAATCCCCGGTAACCCAGATGCTGACCTAGTTGCCAAAGAGGCCGCTCATATGGCGGTAACCATGGGAAGGACCTTGCCAACGGACGTGGCGAAGCAAATTAAAAGCTACATTCATGAATCCTTGCAGAATGAGAGGTCCTTGGTGATGAACAATAAGCTTAGGAAAATAAAAACTGTCGGTAAAGCTTGGGACTCTTCATCGCGGGATAACCGCAGGGAAGAAGTAATAGTCACTCGCCTAAGGTTGGGCCATACCCGGTTGACCCATGGTTACCTCATGTGTCAGGATAGCTCTCCCACATGCAGTTCATGTAATGACTGTGCAACATATACACTGTACACACTTGTGGAATGTTCTGAGTAGGATCAATGTAGACAACGTCACAGTGTTCCGAACTCACTAGAAGAAGCAAATGACCAGAAGAGAATAGATAATGTAATAAAGTTTTTAAAGGAAATTAGATTATTTAATAATATATAGGAAAATAAATTAATATATAAAAATCATGTATAGTATATAACAATTTTTTTTAAAATGTATATAATTGTATATAGGTATGGATGTAATTTATAGTGTGAGTGAGTTAACTTTACGTGTATAATGGGGTTCCGTAAGTGTGGTTGTTTTAGTAAGGGGTTGTGTATAAAGTTGGCATATGCACTGCCACAGAACAGTAAAGGGCATAATAACCACTAGGAGGGCGCTAATGGCCAAGGCAGTCGATGCGCCAAAAAAATAAAAAAAAAAATAACCACTAGGTTCATTGCCTTAAAAAAAAAAAAAAAAACGAACCATGCTGAGGGCGTGTTGTTTGTAAAACCAGATTTTCCGATAATACAATTCATTCGACAGAAAATTTAAATAAAAATCTCCCGTCATAATGCACTCATAAAACTAGTGACATACAAGCAAGAATACCATCCAAGCCGCGCCATACGTTAACTAAATTTAATAATCATTTGTTGTCGTGCTTCAAAAGTCTGCCTATGATTTTCCTCCGACCAGGTACGAAAAATTCCACCAGTTGATTCTTCCATTATTAGTAAAATTTACACTCATCAGCCCAACGAATTGAAAATAATAGAGCCGACATGTCCTCAAATAATTGTTGTATGTTTGCCAAAAAATAAATTCCTGAACTGTCAATCGGTCTTAACCCTGAATCCCTCAATATCTCAGTCATAGACTTCTATAACTTGACATATTGTAATACATATTTTAAAACTGATCTCACTATTTCTTTGCTCAGTCCCAATGCTTTTGCCGTGTTTGCTAATGATGAATGAGGAAATTCTTGGGTAAACAGAAGAATGTTCAAATCCGTATCAAAAAAAGTTAGATTTCTTCGAATTATATTTTGATAATAATTTTGGGATACAACCACTGGCTTTGAATTTTCTTACAATGCTCAGGAAGGTGGTGAAATGAGAGTTACGCGGGTGGGGAATTTTTCGATAGCCTTGCCGCTGTATGGCCATTTATTTCGCTTTGTACATACACACCGTACATTTCCGCTTTTTCTACATTTTTGTATTTTGGATTGATTTTAAATGAATGCTATAAATGAACATTAAACGCAAAAAAAGATAGCATAACGGTGATCTAACTTAAAAATTCACATAAACACTACAAGCACAATAATTATTCAAAACTCTCAAATAACTGAACTAAAAGAAGAAACCCTAACACAGATAAATCAAGAAACAGAAAAGATGCGCCCCTTGCACCCCCCAAACATATTAGGTGTGTACACACATGCTGTGACGGGGATTCTAATGGGATGCTGAGGATGTTTGTAATCATATAGATAGTATACATGTATGAAGTATAGGTAGCATTTGTGTTATACTGTCCGGGGATTCCAGTTGGATGCTTAAAGTTACAGTTCTTCTTAATTCAATCAACAGAGAAAACATGTCCTGTTCACTTTCACTATACACTAAACATGATACATACATATATATATATATATATATATATATATATATATATACATATGTACACATACATGTTGCATATAAATCGGTTACCTAGAACTTTTAACTCCTTACAGAGAATTATTTAATTAAAGTTTAATAAAAAAAATGAACTTACTTGGAGAGTTTGTTTGATTTAAAATACAGGTCATCTGGCGCGTCCATCCAAGAGATGACCTGTTTGCGGCCCGTGCGGGACATGGTTGCAACTTTCACTTTGCCGTTTAGGTGCGATATCACTGTGCGTGGGCCAAGTGGACCTCCGCCACTGCTGCTGCTTGTTGAACTCATATTGCCTATATTCGTCACGCTACCAGTCCCACCAAGTACGTGCCTCTTTGGAGGCACAATCGGTGACATAGGCTCCCTTCCTCCCACCCCTGCAAAATGGCCTGCATCATCATGCTTTCTAATTCTTAAAGGAACAGTAAAACTTTATTCAAAAGAAAACCTATGTGGCTGTTTTTCAGTACAGTAATACTAAACAAGTATTAAAATACTGAGTGATACGAATAAATAGAGTTCTTCTAGGGCACCACCAATGGCTTGTATTCCATGAACTTAAAAAACCGTCCCATATATTGTGATGTTAATAAATACCTATTACATTAATCCTAATACGCAGAGGCCTATGTGTTTGCAACCTTATAGTCAATGAATGAAATTAAAAGCAGTAATTTTTTAATGTAAAGACCAGCTATTGCCGGAAAATAGAACGACTAGAAAGAAGATGTGCACCTATTGATAGGACTATTATACTATTTTAAGATTTTCCCAAATAATGCAGTTTAAGCTTATTTTAACATTACTTTTATTAATTGATTACCTCTTGATTTACTTCTATAAACAAACAGTACAAAGACACTCAATAAATCTTTAAAATACTGCCTAAATCACAACAAACCAGTAAATATATTAGACTATAAGTAAAACACTTGATTTTATTATATTCTTCTTTTGAAGAGTCATGATTTTATTACATTCCTCTTTTAAAGAGCAGCTTTTAAAATAAAGATAATACAACATCTTTCTACAATCTAACAACTCAGCCGTTCTGCACTGAATTCGCTTTCTTTTCACCTTATATGCTTTAGTATTTTGTAACCATAGATTTCTCTCGCTAATTCTCTCTGAACATCATTATTGGTTTTTGTCTCCCATGATTAGCCTTCTCAAGAACCAATTTAGACCGATTTTCCCTAGTTTTCAAAATTTAAATGAACTTCTAATTCTTCATTCTTATGGCCTCTTTTTTCCTCTCTCTCTCTCACACTCTATGTTACTAGGCATTTTCCATTTTCATCTCATATAGTGAAATTATTGAAGTCTTCTACAAATAATCTACGTCATCCAAATTTTGTTTTATACAAAATGTACTATTTTAATTTTCTTCTTTATAATCTTGGTTTTCTTCCTTTTCTTATTAATTTTACACCTTTTTCCTGGTTATCAACTTTTACACGTCCGCTGATTCTTTGAAAATTGTATTATCATCTTTTTTTTGCTTCGTTCCTTTTCTTCTTCTTCTTCTTCTTCTTCTTCTTCTTGTTTTCCATGAGGTCTGGATTTTCTTTGCTCTCCTCTAGAAAATAGAGATTCTAGAGAACAAAATAGTTAAATATGTTATTTAATTATAACTATAAATAATGTTTAGACTGTAAGTAAAACATATTATTTTAATATACTCTTTTTTTTGAAGAGTCATGATTTTATTATCTTACTTTTTTAAATGATAGCGTTTAACGTTGGCCACTCATGTCTTCGTGTTTCAGTTTAACAATTCAGCATAGCTTTTAAGAAACTTTTTCCCAATAAAATAATTTTTTCGCTTACTTCATCCAGCTATTTCAGCCATGTCTTCAATTTTTCAATCCATTTCTTAAAATGGCGTAAGTATTTGCCGTCAAACTCTTGACTTGTATTTTCCGAATCTTCACTGCTTACAGTAACCTCTATTAAAACATTGTTCACTAATTTCAAAAATTTTCTTCTTTTCTCTTCTAAAAACTTCTTCGATAATTTTCAATGTTTTATACTTCCTATAATGTCATTTAACTCTCACACTATGTATTATTTATGTATTGTAAGAAATAAAATTATTCCTATACATTTACAAATTGTTTGTGCCCGCTAAAATTAATGGCGGCTAGATATTTTCTTTATGAAAGTCATCTCAAGTAAGTTTCTTTATTTTTTTTTTTTTAAGTTCATTATAATTTTAGGAAGTTATGTTTTTAGTTTTTTGTACTGCTAAAATTTTAGATACGTTAAATTTGAAGTTAAGACAAGTTCTACAAGATATTTAACTTTTTAGTTTGTATATTCATATTAGTAAAGGCGTAAAAAAATAACTTTACTCACAGATTCTTAATTAGCCTCTGAACACTGCCTAAACCACTAAAAAATTAATGGAGACTGTATAAGAAACATATGATAACATTACTTTCTTCTTTTAAAAAGCCAGTTGCTTTAAATAATAATATTTAACAAAGAAAAGAAATCACTGCCAAATTAGGTCCCACTTATTACTTATTTTTGCCAAGTTTTAGACTTAAGAATAGTACCTTAAAATAGTTAACAATGTCTTTCTCTAATATATATATTAATAAATATTAATTTAGTAATATTATTATATCCTTACAAAACTATTAATTAGCTACAACAGTGTAATATTCAAAACAATTGGCACTTCTACAATAATAAAGTTGATAAATCATTCTTATTCTTAAGAACGAGTTGTTATGAGTGTAAGTCAACATATGTATTTATGAAGGTTTGAACTTCTATGCAAGTTACAACTTATATTTGTTTCAGTGGCATCCGACAATGACACTACTAGCATGCTTAACAATTGTCCAAGCTCAGACTTATTCAGCGCAGATGTCTGTGTTATCTTGACATGGATACTGGCCATTATAAGAAAATGGTGGCTTGATTAAAATAAAAAGTTACTGAATTCTAATAAAAATAGAAACTGTAATGCTTCCTTACATAATAGCAAAGAGAAATTAAAAGTAGTGAAATAAATAAACAAGACCAGAACTTATTACAGCAAATACTGTGGAGAAATAACCCGTTATCATTATCAAAACTGAAGCGAGAGGTACTATGAAATCGCCAATCGCAGATAGACCAAGATTCAAGAGATGTAATTACAGAAGAAAATGCTTTTCCCAAATGAATATAATTCTAGATATCACTTTGAAGTTTGCCATGCCCTAACTTGTAAAATGCTCACAAATGGTGAACATAAAACATTTCCTCACCTTGTATTTTTCATAATAAAGTAAAATAAAAAATAAAGTAAAACCAAGAGGGTTAGGTTAAAAAGCTCTCTCTCTCTCTAAATAACGTAGGACATATATCTCATTCCACACTTCATTTTCATAATTTAATATTTTTAATAGTTTTATTTTTATTACAGATGCAAATGTCTTTCAAGAACTTTTTCCACACTAAGCTTATTTTGAATGAATCACAGAATGTAGATTTATGACTCATCCAACCAACAACAGTTACCCTGAAATGACGGTGGTCTCAAAACTCCCAGATTTGTGACTTAAAATAAATAAATAAATAATTCTTATATACAAACTTGCTATAGTCAGAAGGCGTTTACTGGGTGGAATTGTATCGATTCCATTTAGTTCATCAAATGGTTTCCTTTTTAGACTGTTCGAACTTAATGGAACATTGGTGACTTTTTCATACTCTGATTTTGGGTTCGGAATCCTCTCGTAGAGCAAACTGCCATCTGAGAAATAAAGAAAAAAAATGTGTTATCATCGTGTGATAGGGTAGCAGATTTTAAATTTACAAATATAATTTGGGTGCAATAATAATAATAAACTGAGCATCTTGGATATTTGAGTTTTCAGTAAAGTTTAATTAAAACTTGTAAAGAACTATTTCGCTTTACAATAATTCACGATCTTGACCTTTATTTATTTTTATTTATTATAATTTTTTTTTTTTTACGTTTTCCTAGGATGCCCAGTAATATCTTCTTTTTTTTCTGCTTCGTAAATAAAGCAGTACTGTAAAAAGACAGCAAAAGGTCCAGATCAGCCAGGTACAAAAAATAATGAATGAGATCACAGTTTCTTTTTAAATTATTTTTTCTCCATCTGAGTGTGGGTTATTCCATTCATTTATTACTTAGCACCCAGACAAGTTGTAAGACGGTCGGGTTAGGGTTATTTAGTTCATTTTACGGGAAAACTTACGTCACTACGTTATATAGCCAGTTCGTTCTGTTTTGTAAGAGATCTGTTAAATACATTTTAAATTTACTATCTTTTATAATAATTTACCAAATTTTCTAAAAAATATAAACCACATAAAATTATAAGCATAATAATTTCTTCACTTGATACCATTACTACTTTCAAAAAATTATTAATACACGAAGAAATTTGTAACGCATCAGCATTACTTAGGCTTTAATAAATTAATGAAACCAGAAAGATGCCTTTATAAAGTAGAACTATTAATCAGAGAGGTTTTTAGAACTTCTCTGAAAACAATCAATGTGATTACTAATTAATTCTTATAAATAAAATAACATTCTATTTTCAGCAAAATACATGTTTTGAGGCCCTTCTACTAAAGAGGAAGCATCTAAACAATAAAATACCACTACAGAAAAAATTAATGGTTCTAATCAGTACTCTATATTAACGTAATTTTACAAATTTTTCAATTTTTAAGAAAATGGTTAACAACAATAGTGATTTTATAAAAATAACGCAAAAAAAAATTACTGTGCACAACTTTATTTCCAGAAAACCAATTTTCTTTAATGCTTTAAATGTTCGAATATAATCGTATTTTCAATATTAAACAGCTGATAATCTGCAATCTGATCTGTGGTAGCACTTTAGAAAGATACTCTGGATATATATCCTGAGTACCCCAACCCTGAAAAAAATATTTTTCTGAGGAAACTTTTTGAAATATAAGTGATAATAGACCTTTTTGTAAGTAGTTAGTATACAACTTTAGGAGAAAATCATTGAAATCTTTGAAAACTTTCTCTTACTTCTAGCAAGAAAGTGTTATTTTCTGCGGCTCAATTAATTCAGAGGTTTATCCATATATACATGTTTTAAGGTAAGATGGCTTTTGAAAATGGTCTGTAGTCTACAATACCCAGCAAAAGTAAAAATCAGAAATTAAAGAAATTCAAATTTGATATTTTGTTTAGTTACAAAACAAAAAGAAAAAAAATAAGTTAAATAAAATATAGCCTGTTTTCCAAGCAGTCTTTACTTTTAACTACCACAGTGATTCGTGGAGGATGCTGGCAACTATCGCATTTAACTGGAATTTGTTTAATTAACTAATTAAATAACATCCAAGTAACAGACCGGGAATTGAACCCAGTACTGCAATACAGCTTTTCTTTGTTGTTCTCGCCTCTAACCGCTTGGCTATGATGGCGCCTAATTTTCAGACAATAAGGAGGTCCATTGATAACACAATAAAAATTTATCAACTGCAAGTGCCTCTTTGCTGAATTAAATTTTAACTTTGTTTCTAAAAACCAGTTATAATGATTTTCTTCAGAATACATAAAGTACATTACATACATGTACATTCTTAACCTTCATTTGAACCATATTTGAACTTCATTTTAGCGCAGTTAATAGGAAAGACTGTCATTAATATCCTCTAAAAACCATTTTACTGCAAGCCTTATCACCTTTTAACATAAACAAAGGTTGTGTTTGAAAAAAAAAATAGCGCGTTCAGATGTGCGAATTCATGATAGGATTTAAAATATTTTCCACGATTGCCTCGTATTCCATGAAAGCAGATGTTTGGAAAGTAAACTAACCATAAAAAGGCCTATTAATTTTGCTTGAAAATTGATTTGAGGAGAGTTCCGGGGAGAATTTGGGCTTACCTCTAAAATGCTTATTCTAGGAACTATACTATTTTTCCACCTAGTACATATATGTTAGTTGGAATTAGATAAGTTGCTAAAATTCTTGAGTTAGAAAAAACAACTGAAGAAAAAGTTTTTTAAGGCAATGAGAATTAGAGGAAGAGAAAGGCTTCAATATATTACACTACATATATATATACAAGATAATTGCGCGTTCTTCTGGTTAACGATGGATTACTGATCAATAAATTCAAATTAATTGGGGTGACGGTATGGAATATAATCAGTTAAAGCTTCTTTCCTTCCATTTTTTTTTTTTTTTTAGACACAGATGAAAAGACGCATTAAAGTATTACCATTTATTATCAACCCTTATTCAACTGTCCTACCGGACAGTTTTAATACTTAGGGAACCTCAAATCAAGTATTTTCGAGAAAATGGAACTTATAAAATCTGATACTTGACTTGATTAATGAAATAATTGCAAGACCATTGTGTGTTGTGTGTCCCACAGCAGATTGTGTTTCCTAACCTGTGCTTCATAATCCTCACTCGTTTATGCAAATAGATAAAACCTGTAGACTGCACAGAACAGGGAGAAATTGGCAAAAGAGAGATAATGTGTGAAACTTTGCCACTTGAAAACCTTTATGTGACCAGCTTCAATAATCTGCCTATAGAAAACAGTTTTGTCTTTTAGTTGACAGTACTTTAGAACTCATCAAATAACATAGTTTTGTGTACTTCCTCTAAAATTTCTCCAATTCATTACCCAGAAGGGTGCAAATGTTTGTTCGTAGCTCACTATCCCCGTATAGTCTTTAGATACATTCCATTTCTATAACAGCTGACCAAGCTAATAACTACTGTCTGCCACCTCTTTGCAACCGCAAATTAAATTAGAATTAGTAAATTAACATTAATTAAGTTTCAGACCGTAATATCTTGATGAAATATTTGCCGGTTACAGAGGCGCAGTCATAAAATTAAAATACTTCTTTATTAACCAACTTTTCGACAAATTTATTGCCTTTATCACATAGTAAATTGGTTTCTTGATATTTGCCAGAACTTTGGTAAATAAAGTAGTTTTGTAATTCATGACGGTTTTTCAATAATCAACAACAAATATTCTCTATGTTCCCAATAATCCTTTAAGAACCTATTCAATTGCGGAGAGAAATGATAATAAACAAAATGAAATTAAAAATGTTCGAGAAATTCTATTAATAAAAAATAAATAATTAATAAAGAAAATAAAATTGAAAGCAAACGCACTATGTGATCATTAATATCATTCAGCATTGTGGATTCAACCATCATGTGTTCAACAATGAATACTGTTTCAGTAAAAGTTTTAACTATATTCTGAATTTTCAAATGGATAAAGACGTAACATTTCATTCTAAAATTGTACTAACAGTTGTTTTTTATGATCACATTATTTCAAAATAGGACAGTACTGTATTAATTAGACACATCTGAACGTCCTCCGCTTTCTTGGTAATCCCATTACCTGTATGAAAGAGAATTTTTCAGAAGCCGCTTTAAAAAAAAATTAAACCTGGTTAATTTGAACTATTCTTATTTACAAATAAAAGCGAGACACTCCGAGACATTCTTTAAGGTGGTAAAAAAAAAAGAAATTAGAATGTCTCGGATAATCAGGGATGTCTGGCCATTTTACTTTAGGTTTGTGAGGAGAAATTTGAATTTCTATTAAAAAGCTTCACTCAATCACTGCTACCTGAAAAGAATACAGACAAATTTTTGAATTGTAATTTTTAGAATCCTTAATTAAAACCCGTTAAATTGGTACAGTAAGGTGTTGCAATAACATGTACTGGAGTTTAATGTGTGTCAACTTAATAACATAATATTTTTGTGCCCATGTTGTGAATATTGATAAATATAAATAAACAGTTTCTTTAGTATCAATTTTCTAAATCTTACAAAGATGCATGATTATAAATAAACAATGAACCTATTTTGCCATCTTTATACAGTTTTTAGGAGTTTATCTATTCTACTCCTGATTAGAGAAAATATATACTATTCCACCATGCTAAAATAAGATAGGGATGTCAAGTTACAAATCCATTTGAATTCATAACGACTTCTCTTTTCGAAATCCAATCATGACTCAGTGATATATCCTGGCCTTTACGATTTTTCAACTATTAGAACTTTCACACGTGATGCTATGTTTTTACCAGAAGTTACTTTCAAGCTTCCTTTTTACTTTTCCAAAGCAATTCGTCTAACTTCATCTTCTGTTGCAAAGCAAGTTGGCAATAATGATAGCACAAGAGCTGAAAAGGTGAGAATCCAACCATCGCCACTCTTCGCAACACATAGACAGGACGTGTTAGCTACTTATTCAATGGGGTCCCACGTAACTCCAATATCTTATCCCAGGGTTTATCATCCAATTTAATAAACACACGCTTATATATATATATATATAAATTTAACATTTGTAACCATAAATACATTGTTATAATTTAGAACCTCTCTCATATTCAGTTAGGGCGTGTAGTGACAACATGAAAGGAGCTATATCAGTAAATATACGTAATATTTTTCTGCATAAACAATGATTCAACCTCAAAAGATGAATGTTAAATCCGAAGGTGGTCAGTACGAAAAACAAAAAACAAAACAAAAATACATGCTATGTCGACTGAAACCGTTGGTATTGTTCAACATCACATAACAATTGTGGTCCTTTTTATAAAGCATAAAATTGTTCCAATAAATTTTTCAAGAAATAGAGAATATTTAAGTATATTTAATGAATAACGTTCTTCTTCATTTAAAACAATTATTTAACAATCAACTAATTTTTATGCCTTCTTTTCCTTTCGTTCTACAAGCAATTTTTTATTTTATTTTGTAAAATTGAAATATTTATTGCATATCCGACTTCTAACTGGGTGCCTAATCGCCTGAGTATCTGATTTTAATTTTCAGTGAAACGCTTTTTCTTGTAACGTTAACTAAACAACTAATCCACCATTATTTGGCTGTACTTATGCGTAAAATGGTACTTATGTAATTGATTAACCGAAATTAATCAATGAAAAATATAAAACTGGAAAAACTGTAACACCGAAAAATCGTTTAGAGAGGACTCTTACTATAAAATAAATAACTTGTCAAAGAAATGATATTATCTTGGAACTAGAATTCAAGTTCTACAAGATCGGAATTACATTTTTTCCTACTTAAAGTCAACAAAAGTTGGTCTAAATTGAAAGAAATAATAATAAAATACAAAAAAAATAATAATACGGGATCTGAAAACCATTTTCTATTTTACGATGTAATTTACCAAGAAGCTCTTAACTAAAATCAGCAAAACGTTTACCAAAATAAGATTTGAAGAAACATCAAAAGTAGTACACTAACTTACACTGACTTTGTGTCATTTAAGCAATAATATTATAATATATATATATATATAAAATAAAATCATTACTTTACAATAAATATTAGTAGTAAAGATGGAGAAGATAGCTAATGCCTCAGCATTATAGTTCGTATTGTGGAGAAGCTATGTTTAAACTCTACACCAGTATAATAATCTGGTAAATATTGTACTTTTTTTAATAAGGTTACTTCTGAAAAACTGTACCCCGGAGAAATATTTTCCTGTCACAGCTAGGCTTCATTTTAGTTAGTCACCGACCGATTTTTGGGTCTTTCCTGATCTGATGTGCTGATAAAAATATATCTCAGATTTTTGTAAAAAGTAAATCGTTCCCTTTAAGCGATAAGTTACAACAATGCAGGAATCGCAACCTGTAAATATTAAGAGTGACAAGATTCCGCCAAATATGCTACATCAGTACGATATACTGATATCAAGTGGCACGGCGATTTTAAGCATCACTTAACTAGCAGCAATTTCACTCTAAAACATGGACAGGGAGTTCATTATTAAATCCGAAGCACTAACAGCAGTAAGTACAACAAAAACTTGCGAATTCGCTTCAACCAATAAAATCTACTGCGCTTATTCACCCTACTATTTCTTACTCGAATTTCACAATTCTAATTCTATCTTCCTGACCATTTTTACTGCACTGAACTACATGTAGGTTAGGCCAATCATAAAATTACAAGCAAGTAACTTACCACCTACAAGGCGGCTGTCAAATTCGTAAGTATTGTTTCGAATTATATGCATAAACATAAAAAAGTGAAACAAAACCCCGAATCCTATATTACTTGATATTGTATTTGTGACGAAACTGTTTTTATCCTTAAGTGGCAATTTAGAGTGGTGTTAAAATTCTTAATTCCCTGATAAACCTTCAAAATACAATTTCTGTGGGTAGTTTCAATTACAATTGATAGGTATTTAGATGATTAAATAGGATACGAAGTTATAAGATTGGTATAAGATACGGAGCCATTTTCGGAAACCTCTCAAAAACTAAAACACCGCCCCATCAGTTAAAACGCAAACTTGCAACAACACAATACCAAAACAAAGTAGCAAGTTTCGAGTTACCTACCACATATCGTTCTTAATATATTCTGTTTACACAAAACACACACACACCCACATAGAGAAAGAGAGTACAATCGCTACATTTGTTTCATGCTCAGGTAGGTGTCTTCGACACTTTTAGCTTCTGCTAAAAACTCAATTCAGAAATTTCCCTATCAGGAAAAAGTAAAACTCGTGTAGAACATCCGCAGAGAAGACTCTATATTCAATTTTCTACGATAAAAATGATTTTTTCTCTCTCACCTGCTTCCAAAGACATGCTCAACACCAGAGAATGTAACAGAGACATATTGAAAAACCAGCTGTTCGTTCAATTGTAGAAAAGCGACTAGAATTGATACAGATTTCTGATAGAGAGTGTTGAGGCATTAGAACGACCTCCCTATTGGCCTAGGCGAAGATGTCTAATTCTTTCGCACCTTGAAACGTCTCCCCGTAGTACAAACATTTCTTCTAAATCAAGTGCGATGTCGCAGGTTAGCCTCTAAAACATTACTTAAGGAATCTTATTTAGAGAGTTATGAAAAGTTGGTTGAGCACTGGACTGTGTTAAAGATAAAGAATACAATATAAAAAAATTAAGTGTTACACTTGGATTTGTGCAAATAAATAATTAGAATTAACTACTAACCTGGTAGCATTAACAGAAACTGCAACCTTAAGCTTCCCTCTAAAAATGTCTTGTAAGATGTGAAGAACTACCCTATTTTTTAATAATTAAGGGATATGATAAGTATTTGTAAAATCAATGTTTACAAAAGTACAAAACAGAATCAACCCTTATACAACTGTTCCAACGGACAGTTTTAATTTTGACCTTACAGAATAGGTTTTGAGTTTAGTGATATATACCCGAAAATGGATCAAACGGCTATAACTTGCAATGTTAACTGCTTTACAAACTATAATTTTTACCTTTATCATTTTTTTTAGAAAAATATAGTATATTAAAAATGTATACAAATTTATTTGGATTTTAAGTGGTGCACATTTGAAGGTTTGTAATATGTTCTAACTGAGCAACATCATATGTGTTTATCACATTGTTTATTAAGGCATTCAAAACAATGGAGTACCTGAAACCAGTCGATGACCTAAAAATGAAGCCGGATAACACTGAAAAATTCTGCGTTGTAAATCGATTTCTACTTTCAGACAGTGAAGGTAGTCTGTGGTGTTTGAAAAAAAAAACATTGTCAAGTCGAAGTAAAGTTTTGAATAAATACATATGAATTAATTATGAAAGTAAAAAAACTTCGTCTGTAATAATACATAGATTAGCAACTCGGCAGACGGATTCTATCCATGCTGATGAGTGCTACTGATTGATGTTTATCTATTTTGTATAATGTATTCTATTTCTTAATAAATGCAGTATTATTATTATTATTATTATTATATACGTATGAATAAGTAATGCTGGCTGAAAAACAAAACAAACACACAGAAAAATTATTTTAAAAAACCTCAATTAAGTGATTAATTTAAAAAATATGCATTTTAATATATTTTACCAGTTGTAACCTTATTAAAAATTTGCACAGTACTTACCTACCGCCGCAGTCGAAGCGCCCGCCCACCCCAAAAAAGATACTACCATATAGTCTAGACTGGTGAAGTATATAAACTAGAAACTCTTTTTACACAAATAAAAAAACAGGGAGAAAATTCTTTGGTAGTCCCTATCCCACAAATGTAAATTAGATATTTCTAATCAATAAAGAAATAATGTTTAAGTACTCAATAATATAAATAAAAACACGAACACTATTATATGCGACCCTCAAATAAATAAATAAAGCATTCCATTTATTTTGTTTTTTTAATTTACTTAAATACATGTTTTCAACCATGATAGAGCACTTGCACAATCTACTAATGTTTTAGGATATGGTGCAACTTCAACTTAACATAACAAAAAAATAAAAAATAAAAAATTAGCTAGAATTCATATTAGAGAATATGCAAGGGCTTTATCTATAGCAAAAAACACAAAGATATTAAACATATTTTCGAATAGAAAAAAAAAAAA
Source organism: Rhodnius prolixus (assembly GCF_049639745.1). Taxonomy (NCBI): domain Eukaryota; kingdom Metazoa; phylum Arthropoda; class Insecta; order Hemiptera; family Reduviidae; genus Rhodnius; species Rhodnius prolixus. Next base: position 6,727,721 of record NW_027411635.1, on the reverse strand, counting down.
AAATAGCTAGATTAGCCGATATACTAATAGTAGTAATATATACGCAGCAAATAGGTTGTTTTTATTGAGATAATTTCTTCTTAACCCGCAAAAATACATTTGAAAGCTTTATCAAACAGCAATTGATTCAATTTTCACATTTAAGAATAAAAATTTCCATGAATGATCCAGTTTATTAAAATTGTGTAGTAATTTTTTAAAATAAAAATGACCTCTATCGAAGAAGCAAATCAGAAAATAATTAAAAAAGACTTCTTGTTAAACTGGCTTTACAGCTCCAATTTTTAACCTTCTCTCAAAAAATACCAAAGTTTATAGTGTAAGACTTAAGTTCTTTTACCAATTCGACAATTAAATCCATTATCATTGGGCATTCTTTTATTTATATTTGTATTCAACTTTATACAAAAGAAACCCTTAATCAATTCAATTTTTGAACAATACATGTTTACAAATTTAGGTTTCGACCCACAAATGTGGCCTAAAGCCCTGCATTTGAGACAAAATTAATGAATAAAGGTTAAAATTTGCAGTGGAGATCCTATAAAATCTATCATATTATAACACTTAGTATAAACTAATAATTTTATTAAACGCTGCGACTATTTCATGTTTCACTGTATTTTCACTCATTCAACTCAAAAAAACGTTAAGAATTTAGTAATATAATTAATGTAGTAAACCGCGTTACGTTAACAACAATAATTATTACTAAATTCTTAACGTTTAAGATACCCACGTTTTAAGTAACATTTATGCCCAAAAGTTACTTAAAACATGGGTATCTCAAATTCAAAATTGCAAAGCCCTGATGACGAAATATATTGTCGAAAGACACTGAAACAGGAGACTGAAAGTAAAAATATTAGCAATAAAAATAATAAAACATGAACAAGAAAAAAAAGTAAAAGAAACGTCAGTAAAAAAGAAGTTTTACTTTAAAATTTTCTGATAGCTCCTTGAAATATTCATATATTTTATAATAAATCAACAACTAAATTCACTCCAATGGTAGTCGGAAAACGCATTTGTTAGTTAAAACAGTAGAAAATAGAAAATATTAAGGCTCTCCGGTGATGGATAGCATTGTTTGTAAAAAGCACTATTTGGACGCCATCGGTATACTGAAAAATGTTTCGAGCGCCAATGACCTCAGATGTTGGCGTGCCTTAAATAATAATAATAATAAAAAAATCAGGCATCTTTTATAGTTTTAAAAGGTCTTATTTAATTTTATTGCCATCAACGGTTTCAATAGCGTAAGCTCATCTTCAAGATGTCTTACCAAGACTGATGTTGAACATCAGAAACAAATCGAAGACCAGAAAATGAAGCAAGCGGAAAGGTCATTAAGGCTAATTTTTCAATTATTTCATTCTAAGTCAATGAAGTCAATAATGAACAATTAAATGGGAACACTTGAGATGGCAGACAGTCACAAATCAATATGAATCCTTCATTCTTACCTATTAAATACACCTTACTATAAAACAGATTGAATTGCATACATAAATGTATCAATTCACAATAAAAAAAATAATAAAAAAATAAAAGAATACATTCGATCACAAAGATTACCAGGTGCCTTCGGTGGTTTTGGGAAAGCAATCCTTTCAGATTTTGGCATTTTATCACGGTCGGTTGGAGCCAACCATTCAGGTACGATTAATTCATGGTTCCTTGCCAAGCCCAATTTAGTGGCAATGCCAGTCACACTGCCTCTGTCCTTTCTTGGCATGTGCAGCAGTGCTCTTAGCTCAGTTATACTCTTGCCGGCGATTTGCTGTTGACCTGACAACAAAAATTAATAAAAAAAAAAAATTAAGGCACACTATCACGACTAACTTTATAAAGATTCTGGCATGAAGCCCTGGCCCATTTTCTCTACTTATCAGTCGCCAATTTACTTGGGAAAATAGTTTTATTTGACAAGTAAATTACGTAATTAATAGATTTTACTCGTTTTACAACAGATGTACAACTTTTTAACATTTGTTTTTACCAGATGCACAAATTTTGAGGTCCCTTGAATATGAAAAAAACTTTTAGAAGTATTTATAAGGTTAACCAACTATATTCTTAGTACTAATATTACAACAAAAACCCAAACATCCTCTTTCCAATCAAAATCAAATCAATTTAGAAATAAAAGAATAAGTCAAACAAAAATAATAATGAGTAAGAGATGTAATAAGGGATGTGTAAAATCAGAATTCCAACATAACAAAGAAACAACACTGTTACAAAACTATTGTAACATCACTAGACAGTGAGATGCAAGAAGTTCCTAAGAAGATAAAATCTAAGGGCCAGCAGCTGTATTCGAACCTGGGAACTCCGCGTGGGAATCCAGTATACTAACCACTGAGCTAATCCTATCCCTCCCACGTAAATTGAAAACATTAATGGTGTGACCATCTAACCAGAAAACAAAAATTTTCGCGCGCTTAGGCGCTACATTATTGACAAAACAGATAACTACAACAATTACCGAAAATAAAGTTTTTGCTAATTTTTGGCAATGTTTTTCTTGAAATCAATTTTATCAATTGTAAAATATTACACCTATAAACATGGGTATACTCTTAATTTCAAAGCAAATTTGGGAACTTCATCTTTTTCAGGAAAAGAGGAAAAAATTGACGAAGTTGGGTGTTTTTAACATTACGATCAACCTTTATATGGCTGGCCTATCAGGCAGTTTTAATCAAACTTAAAGACAAAGGAAAATCAATTTAAGCGTTTTTTAAAAACAAGTTTTCAAAATTACCAACATCCTTGGTATAGAAAAAAAAAGTTGAATATAAATAAAAACTAAGTAAAAGTTATAACTAAACAAATAAACACGAAGAAAATAGTGCAAAAATCTTCGAAATACGACTGCCATGAATAAGTTTTCAACCTTGGGTAGAATCGCCTTGGGAGCACCATGTTCTTAAGGTATGAACCAATTCACAGAGACCTGAGTGGCTACATAAAAGACTTAATTGGCGTAACGTAGAAACGACGTAATACTGAGGCTAAAATCTTAACTACCACAGTTCCTACCAACAAACCTGACTAACAGTCACTTTTAATTTTAAATTTAGACTTCATGTTTGAAATAAGTTGTATTTTGTATATATATATATACTCTTCAGGCAAGCAGTAAAAAATCGAGACGAGTTCCGGCTTTTCTCAATCTGCCCTCTTTAGTAATATGCATATCTATGCCTTTCAAAAAAGCTGTTTCTGTTTTAACATCAACATTTTTCTTCTAAATATTGTAAATCCAAAACGAACAGGTCATCTTTTGATCTATTTTTTTAAATTATTCAATCTAGTCTCTCAGTGCACTCTTCCACTTACGTGCTAATGACTGACTGCTTTTATTTAATTTTAAAACTCATTCATATTTTTTATTTATTTAATTTCTTTTCATTTATTTTCTCAAATAAAACCTGAAACTTTTTTGAAGAGATGGAGCAGCTGCTGAATTAGATAAAAAAAAAATGAATGAATAAATAATAAAAAGTTGTAATTGTGATTAATTTATGGGATTCAAAAGATATAGTTAAACGATAAGGTGTTTACAGCGCACTACTAAGTAAGGTTTCATTTGGCTGAAATAGAATCAGGCAGAACAACAAATGCCAGCGAAAGCTTGCTCTTAGGCGCAGGCCTAGGCGCCTGCGTGAGTCACTTGAGGGATTTGTCCAGCTGGGAACTCCTAACAAGAAGAGGCCAGCTAAATGTAGTTGTTTATAGTGTGTCTAAACGTTGACGTGTTCCATTAAACTTATTTGAGTTTTTTCTTTTAACTTCTGTTATCAAATTATACTGAGCAACTACCAAAGTTTTTTATCAGTCAAGTGAGTAATTAGTTCAAACTAGTTTGTAATAAAATTACAGCATCGGGAAGATTAAAGAATTCGTGAAATTGCCATCGCAACCTTAAACCTAATATCTAAAATGGGTCTCTTCACATTAATTACATAAAAATTAAAAGTGGAACTTTTTTGGAGCCATTTTCCAGAAAACTGAGAAAAAATGAAAAATTAACAGTCTCTCTAATCTTAGCCGATTTCTGAACAACACTACATTGTCAAGTATTACTTGAGTAGTGACTAAATAAAATATAGATTTTTTTTCCAACGATTTTTCCGTATCCACTCGCAAACAAACCAGACCACTTGTAGAAACCATTTTTTCCATGAAACCATTAAATAGGTTTTTCTTGAAAAGAACCGAATTTTGCATACATCAATATCAAGTGTATAATTGCAAAAGCAGCACTACAAAAATGGCAGACAGATTACAATAATGGTGATAAAGGGAGATTCTATAAAACTATGGCAGATCAGTTACCTAGACAACCATGGTTTACGGGAACTGTCACTAATAAATGGGTTGTTACGACAATAAGCAGGCTGAGAGCGAACCACGCGGTGTGCGGATCGTATATACACAGGATCAACAATAGGTCCTCTCCTCTTTGCGTACATTGCAATGAGGAGGACTTCAAACATGTAATAATGATATGTCCACGTTACGTGGTAGAAAGGAAACGAATGTTTGACGATATATACAGGTATTTAGGTGCACCATTTCGCTACGAAGACATTATATTCTCTACCAACATATATGTGCTTAAGTCTATAGCAGAGCTAGCAATGAAATATGAATGTATTTAAAAGTTGTAGAATGAATGCAAGAAAATGATTACAGAGGGATTACGTGATTTTAATTTCGGTTAAGCTATAAGGATGGCAGGAATATAGAGTACTGATCCATCCATTAGTTGTAAGTTTGTATGTAAATAGTTGTATATAGAAGAGGGATGAATGTGTGAAGCGAATGTATTTATAAGTAAGATTGGAGAGTGAGTGATATTCTAGTGATAAGCACCTAGACGATGCCGGCTGTATGGCGAAAGCCAATGCAAAAAAAAAGCAAAAAAAAAACGAATTTTAAATTATGCATGAACATCATTGGAGCTAATTTCGAGGAAAATTGTTGAAAAAAAAAACTGAAAAATGGTTCTTCTAGGTAATAAACTTTTCTTGAAACTGAAGACGCTAGCAATGCTTTCTATGTCACTTAATAATGTTAAATAAGTGACACAGACCTCTACACAGCAACTGAAGGGCGACTTTTGGAGGATCTTAAACCTCCGATTTCTCTTATTATTATTAGATTTTATAGATCTGACATTGTACTGACAAGGTAGTTTAGACGCTAAGCTGTACTGGCTTCCGGCTTCCATAAGATAAATATTAAATCAGTTAAAATGTATTATTAAATAACTTTTTTATTTTAAAAAAATTACTCTGACAGAAAATGAATTATTACAACTTCCTACTAAAAAAAAAAACCACTCTGGCAATGTAATTTTTACGTTTTATTTTGCCCCTGTGAATACTTTACGATTAAAAAACTTTACTCACTGTTAATGTAACCGTCGAAAAATAAATATTAAAAGCTTAACTACTCACAGTCCATTTTTATTGCGTGGATGTTAATAGAGAAAAAGGGAGATCGTGCGGCATGTCTTGAGGCGAGCAATCGGCGACAGAGCCTTCTGGATAGCCTGGTTAATGGTGTGGTCGCTAAGTAAAAGGCGGTTCTCGTCTTCATAATTGGGCGCGGGGACCCAGCTCGTACTGCCAGCCCGTGAGAGGCGCCGTAGTGACGTAACAGCTGCCCCTTTACTTTGAACTCCTGGAGACAAAAATTCATCTTTAAAGTAAACATTTTTATGTGTAACCAATTTAAGAAAATAGATGGCAAAAGAACAATATGAAGAAATTTGGAGTGAATTACTTGTCTTTCTCTCATAGAGATATAGGCATTTTCCAAATGTGCTTCTCGTAACGCGACTTAAGCATACATTAATGGAACTACATGGTTAGGGATCCGAAAGTTGCAATATAGTTTCAGACATTTACACCTTGACATTACGCACTAGGGAATCAATAAAGGGGACATTATTTTACTTTTGATGAGCATTGAATATTCGACTTTATTGTGTGGTATGAAAAAAACGAAACTCCTACCAGCAAAAATACAGAAAACAGTTTTGAAAGAGATTTTCGGTAGCTTAGTAGATTCTTGTTTGGACAGAGGAGCTTCCTATCTTTAGCAGGAAGTATTGGCGAACTCTGAAAAGCACTCTAATATCGAATATGTAACAATAACTAACTTTGTACATACACAATGAAGTACATTTTTACTAACTAATTATTGTATATAGGTGAAGAAGAGAGCCATTTATAAAAATAAAATAGCCTCTAAACCATTCAGTGGATGGTGTTTATCAAATGTACTTATGATCTAAAGCGAATTAAATACATCCAGATCCAGTGTTCCGTGGCAGTTCTACGCATCTAAGGTCTTCAGAGATGAATTTGAGATTAGAAAACACAGATGACTTTTTCTATCTGCAATTTTTCAAGGTACTAAAATAAATTACGTGCTGTTTAATGTAACTACTTAACTCCTACTACAATCTGAACCACAGCAATTTACAATAACAATTTTTTTTAATATTTTCTTTTGCCCCACACTTCAATTTATCACAGCAACGTTTTGAAAAATTAAAATTTAACGTTAATTATACTCATAATTTATTTTAAAACTTGCATTTACAATATAATATCAAATTATTCGAATCGCCGTGCTCCTACTATTAAGACTTGAAATTTTCCTCAGTAAATATTTTTTGCTTTCTCTTATCGCTCATAAAATGAAATATTATATTAGTATTGTATCGTATTCAGATCAGAACTATGTCCATAATCTTTACAAATAATTATCCAGAAATATATTGACTTCAGCGGATTCAAAAAACTTTTCTTATTCACACAACAGTACACTGACATCGCATTTACGAGAAAAGACACCCTATTTATTCAATAAAACAAAGCAATGAGTAAAAACCACATTTTCACTCTCGGCGGACTGCAGATTTTTGGTGAAAGCTCGATAATAGAAACTCGACAGTACCTAAACAATATGAATCTACGAGGGATAGAAGAAAGCAAAAAACGTATTTAGTTTAAAATAGAAAAAATATTTTCCGTTGTAGTGAACATTAATGGTACAATTAAAGCGTTGCGAACATCCTAAAATAAGGAGATCTACACATCATTTTATAATTTAATTAGAAGCTCCTGACTTCAATTTTTTTTCTACAGGAGTTACGACTGCTTTAATATACGGTGCAGTGAGAAGTGTTGCTAACAGGACTGCAAAAATAAAAATGGTAAGATAATCGGCCAGTGAACCACCCAGAACATACGAGTAACTGAAACCAAAGAAGGTTCAAAATGCTAGCATTTCCAGTATTTTGGCGGGAAGCGCCTTAGAGGCAGCTGGCCTACGGAAAATGATTGTTGTGTCTCAAAAAACCATCAGCCATCATTGGTCAACCTTATGTCAGCTTCTTCCCACGTTGGAATCTAGAATCCACTGTAAAACTGCCTCAGAACTATTTCCTATAAAGATAGCTTAAAACAACAAAACAAAAACAACTGTAAATAGTCCTAATATTGGGGCGAGTGTTGGTCTAGTGGTCAAGAGCGTGGCTTTGTAATTGAGAGATCCCCAGTTCGAAACCTGCATATGACTACTTTTTATTTGTTAGAAAAAATTGTTTATAGTAAAGTATAAGCTTCCGCCCCCGTCCACGACACCTAATTGGTAGTTGGACGTTAAGCCAGCCTGAAAAAATAGGTGATTACTTTACTTACTATTCCTAACATTAGCCAGTGCTAATGGTTTTAGCCACATCTAACAAACCTTTCTTTAACCATTCATGTCTAAAAAATTTCTTATATGATGTTCAAAAGTTGAGATATTCACGAAAAATCCGCTGTCACGTAATTCTATGTAAGTTGGCTGATCAGGAAAATTAGAAACTCACACAGCAATTCTGACTTGAGATTTTATTAGGCTTAGCAGCCTGAGAGAGGCCCCTAGCATCAGAATGTCTTCGAATTACAGGAAGTTTCAGCTTTACCAGCACTTCATACTAAATCAGTACCATTAACCTCCTATTCCTAAGAAAACCTCTTAGTCGGTTCAGGTCTCTGGGATTCATTTGCTTCCTTAGTTTTTCTTGGCCAGTAAGATGCGGCCTTAAAGTAAACTAATAAATAAATAATGTCAACTATTTCAGGCTGACTTTCCGTCAGGTTTCGTGAACCTAACTTCTATTTCTTAAATTATTACATAAATCAAATTCAAGGTTAGAAGCAGGAACCAAACCCAGTACTACAACATATCTTAGCAATGGGAGCCGTGTCTCTAAACCAACCACTCAGACTGCCTTATTAAAGTGATTCTAAAGTAAACTTATGTAAGTTCTCTCACTCGGGATTTCCAACCACAAATTATCCAATTTTCGATAGGCAATGAATCCACTGTAGTAACCTTTCACTAAATCCTTGTATTAAAATCAGTACCTAAATATCTTCTTTCTGTTAATTTTCTTAGCCTAAAAAATATCCATCTCGTAGAAATCCATGTTTTAAAACCTGACAATTTAAATACATTTAATTAAATTTAATCAAAAAGAAGCAAATGGAAACAAATAAGTTTGGTTAGGCAAATAGGTGTTGAAAACCAATAGAAAAATTTTCCTGGTTTTATTTTGGGTTAACCGACCGGTTTCAGAGCGTCATGATGAAACAATGTGATATCATAAGACTTATTACAAATACTTAAAAGTCCATTCTTACTCTGTTTATATTGAATCCATGGTTTCCTGACAGCTGAACTCTCACCATATTAGTGAAGCTTTTAACGCTATCGGCACTATAGATTGTTCGGCACATTTTTCGATAGCTCATTTCATTACCATGACGAAAAACCCGTGTTGGCAATAGTTCTGCACAAAGTGACCGTAAACAACTTTACGGACAAATGCACTTCACCCTTAGGTGGTTAGCTAGCACGTTAGCACATCGTACCATTAATAGGTACCGTTGTACGTTACGTTTAACGCCCTCTTCCAACAAGACTGACCCCATTCAGAATAGTTTGGAAAAGCCATTGAAGCTGTGGCCAGACCTTTTTTTTAAATAAATAAATAAATTAATAAACCTGCTTGGCTCATAAATTAGCTCTCTCTCAGGTAAAGTTTTATTCACTCAAATCCATTTTCAACCTAATAGAAAAGCCTAACAGCCGAAAAGATAGGTAAATTCAGACAGTGTACAGAAGTATAGGAAATTATTGGAAGCGTTGAATAAGGGCAACATCCCGAGTTCCGAAGCTGAGTGAATTTTGCTGAATTTGTAAGTGCTATGAATTACCCCTTAGTAAGTCCTAAACTCATTCTGGACTTAAGAATTTGGTCACACCTTGGGGGATAGGCTTTTAACAGATGACACTCCATTCTGAACAGTCACTGCTAAGGCTGGCCGAAACATTGGCATCGAATTATATACGGATAATCTTTCAACAATGTATTTTATTTTATTATCCTTGAGTATGTTTTTCCTGATATCACACTTTGAAGACCCCTTTAAAAGCTCTTGAATCTGGCCCAAAACTTTTTAAAAAAAAGTCAATCAATCTGAATTGTAAAAATGGATTTAAAAAGTCGAGAAACTGCGTTGTTGAACAGCTACTACGTAGAAAATAGCCTTCAGAGAGTCTAGCCTCCACCTTATTTGTATATTTAAATCTATAAATTAATCTAATTTTATAAAAATTGTATAAAACTACATTCAAATAAAAACAAAAAAAACACCTTAATTATCTGAGATAGTATCGGTTTAAGAAATGTTTCTAATTTACTTCTCCATTATTGCAAGGTGTAGTAAGTACTATTTCGACATCAATTTTAATTTTGTGGTTCTGATGTGAGGGAAAAAAAAAGAAATGAGACGTTGACTCTTCAAAACTTAATTTTATCGTGTAAAAACATTATCTATATCGTTGTAGAGCATTGTTCATCATTTTTTGGTGACTGATCATTTGTCCAAAAGGAAGAAAGAATATTGCTAATCTCAGTCTTAATTTTTTATTTTTACCAGCTTTTGACCTAGGAACTAGGTCATCATCAAGGCTTATGTTATTGGTAATTATAATACTGTTTTTAAAATGTTATATGTAAGGTTGCTTCTGTCTGTTTACTCTATTTACTATCCAGTTCACTATTCAGGATGCAATAACGTGTTGTGATGCGATTAAGTTAATAAATTTGGTTATGAAGTTTTTATTTACGAAACAGAATAGAAAAAAAAAAATAATTTTTTTTTTATATTTTATTAATTTATTTAATACGTTTCATTGCACTTCAATAATTAATACAAATATAGAAATACATATCAATTTTTGATAAGGATGAATGTATGTACTTAGGAATAAATATAAAAATTGAATTCTAATTTTTACATTTTTCCCTTAGGTTATTGTTGTTTTTCATACAGGTAGATCGCGAGAACGTAATGGAAACGTAATGTAAACCGCTGCTTAGGAAAATTAGAGGTAAAAAATAAATCCCAGATTACATTAAGTGGAGAATAGTGTACAAACGAGATTGCATTTTTTCCCCCCTTACACCTCAATTACAATGTTCAATCCGATTTTTAATAATGACAATATCTCATAACAAGTAGGGTGTTTTTTATGAATTATAAATATATAAACTTACTTTTCCACATCCAATAATAGTGCACCGATGCGGTCGATGCGAGGTAAGAGTTGTTGGGATTCTCTCTAGATAAAAATAAATAAATTAAATATTTCAATAGAATTAATTGAGGTTTACGAAGTTACTCATATTAAAGAATAGTAAAAAAGATAAACTACATGGAACACACTACAAACAAGCAACTACATGCAAGTCCACACATATTACATTTAATTAGTATAGATTGATAAGCTTGATTTATGCAGCAAGACCATATATTTTTATAAGGCTTTTTGACTATGTCTAGGTAGGTGTATTTTTTATTCACTATTTTATTTTTAAGAATTCTCTAGTCATGAAGTATTTTACTATGTAAGTATTAAATACTTTTCTTGAAAACTGGTCTGTGTGTGGGGGCTGCATACCGCAAATCTAATCAACGGATGTTGCTGAGAACTAACAAGTGAGCACAGCATACACATGAGAATTATCGGCTCTACTGTTACAAGTTTCTGACTAATTCAAAGTAGTCAATAATCAAGAGAATTATTGCCCCTTCTTCGAGGAAATCCTAATTCTATTATGTAATTTCCAAAAATTTACGATTTACGATTTTCCAAAAATTCTGAATTTTCACAATGTTTTGAATAATAGCTTATCTTTATCTTACGTCAATTATTTCAGTTAAAATGGGTACACTTTCTTCAAACGACATACAGAATGGTGAGGCACAATTACTAGTCTCGCAGGTTGTAGATAGATCTAGAATAATGGCCCTGTAGTTCAGCAGAGAGCACACGACCCAAAATATGTGAAATAACCTCTTAAGAGATACAAGCGAAAGTGTCCGACTATAAGTGCAATAATAAGCAGTTTTAATCTGTTAAATAGTATACAAACTTTGAAGAAAAGCGTTGTACCACAAAGTTAGAAAATTCAAAAAACTTAATTGTGTAAAATCTGGCTAACTGAATATTCACAAACACTTTTGAGCATTATTAAATTAAATACAATATTGTTTGATATTGTAAAGGCAGCGTAACTGAAAATTATTTTAAAAGGATACCCAAGAGGGAAATACCTTACGTTATAGTATCTGGAGAACCTCGTAAAAAAAAATCAATTTCAAATAAAATCGATTGACTTGTACACATTTCTTAACATGTCGAATAGGTCAAAAGTATATCTACTTTGCAATACTCACAAAACTTTCTTTACAGCAATTTTCACGATTATAAATTTAGAATTCTTTAAGAGGGTAGTTGAGAAGCTGTGACGTCTTGATGCTCTCCAGTGGTTTTTTTTTTTTATACAGCGAATGTATATAATATTCTGAAGGCAGCCAAACATTCAATGACAATGTTCCTTGTCAAACTTTTAGTTTGTTTTTTAACAAAAATAAAAAAGGCTTAAATCAATTGAAAATATGCAAACTAAAGTAAGCATTTTGAAAGCACATGTAGGCACATTGGATTTGTAAGTAAAGTAACGGTTACATTTAACCATTTTTGGCCCGTATCATGTGATGAAAATAATTATTAGAACATATCATATGTTATGTTCAAATCTGACAGGTTCCAATTTTTAATAAAGCGCACAGATTTTTCCGAAGATGCGCTGGGATATTTTTAGTATTTATTGCGATGATTGGGACAGTTAGAAGAACTAATTTCTTCGTTCAAATACTCCGCATTTTTGATAGTCTCAAACGGCATCTACTACCCAAGGGATCTAAGATTTGTTCAACATTGTTTGGAAACGCGTTTCTCTCTTGAGTCAAAATTGAACCTAACTTCCAAATTTCTTGGAAACTGCTAAAAATAATAACGTTAATAACGATTTACCAATTTACTCGCTAATAACGTTTCACACAAACTCGTAAAATTGTACTTCTAATTAACCAATTTTTTTAAAATTTATGGATTTTTAGTGGTGTTTTCACGTTGGTGGATCGAGTAGGGCCGATTAGGGAGAGGCGGAAATAATAAAATATCGGGATTCCTTTATGATACCTGAAGAAACGGTAAGTAGACTCGACTCTACACGGTCTATATTACTGGCAACATCCTTTATTTAACAATAATATTGAAGTGTCGGTAGAATTATTCATTATTTGACTGCAGTTTGGTCAATACTACCTCGCATAACTGTTACCGTCAATGTATTGTTACGCTTCATTGATGGAACCATTTAATATAAAGCTGCCGAAAAAGTGATCATCCTTCAGTGAAGAGGTACTTAAATATGCCGGATGATTTTTTTAAGACATTTTGTTCAGATACACATGAAGGCATTTCGATTAAGAAAATTATAGTTTTAATTATTATTAATGAAGTAATAACATTATTAACAGATTAATTTATTTATTGATTAAAATTATTTTATATTTTTTGTTAGAATTATAACATTAAATGTGGTTATGTCCTCAGTGCTGGATAGTATCCTTGATTTTATCCGTCGTAACACACACATGTTGATTGTATCCCTGACCGGTTTCGGATTTTCATCAATCATCAGAGGTGATTGTACAGTTTGGGGTAAAGATTTTGGCTTCACTTATATTTCTGTCTTATGAGTCATGAGTAGAGAGTCAGCAAGTGTAGTCAAAAAGTTAAGTGAGAGTGCTAGTGTAGTAAAAATCTTTACTGATTAATCTACCTCTGATGATGGATGAACGTCCAAAACCTACATGTATGCCCCGTAGGATAAAATCAACGATATAAAATCAAAATTAATATTTTGATTAAAAATAATAAATCTTATTCCAGAGACCTCTGCAATATTTGCATATTACAAAAAAAAAAAGTTCTAAGATCTGGGTTTCGCGGTCTCATGGAGATTATTGCTATGCTCTGGGCACTATCAAGCCATCAATAGCGAAAATGATGTATTTCAAGATAGAATGTGTTGCAGTGAAAAGTTGCATTGCTAACCAAGTCTAACTACTGTAAGAGTCAGCTCTCAATCTGACGAACTCTATATTTAATACAATAATCTCCTAAATGAAACAACAAATACATGCAAAATGACCACTAAATAAACATAAAACATAATAAAAAGATAAGAAACATGCAGTAGGATAAGACACTAGAAAAATAGTTATTTTCCGATACTGCCGAACCCAGAGCTATAAATTATAATCATGTTTCTCTTTTTTTTTAAACGTTCAAAACAACCTATTTGAGCAAATGACTCGCACGACTATTCTTAGTGCACTTTTAAGTCTGTTTCCAAATTATGGACAGACTTTTAAATTTCACTTGCCGCTAGCTTACTATATTTTAGATCGTTTCAAGAAATCTGACAATATCAGTATTACGTACGTGCAGTCATTGCCGAAAAAAGATTAAAGTAAAACTTAAGTGCAATCAATTTTGACAAAAACCTTGTAGTCGAGACCCTTGGTTAAACCTTAAGAAATACCCATTTTGAACTTGTTGCGATTTCGAGTAATACTTATACGCATGAAAGTAACAAATTTCAAAAACCATTTTTTTGACCTCAAAAAACAAGTACTTCTGGTAGAGTTAATTTCGAAAAGTTGAAACAATCGCAAAAACTAACCTTAGTTTAATAAGAGATAGTAAAATGAAAATGTGTAATACTCTTTTCTTCATTTAAAACTCTTTTTTTCAAATGCGTATCAACGTGTGGAGTAGATTCTACATTAATTTTTGCCTTGAATTTGTACCGTTTGCTGTTTCATCGACTTTACATCTTTTAACATATATCCGCAGGCAGTCTGGTTTGTTACAAGTCACGTTCACATGGGGACATACAGATAAAGCAGACACCTTAACCTTCAGCCGTCACGTCGGGTCATATTGACCCAGCTCATACTTTCAAGTCTTCTATTTTAATATCTATAAGGGCTAGGCTCGCGAAATTTTTATTTATCTCTTTCTGACGTATTTTGATTGAGATGGCATAGGATTTTTCCCGCTGCCTGCTGTACGGGCGCGAACCAGCCATTTTGACCCGAGGTGACAGTTTGTATGGTTCATTTCTCAGTGTTTTGACCCGAGGTGACAGTGTGTGCCGTTCATTTCTTAGTCTTCGTTCATTTCTCAACCCTTGTTGGGACTCTTAGGAAAAATAAGCCAGAAATCCCCACTGCATTTCTGCCACACAAGTCAAGGGAAGCGAACAGCTACCTTTTTGGGTTCACAAAGAAATATTTCTATGGTGTCTTATGTACCCAAAAAATCAAGGGCAGTAATTTTGTTATCTGCAATGCATAGCGATAAATCCATTGAGAGCGGAACAAGGAACAAAAATAAACCCGAAATTATAACTTTTTACAATGCTACCAAAGGAGGGGAAGACACTAATAACCAATTTTGTGCAAATTATTCTGTAGGAAGAAAAACAAATAGAAGGCCCATGGCCATTTTTTGTGTGTCAGGCATTAATGCGTATATCACATATAAAAATAACGCTCAACGTAAAAATATAAATTTCAAAATGGTCCGACGCACCTTCCTCAAAAGTTTGGGGCATCAATTATTGCGAAACGGCATTATCAGAAGGTCCTGAACACCGTAATTCCACGGAATTAGAAGGTGATCAATATGTATCTGCAAGAAGAAGGCGCAACAATTCTTCCGATTGCAACAAATGAAGAAGACATTCCTAACCCTAAAAAATGAAGAAGATGCCACATATGCCCTAGTTCAAGAGAAAGTAAATATCCTACTTTTTGCAGTAACTGTAAAAATTACATATGTAAGATACACTCAGTAACTATTTGCACTAACTGTAGAAATAATTTTTATTAATTAACTGTTTTAATTTTAATTGTAAACTCTAAATATTTTCTCTGTTTTTCATTACAAGCTAAGCAGCACCTCTTTTAGAAATTACTTAATCTTTATGTTATTGATTTTTTTAAATTTTTATTTCTAATTTATTGAAGTATAAATAAATGTTTTGTCTTCGATTTCTATTCCCTATAACATGATATTAGTTAGTTTTTCCTTTTTATTTAATAGTTTTTAATGCTGGGTCAATATGACCCGAGGTGAGGGATTATAGCACTTTACGAAAGGTGACGGCTCAAGGGGTAATGAAATGTATATTTGTCAACCATTCAGTAAGTATTTGACCTTGCTTTGCTCCACTCATACTATTAAACCACCTGTCCCAGGAAGGAACGCACCATGATACGACCTTCCGCAATGCTAAAGTTCTATCCGTAGATGAAACGGTAGTACGCTCCGATTGCACTTTAGGTTGTAACTCCAAGTGCTGAAATGACCACGTCTTTACTCAAATTTACTATTCATATTTCCGGAGAATCTCTCTTTTTCTCTGTCGGTGTTCATGTGAGCGTGTGAATCTACCTGTCTTAAATTACATATGTTTTAATTTAAGGCGCATCTACAGAAAGTCCAGTGCACTAGACACATCCGCAATTTCTTCTCTAAATTCTTCTAATTAATATATGAACGGATTTCGAGGCTTAATTTTTCAGTAAAATAAATAAATAAAATAAAAAGTGGCCTACAGTTTTCAAATAAAACATTAGATAAAGTCGGTGGCTAAAATATGGAATCAATACCACATTACATTAACGCTTTGTGAACCTCGCTACCACTACTTCTAAAATCTTACATACCTCGGCACCTTTAATTTACTAATTTAACGGGAAAAAAGTAAAAAAAAAAAAAAATCAGGTCTGGATTCAGCAGATTCGGTGACTTGGCCTTAAAAGCAAAATAAAACAGTCTACATTGTATTAACAAGCAACTATCAGATATGTAATAGAACGAAAAAGCAAGCATATTTACACAAAGATACAACAGCCACCAATTTCCTATGATTAACAAACTAGTTTTTGTTTTTTTCTAAAGACTGAAACATACCTTCTTCATCATTTCCACTTTTTTTCCTTTGAAAATCTACATCGCTTTCAGGAGCTAAAAATAAACGGACAAATTAAGAGGCGTTGAAGATTAGTTAGTTACATGTATGTAAGTAGTGAGATACAGACAAGTTGGTTATTTTACAGAAGTGATTTTCTTTATTAATCAAAAGAATGAATATAAATAAAATGAAAGGTCACAGTGGCTGCGAACACATAACAGCAACTTTAGCACTGATACTTTTTCCTGATTATCCCTATTTAGAGATAGGCTGACCTCGATTTAAACGATAGCTATTAGCAAATGAAGCACAAAAATCCTAAATTACAAGACTAAAATCATAAGGTAGGTCAATTTAAATAATGAGAACAACTCGTGCAACTAGTCAAAAACTTTCTTCTATAAAAAAAAATTCTCTCCTGAACAGAAACACTTCTGGCTTCAAGTAAATGTGGCAAAATTTGTTGAAACGAGAAAAAGATAAAATATTCTACAGGCAGATCCCCTGGTAAATTAATTTACTGATAAAATTTGTCAGTTATTCTATAATTGCCAAAATGAATATTTAAAAATGTGATGGATATAGAATTACTCTCGCCGCTAATCTGAAATTCTAACTTGCAAATCTTCCAGCTTACCATTGTAACTAAACGTTTCTTCAACACTGATGGTCATTACAATAAAAATACTAATGTTAAAAAAAAATACGCTAAATCTTATAATTATTTTTTCTCTGAATTGATTTTTCCTGTCAACATTTCTTTAAATAAAACTGTTAGGTCTATTTACATTAATTAATGTAATTCTAAATTGAAAAAAAAAATCGTTAAGCCGACTTCGAAAACAAAAGAAATATTCGGTTATGTCCCACTTCCAAGTAACTAACGTTTCTTCAAATTCCGAATTTTGGCGCCAATTTGATTTTTACCAATATTACATATGGGTTAGAAGCTATATTTTACTAGAAATGTCATTTTAATGTGAAGCATAATATATACCACTTATCCACCTCAACTCCACTAAAATGGATTTTCCATTTTCAAGAAGTTCCCAAGTTCATAAACGTTTGAGACCAATATAAATTTAGTGTGCATATGAAGTTAAATAAAACTATTGGAGAATTTTCACTAAAATTAAAGGAACATTTAATAAGGAGGCACTTCTGATCTGTTTATTCCACTTTGACTAAAAATCCTTACTTACGGTTCTGCTAGGTGGCACCTAAACAACATACCTGATTTGACCCAACTAATATTTCCCATCTTTGATTTACAATGGCCGACCCCCAAGTTAATTTTTAAAAAACATTTTTTCTGATTTAGGGTCCCACGAAACTTTAATTAGAAAATCTTGACATAAAACAAAATAGTTCCAGCCAGTAACTGCCACCGTCAAAAATTAATATACTGTTAATAGCAGAATAAGAAGTATAACCCAATTCAAAGGCCATAATAATTGCGAATGCCTCTGAAAAATGCAAACAAAAGCTATTATTAAGTTCTCAAGCACTTCCGCGGTTCGTAACTGCTACAATTCATTAAGCTCTAGGATTTTGTGAGAACAGTAAGAGATAATTATCTTTTGTTGAAGAATTGGCGTAAGTTATTATAACGTGTTGGGTGTGCGTCGACGCGAGACTAATCTAATTGTAGTGAAAGCAAATAAGAGTTTTATCAGTCAAGCCGTATTGTTTTTATTTCAGACCCAACACTCAACCACGAATATATATGCACACTACATAATTGCAGATTGAATAAATGACAGAACAAAAACCAATATTTGGTTAATCAACAAACATTCAAGGTGGCCGCCACAATATGACTTTATTGAAATTAGCTGAACATAACCTCTGCAGGATAAAAGGCCTGCACCTACATCACAGACTCGTCACAATAGAGCCACTGAAGAAGAAAAATCGTGCCGAAACATTTGGTTTTCAAGACTAGCACCATGTTTAAGAAATGGTCCTATGAGGCAGGCTTTGCCCATGTCTTTTAACAGATCTAATGATTTCGAGGTCAGCCTGTGCTCTGAAAATAACAAAGCGACAGTAAATGAAGTTGGTTAACAAACACTATTTATTGATGTATCTTATTAAACAGTTCTTCCACGCCCATATTTACACAATTCATTTTAACGAGCGACAAATAATGAAGGCAAAGAACAAGGAAACTACGAATAAGAGCAAATATAAGCAAAAAGCAATTAAGTGTAAAAATAAAACATTAAGAAATTAAGATATAAGAATGATATTTTATAAGAAGAAGACAAACTGTTGTCCTTCTGGGAAAATCAAAATTTTTGAAAAGTTTTTAAAACACAGTTATGTCTGAACACACATTCCATGAAGTATATTTGTGAGATAAAGAAATTTTTTAGTTAGACGTTCCTTAAGTTTAAAACTAATTTAGTTCGTATTGAAAATATAGCAGTTTCCAGTCAAAATTATATTCATTTAAATACTATTTTCATCAATATCTTTTAAGAACTGAACTCTATTCAAAATATGTATCACAATGAGTAAACTTCTTAGTAAGCTGGCTCATATTTAATTTTTTAAATATAATATACGATATAATAATATATCGTAAAATCTAGTATTAAAATAAAATCTTAATAATATATCGTTAATACTATTTTCACTTATTCCAAGTAAGAGGGAGTATTACAATCGCATCAAATTTACGGATTTGAATTTTTACTGGAAACACATATTTTGAGGTCTTCTAAACTCGAAAAAAGGTTCTAGAGCATTATCTTTCTATTTCTGAAACCATTATTGTAAAAACTTAAATAAAAGAAAGCTCAAACTGATACTTTGTTTTGATCTTATCGTCGCTTCAGATAAGAAGGTTTCGGCCGAAATCCGTCTACTTTATGGCGATTTTTCGTTGTTCGTAATTTTGCTGAAAATGGCTCTAACAATTCCTTTTTAATATCGTATATGTATAAAAACCTAATACTTATTAGTTTCATTTTATTGGTTTTCAAAAAGTACTTTTAAGCGGGTTTTTGACTGAGAAGAATGTATGACATTAAGTAGGCGTATATTCATAAATTATAATAGAGTTCAGTTATCTTGATAAAAATAGTATTTTAAATAATATCAGGATTCAAGTGCCAGAACCTTAAAAATTGACCTAAGTGACGGACCAGAAGGAATTATTTATAGCAGCAAGAGATTATATGAATATATCCCCCTCCATTCGTTTATTTGAGTTAAGCGTTTGGAAAAAAGTTTCATCTAAATTGTAATAATTGGAGAAAGATATGCTACTGTAATGTCTCCTAGACGTCGATATCCACTCCCAAAATTGGTATAAAATATATTTGTGTAAGTGTTCACACGAAATTTTTTAAAAATAAAAATTAACTTTGTTTTTCTACTCTTACTGTTAATTAGGGAAATATTGCGATTGAGTCAAATTTTCTGAAAGTGA
Organism: Rhodnius prolixus; assembly: GCF_049639745.1. Lineage (NCBI taxonomy): Eukaryota > Metazoa > Arthropoda > Insecta > Hemiptera > Reduviidae > Rhodnius > Rhodnius prolixus. The sequence goes on along the minus strand of NW_027411635.1, from coordinate 6,707,796 downwards.
TAGAACTTTAAAGTTCCTGGTGCGATTTTTCAAGATGAGATCACACATTTTCTAATGATGCCTTAAGTCTATCTCCATTCTAAAAAGTTCCTGAAGAAGGGCACCAACAAAACCCATTCAATAAAGTAGTTACTCTCAAAAAAAAATTTTAAAATGACTAAAATATTTGTGGTCAGTAAGTGCCTCTGAGGCCTTCTACTTCTTATACCTACTACTATTAGAGAAAAGAAGTGGGAGACGTTTCCGACATAATAAAAATTAAAAAAAAATAGTAATCTAATATATACGCCATTATGGTTCATCTATTTTCTTCAGGCCTTGGCATTCCATCAATTGGATCAAGTGAAGCTGATAGACACGTACATGTCCTCAAGCTGTTCAGAGCATCAAATTCTTAATGATTATATACACTTCCTTAAAAACACTCTAAATACATATATAAATAAATTTATAAAAAAACATTACACAAAAGAAAACCATGAGAAAGATAAAAAAAAAAAAAAGCTGATACTTTTGGTAGCAGATTTCAGCTGAACCTTTTGTCGTGGATCGTATCTCAAAAACTCTAGTTTACCGTAAAAATATTATCCCAAAAATTTGTTAAGATCACTAAGCAATCTTCCTTTAATTTTTATTAGGATGTTAAATTCGTATAAAAACTGAATTAAGCTATCTAGAGCGGCAGCCTAACACACACCTCCACGACCCTCTCTAAAATAAATTTTATCCAAAAATTAAATTTAAGACTGGAAAATGCTACATTATATCTAATGACACGTAAAGTAAGAATTTAACTGCCCTATAATTCAAACACTCTGATTCATTTTTTAATTCTTAATATTTCTCTTTTCAAAACACACACACACACACACACACACACGCCGACGACTTGTAAACTGTATGCGAGCCAAGCTTACAATTCGCAGTTAGATCTGAAGCCCAGGTCAAAATTGTGGAATTTAGCCATCATAGCATGCTACAAATTCTGATCAGTTTCGTATTTTCATCTTTTACTTTCAATTAAAAGTTACTGATGTAAACCCCAGAAATTGGAATCTTTCTTCCTATCACTCTTTCTCTCGCTCTAGACAAGCCTGACGAATTAGTGCCATTGAAGACGAATCGGAGTTGATTCAAGAATACACAGTCATCTCTAAATTATCTAAATAAACTCATATTTAGATAAGGAATTTGGATAAACCAAAATCTTGATTGGGATATTTGTGAACTGCACAAAAACATATTGCATAAATATTGCCCAAAAATTAATCCGCCAGCCTGAATCTCACATAAAATATACATCTCCTCTTAAAACCACATTTCTTTTGCCACGCCAGTTAGGTCCTGCTGAAACATAAATTTAATAAATAAAAACTGAAATAACAAATTTATTAACTACATAAATAATAAATGCATAATTTCAGCACCAAAACAACTGTGAAAATATAAAAATATTGAGGCAGAATTAATGTTTTTATCATGGGGACGGGTTCGAAGTACTGGACATGAAAAAGTTTTACTATGTTAGCCTGCCTCATTTTTTGGTTTTCGATCAATTTGGGGCACTCCTTATCTTCAGGATGCCTTCATAAATAGTTAGATGTCACGAATTGTAACTCTTTTGCTTATCAGGACATGCTGAAGATAAGGCATAAATATCTGATAGTTTTCAGTGCCTGAATTGCAAAAGCAAAATAAAAATAAAAAAGTAAATGAGGCCCTCCGTTTTCTTACTGCTGCGTTTACGAAGTTTAAAGAATATAAGAGCCGATTCCGGATAAATCACAATATATAAAGAAAAATCCATTCACTAAAATAATTGTTAACTTATTTGTTCCAAAATATTTGACCAGGTCCTCCACTGGAGGCCTTAGAATTATCAAATTACAGGTGATTTTCTGTTTTTTGCCTATCGTTGGTGTGTCACAAAAAAAAAAAACATGAACAACTAGAGCCTATAATCATATAGACAATTATTTAACTTCATACTTCGAGTTTTTAAATTCAACATTATAACTTAACCTTTGTTTACATTAAATAATTATTTACAAATACCTTATATTTGTATTTATATACATATATATTATATTGTTTAAATTATTATTTATATATATATTTGTAAATAAAGACATTATTATTCGTAAATAAAAAAACAACAGTTAAGTATAAAGTATTATTTTCAAAGTCAGTTCTGTACATTATGTTTATGTAGATTTTCGGATCTGAGTTTTCGCCGGAAGGTCAAGTTTTGGGCCCTCAGTCTAAAAAAAATTACGAATATTTTCTGTAGAAAATTCAAATTTTATATTTAATTTAGTTTGTACATGTAGGTCGGACAATATGTTTGGGTATTATTACGACTTCACTGAATAGATTTTTTTCAAGTATCTTGTGATTATCTCGGAAAACTCTACAAACGATAACTTTGAGAATTTCTGTAAGAGAAAGGTGTTTATATCCACAGCAGAGATTTATTTTAAAAGCACCCCTAGATTCTGAGAGAAAACACCAGATCTATCAAAATTTCGGATATGGCTTTGAAAATTATGATTTCCACTTTATAAGCAAAATACATGATGCTCTGAAAAAGTAAAAAGCTCTCTTAGACATTCAGACCACCTTCTTCTGTAAATATAAACTTATAATAACCAATACAAAAATTTATAAAAAAATAAAAGAAAAATGAGTAAAAATAAAAGAAGACACTCTACTTTCACATGCAGATACAAAAATAGAACAGTTCTTAGGCCCACTAGTCTGGTACATATGACCATTAAAAGTGGCAGTCGGTAACTTTTAAACGCTGGTATTTGTTAAAGCTACAATAAAATTTAAACGCTGCCCAGCTGTACTCTTAAAATATTCTGTTCATCTATTTTTCTAATGGTTCTTTTGGCATCGCTTCAATTAAAGTCGCTTGTTTATTAAAAACTTAATGAAGAAAATAGAGTCTTGTGAAACATTACGTGAGAAAATCAACAGATTTTCTCTCTCTTGCTCTGTTGGAAAAAAAAAGGGTGCGAAACAATCAAAAGACTTCGTTATTATTCGCAACACCCAATTTAATAACTTACAAAATTACCAGATTAGATAACGGAATTTAGAGAAGCGTGTCGTGTCAGTTACACCTTATTTTTCTGAATTTCAATTTTACTTTCCCCTCCTTCTGTCCGTGCAGATTAGCCATTAATAAATTTTGGAGCTTATTTTAGAAGAACTTTTGGAATGTATATAAGTGAAAGAAATTTCAAATTCGTAAAAAGTCAAAGTTAAGACCTACCATAATGCCCACAACTTCTATTTATATTTATGTGAGATGCACATTTTATAGGTTAAGTATAAGTAATTTTTCTTTACTAATTTTAAAAGAAAGTAAGAGTGTCGAGATTTAAATAGTTTTATTTTCCCGAAACGCAAGATTTTTGGTGCCACAATAACAATTGTTATTGTAAAATATTAATAGGTAAAGAAAAACATAAAATCGCCAGAAGCATTAATTATATTATGTTTGAATTCTACCGAAGAAGCGGTAATGTCCTATGATTTTGTACACGCATTACCTACAGTTATATCAAGTTTTCATTAAAACATTTTTTTCACGGAAAACACGTTTTTTTCAAGAGACGTTCCACCCAAAGGTTCATGCTCATATCTACGACACCATATCCGCAACATCAGTATAATGCAAAAATCAGTTTCATAGAAGATATTATTGATAATTAAATTTATTGCTGAAATTCCAAATTATTAAAAAAAAAAATGATAGAATTTCATTAAAGTATTTTTTCTCGAAAATCACTGCTGTTGATGAATCACTTCTGTCTCAAAAGTTACTTTTGTACGAAACATTTTCAGAGTTGCACGACTGAAAAACGGTTTGGACTTGCATCTAAAGAACCATCTTGAATATTATAAGTTTAATCACCTGTTCATTATAAGTGGAAATTAAATTTGTTGCTAAAATTTGGTATTTGAATAAAATCACTTGTCCAGAAGGGTGAAACTAATTTGTTTGCGCATAACGTCCACATAAATAAAATTCCTACCACATTTGTTTACAATCCTTAAATAAGTGAATTTAATTGGGGAATGTGGTAACACTTCCTTCGTAATGCTTTCTTCAAAATTTCCATTTTATACCTGAACTGTAGCAAACTGATATTTAGAAAACAAATCCTATTTTGGCGAAATTTTGTAACTTAGAATCGTGATAACTGCAGCAAAATAAAGTCGTGTATGATTTCACAACCATTCGTTTATACTTTCGGTAAAAATTTCTGAGAAAAAAACAAATAAAAAAACGATTGCTCGTTATTATTCTTGAGACAAGGTGTTAGCAATACAATCTAACATTCATCTAATAAAAAGATGGTCGGAATTCAATTCGATTGAATATATAAACCTACATTTTTTAATTTACAAAAACAGTTGCACCATATCCTTGTCAGACAGTATTGCAAACTTTATATCTCTAGAAAATAACTAAATAGCATTAAAGATTAATCAATTTTAGTTACAATTTTGAATAATATAATAATATTCCCAAAGCTCAGTAAAAATTAAATGTGCACTTAACCTTTAAAATAAATATAACTAAATGATAATCTGTATTAATAGATAAATAAAGGCACTTTCTGGTAATAATGCTGATGCTAAAGAATAAAAAAAAATACCATTACATGTGGCTGCCATAATTTGAAGGGTTGATTCCAAAAACTTAATTCATATAGTTTGGAAAAACATAAGGATTAAAACAAAAGGACAGTAATGTCACTGAATTAAGTATTAAAAGTTTGGAATGAAATTATAATTACGATTTGCGATTTTATATATATCGAGGAATTTCCAACTTTAATTTTTCTTTCCAAGAGCCCGAAAAAAAGTGCAGAAGTGGTAGCGTACTGTACCCGCGCCTGAAAGGTCAACGAAAATTTTATTCTCTTAATAACAGCATACTATAAAAAAAAAAAAAAGTGAAAAAATCTACTTTAAGTACAAAAAAAATCAATTCACACTGTCTACAAAAAAATATATTTATTTCACCTTCGTAATATATTCAGTTTAATTGTATCTTTTTATATTAGAACACCACTCTAACGATTGTTTAAACTTCATTACCTTCTGGCCAGTACTGCTTCATTAATTAGTTGAACGACCTACTTGTTAGAAAACAGGTAAGGTTTAAGACCACAATAAAACGATTAAATTTTATGGAATCACAATGGGCAGTTAACGACTGTATACTATGGAAAAGACGTTATACATAAACGCAAGGATTAATCTTTGAAAACCAAGATTATGAATACATGCTAACGTCTCTTAAACAATCAACTACACGTGCCTTTTTATAAAAGAATGATTCGCGTGATAAAAGTGACTTCACTTACCAAAATGCTGAGCCAAGTGGGTCACACAAGATGGTTCGCAGTACTAAGAGGCCAATTTGAGAAAAACATTTTTTTTTTTTTTCTAGTACTATAATGCATCACGAATTCGATCCTAATAAACGTTATTTAGATTTTCCTTTTTATTAACAACTACTAGATAGAATATTAATAAAACAGTCCACTGAACTTGATGGCTTTGAACTTCTTTCACACCGTATCTTTTAACTTAGCTTAAGCCAACCACTACCATTTGTTACCGACTCAAACACACTCTCATTAAATAAAAAAATTACAATAGTAAAAATTGAAACTGGAACGAAGGAATTTTTTCGATTGCAATGCCAAGAAGTGATATCTTAGATGGAACTAATGGTTAGCATAAACATGACACATAACAATTATAATTAGCTATATTTTGAACGTATTGAAAAAAAATAATTAAAGGCAATAAAAATAAATTTTACATTGAAACAAGGTATTTTTTATGGAACTCATTAATAAAAAGATAATATACATCTAAAATAAATATATATAATTATACATAATAGTCCATGAGACAACTAAATACATATATTATCGTTTAAGTACAAATGAGACAACTACTTTTATTGCACACTTCTAAGGCTCAGTTAGACTCAAAGTTAAGAACTCCTCCGATTTAGAATTCTATACTTCCCTTTTCAAAAAAGAAGAAAATGATGAACTCTCTGTTTAAAAAATATGTCGGAACCTTTAATCGGATCGTTATTAGAAAGGCATTATAAAACAACTTGCAATTTCAGGTTCAAATAATAATTATTTTCACTGTTTGTTTAATAATATAGAAAACAAGATGGAAGGTCACTTATGATTAAAAATACAATAATAATTTATGGTACTGTCCGGTATAGACAGTGTTGTCTGTAACGAGAGAACACTGTCCGGATGCCAACACTTGTCTAAAAAAGGCTACGGGTGCCAACAATCTCAGCTGCTGACGCACCTTAAAATAAATCGATAAATAATAATGTAATTAATGCTTACTTGTTTCAAGTCTTCAAAGGAGACTTTTCCAGATCACGTCGGATTCAACATAAAATACTTCATAATTTTCACAATGTGCGGAATCTCATTTGTTTAATAGTCTAATAGCTATATCAACAAAATGCGAAAAAAGAAATTTCATGAAAATGAAATAAGGATACCTACCAAACCTTGTTGTTGGATTTTTCAGTCCTCCATATTTCTTCCAATAGCCCCAACAGAGTTGACATAGTTTGCACTGCATATGGGAAGGTCCCCACGAGTACCACTGCTGTGAGGCAGAAACTTAACACACAAATCAATTGATTGTTTTTTTTAAAAAACATTCAGAAATATAAATCCAAAAATTCCATCTTAAAATTTTTTCAAGTGATAATTTGTAAAACCTATGAAAATAATAATTAAAAAAATTCTGAAATTATACAAAACAGAAATTTTGTTTTAAAAAAGGTATTCAAATCCATGAGGCCCTTCAAAAAATGTAACCAGAACTCTCAGATTCCGCATAATGTTTAAAAAAAATTCTAAAGGTTTATAAAAGTGTTCCAAGTTAGTATCTCAAGTTTAAGGGGATGATTCGTAGTCATTTTAAAGAAAAGTAATAAATGAACAATTGAAAAAATGATCAAAGAAACTTTTTAAAAAAATTATTCATCACACATCTCAAACAATTTAGTTTTTGAAATGCATAAAATTTAAGTTTTGCACGATATAGATTCGACAGCAACTGCTGGCCGCCAATGATAGAGGGATGGGCTGGTTTTAATTCCTTTGCAGAATGCAAAGATTGGTTGTAAGTAGACTATAAGAATAAAAAACTGGAGAGCATCATCAATTGAGTACCTCTAAATTTCAAAATATACAAAAAAATATCATCAAGTCAAAACAAATAGGTAATACTGATTCACCTCCGCAAGATTCGCACGGTTTATTGCTAATTATGTCGCTCGTTCCATTGATTACACTCTTGTTACTACTGATGGCAGCCGGATTTTGCTTATTACTGAAAAAAAACAAGTGCTGAAAGGAGTTCAAAACAATTGCAAAATCGCCAATTTTCTAGTTTTAAACTTACTAATTGGGAATGTAGACTTGTTTGAGCTTTGATTCTGCCTCGACAGCTTTAACTCTCTTCTGTTGAACATACCTATCCGTGGTTTTCCACATGTAGTAATACTCTATTATATTTTTCACCGACTTCCAGGGTAACTGAAACAGTCAGATCAGAGTAATAGCCTCAACTCTGTCAATTAGATGTGATGAAGCAGCCAATTGTATTTATAAAAAAAGAAATTTTACGTTAGAACGCAGATTTTGTGTTGCAATATCTTCATCTACTGTCTCATTTCCTTATTTTATACGATAGTGAACCGGTACAACATCGTTGAGAAAATTTTATTGAGGCGATATCAGTCGCGGCTAGAAGTTACATTTACCTCTGATTCGAATAGAAACTATAAATGGTAATTCAGATTGTAGACTGCCACAACAGAGTTAAGAGCCAATTACAGATTCTTACTGAACAGCGTCACTAATAAACAAAAGTAAACATCAGCATCCGAAAATAGTATAAGTCTCTCATTTTTTTTATAAAGCATTTTTACAAAAATATTCAGGATTCTTTGACAGCAATTAAAAATTCTAAACAATTTTAGGCAACCGGTTGGAGCATTGGTATTGGATGTACAAGAATTCTGTTCCAACTGTTTTTTGGAATTGTTTGAAACTCCAACTGTTTTTGAGGAGAAAATATCAAATATAAAGAATATCGATCTACATAATTTATTTAATATTTACTTCAACAGTTAGACTGTCCTATCTATCACTAATGATCTCTGCAATCAGCAAACGCCTCGGTTAAAAGTGGAAAGGCTTCTGTCAGTAATAATTTTTTTTTATCTCTCAGCGGCGTGGGAGCATTACGAGATAAATCTTACTTTTTTTTTTAATTCATTTTTTTCTCAGGATGGTACCACTTTATGTTTGTCATCTATTGAGATGATCATGTTGCACAAGAAGGATGATATGAGAAAACCATCTAATTATAAAGGAATAATAGCAAAAAGTTGCATCTTGACAATGATTTCCACCACTATATTAGCCATAAGTTTATAGGAATAGGCTAGCCACTATGATGCGATTCCTGTAGAGCCTAAAATTCGGCTTAAGATCTCGAAGAAGTTATCTGGATAATGAAATAACTTGAGTTATTAAGTCCCAGAAAGATGTTAAATTTATAAAAATTGATGATTTGTGTTTCAAAATAATATAGTCTAGAGAATCAACAGATACATATGTTAATCATGGTGTGCCTTTTGGTACTAGTGGTAAATTTTCCTCGGATTTTTTTTAAAGGAGAGCTTGTTTGGCCATAAGTAAAGTGATCGGGTCTTGCAGCGTGGCATTGTTAACTGTTTCAGGTTGTTACTCTGAAGCAGTTTCAGGCTGTGGTTCAGATATGGTGTCGAGTTATGGTAGTTGCCAAACTTATATCGGTCGAAGTTATATGGATGGGTTTTTTCAATAATTGGTATTTTTTGCTCAGAAGTAACCCACACAGATTGTCTGAATTTGGACACCTAACTATAAAAGTTCATTTTTTTGTGAATTTATCGAGAGAAAAGATAAAATTTTTGAAATTCCGAATGGTAGAATGCCGAAATTCAGTTTAGAATGTTTAGTTTAATTTAGATAAGGCAGATTCTCATCTTTGCAACAGAAATGCCGAATTCAACAGAAAAATGTAATAAGTATTGTTTAGGGCGGATGTAGATAGTGAATATTCATCAATGGACACATAGTCCATATTCAGATGTGTTACTTCTTTGGAAGTAATTAATTAGAGGTAATAATTACATCAAGTTTAAAGTTTGTTTAAGACGATTGTTTATCAACTGCAGTTAAGCAACCCGGAGTCGCTGCGTCGCCACATTTTCCTAGTCGGTCTCGTTATGTCTCCTTATTCCTTCGACATCTTGGTACGTACTCTCGGGATTTGTCGATTTCCTAAACGTATGAATTGAATTATTTATATTATTTTGAGGTAATGCGCCAAAACTGAGATCATTTTTCTAATAAGTGGGGGAGATTGTTATAAGAGAATGCTGTTTTTATGGAATGGATACTTAACTATTTGAATTCCATCTCGATGTTAATTCATATTGTTCACATTTTTTATAGTGATGCTTATTATTTATATCGTTCTGTATTATTTAATTTTTTTGTTACGTTGTATACATGTGTTTATAAAACTTTTCTTAAAGATAAAATTCAAGAAACGATTTTTTTATTGATGTAAAAATGTGAAATGATGGTGATCTGCATACAGTTTTGGATCCATGGGTTTAACTATGTAATAATTTAAAAAAAAAACTTGTAAGAAGATGAAAATTTGGGTGTACCAGTAGCACTTAAACTTCTGAAATTTCACACTTTGATAGAGCTCCCAAACAACAAAAAGTTGGCTAAATGTCAGAGAGAGTGAAAAATACCAAGTTATACCGTGCACATATTCAAAAAGAAGGTGTGATGTAGGAGCCAGCAAAGCGATAGTGGGATGAAATGAAAGCTAACTAAAAATATTTGGTAATTTACGATAAAAGATTTAAAAATTATTGGCAGTACATTTTTTTTAAAAAAATATACTACTAAGAATTCATTATGCAATTTTACTACAGCTGTAAATAAAAATAATAAAAAACTTGAAAAATTATTCTTAAAAAATCTGTGTGGTTCAATAATCGTAAAAGTGATAAGTGTCATAAAATGTGAAAACATTTTTTTTTTGTATTGGAAAAATATTGATTATTTTCTTACTAATCCAGAATTTCGCCAAATATCAACCATAATTGGCTCTCGACTTAGAGCGATTACTTTTGGCTGAAACCGACTGTAGAAAATGTAAAAGTGCAAAAATTTTAGGAAAGAATCTCTGCAAATTGAAATCAGTAGAGTACAGACTATTTAACCACCCTCCACTCGCTACAAACTAAAATAAACACTCTGCAATATACACCCATCTTGGCCACAAATCAAAACCAAAAAAAACTGGAAGCATGTAAAACTTACGAAATCTTGTCTTATATCGTTGAAATCTTTGCCATACTTTTCTAAAGCCTCTTCAAATAAATTTGCCTCTGAAGCACTCCATTCTTCCATCTCATCTCGACAGAGTACAGGTCCAGTCGATGGTACTAATGAACTCACAGCTTCGGAGAGGACATATTTGTGTTTGTGTAAAGTATCCATTGCGTGAAACTGTTAGAAAACAATGGTTAATTAATTGCAAGTGTTATTAAAAATATACACAATTAAAAATTACATTATATACTAAACAAGTTGTTAGACAGACGAACGGTTAGAGAGGAGGACCAAATTACTACAAAACGCGTAAAAAACTTCTTTTTGAAAATTGCCATCACTGACCTGTTCACAAACCAGAACATTTAAACCACACTCAGTAATCATCAGTAAGGACCGAAGAAATACCACCCTTTTTTTTATATATTGTATTGCATTGATCTTAATTCTTGGTTGGTGTTTACTTTTTGTTTCTGGGCATGCTTGTAAATAAATATTTTTGGCCGTGCCACTATATTCAATTTCTGCTTACATTCTGTATCACAGAACTTTTATTGCTCTCTCTTCTTCCTCTCTTTAAAAATGCTTGAAATTGAACACTTCATTTTTACTTTTGTAGCAGTTTAGGAGGGACCGGACAGGAGCATATAGTGTTTAACATCTATAAAACGATGTCTAACTTGAGGAAAAATTATGAACAATTAATTAAATACACCACCAAAAAGTACCAACTATTTATAATGACCACATGTTATCGAAAATTTTTAGTTATCTATTTAATTTGTTATGAGAAATAGTAAGCTCATTAAAATATGCCTTTCAACTGGACTAGAGTACAGCGCAACTACCTAGAAAAATAGTGTAAGAGACGTATTAAATATTTCAACAGGAGTGATATTATCACTTTAAGAGATAAAGAAGAGTTTCTCAGAATCAGGCCCCTCATGAATTAGGGAAATACAATAAGTTAAGACTAATATGTCATTTGCGGCTGTCAAAAAAATTTAGGTCTGCTAAACTTTACTAACTACTTAACTAGCTTCCAACCCGACCCCTATGTGATTGCCATGCTTTAAAGGTACTATATCCATAATTGTCTAAAAATGATCCCAGAAATAAGTTCATTTAGAAATAAGATTTTTTTAATAAAAACCACCGAAAAATAAAAAATCTTTCGGCGTTAACAAAAAAAATAAATAAATAAAGTATCACACGAGTTGCTTAATACGTTGTGGTGCATGTATTGTCTGTGTGCACTATATTCTAACTATTAAATTGTTAAAGCAACACCGTCCATCAACAAGAATAGTAAATAAAAATAAAGCAAAGACTTTTAAATGGTCAGGATAATTTCAATTCTTTTCTGCTAATGTTGCATTTGATAGATGCCTAGCAAGCCAACTTTTTTCTCACCTATCTATCCTAAAACTTTATTTCTAATGTAAACCCTAATTAAAGAAATGTCTTTATTAACACGATCGCAGTGTCTTGTGAAAAAAAAAAAAAAATTTGAACAAGAGAAAGTAATAATTCACAATTAAATACTTGCTCAAAGGGAAGGGATTAGCTATGCGGTTAGCGTATTGGATTCCTACGCGGAGATCACGGGTTCGAATCCACCTACCAGCCTTTAGATTTTTTCTTTCTAGGAGCTTCTTACGGTTCACTGTTTGGTGATGGACGGTGTTGTCTGTAACGAGAGAACACTGTCCGGAGACCGGCAGTACACTGAAAATAGCTCCGGGCGCCAGTAACCTCAGATGTTGACGCACCTTGGATAATAATAATAATAAAACAAAAAAATACTCGATCAAATTTCAGAGATAAGAGTTTCTTAGTCGGACACAGTATTTCTCATTAGCACAAGTTTTCCTTTACCGACCTAATACTTGACTGACACACAGATCCAAACGAATTGCGGTCTTCACATCTCCTGCTTGAAAAAAAAGAAGTATGCCAAGATGTTTTGCTCTAAGATTGATAAAAATTAAACGAAACAAATAAATTACTAATAAAAGTTGAAATAAGATGTAACTTACCAAGGTTATATCACGGGAAGCGGCTGCAGCACTCATATGAAGACTAGGCTGCTTTACTGAACTCGAACAGTCCAGCGCTCTGGCAAATGTACCTACTGACCTGTAAGAACGTTAAAAAAAGAATCCTTAATGTTTTTTAATTTACTTGTATTATTAAAAAAGAAGTTAGAATTACAAATTTTAAGAAGCTAAGAAGAGTGGGGATTGTCATTGTTGTTTATCATCACAATAATATGGTATTGTTAGAACAGTGACCTTTTTAAAATCAAATAAATATTATCATTAAATTTAAATCTTATCTTGTTAGTAAATTGAATCTTACCTTATTTGTTAGTAATTTAATTATAACATTTATTTGATTTTATAAAAGTCCACTATTCGAACAATACCTTATAAATGTGTTGATAAACAATAATTACTTTACAAAGACTCGCAATAACTTAATCCTCACTCTTCTTAGCTTATTGAATTTTTTTAACTTAATAAAAAAAAAAAATCGTAAAATCACTTTAACTCTTTATTACTTCATATGAAAATTTGTAAAAATCCATCCATAAATTAAATTAATTCACTAATCTGAATAGAATAAAAGAGACACGACCTTTACATATGAATGCTCGATTGGAAACTTCAATTTTTAACTACTTGGATCACTAACCTTTTGAAAAAGTTATATAAACTTACCTCGATGTTACTAAGAACTGGTCAATTTGCTTATCGGTTAAATTATGTTCCGGTGTCCATGCGAGTGTCTCCATACTTTCTTTGCGTGGGTCAACCTCTCCTGTAAAATTTAAAGTAAATACTGAAAAATATAATACATAGTAGCCATTAAAATAATAATAATAATAATATTTACTTTGTCTGCTTCTCTTTCATATTGTGCTTCTTTTTATCAGTTTTTGTCTATCTACTATTCTTTTGGTCGTCTTATTATTGTTTATTTTATTTTAATTTTTTTTTTTTTTGCAACACAAGCTTATAAAACTCATTCATTCGCTGAGTAACATTTTTACACTCCGCCAAATCAATCAATTCTATTGCCATTCTAATAAATTGCGCCTATAATACTTTCCACGAGTGGCCTCGTGCCCAGAACAACGGTGACTGCTGTCAATGAGTTGGGCCTATCCACTGATCTGGTTGTAGAGGCGCAGAAGGCAGTCCTCCTAGATACGGTCCGTATCGTCCGAAAGTTCCTGAGTGCTGCCCATTAAGCAGATCAATACAGCCAATCGCCGCGTGCAGCCCGTTATTATTTGGATTTAGTTTTTAACTCCGAGAGATAGATAGAGAGAGAGAGATAGTAATTTAGATAAGGGTTTGTGGCTAAGTCCACCCCCTAAGTGATTTCCCTAATAAGGAGTCAGAAATGAAATAATAATAATGAAGAAAAAGATTATTTAGATCATAAACAAAAAATAAAAATATTATATGAATTTATGAAATATATTATATTAATATATAATATAAAATGTTATATTTTATTGACTAGGTGTCTGTAACTGATTTTTATCACATGAAAAGCATCTCAACTTTGGATATGTGTGATAATGACAATGAACGCCGCTATTTTAAATAAAGCCATTTTGTCAAGGAAATAAGTCTCTAAATCCTTGGTCTACAGCAACCTAAGGGAGGTAATTCCTAACAGAAAAACTCTTGCCCCTCCCAGGTTAGGAGTTGGGTGAAAAGTTGACTAACGGCCAATGATGCCTTATTGATACGAAACCACTAGAAATAATAAAATCCGGTTGGATTTACGGCAATCATCACTTTCGTAAAGACAAAACAATGTTTCAATAGGTTCGTGGAACATACGTTTTTTGTACAGACTTTTATTCAGGAAATACTTTCCACTTTCTTGGAATAGGATTCCTGGGAAGGAAAAGATAAAACTTCAAGTAATATACTAAAAATCCTACTCGCCCAGACGAGCAAACTTGACATAAAGGTAGGTTGTTTATTATAATCGCATCAACGCTTATGCACCCAGAAATAAAAACTGAGAACGATTTCTACGACTGAAGAAAGCAAATAATCAGTGTCATAGAAACGACAAAAATTCTTATTAGGCGATTTGAACGCTAAGATTAGAGCCAGGAAGAAAACCATACTGGAAAACAGCAGACAATAACTTCCAACTTTCGACTTTTTCAATAAGCTAAAATTTAATCGTAGGACGCCATTTTTGAACACCAGAACCTACATAAGGAGAAGTGACTATCTCCTGATTGTACAATGTCACAGATACAGTCAACCAGATAAAATATGTGTTTATCGATTGAAGGCATAATTCTAATCAACTACTTGTTAGAATGCATCGAACGCCATTAATAACTGTTTCTTGTTACCCAATTAAAACCCAAAATTTCTAAAATATGAAATTAGAAGAAAACCATAGCTGCCAAGTATAACACTCACACGCTGAAAGAAGAGGAAACATACTTTGTTTAGAAAACTGATAAACTTCTTGAAGAAACTATTGTTAGGACAATGTTTATGATACAGCCTCACAGCCTACTTCCTCATTTTTGCAGAGGAAGTAGTTGAACTATGATAGAATGGCAATAGAATTGATTGATTTGGCGGAGTGTAAAAATGTTACTCAGCGAATGATTGAGTTTTATAAGCTGGTGTTGCAAAAAAAAAAAAAAAAAATTAAAATAAAATAAATAAACAATAATAAGACGACCAAAAGAATAGTAGATAGACAAAAACTGATAAAAAGAAGCACAATATGAGAGAGTAGCAGACAAAGTAAATGAGCTGTGCAATGTATATCAAGTTAATCAAGCAAAAAAAAAAAATCCGAAGTTAGCTAAGAAAAATGTTATAATTGAACACACCCTGTAATGAGTGTATTAAATTGTTACTTAAAATATGTTTATTTAATTGAAATGTTCATTATTTTAAACTAAAAGTGAAATTTCATTACAGAATAGCATACGTTATTAATTGCATAAGTTCAATCACAACAGGCCATATTCAAAATACGGTACTGCTTCAGTTATTAATTTGTACTTTGAAAAGTGCATATTAGCTTAGTAATCACAATATGTCATATTAATGCAGCAACATCAAACAGACCTTCTCTAACAAGCAGTGGGATATCAGCTTGGTATCTATTACCGACTCTTATTTCACCTTTGTCGGCTAGAAGAGTTCTCGCAGACGGATCGTACACCAAGCAATAAAAGAATGTGTCCTAAAATCAAGAAACATATTTAATAACATTCATTGTAACTATGTATGTAATAATATCACAAATAAATCAAAAGTGCCAAGTAAAATCATAATTTTAAACATATAAGGATTTTTAAAAAAATCCGAAGTTTGCTAAGAAAAATGTTATTACATAAAGTGAAGATGTATCTCACTGTAATGAGTGAATTAAATTGTAATTTAATATATGTTTATTTAATTGACATGTTCATTCTTTTGAATGAAATATGGTTACATTATTATATGTTGCAGAAAAAATAACTTATTGTATTTTCTAAATGATGGATCAAAGAGCAATAAAATACTAACATCTTTATTGAGATAGGAGAAAAGTGATTCTGTTTCGTTCAGGAGTGTAACCGAACACTTCCCTCTGATGTGCGTGGCAGGCAATGTCTCTATCTGGCGAGAGAGAAAGAGCTCCCGATGTTTGAGCTGATGACGCTCCTTCAACGTCAAATCACTCCGATCCACATTTTCTCCTTCTGCCTCAAGTGCATCTTGAACAAAATAAGTAAAATATTAAAACTGCCCGGTAGAACCATTGTTTAAGGGTTGATCGTCAAAAACTGTACGAAAAAGCGTAACGTTGAAAAACATTCAAATTTGACAATTTTTTTTCTACAATAAATAAAATTCCCAAATTTTGAATGAAAAATAGGGCACATCCTCGATTACAAGAGTAATTTTTTTGCAACAATGTAGATTTAATAGATTTCGAGTTAATAGTTGCCAAAAATGAGCATAAACGGCATTTTCAAACATTGTTCTTGTTACTGTTTTTGTGAACAACGTAGCGTCTAAACGGTGGTTCGACTTTCATGAATAAGGTGTCATTCATGTAGATGTCTTTTGGAGTGTCTCGATGTTGTACCTCCAATGAGAGAGGAGTCAGCCCCCCCCCATGTAAGACCCCCTCTAAAACTATTATTCCTAGTAACTATAAACCTTGGCCCAATTTTGACAAATTTGGCAGGGTAAAAGGGTTAGGGCTTCCTTATATAACATTAAAGTACCGTCCTGCTCTTACACCTACTGAGAAGTATTGCAATAAGAGTTATTTTCAAACAACTCAACATGATTTCATGTAAAAGGAGAGTCGATCGATGTATTGAGTGAGTCGAGGTACTCAACAGTGGCTGGTGCATTTCACCGATTTTATCTAAAACCGATCAACAATTATACATAGCAATTAAGACGCAGAACTTTGTTATTTGTTTGAAAAACGTTTTCATTGATCTCAAGCTCACCAAAGCTGCCGTAAAGAAATCGACACTTTATGCTTTACTTGTGGTTCACACACTACATAATATAAACCGTCTATTTTTTAATGCGAGTTTTAAGAGCGATTTTTTCTCGCTTCGGCGTTAGTCTTTGAAATTTGAAGTATTACATTCAAAACTTCTAGAAAGTGACACTTCCGATCGGCTAATTTTACCCAAAAGCCTATTGTAGGGTTCGATAGTGAAATTTGAACTATATATCACATTTGAACTATCTACGATTTTTCGTTTTTGAATTATGCTACTACACACACCACAGATAGACAAATTTATGTCAATATACAGAGAAGTAGAGAGAACAATATAATCAAAAACAATAACAATGGATTGTAAGATCCGTTAGGATCTATTGTACAGTTTTACTACCGATTTTCTTAAAATTAAACTAATACTAAATAAGAAAAGCATTACTTACGTTGATGTTTATCAGCCAAAGTGATGAGAGTATTAGGAAGATCACGGCGTCTGAAGAAGCACATCACCTTCGCTTCCACGTTACCTGCTGGCGTCTGAAAAATATTAAATAAATAGCATGCAAAGAATAAACAAAATTGTAAGGCGTTTAAGATGTAGGAGCCTGTCACATAAGTAACACTAGGTAGAAAGTGACCGTGAGGTTCCATTTGTGTACTGACTGTACTTGCCGCCCATCAACCTGGAATGTATGATTTTGTTTGAGAAAAGTTAGGCAGATTTTCCAAGTACTTTGGCAACGATATCAAATAATAATAATAATAATAATATAGGGAAGGGATTAGCTATGCGGTTAGCGTGCTAGACTCCCACCCGGAGGTCCCGGGTTTGAATCCAGCTGCTGACCCTTAGATTTTCTCTTCCTAGAAGCTTCTTACAGCTCACTGTCCAGTGATGGACAGTGTTGTCTGTAACGAGAGAACACTGTCTGAAGGCCGGCAGTGCACTGAAAAAAGCTCCGTGCGCCAATAATCTTAGATGTTGACGCGCCTTAAATCATTAAAAATAATAATAATAAAATAAAAAAAATTAAGATAATATTTTTCTGGGAAAAATGTGTATAAACAAACCAATTGTAATATAAAAGGTTATTGGCGCCAGGAACTTTTTTCAATGCACTGCCGGCCTCCAGGCAGTGAGCTGTAAGAAGCTCCTAAGAAGAAAATATCTAAGGGCTAGCAAATAGACATATGCTTTATTTATGTATTTATTTTTTAATAATCGTCATTATTATTACTTTTTTAGTGGTCCATCTTTTTAAAAAAATGTGGATGAGTAGTTTAATACCATTTATTACAATCAGTCTAAATTAAATGAGAGCTACATTTTACTGAAACATTTTCTAGATGATAATGGCCAGCAAAAAGGCATCTAATAAATTCTGAAAAATATTAATGAAATGATACGTACTTGCTGATTGGTGTATTTTTTTCGTTTAATCAACACTTATACAAAACTTTCTAAACTGTAAGTTTTTGTTAAGGATATTTTTGTACCTTTCGAATAGATTTTTTTGTTTGTTTGATGGGAAGAAGATGAGACTGAAAAATATTTGGGATAAAGTGATGAATAATTACATCCCATTAAGAGGGAAGGTGTAACACGAGACCCCCATAAGCCGTAACTGCATAAAATTTCAAATTGAATGACAACCTATTCATGAAAATCAGTTCATTCATCGATAATAGAATACCTTGGTAGGTATAAGAACATAATGACACTTTAATGTCACCTTGGGAAGCTCTAACCACCCTACGTGCTAAAGTTGGATTAAGATTTTAAGAGTTATTAGTATTATTAATTTTACTGGGGGCCTTACTCGCGTAGGGCTAACTCCGCTCTTAAAGATGCACATCGTCGAAACCTCTAAAATGCAAATCTACATAAATTTAAAATCAAATGATACTTCATTCACGAATATAGATTCACGCTACCAATTTGAAATGATTGCAAAACTTCCTCTTAGCAGGTGAACTAAAAGGAGAACGTAGCTTTAATGAAATATAGGATAGCCCTAACTCTTTCATCTTGCCAAATTTTTCACAATTGGGCAAAGATTAACAGAGTTATTAGTAATAATAATATTGGAGGGGGCCTTACATACAACTTCTCTATCATTCAATGAACAGCGTCGTGACCCTCAAAAGGCACATCTCCATAAAATTCCAAATCGAATGAAACCTCATTCATGAAAATAGGTTCACGCGTTTAGGCGCTACGTTGTTTACAAAAAAAAACCCAACTTTTCCGAAAATGTCCTTAATTTTTTTTTTATAGTAAAAGAGAAAAAAATCGCCAAAGTTGGGTGTTTTTCAATGTTACGCTTTTTTGTGCAGTTTTTGACGATCGACCCTTACACAACGGTCCTACCGGACAGTTATAATATGGCCATGATATGGTAGTATCAGGGACTCACGTTCGGATATCAAAACCTCAAATTTAAGGTATTTATTATTGAAATATGAAATCTGATATAGGCTGTGCATTAACTTCGAAAAATCAAAGCTTATACCTTACGAAACACCCATTCTCCACCTTTCGAGGAGGGTGCTGATGAAAGCGAACGCTACCTTGGGACAAATTCTCAGAAACAATTCAATGCCATGTTGAATCTTCCATACCCTTATCCCTCGGAAAGGAATGTTGGTGAAAGTGTATGTTCCCGTGAGGCAAACGCGTCAGAAACTATACACTGCTGTGGTTGAATTTTTCATATTCTACTCCTCGGAAAGAGATTTGGTGAAAAGGTTCGTTACTGCAGAACAAACGCATCATTAACTATTTGAAGCTATTGTTGATCATACTATCGGAAACATTGGACATGTCACTTGAATAAAAAGAAAAGCTTTCAAATTAAATTCTACATATCAGTCTTGCTCTGGACTACTAAGAGGGAGCATAAGTGAAAATTTGTAATTAAATTTATCTGGTCATTAATACTTTGTATATGCAATGCGTATAATATAATGCCCAGGAAATTTCATTTTGAAGGTACATTTTTACTGTTATAGCGCCTACAAATGCAGAAAATGATTAAATTGAGAAAATTAAACTGGAAAGGCTCTGAAAACTGATTTGGTCAAAATTTGATTATAATAGTAATGAAACTGATTCTACAAGACATGGGATAAAGATGTTCAAGTAAATTGAATATCACTTTCCAAACGTCCAAATAGTAGATAAAAAAAAAATCTGTAGCTTACCTTATTAAGTTCTTCAATTCTTCTAACATGGTATGGATTTGTTGACGTTGTCTCAAAGTAAACGTAGTCTAGAAAACAGAAAAGTAATTTATATACAAATATCTGAAAATAACTGTCAACCGAGGATAGTCAAACATTTTCCAGTTCTGATCCTACGGAATAATAAAATATTCAAATTAATGTTTTGTGACATTGAACAGAATGGATTTTACAATAGATTTATTTGTTTTTGTTGTTTTTGCCATGATGGTTGCAAATGGTTGCAACTATTTTCTTTAAACTTAGTATTATAAACAGGTGTTAATCACATTTAATTTATTATTTTTCAGGAATAACTATTTTTGGGAGATCCTCAGAAAAAGAGGAAGTTACCTCTTAGAAGCTGTCAGTGGAACCTGAAGTGTTGGCCTTTTTTTTAAAAAAAATATATATAATATTATATATTATATATATATATATATATATATATATATAAAAATAAAATTATATATATAATTATAGATATTAGACGGCGCTAATGATCAATGTAGTCGATTAATAAAATTCAAGTATAATAAAGTTGGGTTAGAAGATTGTCTGCAGTGAAAAATTAATAAATTAGTTAATGGTATCGCCTAGTTTTCCCCCTTACCTTATTCAAGAAGAAAGGAAGAATCATATCATAGTGCGTTCTACATAACCCTTCGTTTGGTGCTAAATCAGCCATGAAAGGAATTTTAATTTTTTTGTAATATTACAATTATAAGAAAACTTTAATTATGAATGATGATATATCAGTAATGAAATGTTGCAAGTGTAAGGAAGTATTTTTTAGTATTAACGTTATTCCCAATGGAGTTCCTACGAATTCTGCCATTATTTACAAAGCTAGGTAGAATTTTACTCAACTTGATCCAAGAATATCATGTACTTTTTTTACTCTAATCCTCGAATGATTTCAGCAAAGGATCCAACAACTACAGAAAGGTCTTTACAACAGAGGCTTTCAGGTTGAAGTTTAGTTCAGTCGGTCCCTTCTAAGTAGATTCCTTCATATTATTAAAGCACTTCTACAACCTTTTTAAGATTCTATACTAAATATAAGAATAACAATTTTTTTTTCTTTTTTATAAGGATCAAGATCCGTATTAGTTACCAGCGGGACAGGTATGTTAGAGAATTAGGTTCTCTAGAGGCTATAAATGGCATTCACATAGATTTGGTCAGTAAAATCGTAATATTAGGTACAGGTTGAAGAATTGTGATTGTGCAATATCGACTGAGTCGAAGACTCTTAATGGGGCGCATTAAGAAGTAAGAACCATGTACTAAAAAGTTCCGCAAAAAATACTGCTAAATCTTCCAGGTGGAATTTAAAAGGAAGATGTGTTCCGTTTAACCTCTAAAGTATATAAGAGGGTAATTCGGAAATTAAGGTTACAAAGCGCGTAGCTCTCACAGGTTTTAGTTTTTCTATGTTGGCATCACTGCTGAGTCGGGAAGCCAGGTGATGTGAACGAGAAGTGCCGGACATCAGTACCTTCTCTAATTTTTCTTGTTCGAGACTATAAAGTAACGAGAGTTGAAACTTGGTTTCACCACCAAACCAATTCGAACAAGTGACAATCAATGCAGTGGCCCTTTCTAGCACCCCTCAGATTTTGAGACTTCTTACATATCTTTAATTGGGAGGGGGTACATTATGTCTGAGTAAGAGGGATCACCTGACGCAAGAAAGTCGCACTGCGTTGTTAAACATTAAAATGTAAATCGTAGAGAGGATATTCAATCTCACTAGGATTTCTTTTACAGTAAAATATACCAATGCCTTTTTTGCTAGCGGGCTTTAACTAACAAACCGACAGATACAGTGATTGGAGGCTGATATCCAACATACAGTAGTCTATTTAACAGCAAGATGCAAAAAAAAAAAGTTAACTTTTTTTACAGTACTTTTTTCCCTGACTTTTGTTTAGTGCCCAATTCAAAAGTTACCAAGGGGCGAATTAACACATATGAACTCCATTCAGCACAGCTATTATTCAACTCCATTATTTTCTGGTCGAAAAGAGTCACTTTTTAGTCAACAGAAAAAATACATAATTATATTGCTAATGTTCAGGTATGCTTATAGCAAATGAGAGTAGTTTATCCCCGGATTACGTCATTCCATGATACAAGGTGTGCACATTTGTCGGATTTGTGTAGATTTATGAACTATTTTGCTCAGTAGTGATATAGATGATGTTCAGATACAGGTCTTTTGGTAGTATTTTAACATTTTTTTAATATATTCTTTTGGTACAGGTCTTTTAATCGCCATTTTCAAGAACACATCAGCTAAGTGCACACCTCAGCAACTATCTGAGCTACGTACATATTTATTCATTAAGGCGCCACGATAGCCGAGCGGTTAAGAGGCGAGACCTGTAGAGCTAATATGCATTGTGGTACTGGTTTCGATTCCTGGTCTTAGGCCTTGGATTTTATTTAAGTGGTTAATAAAAGAGTTTTACAGTAAAGTATGTTTGCTGGTCGCCTCCGTCCACGACACCTAATTGGTAGTTGGACGTAAAGCCTGCCTGAAAAAATAGGCATTACTTTACATATTTATTCATTATTTCTTGAAAAAAATACAAGTTGGTGGATGTCAAGGTTATATTTAAGTAAGGAACAAAGAGTACAGTGGTACTATTTAAGCATATTTAAAGTTTTATTCTGTCATTCATTTATGGACTCCATAAAAACCTTAAAAATGCATCAGAGATTTTGAATACTCAATTAGAGCATACATTTCTAAACATACTACATTTCGAAAAGCTATTCATTGCTAAGGAACGGTTGGCATTATTACTGCGCATTTTGGTCACCTGCGATACTAATAATATAATCAAGATAATCATAAAAATTTAATAAACAGTAATAATGAGAAAATAATATTTAAAAAAGTATGGCGCACATAAAATTTAAATAGTAGAAGACAAACTGTATTCACGAGAAATACTTAATGAAAGGTAAGTTGTAGAGATTAAATTAGGAGCGTAAAACGATTACACGTAATCACTGAGGAAAACACACAAAAACCCATCCTTTTTATTAATTATGCGTTTTGAATTATTTTTTTTACGCTTCGCTAAGAAACCTCCAAAGTGCCGATCGACCAACTTGCGAATCTGTGAGTCATTTATGATTATAGAATCTACACGCACTGTATTCACTTTTATCACTGTTAATAAAAATGAAAATAAATGTTTCAAGACGACTTTTGCAACAAGTGGTCACACCTCTTTAGACCACTCACTTATCGACAGGCTGCCCTAAAAATTAAAGAGCTGAAATTTAAACTTCCTTCACATCGTGTGTATAATCATGACCTCATTCCTTCGACTATCACTTCTTCCGATCCACATTTCATTGTTAGCGGGGTAAAAATTATAACAACAGAAAGCGACATGAAAGCAGGTATCATTTCTCAATAACTATTAAAGTCAAAACGCCAACTATTGTTACACCGCACTTACTTTTAGGGCTCTTATTAGATCAGCAAATAAATCAGACAAGTTTGGGAATCGTACTCAGCTCCACAATACATCTTGGCCTTGTGGTCAACGCCTATAAACATTGACTATCGAGGTGCATTCTATTAAAAGATGGTGTATCAAAGGAGCTGACCAAACTAGACTTACTCTGATATCTATATTTAGAACTATAAACATTTATTTTTTACAACTTTATTTTTTGCACCTGATTAAACTGTAAAGTTATAATGGCTGTTCCGATTGAGGCCTAAGGACGCATTTCCACAAAGACTTGAGCAAACCAACAAAAATGTCAACTTATCGAAGGAAAATGTCTCAAATACAAGTGATTCGCCTCTTAATGTGTGTACTTTATACATGAAATTTTAATATACACATGTACACACAATTTTAAAAAACTCTATTGTGTATGATCAGGGAACAACTAATTTCTGGGGGAAAAAACTCAAGATGAATTTTACGAAATCGTTGTAACTGTAAACATTGTTACATATATTTATATGTATGTATTCATATACATATACTATGTATATTTCATAACTATCAAAAATCTTTTAACTCTATCCTTTGCTCTACAAGTTCATTGGAATTTTTTCACATTAAATTATACGTAAACAAGAAATTTATAATGATTAATTTAGAAATATTATACGAGGTATGAGGATACAATAATTATTATGGATTTTCAATAATTTAAAGTTTTACAATTCCTTTAGTTTTTCTAATACTTATAAGTAAATCTTAAGTTTTAATTAAAAAAAAAAATCTTTTTTAAAATAGAAAGGAATTTCTAATCGAAATACAAATTTAAGCTGCACCATGAACCAAAATTATTTCTTCTTCAGCAATAAAAAATGAAACAATAAAGTAGACAAAAACAAAATTGGATAATGTGTCAAATGAAAAATGTTTGGCTACCCATACCGGTTGAGATAAATAATTTTTACTAAAAGAAATTAAAGAATTCATGATAACTTACCACCAACTCTATACATATTAGCGGTCGTCATTTTAAAAAGTTCAGTGTTCACGTCGTAACATTATTCACCATTATAAATATCTTTCAATAAATCTAAACGCACACAAAATTCTTCACTAGTGGTCACATACAGCTCATTCACTGTAGAAGTAACAGCAACAATGTATCGCCATTTTCCTTAGTATAGTGCAAACTGCAAAATATGATTTAACCTAAATCGATTGTACCTCGATTATTTAGTTGTACAGTAATCGATTACTAAAAATAAACTAATATACATTATTATTCATCTATCTTTACTTAAAAAAAAAAAAAAACTTTTAAAATACGATATATATAATGTATAAATGTCGAAAACGTGGCCTTCAAGGCGTCAGACGCTCATTCAGTTGCGAGCGTGGAAGGTAAAGAAACTCCATAAAGAAATAAACTCCTGGCGTATGCTAAGAGATGAACAGAACCCTTTTTTAAGAGAATGAAGAAATTTGGATGCCAGAAAATGGTTATCCAATCTGAAGGCTCCCCTCTCTTTCTAGAGAGTCCGGGTAATTATCAGGTAATTATGCTAAGCCCTCTTTTGTCCCTAATTGCCCGCTTTTCACTCCCCTGCAATTCAAAAACCAGAAGGGTGAATCCTTCCTAGAACTTCTTATTGGGTGCAATTCTCGGTATATTTGGGGGGTTTGTATAGAGTAGTCATCCCTAACTGCCCCTCCCTGCTCTATCTGGGCCTACCTGGACATCCTAAGTGGCTACCAGGTGTTGAAGAGGGAAATTATATCCATCCCAGAATCGTCCTGGTATTAGATTCTCCCAGATTTCTTCAGTATATGAGGGAAGAGCAGTGATGTGATTTGGCACTAGGGAGTGGTAATCCCTCACTGTCTACTCCTACAGATCTTCCTAGATAACCTAGATTAGTTGTTTTATCATCTAGCAGTGTTATACCCCGTTAAAAAAACAAAAAAAAAAATAATAACTTGATCAATAGTTACACTAAAATCCTCAATGGGCCATACTATACACCCTGGCCTACAAAAGAGTAGTTAAGTTAATGTGTGCTACTATTTGGGTTAAGCAAACCCATAGGCACACTCTACTCATTAACGCATACATTAAAGCGTTCAGATATTATCCGTTGATTTTTTATACGGATGGCAATATATACAAATTCATATTTATCAATAACGAAAAAAATTTAACACTTGCCAATATTTCTATCCAAAATCGATTTTTGTGAAACATACTTTTGTTGAAATAGCAATTTTGATTTTTAAATTGTAGCTTGAGGTCTAGCTTCTTTCTCTGCGCAGCACCAGTGCATCCATTCATTTATTATTCCTCAAGCAAAAATGACCATTCACCACACAAAACTCACAGAAACATTTCCGTTTCGTAGTATAAGAACTTTCTCTGTAATACGTACGTCTTGGTGGCTACCTTCCAGGGCCGGATTTACCTATAGGCTAACTAGGCTTCAGCCTAGGGCCTCAAGATCAAGAGGGGGCCTACATTCAAATTGTTAGCAAAATTAAAATTACACTATTCTAAAAACAGTGAACACTAAAACACAACCGAAAATAAGGAGAAATTCTACGCATATGACTAATAAACAAACATAAAAATGTAATTTACCAACTTAAAAATGGGAGGTGAAAGGGCCTCATAAGTGGACATAGCCTATGGCCTCTCTTCATCTAAATCCGGCCCTGCTACATTTATTGAACCTTTTAACATTTCTAAATACTCAAGTGTCGCTCTGCCAAACACGGAGGTTATTGAAAAACTTCGTGAGAGGCTGGAGGTGTCAGATGCTCTACAGCCATTTGTATCTATAACTATCATAATTATGTTTCCCTAATGCTCTGCACATAAAACTTCACCTTCTATTTTAGAAAAGACAGTGTATTCCTGACCAAATAGTTTGAAGAGCCTCTAGAAGAAACGACTTTCAGAGGTTGGATCCTGCAATACGAGGTGCAGCCATTAAATAACGAGACTGATGCTGCTACGGAAGAACTATGCATGCGTCAAATCCTAACGACCGACAGCTGTGCAGAGTATAAAGCCTTCTCTTTCGATTGCAGCGCCTCACGTGTTTGTAGAGAAATCAGTCTGACCGGAACCGTCGTTTGTTTAAGAGGTAATGAAGCAATAAATTGTTGTGAAACTTCACATGAAACTTGGTGAAACCAAGCCAGCTAACATGTCTGTCAAGACTTTTCTAGCCAAGTACAACATCCCAGTTTTAGGTCATCCACCTTATTCGACTGATCTGGCCCCATGTGACTTTTATCTGTTCCCCAAAGTCAAATCTGCATTAAAAGGAACACGATTTCAGTCCATTGAAGCTGTGAAAGAAAAAGTGGCACGCGTCATGCAGGAGCTCACAGAAAAAGACTTCCAGCACGGTTTCGAACAATGGTAAATTCGCATGGAGCGTTGTAGGGATAGGGTAGAGGTGTATATTGAAGGTGATAATAACTATGTATACATTTAAAATAAAATGTTTTACAGCATCAGTTTTGTTATTTAATAGCCAATACCTCGTAGAGCAGTTTTTTAATATTAATCAGACACTGAACACTGAAACTGGGTGGCACTTTACTCATTAAACACGCCACTGTCTGAAAATTGTTATTTAATTTGGTATAATTAATTTAATTTTTTATTTTAATTTAGTGGTAAATTTTTATGAACCCAATACTATAGATTAAGCATTTGGTATTAAACGGACAGAGTAAATAATAGATCAAATGCTATGATATAATCACGTATCCTTCAGACAGTCATTCTCTATGATAGAAGAACATCACCAAATTAATCATTAACGACAAATGAAGTGATTTTCAAAAAGCGATTTTCAGAATCTTGTGTGTGTATCTAAAGTATTATTCTCGCCTTTCCTGCCCGCCCATAAAAAAAAATATCCAATATCCATAATTCATCTTATTATCTCACAGGAGATCTCCATTTTTAAAGGGATTGTTCTCACAGCGTTCAGATATTTTTCAGCTTCTTAAGGATGTTAATTACATGCCCTTACAGGAGAGGGTTTATGTATAGTAAGATTAATATATTTCAGTTTAGTCACACAAGAAATTTTTAATTAGCATTATTTCGTTATTGAACATCAGAACTCTTTTCTTGCTAAATTTTAAACGGAACCTTGATAGAGATTTTTCGTCCATTTGTTAAAATTCTTGGTTTTATAGCCTTTACTTACCATAAAAGCTCGTTTTGGCATTAAAGCAGGCACTGATTACTTGTGTAAAAGCAATCGTCATCAGCGAGCTTTAATTTCGACGACTTGATTACAATTTATTAAGTTCAAAACGTAAATTGAACATGGGGAAAGAATATTTATTACTTTCTGTTCAACTTCATCATTTTTAAAGTGCTGATATCCGATTCAAGACTAGTACAGATTTCAGTCATTTCTGATTTAAGCAAAGAAGAGTAAGTGGAGTACTTGTTTTATTTATAAAATGAATCTAGAAAAATTATTTTTTACTCATTTATCAACAGAGTTTTTTAAATATAACAAATATTCAGATGGATTATTAAATCTGAGGTTTAATTTTGCTAGCAGTATTTAAAATTTTATTTTAACGTATTATTTGAAATGATTGTAATCATTTATCACACACACCATCTTCTGTGTGGCAGAAAGTCAACCGAACATCCATAAATCAATACCCACCCGACCCCGTAAGTTTTATTTTTTCGATTAAACATGGTGAGGGTTGAGATTAGACTTTAGGCTATGTCTAAAGTTGTAATATATGCAAGTATTTAAAAAACATCGTCCTAAAGTTGATAAAAAAAAGAAAAAAAAAGATCAAATTGTAAATGGAACGTTAAAAATTGTAATAGGAGAAATTCGTTAATTTTTAAAACCTGAAAAAATTACCACTACAAAAATCTGGAATAAAGGTTCCCATGTTCATTGTGTGGGAGCGCGGGTGTGCTAGTTGATTAGGTAGCAGGTTTGAAGGTTTAGAGACACAGAAGGTTACGGTACATAAAAATAGTAAGACGTTGTGTGTGAGTGAATTTGAAGTCGTTTATGTGATTATTTGCAGTGATTGTGAAACCAAACCTTTTGTAATCAAGTTGTGTTTTTTTTAAAAAGTGTATTTATACATATGTTGATAAATATCAAAAGAGTTTGGCAACAAATCCTATAGGGTGATTATTATGATGCCCTCTGTAGGAACCGAAAATAAGATATTAGGCACCTAATTTGATCCCAGAAACAGAATGGGTTATAAAAACCTAGGATGTTCAAACCTTTCTTTGAACGTCTAAGAAATATGTACAAATTTGAGTATATTATTTGTACTTTCCTGAAAACAGGTGAAGTTTGAATCCATAAGGGATAAAACTTTCAAAAAAATAATCCCAAAAAAGCAAGGGAATTGATCCTAAGTTTTTTTTTAAAATTATTTAAAGCGCGTCAACATCTCTGGAGAGTGTTCTCACAACACTGCCCATCACCGGACAGTAAGCTGTAAGAAGCTCCTAGAAAAAGAAAATCTAAGGGCCAGCAGCTGGATTCAAACCCGTGATCTCCACCTGGGAATCCAATTCGCTAACCGTAGATCTAATCCCTTCCCTAAGTTATTTTTATTTATTTATTTCCTACATTTTGTCCCACATGCATTAAATTTATAGTAAAATTACAATGATGAATTTATAATGTAACATGAAGATGTTTTTTTTCAGGGGATTTTAAAAAAGATACAAAATACTGCAAGTAAAAAAAAGAATGTTTCAGTTCCAAGACCGAGAATGTACTTTCATTAATGAGAATTAATGGATTTATTAATTACTCTGTGCACACTTAGACTTTAAATTAAATTAGTTTTTTACGTTTAATTAATTACAACGTTAAACAAAAATTAAAAACATCAA
Source organism: Rhodnius prolixus (assembly GCF_049639745.1). Classification (NCBI taxonomy): domain Eukaryota; kingdom Metazoa; phylum Arthropoda; class Insecta; order Hemiptera; family Reduviidae; genus Rhodnius; species Rhodnius prolixus. Next base: position 6,678,169 of record NW_027411635.1, on the reverse strand, counting down.
TAGAACTTAAAAGGTAGCTTCATAGATATGAATGTATTTTATCTACATCTAAAGATATTCTGTATGTTAAAATGAAAAATTAGATAATTGTTATATTTAATTAATTTACTAATATGTATACTGGTTTTACCTTTACAACAAATTCAAAATTGTAATAAAAAAAAGTAGAATGTAGTTTTATACATCGATTATATTTTATGTAGGAACGGGTCTGCATGAATCCTACTCGCGTTTATAACCTGCTTCTGTTACTATTTTACCGGAAAGTTAATGGTCTGCTACTGTACTCAACAGCTAGTGATGTTTAACTTCTGCTGTTGTAACTTAAGTGTATTAATATTATAGCTAATCCTTAGTTAATTATCTGATGTAACGATTATAAGTAAATTTTATAGTAAGGAAAATAATAAAATATTAATGTGCACACAATGGGTGCAATAGAAGTGCTGTTAATATTTTTAACAATATTCATTTTCTCTAAAGGTTCAGAAAAATTACTCCCCAGAGGAGTGCCACTGTCGCGTAAGTTTTATTTTTGAATTAATTTATCCCATAATAAGCTTATGTGATGTTTAATCTCATGTGGGCACTTTTGAGGTTAGCTACTTAGTTTATGCTTTAAATTACGCTCAGCTGCAAATAACAGCCAGAAAAGTTTCTTGGAACCTTGTGTTATTATTTGGGCGTAATGAGAAGCACCCTGGCAGTCTTCATGAAATATCATCTTTTTTTGGACAGGACCATTTGCTCTCACTTGTACTCCATTCAACTCGTAAAGTAGTTGGGATGACTTTTTAGCAATTTGTAAGCCATGTTGCAATGTTCTCTTCCTTCAAGCACTGTGAAACGATATTGAACCTCCATCATTTTCCTTCTTTAGACCTACTTTTCTTCAGTGTTGAACATGATTAGAGCCGTATCAAGCTGTGTCTTGAAAAACGCGCGGTGTGTTGTTTATGTGGATTGTTATTCAAAATGAGGCCAACCATTCCTAAAAAGCCGGTTGAATCATTCTAGGGAACGTAAACATAAGTAAATGTCTCTGGCTGGCTGTTGAAAGTCGATGCCAATAAATAAAGTGTACCATTTTTTTTTTTTTTTTTTAATTTTTTGCATCTAAATCTGTATTGTAATTAAAAAAAAAATATATTTTTAACTGTTTTACAGAACAAACGTTATATGACTCTTTACAAGATTTCACCTGTTTGGATGGAACATTACGTGTGCCGTTTATGTTTGTAAATGATGATTACTGCGACTGTCAAGATGGATCAGACGAACCTGGAACTTCAGCCTGTCCGAATGGACGTTTCTATTGCCAAAACGTTGGATTCATTCCACATGATCTCCCATCGTCCAGAGTCAACGATGGCGTGTGTGGTATGCTGGTATAAATTAACCAATTTATTTAATAAATAGTATTAAAAAATACGGCGTGAAACCTTCTTCCGATTTTCTCTTATTGCTGTTCTCGAAGATTTAGCTCTAGAAATTTCTATCAATTTTTTTCTGCGTTTTTACCAAATATTAGGCACTATTTCTTCCAGAAAATCCATGAAATTAGTGTTCTTTTGTTATGTCATCATAAAATTTGGAATAATAAAAAAAATCGTGTCAAGTAGCCCATTATACAATTTCAATAATTACCTGTTTAAACAATTTTTTTATTTATTTTTATTTTTTACACCAATTTTGTTGTGTGAAGAAAATTTAAAAATTAATTTTAATGTACTTTAAGCTTATTCTTGCCCAGCGCGTAGAAATTAGAGTGACGCGACTTATTAAGGATAAATATTAAGGGCATTTAATTTCTGCTTTTGGTACTAGAGTGCTCTGTGACCTCAAAGATTTAAAAAACTATAGTAAGTCTAAAACACAGTTCGCAAAATTTATTAAGTGTTAAATTGTAAATCTCTTGCTGCGGGTCAAATTCAGAAAACCATTTTTCAGAAAACTTATCCCCATTGATAAGTAGTTAAATCTTAGTTTGTCTCGATACTTTAATTTTTATCCCTAACTTTTCTAGATTGTTGCGATGCTAGTGATGAGTATATGTTTGGAAATTGTACTAATATCTGCCACCTGTTGGGCGCAGAAGCAAAAAGAGCTGCGGAGCAAGAGGCCGAAATAGCCAGTCAAGGAAATGAGCTCAGACTGCAAATGATATCTGCAGGGAAACAAATTAAACAACAAAAACAGGTATTTTGAATTCTGCGACTGATGTGTGCGGGAAACACTTGTACGCTGTTAAGCTCAAGTATTGCGAGTGGCGCCAGTTCATCCTAACACGAGTTTTTCATATAAATATGTAGGTTAAGAACTTATTTTGAGCGCCCTGAATACGGAAGTAATTTTGCAAATGGACTGTTAAATTCTTTGCATGTCTGCATGATTCAAGAGAGTATTCAGTCAAGAAAAATCGCAAGAAGTTAAAACTTGGCATTTCAATTGGCTATTTCGTCACTCTCGATGATAAAGTTTTGCAGACAGAATAATTTTTTTTTTGTCATTCTTAGAGTATCAGGCTACCTTCAAGTCAGGACTAGCTAACGATGGGTCTAGTGTGTGATTCCTGATAATTACCTTAGGTGCTACTCGGATTGTGTAGGCGGGGATAGAGGTCCTTGTGGACATTTCCTATTTCTCCGCACACATCTTGTCATAAAAAGGAGAATATAGTGGTCTAAAAAAATTACTGCAATCACCACTTGAAATGATTATCGATAATCTTTTTGGAAATAAGGAAATAATAATAAATAATGTAAGAAAGTTTATTTGTACTTTTACTTTGTTGCTAACTCTATGAGTTGATTGTTTATAATTGTATAAATAACATAATTTTTATTTTAATTTTGTTTATTCTATTGTCAGCATGATTTCATAAATGATACTATTACGAATTTTTTTTAGTGTTGTTATTTCTTCTTACAAAGAGAAAGGAAAAGTAAAAATACGTAATTTATGGCAAAAAAAAGTATTATTTTTAATTGAAACATTTTTATGCACCCTAATGTTAAGAAAACGTTTAAAGGAACGATTATCAGCATTAGAAGCTGAAAAGATTGAAGCCACAAGACTGAAAGATGAGGCAAGTCAGTTGAAACAAATTGCTGAAAATGCTGAAAATTCAGCTTTAGAAGCGCATAGGCTTCGTAAAGAAGAACAAAAAGAAGCTGAAGAGAAAGTTAAACAAGAGAAATTGGAACAGGAAGCGAAAGAAATGTTCGAGCAGTTGGATTCTAATGGAGACAAATTGTAAGTTCAGCATAGATTATAAAGAGGTAGGGGTTATTAGTTATTTTGATGAAACGATAATTCACCAAGTTAGTATTCAATTAATGTTAAGATTGGATTCTGAGTTTATCTTCTCTTACCTAGAGATTAAGAATGTAAGATTAATTATTGCGATAATTTCCAATTTTCAAATATGAGGATTCATTGGAAATACTTGTTTTTGGGGTGTGGTGGTGGTTAGTGTTGTGGTTGTGATCGTCAATTTGCAACAGATCCCTGGTTTAAGAACCGAAATTTACCTAATTTATTTTTGTCTGAATAATTGTAGTAGTTGATTAGATTAGATTTCGTAGGGATAGGCCAAAAAATACTACACCACTGCTTCCCAGAGAGTCTAATGTAGCAACTAGTGTTCGAGCACCTCTTCCGGTCCTGTTTGTTTAAATAGACGTAGCAGTGTTTTAGAAACTCCAGGGCTAAGTTTTAAACACATGGAGTTTTGCTTTAATAAAGGGCCGAATCATGAGCGATTCAAATCGCTGAAGCTATAAGTGTCTTGCTGTTTCCTCTTGATCCTGAAAAAAATTACACTAACTTTTAATTCACAGGCCTATGCTATGCATGTGTTTTTTCAGTCAGAGTAGCCCGATTCAAGGCCTACGATCATCCGCATGGACGCCCAGCCTCGTTGGATTAATACCACCGTGAGTTAGGCGAGTAGACAGTAATTTTCATTTTCGCCTTTCTTTGGCTTGCAGTTCGCATTGAAAACTTTTGCGACTTATTGTGCACCCATTGAGGTGCCATGGTTGCTGAGCGGTTAGAGTCGAGACTTGCAAAGCTAAGATGTATTGTGGAACTGGGTTCGATTCCCGGTCTAGACCTTGGATTTTATCTAATGTTCAATTTGAGAACTTCGTAGTAAAGTATGTTTGCTAATCGCCTCCGTCCACGACATCTGATATGGTCATATCTGAGTTGGACGTAAAGCTTGCCTGAAAAAATAGGCATTTCTTTACTTTTTTGTGCACACATTGTTTGATAGATGCATTACGCAACGGTACAAAGGGTTCGGTCCTATGAAACACCACAGGCCCTTCCCGGGCCAAGCCATCTACCGACTCAATGCCCTTAGAAGAAATATTTAGTAAGACCTTTTTTTGAATACCAATTCTCGTTAGGATTTATCAGCAGTCCCACTCTAGCCTTGATCAGACTTCACAGGACTTGATAACCTTAATCACAGCAGCACAAACATACATTGTGGTTAACCCCGTCTAGAAGATAGAAGCTAGTCTACATAGGTTTACCGTGTTGTTAAACCTTACACTCCATACGCTGTAGCTCCCACTTCTCCATATGTCTTGTAGCCGTCATTATACCGCATAGAATCGCGAAACCCTGCTGTTCCGTGTTTTTAAGCTTCGTTAAGTACCAGAAAAAAGGGCTTGTCTAAACTAATTGATTTGTAAAATATGCTCCTGTTGAGTTTTACTCAAAATATATGTTTTTGAGGTTTTCCTGAATACGAAAAAAAGTTGTTGCAGCAAGAGCTTTGTCTTCCGAACCACTCTAAACAGATTATCACAGTAAGTTCAAATTTAAGTTCTACCAAATACACCCGACAAAAAAGTTTAAAGACAATCAAGTGCCACTTTGCTGAATGAACTTTTTTTTGTGGAATTCTCTAAAATAGAGCAAAATATTTGTTTAAAACTTCTAACTCCGTACACGCACACTACGTAGTGTCAGTTAATTTTAAAGGCGAATTTACTTACCTGTTTTCCATATTCTTGCAGTTTTTTGCTAAGAAACAATACCGGATTTCTTAGAACGTTATGCTTGTAGCAGAATTGTATATGTAAGTTTGAGAGAAGTTGGAACGTCTTGCTTCATTCAATAGTGTAGTTGTATTGTAGGATGAGCCTAAGAACTTTGGAAATAGTAGTTGAAAAATAACGAAGTATGTCATTCCACTTTGTATTATTTTATCTTGATTTAGGCTGCAACCAAATGAAATGAAAAAGGAGATCTTTGATCAGTACAGAGATAGTGATGACCTCTCAGAGCTTAAGGTAAAAGCAATAAGATTTGTGTATTTACTTATTGCCTTGAAATTATTAATTAGTTTTTTACTCTTATGTGTATAGTTGTTGTTTAATTCTAACACGGATATTTCTTGGGATACATTCCTTGAAGCCTGGCCAAAGGTGAAGCCATTTTTCTTTCAGGGGATAGAGCAGAACGTTCCAGAAGATACTACGGAGTTTCACGTGAGTCAATATTTTTACTCTTTTTAATGACTAGACCCAAACGAGCGTGTCAGATTTGCAAAATTAGATAAAGTTGAGTAGTCAAAATTATTTCAAACTAATGCTCTATCAATTACTGTTATTTGAAACATTTTCTAGAATAAATAGATTTAGGTTTAAAATCGAAAGCAGCGAACTTGTGATAAATGTAGGGGATCCACTAATATTTATTAAAATTCAATGTTAGAATGTTGGGTTGATGAGATTTTATAGTAATTTGAGTAATAGAAAGTCGTGTGAGTGTTTCACTCAGAAGTTTTGTTAACTTTATTTTAGGCTGAAGAAGTAACTGTTGACTACAATGACTTGCATACCACAGAAACGCCAGCATCTTTTGACAAAAACGAGCAGCTAAGTAATGATGATGCAAGAGTAGAGGTATGTGAAACGAATCTCAATATAATTTCTCACGGCTTATCTTGGTACCCGGTAACAATATTCATTTTTGAATTTTTGTAGGAGTGGGAAAAAAATGTGCTCAAGTCAGACGATGAAGAATATGAAGACGAAGAAGATGAGGCGGAGCCAGAACCGGAGCCCGACGACGAGGATGATCATGAAGGGACGCGAGAGGAAGGGGAGCAGGATAAGCCTGACGATCATTATGATGAAAATACCCTTAAGACCATCGAAGGTACACCATCATTTGGATTAATAATGTCCGGTTTCCCGTAGGACATTCGTATAAGAGTGGATCGTCAAAAACTGTACGAAAAAACCTTACGTTGAAAAACTCACAACTTTAACAATTTTTGATATTTTGCTATAAAAGATAATATTCACAAATCCTCTTCAATTAGAGGGTATATTCTTTTATAACTATAATTTTTTGCAAAAAACGTAGCGCCTAAACACTGGGACCAATTTCAATGAGTGGAGGTGTCTTTCGATTCAAAACCTTTCGTAGATGTGCCTTTTTGGGAACTCGACTCTGTTAAGAAACAGTTAAGGAAGGAAATTAGGTTCATATATGTATGACCCCCTCTAAAATTGTTACTAATTAACACTGTAAATCTTCCCCCGATTTTGATAAAATTTGGCAGGAAGAAGAAGAAGCAGGGGAAATATTGCAATCGTTCCGCCTTTGCTGTTTAATTTCTTTTCGCGCTTTTAGTGAGAAGTACTGTAATCGCAGTTTATGTTTTCATACAAAATTGCTATTTCCCCATAAATAAATACCTCTCACTTTATTCAAAACGTTTTCCCAAAAAAATGTTCTTTGGAGAAAACAACTCTAAGCATCCTTTTAATAAATTTCTCCAATAGTACATAAAGTTCCGCCGGTACACAATATCAAGTTATAATGAAAGTATTGCTTATTCCTAATGTTAAAAAAAATCTGTAAACTAGAGATTAGGAATAGACTTTTAAAGGTTTAAAAATTTTCTGGAGGACGGCATTATCGATTATTTTAAAAGTTATAAAGGCAATGAAGGAAATATTTTTATTGGAAAGAACCACAAAAAATAATTGGATTTTTGTTTCTGAGAAATCTATGACATTGATTTCAAAACTTTCAAGTGCGTGGGCTTTGAGAACCATAAACATTTTATCTTTTATACCCGGCGTAAACCAGCCTATTTATTCTAGATATCAGAATATTGATTTAACATTAGATATCTATGAATTTGTTAAATTAAGGAACAAAAAGAAAAATCTATCCATAAGGTATACAAATCAGCGAGTACCCAACTTTTCAATCATACTTTTGTTCGTAATTTCAGTCATTTAGAAACGTTCAAAAAAGCTTATTAAGGTGTTCTATTAAAATTTTATTGTTGTAATTTAGGTGATTTTACTGCATTAAATCACAAGTTCATTAAACAAGTGATTGATATGAACCCTTTTCCGATTAAAACAGATTTGAAAAGCAAAGTGCAATGTGTGATACTAATGGATGGGGCAAAAGGTATGAAACCGGTTTTAAAGGGATGTAAAACAAAAACAATTCAACTTACAGAAATTATGTTTATATTGTTTAATTCAGTACAGAATCTAGTTTTTTAATTAAGTTTGAAAGATGATATCACGTAGGTGGCGATATCAGCGTCAGCCGCGATGCACTCTCTCTCTCCTCGTCTCTTTGAGGGGTGACGTGGAGTGGCCTGCGCGCTCACCAGTTTGAGCATTTGTGATTTTTTTCTTTGGGGGTACATAAAGGAAAAAGTTTTTAAACATCGTCCACATACCCAGGAAGAACTTAAGGACAGAATCAGAGAGGAAGTTACGGCAATACCCATCGAAATGTGCAGAAGAGCGGTTGAAAACTTCAGAATTCGCCTTCAAGAGTGCATCGCGGCTGACGGCCGCCACCTACGTGATATCATCTTTCAAACTTAATGTAAAAAACTAGATTCTGTACTGAATTAAACAATATAAACATAATTTCTGTAAGTTGAATTGTTTTTGTTTTACATCCCTTTAAAACCGGTTCATACTTTTTGCCCCACCCTGTATCTTAGAGTCTTAAAACAGGGCGCGGCCTGGCAATCCGAGGATGTAGCGGTTTTTCTGTACAATCTTTTTTTTATTAATATTTTTTTTTTAATCCCAGAAGCGAATAAGGCTCGTTCCCGTTTCGAGAGTGCCGAAAGATCTCTGCAAGATGTGGAAAGGGAATTGTCCCGTGTGAAAGATTGCCTTGAGAAGGATTATGGACCAGAAGAAGAATTTATCCCTTTAGATGGACAATGCTATACTTACACTGATAGAGAGTACACCTACAAGCTGTGTCCCTTCGATCAGGTAACAATTTATAATTGCTTTATCACTGACAGTTTTGGTTCAAGAAAATATACAGTAATTGCAAATCATTAGGCACATCCGAGGATTAGAACGCTAACTTTATATTTTTTTCTCCTAGCGCCTCTACAGCTTATCAGTAATAGGCAAAATTGATTGCCTATTGTAGGGAGCAAAACCGTCCGCAGACTGGCGGTGAAAAGACCGGCGCAAGTCCCTTTGTTGTTGACGCGAATGTTGAACAAGTACAAAATTTCTCTGTATGTCTTGAGCATAACTCAAAAAAAGGCAAATAGCAAAAAGTTTTTAATTTGGTATTTTACTTAGCTGACGACAATTTTGATCAGCACCAGCCGTTAGAAGTGTAATTTTTTAGTGTAAACGTTTTTTGCTATTTTCTCGACAACAGCTCTACTTTTAGTTGGCGTACCACTTTCCTGTGAAACTTTTATTTGATAAAGTTCATTTTAAGAGATTTTAAGTGTGACAACAGCCAATTGCATAAAGTGTCTTTTCTTTGTATTTTATGATTCTCCCTTTGTCAGTGATTAGCTAGCGTATGCTGAATTCCAACACGGAGATCTCGGGTCAAATCCAGCTGCTGGTCCTTAGATTTTCTATTCCTACGAGCTTCTTACATCTTACTGTCCGGTGATGGACTGTGTTGTCTGTAACGAGAGAACAATTTTTGGTGGTTGGCGGTGCACTGGAAAAAACTCCGTGCGCCAATAACTTAGATGCCGGCGTGCATTAAAAACAAAAGAAACAAAACTATTTAAAATATTTGTCTTTTTGTGATACACTGAAAGAGTTGATGAATCACGTTTATCCTAATAACGTTTTATCATAATTATTTTTTAACACACGCTATCAGCTAAGCTATAGTGCAAAACCCAAGTTTTAAAAATCAATTCTGAGTGTAAATCATGTCAGTATTACAAGGTTTTTTTTTCAATTTAATTTAGGATTCTAGAAAAATGTTAGAATATGTTGAAAAATAATTTTTTTTTTTCCGTGACTACCAGGTAGTCCAGATGGGCAAGTCTGGTGGCTCAGAGACCCGACTTGGAGTTTGGGCTGGTTGGCTCGAAGATTCGCAGTACAAGACAATGCTCTATGATAAAGGCCAGACTTGTTGGAATGGACCTCAGCGCTCCACTAAGGTACTTGAATTCTTTTTTCTTTCTGCCTCTTGAAAGACAAAGTATAGCTACCGTGGTAAATTGTTGAAACTGAGTGTTTACCCGAAATACATGTGTCGATATCTCTTCAGGAATGTAAAGATATTTTTAGCGCCTGATCTGTGTGGAAGAAACATAAAAGTAGAAAGCCTTTTATGTTTTGGTTACATTTCTCACATGTTTGAAACTTGGTTATTAACCCCTGTTCCACTCACACTCTGTGTGCGTGTGTAACATAATATCTACAGTATTCTGCAATAAGGGAAAGTCATATGAGGGTTTCACGCGAGATTGGTTTATGTAAGTACACATTGAAAGCTCTATAACTTATATTTGAAATATGTTTTGAGGAAAATTGATTTTAGGTGGATTTTTAAGAACTGCAACAAACATGTTTGCTTTATGCAAGTAAAGTCAATATCACCAATATAAAATTAAGTCTATTAAATATATTGCTGGAATTTAACGTTTGTGGGGAATAGTTTATGAAAGTGAGACTTGAAACAATAAATTTCTGATTTTTCTTTTTTTTTAGAAGTGAAGGAAGAGATTATTAGCTCAATGTTAGCGTAATGGGTTCCATGCGGAGATCCTTCCCAGTTGCTGGTCCTTAGACTTTCTTTTCCTAGGAGCTTCTTATAGCTCATTTTCCAGTGATGGAAGGTGTTGCACTGTCCGGAGGCTAGCAGTGCAATGAAAAAAGCTGCTGATGTTATCCTTGGACGTTGACGCGCCTTAAATTAAAAAAAAAAAATCTAATGTATTGAATACATGTTTAATTATTATGCAATTTTCTCAAAAATGGTTCTGACGATATTTTGGCAAATTCGATCAAAGAAAGTTTTGTTATTGGCGAGTAAAATGCCATTTCAGTTCAATGCACAGTTCTGTATCTTTATATTGGAAAGAAACGCAGAAGTGTAGTGAAGTGATGTTCGATGTATTTAGAATAAGTATATCCATTAGTTATATGTAGATCATACCTATTATTTGAATGAAGAGTTTTCCTAGTAAAAAATTCGTTTTAGGGCATTCTAGGAGAGTAGATTAAAAGTGTCATTTCGAATTTTATGCAATTTTATAATCTAAATGAAGTTAGTAATAATTGAGAATGTTTTAAAATTCGAGATTGAAACAATTTATCTAGGTAGACTTGCGAGAATTGTTGAAGAGGAGTCCGTTGAGTGTTTATTTCAGATTAAAAGTAAGAATAGATTCATAAGTACGTGATATATTTTCTAAATTCAAGGAATGTTTTTTATTCGATTTTTGTTCAAATGCCTCAACACTGGCGCCAGCTTCGGCAAAAATTACATACAATTTATCTGGGTAATCTTTGTTGCGCTGCACATAAGTGCTGAAAAGTACGAACTGGTTATATTATTAACAGGTTCATTTGATTATGTGGAAACATTGTTATCACCTGCTGGGCTGTCAATTTAAAAGGAGGCAAGCTGTTTCCTTTAATACCCTTAGCTTTAGAAATTTTGCAATTATAATTTTCTCATTTATCTAATAATTAACGCTTTAAATTTTTGTTGTGGAAAGGTGGCACTGCAGTGCGGACTGGAGACTGCAGTGATAGGAGCCTCGGAGCCGAATAAGTGTGAATACGAACTGGTTCTGAAGACACCGGCCGCCTGCAAATTCCCTGCCCAAACTCAAACGGAGAAAATACACGATGAATTTTAGGCATTTTGATTTAATTTCCAACGTATCGAAGTGGATACATCCTGATTCTTCAAATGTGTCAATAAAAATTTGTATATATGATAACTTTTATTTTGTTATCGCAGTGCTACATTACTTTTGTGTATGTGCGTTCTTCAAAAAACAGCGTGGTGGACGGTTTAGGTAATCTGTCAAATATTAAATTTTGTTTCAAAAAATTGGTGAGGAAGTATGTCCTAAACTGATTTTCTACTCTTGTATTAAAAATGTACGAAAAATTTAGAGGTGATATATTTTGTGAATTTTCAATTGTAAATTTGGTATTTAAGATTGGAAATAAATTATAGAAATACGCTTGTAGGCTCATCGCTTTTTAATTTTCCTTACTCTTTCCATCAATAAGAACTATTTTCGTTAAATTTTTACAATTCGTTGGGTTTTTTAAAAAATTAATGTGTGTGAGTGAGCGCTGTTGTATTCAGTAGCGAATGAGTAGGGTTTTTACAGATTTTGACTAAGTTCTGGACGACATTATTTTTTCAATGTCTGCGTGCCACACTGTAGCACGCGTGCCGTGGGTTGGCCATCCATGATGTATACAAACAATAATTATCCAGTTTAATAGTTTATACAACAATTCCTCAAAAAGAGGAATAGGATTAGTTTAGGTCAAAAAATTAGTAAAAGTTATTTACTTAAAAATTCAATAAATACTGATAATTAAAGAAATAAAAAGATTGTGTAACTAATAAAAATGGGTTCATTTTACGTCGGTCACTTGTGCCTCCCATAATTTTTTCGATTTTTTCCAGTAAGTAATGTTACTTGAATATATTCGGTGCATAAAAATAATTTATGTGTATTTTTTAGGATTAGAGAAAGTGTAGAAATCACGTTTGAAAAAAATTAAACTTTTTTATCTTCAAAAAAGTCTTTTATTTTTAATTATAATAAAATATTTCTTTTAGTAGTTTTTTAACGTTTAAAAATAAATTTTCATTTCAATCTATAAAATATAAATTTATTAAAATATTCTTCAAAAAATAACATTTTTCATCTATGACTTTTTACGCTTATGTTATGGGTTATTAATTTTACTTTGAACTGATATACTTTCCGTGACAGCAATATTTCTTGAAATCTCTTAAAAAAAAAATCGTTCTGAAAATTTAAGCGCCCCTTGAAAGACCTTATTTATTTAAAATAATAATAATATCAATAATAAAATAAGTCAAAGGGATGTAAAGATATGATTAAATCACTCACCATTGAATTAAGAACTAACACAGAAGAAACTATGTAAGTGGTATGAATTAGTTGTGATTAAAGTAATTCAAGTGATAGGCAAACTTTGAGAAAACATCGAAACTTTTAATATCATATTTTCATACTATCTATTACCATTATTATCATCTCTGTGTAATTCTTATCAATGAATTAAATTTATTTATTTTTGTGAAGGTAATTATATTAAAATAATATTAATGCCCTGAAGTAGTGGACCACTTCAATTAGTAAATAGTTTATTAAGAAGGTGACGGACGATTGTAGGTTCGTCTAACATCTATAAAGAAATTGTGAGAAAAGATTGTTTTAAAATTTTATTTAAGGCGCGTCAACATCTGAGGACAATAGCGCCCGGAGCTTTAATCAGTGCACTGCTGGCCTCTGGAAAGTGTTCTATCATTGATTTTCCTTCCCAACACGTTCCTGATTCCCTTCCTTCCCTAGAAATCGGTGGGCTCTTGGTTCCTGGGATACTGTACACTGATCCCTGAGGCAACGGGCCAAAATCAGTAGAATCAGTAAGTTGGGCGTACGATCAGTGACGCCGCAATAGATACTATATATAGTAATATAGCGAAGTACTGAACTACGGGTGAAAAAGCCTGTTTCCAATCCAATGCTTGTAATTGCGGTAGGACAGGTAGTGGCCGTTGGATAACGAATTATTATAAGTAAAGAGGAAAAGAAAAGAAGGTATTGTTTTTAACAGAGCCAGTAACTTTTAAAGATTAAATTTGTATTTCAAATCCCAAATTGAAAAAAAATATCGTTAATTTAACACTGGTAGATGTTTTTAAGTGAAAAAGTTTTTGAAGTAAATTAATATTCGTTCGAAAAATAAAGTGGAGCGCTAAATTTATACGAAGTATTTCAAAAGTCATTTTATATTTCATTCTTTTCAATTAAAATCTTGTAATTTATACGATATGTACATAATATAAATGCTTTACTTAAGTTCTTGACTACTTGCAAACTAAATGCCTGGTTCTTGCTTGAATGCCATGTATTCTTGCGTACCCATGGATACTTCTATATCTCGTAAGACTACAGTTCCCGGATTGCAAACTTCTGGACTGCCAACAGGGCTTATTGCATTTTGACTGTCTGGAGATCCACCTGAGCTTTGGTAGTTGCACAATGAAGTTCCTTGCCCGTTTGTGTTTTCAATTGTCGTTCCTAGACAGTGAAAACATAAATGTAAATAAAGAATATTTTGAATTATTAGACTTGAGAATTGCTCAAGTACATAATTATTTAAAGCGAAAAGCATTATTTTTTTAAAAAAAGGCACGTAATATTAAACGATTGTTGGTATTCTGTCCTCAAAATTTAATTAAAAATCTAGTGTGTTAATGTTCTTTTATCATCATATTATAGTGATAAATTTATTCATTACGTATTAAGCAAAGCTCGAAAATTGAAAAAAAAACTTCTCTTATACTGAGGTTTCGGCAAATTTATTGCCTTATTAAGGAACTGGGCAAAATAATTAAATCAATTACAGATGTGTTTAGATGTAAGCAATAAAAACTAGATAAAACATTACGCCAATTTTTAAAATAAATAATAAAGAGTTTATTTAAAAGGAAACAATTCTTTGGTCCAATTATTCTTAAGAAAAATCATTTTAACATCATCAACTAAAGTTGCAAATGTCTTTATATAAACAAGAATTTCAATTAAACATTGAATTACGAACAATGAGAGCTGACAAAAAAAAATCTACTAAATAAGTGAATTATTAAAGACGAAATAGAATATGAATAAAAACAATCATTTTTTAAATTGGTAAGGGTCAGTGATCTCCTTATGCGGGTTCGAAGCTAGCCGCTGACCTACAGATTTTTCTCTTGTTATGAGCTTGTTACAGCTTACTGACCGGTGCTAGTCAGTGTTGTCTAAATCAAGGTAACGCTGTCCGGAGGCCGGCAGCTTACTAAAAAAAGGCAGCGGACGCCAATGACCTGAGATAATGCGTCATACATTAAAAAAGTACTAAAAATAATCATGTTGCAAAAATTTGTCACACCAATCTATAACAAGAACTACCTGCTCGTTTCTGCGAATTCACCTCTGCTTATTTTCTATTACTCCTAGTTTCCTCTTAGGATGCAAATAGTCGTGTACCAATTATAAAATCAAACGTAAAGTCTGATGATTGCATCACAGGCCGGCACAAGTACCTCTTAGCTGTCAACGCTTCTAACTTTTCAGTTAAACTCAAACATGCACAAAGGGATAGAAATAATTTGTGGTTTTAATTAGATGAGATGGTCATTTCACCTCCTAGTAGCATTTCCTGTAAAAGATTATCAATTTTAGCCACTCCAAACAGTTTTGCAAATTGGATCTGCTCTATCATCTGCCAGGTGATTGACTGAAGTGCTGGCAGTGTTAGCAACAGTTCGCCGAACCTTCCACGAGATTCATACTGTCGGTCACTAATATAGTCCTCCAGATTTATCTGTATCTGATGCCTCAAGTATTTAATTTTCAGTCGGTTGCTCAGCCCTTTTGCATCTGTAAAAAATTAATGTTACAAATTAATGTTTGAAACACTCGCTAGCCCTTTCTATAAAAGTCTCACTGTAATAACTCATAACTTTCCTTAAAATTTTGAATTTCCCTAAAAAATAATTCTGCCTCCAGAACTAAAATTGATTTTGTGATGTGAATACGTAAATAAGGCTTTTTTATTTATAAAAAAAAAAGACGAAGAAATTATCAATGTAAGGTGTAATTAACAAAAAATAACTTACTTGGATCAAAGAAGACAATCGCTTTAAGGCAAGCGAACTCTGTGTCGTCTATTTGAACCTCGTTCAGCGGCACAACTAGTTCGTCCATTACTCTGGTACCAACCTTACTAATATCTAGGTCTGGAGCAATTGCAGTTTCTGTACGAACAAAGGTAAACCTCTTATCAAATTGTAGAACATATCGGTAAAGAATATAATAATTGTGAATGTGTAAGCTCGTAAATATCAAAACCAATAATAGTTAACAAATATTTGGGGCATTCTCAGTATTGAAACGTCATAGGAATCGCATCACTGGACATAACTAAGTAGATCCGTTAGTACCTTAGTTTCAAATAACCCCAGAAGTAATTAATCATCTAGGATATTGAAAGCTGTGAAGATATCCCAGACGCACAAATTGTATTCAGGCTATAGATAATTATATACGTACAGACTTAGACTGAGGGAATAATTGATGTGTTCATTTGGTTTTAGCATGAACATAGGCAAATTCTAGCTCATCATGCACACTCATTCAAATTCACATGTGTGAAGGTTAAATATGCTGGGCAACCTATTTAGTCAAAATGGAGGAACCTGAGATCCCCAAGAAAAGTGATAAAAGGCATCGAACTAGAAGAAGAACCGCCAGACCGGAACCAAAGTTCGGCCGATGCCCACAATTTTATTGAATAGCCCCAAAAAGAAGAGTTGCATTCGTACTTTAATACACAAAATAGACTCCTCAAACATGTCAAATTAGGTTTTCGTGAAAAATAATAATATCTGAGATAGGCTGTACTAGCAGTTATTGATATAGCTGAGTGACGATACCCGCAAGCAAGAGCTCAGCTACACGGAAGTAATGTCATATTATGTTAATTTAATTTAATTCTGATTACACCTAAGGAATATTTTCCAAGTCTAGACTCTAAAATTATCGGCTTACTTAGAACTCTGAGAAATATCTTAACCGATGCATGAACACAAAACCTAAAATTAGAGTAGTTACTTTAAAATCCGGACAAATTAATTATTCTTATAAATTAGCTGTTTTAATTTTGCTAGCAACAAAATACCAAAAAGTAGAGGTAATAATAGAATTGTGACTATATAATTATCAAACAGTGATTCAAACAGCTGAGTCATCGATTCGATTTCAATTGAAAACTTTTAGCAAAGTAGATCAATTGAGAAGATCAATTACACATAAGAAAACTTTCAAAACTTGGTTCAAAGAAAATGGGAGAAAATTGATCGGCTATTTTTAAATCTTGGTCCATCTTTGCTCAACCTTTTAAAAAGTAAAATTACACAAAAAGGATCAAAAGTATTAAATAGATCTATACTTCCAACTTTTATGAAATCATTCAATGTTATTTGTCCCATTTGTCAAATGCTTATATATTTTTAAACAATTACTCCTT
Source organism: Rhodnius prolixus (assembly GCF_049639745.1). Classification (NCBI taxonomy): domain Eukaryota; kingdom Metazoa; phylum Arthropoda; class Insecta; order Hemiptera; family Reduviidae; genus Rhodnius; species Rhodnius prolixus. Next base: position 6,661,574 of record NW_027411635.1, on the reverse strand, counting down.
TTTAATAAAATCTATTCCATCCCAACATTAATTACAGCAGTTTGTCAAGATAAAAATATTACGCACTGTAAAATGCTTTTCGTCAAACTATGCACTTTTTATTACTGTTTGTTTTTTAAGTTTTTTTATTAGAAAAAAATAAAATGATTAAGCTAAGCGTTCAGATGCCATTAGTCAAGGCAAAAGATGTTTTTAGTTTGTCCGCGACACATACGAAATTAAGGAAAAACGTCTAAGCACGTACCTCCACAGTACCTCGGGATGATACAATTGTTGCCAAGCAGCAGAACGTCCCGCAGATGTAGCGACCTTCGGGCCACTCCCAACAGCAAATGTTCTCCAGCGTGCGCTTTCAGCAAGGCTACCTACAAATATAATACAAAATTATTCTTTTGCTAAAGATTAACTGTCTTATACTGCGAGATGTCAGTATAAATAAAAATTGGAAAAATCACAACTTTAAATTAGATATTTCGTTTCAATTCCATTAGAAGCCTGAAATTAACTTTTATTTTGGAGGATTTGCCCAATTAGTAGCGTGGTGCCTGGGTCGGATCAAATCCAGATTTTTTGCTTCCCAAAAAAGGGCTCGGTGTTGGATTGCAATTATCCTCGGTGTTGTCTGTTAAAGAGTGAATGAAGAGAAGGTCGGAGGCTGTCAGTTGGACTGAGAAAGCTCTGGACACGAATCTTACATTAAATAAAAACAAGACAAGTTTTACAGACTGTATACGTAAATAAATATTTATTTATTAATAATTACTTACAAAAACGCCAAAAATTGCTTTTTAACTGTATGTACTGTTTTTTAACAGTAAGATTTTACGAGCAGAAGAAGCATTAAATTAAAAGAAAAAGGGCGAACAAAAAAAAATCAATTTTTTTAAATTTATATTACCAATATTTTGTTTATTTTGATTTTATACTATTTTCCAGATAAGTGCACTGACCTTTTTTGATTTTTTGAAATTTCTATCATTAATTATTCTTAGAAAAGTGGTAGAAATTAATGTATTACGAGAGATGTAAAAGAAATAAATACAAAAAGACTACGTACTAATGAAAAGAAACGTTTTTTCCAATGCGGTACTTCTTATTGGCGCTCTGCCATTGGACACCTTGCAGACCAATAGAATTCTACTCTCGAAGAGAGCTCGTCAGTAGATGACGATATTTAAATGAGAGAAAACCTCACAAACCCTGCCCGCAAAGTTTACAGTAGGGTCATCAAAAAAAAAAAAAAAAAAAAAAATCCTATCGCTTGCTCTCTCATTGATTGGATGGCTTACAGCACCGTTGTTTGTGTTTTTTTCTGTGCTTCTGTTCGGCAAAGTGGCTCAGCGGTCTCAATAGGAATTGATACATCTGTCACCTTCTTTATTTTCGTTAACACCGTAGTAGGCTGGGAATCCATTACAAGACCACCTCGCTTATTATATTATGAATTGTTGTTTAATGTTGCAAATATGTTTATGTACAATTCAACTACTTTGTATGGGAATAGATAAAGTAATCTAGACCTAGGCAGATTAAATATGCTGGGCAACCTATTCAGTCAAAATGGAGGAACCTGAGATCCCCAAGAAAAGTGATAAAATGCATCGAACTAGAAGAAGGACCGCCAGACCGGAACCAAAGTTAGATGGGCCGATGCCCACAAATTCATTGAATAGCCTCACAAAAAAAACTTAAGCAGTGCAAAAACAATAGATAGCGCGAGCGTTCTTTGGAGGATTTTTAGCGTTACCTGATCATCTAGGTGTAGATCGCAGAAGGCCGGAATGTATTTAGCCCATTCGACTAGGTACAGCAACTGTTGTTTCATCGAATCGCAAACGTCATTAATTGTAGCCACTTGCTTACTCGAGAGATTGTAGTCGAACCCTAGCTGTAAAAGTTTTTTTTGTTTTGAGTTGACTTATCCATGCTGATCATTGCAATATAGAGTAACAAAAATCTTGGCTTTTATTGTTTCAATTGGTTGAATGATAACAGTTTTAACTAGCCGCCTAAAGAGGGAAAACTCCAGCAACAAAGAAAATTGACTTATAACAAAGAAAAAAAAGCAACATCAACTTTTGTGAGTTGAGTATAAATTTCATAAAATTTATGAACAAGAAATAAAAGTCAATTTTATTTCTCAACTTTATTTTTTATTGATATGCGTGGTCAAAATCTGAGGTCATTAACAACCGATTTTCTTTTTTTCAGTTCACGGTCAGCCTACGGTCAATGGTTTCTTGTTACAGTCAACACTCTCCATAACCAGAAAATGAGCTATAATAAGCTTCTCGGAAAAGAAAATCTAAGTTTTAGCAGCTAGGAATATAATCTTCGAAAACACTAAAAACATAGAGTATAGAGGAAGTGGTGGTAATACGGAACCCTGCTGGTATTATGGAACCCTATAATATTTTGGGTGCAAGTAATCGTGTGTTAACAGTATCCGGCTCAAACTGTCGCTAGATAGCGGTAGTGTGCAAAGCAGGTGGTTGGTTCATTTGCTACTGTATGTTCATTTTCAATTTTTTTTTTTTTTATCGATTATCGAAAACTTTAAGAAGTTAAGTTCAAACTGTTATTTTGTTTTTTAGTTATCAAAATAATGGTAGTTATCCGCACTATATATTGGTTCAAAGGGATGTATTGCAGCGATTTTCATTTGTGAATCTGTTCTTATATGTCCCAATTTTTTTTTGGTGACATATCAAATCCAAGATAGCGATGCTTGCAATATGGAACCCCATGGGTGCTGGTAATATGGAACCCAGTTCTACATTATATACACTCGCAGTAGAAACATTTCATGGGGTTCCATATTGCAAGCAATTCATTTGTATTCCTGTAAAAAAAATAAGAAGAATATAAAATGGAGCTAAAAAAAAAGCAGCAAAAATATTCATTGTACCTAAACCCACTCTACGGCGATTTGCAATAAAAATACTAAGGCGTTCCGTATTGCCCGCACCTCAAGTCAGAGGCACCACTTTCCCTTTTTTCCTAAAATTGAAGGTTGCTCATCTGGTGGTTGGAGGAGAGTGAATTTGAAAACAATAGTGCAAGACTAATATATAAAGCTAATAATTACAATAGAAAGCAACACAATTTTTTGGAATGGCTAGCATAGGTAAGTCAAAAAGAAAGAAGGGTTCCTTATTACCACCACTTCCTCTACTGGATAGATATCAGACGTTTAAGGTTTAAAAAAAAAGTTATCTATCTCGAGTTGATAATTTCTTCCTGTTAGAAATATTAATTTTTTACGTAATACTTCTAATATTAACACAGTTTTTACAATTATTTCCAGGGGTGGCCTATTTTTATTTATTTATTTAATTTTATTTTTGTGATATATACAGACTTGTTTCTGATTTCGTGTATACTTATAAAAATTGAAGTTTCTTCTGCAGTAAAACTCCAAAAAGTAAGAATTCCCAAAATTGGGTTTTTAAAGATTTATATTTAATATCGGAAAAACTTGCTAAGTAAGCCTTCTTGAATGGATCCAGTTTGTAAAAAAATTGAAATTGATCTAACCTCAACGGTACCACTTGTCTGATGCCTCGTCAGTACATCGGCATTCAGCAGCGAGCCGACCGACAGTCCGTTCACTATTTGGTGCTCCTCGAAACTGGCCCGGGTACCACTAATTCTATCCCTTTCATTCTGCACAGCTAGAAAGAAAGATAGTTCAACTAGAGGAAGATTTATATAAATATTTTTGTATTTATTTCGTAGTAAACTTTACTCGGTGGCACGCTTACTGAGGCACGTCTTAAAATTACCAAACTAATATTTAATACTTACTCTCTTTTTTCATGCCTGCTTTGAAGCATTTTCTCAGTCTGCAATATCGGCATTGGTTACGCTTATCTTTATTGACCAAACAGTGTCGATTGAATCTGTGGCAGAATTGAAATATCATACAGTTTTTTTAAAAAAAATAAACGTTGAATATAATAAAATAAAGTACCTCCCTTCAATTACAAAGTGGGGGATATTTTCCCACAATCTTCATTTACAATAATAGTCAATTGCTCGACTTACACTTAAGTTACCTCAAACGCTGCATTAGTTCAAAAACAAAACAAAAAAAATAAGACAAGATGACCCAGTTTCAAGGTGAATAACTGATTAATCGATTAATATCGTATCACAAGTTGATTGATTTTTTTTTTTTTTTTTTAACAAAACTATAATAAGCAAGACCACTGGTAGCATCAATATGACATTTCACATTTGAACTTTCTGCACTTTTTCGTTTTTGAGTTAGAGTGGTCTCTCTCTCCATTTCTCTCACAAGTAGATCATTTTGGGGGGAAAAAAAAACACTTTTTCAAACTTAAGGGAACATGGATGTCCTTAAAGCCGGTAAAAGTCGTGGTGTATCGAATATATGTGTTATTATTTTTTTTTTAATTACTTAAGGGGCGTCAACATCTAAGGTTATTGGCGCCCGGAGCTTTTTTCAGTGCACTGCCGGCCTCTGGGCAGTGTTCTCTCGTTACAGACAACACCGGACAGTGAGCTGTAAGAAGCTTCTAGGAAGAGAAAATCTAAGGGTCAGCAGCTGGATTCGAACCCGGGACCTCCGCATGGGAATCCAATTAGTGGTGACTATAACTCAATTTCTAAAATTTAACACAACTACCACATTTGCTTGTTTAGAGCTTAAAGTGAATTATGTAAGTTATCAACAACCTGCAATTGTAGACATGATTTTTTCTGACGGATCGTCTAAAAAAGCCTTTGCAACCATCACAAGAGTACGCTCCGTAATGTTTGCCAGTCGCTCTGTCACCGCAGATACTGCAAAGCTGCGATGTCGCTGAAGCACCTCCTTCAGAACAGACACGTAACGTTGCTTCTTCGTCTGCTTCAAACAAACAAAATTGCTTTGTCATATAATCTATTATGATAGTGATCAGGTTTCATACACTAATTAGTTCAAAAGGGCAACCTTATTTTTTTCCATTAAGGTCTTTTACTAGGTTATTATCTTTATGTTCATGAAAATAATTTAATGCATGGGCAAAGGTTTCTTCCATAGTAAAAAAGATATTAATAAGGAAAAGATAGAACCTGGAATAATTAAAGGTACGGCGGAAGAGTGAACAAGAAGGGAAGCCAAGTGTACGAGGCGCCATCCCGATGAAATGCTATTTCCGGGATGGACATTTTTACGCCTGAAGAGGAGGGTTTTTCTTTTTAGTGGGTTGAGCCTCACATACCCGACAAGTCGTCAGAAGGTGCCTTTGGCATTTTTCTAATTCGCGAAATACCTTTCAATCTCAAGGAATTCATACTTTTATTTTTTTAAATTTATTGCTAGTCTTTTCTTCAATAGTGTGTTATTTAGGGATGGATCCAGGCTGGGCACAAAGCATCCCTTCCCTAAACTGGACATAACGAGTTTTTCTTTCATATATTACCACCATTTCAGCTATTGGAAGAAGGAGAACTACTTAGTTGCTCTAGACAGAAATTCCAATCTTCTTATTTGACAATTCTCCCCAATAGCAAATTAACGATTATTACCGTAAGAACTGTGTCATTTACAATAAATTTTGACGAGTAAAATCACTACGGAAAAATTTAACATCCACTGCACATATAATAAAATCAAAATAAAAAATACTTTTATTCCTGCGTCTGCAAAATATGAAACTTTTTTATTCTACCTCGAGATACTTCCCTCTAGAGTGCTATTTTTGTGCATTATACTGTCTTGCTGTAAGTATAACATAAATAAGAATCAAATAGTGGGTTCGATTCCCGGTCTAGGCCTTGTAATTAATTTAATGGATAGTAAAAGAAATTTATAGTAAATTAAATTTGTTAGTCACCTCTGTCTACGACACCTAATTTGGTAGTTGGACGTAAAGCTCGCCTGAAAAGATAGGTATTACTTTTTTACTAGTGGGTATAGATTTCAAAACATATAATTCTAAACTTTTACCTGAAACATTTTTCGCAAAAAATTTGATTAAAGAATTATAACAAGAAAATATAAATTATTAATTGGTCTATAAGAAAAAAAGAAGAAGTTAATTCGATTTAAATTTTGTGAGAATGAATAGATCCCGTTTGAAGATCAATTAGATGGGTCCCCAAACTACGGCCCGTGGGCCACATGCGGCCCCCTGAGAACATTTATCCGGCCCCCGCCGCACTTCTGGAGGGGGCATCTCTTTCATTGGTGGTCAGTGAGAGGAGCACTATATGTGGCGGTGCCGCAAAGCCTGAGTCGCTCATGTACAGTACTACTTCCGATGACGCGGAATTCACGCGTCACGGCTCCGAAAACAGAGTAAAATAACAGCAGAAGTAGGAAGAAAGGCAAAGCACTATAACTAAACCGGGCATTAACCATCTCATTAGCCAAAAGCAAGTCCATAATTCCCACAGAAATACTGGGCAGTTTGGTGATTTAAATTAACTTGTTCTTTATTTAAAATATTCTATTTGTTCCCGTTTTTTTTTTTTTTTTACATTAAAATAGTTTGATTTATAGTCCGGCCCTCCAACGGTCTGAGGGACAGTGAACTAGCCCCCTGTGTAAAAAGTTTGGAGACCCCTGCTGAATTAGACTAAAATGTACTTTTTTATGCTTTTTCTCTTAAGTTCTTGAGATTTTGGACCATTATGTCGGGGGAATATTTCAATTTTTACAAGCAATATGAGAGTTTGACATTATTTTGCCTGTTCAGTTGCACTGCAGATGAAAAAGAGAGCGAAAAGTTTTGTTTTGAGTGTTTTATTTTTTGAGATTTTTTTGTTTGTTTTAAATTATGATTTTATGTAAGCATTTCAAGAGTGACCGTATATCAAACTAATAAATAGTTGAGAGAGGAGCATCTGACTATGTCATCGGGGTCAGACGAGATAAGAGTTATCGGTAAATAGAAATCTACCGTTCGAGAATCCATGTGATTGAATGAGTCAACTGGTTCGTTTCTTAGTCCCTATTCATCAATTAAACAATTTTAGAATAACGCCATCAGCTGACAATACATTTCTGAAATAGTAATTTTGTTCTCCCCTTATCCCTCGCATTACCTTATAATTATTTTAATCGTGAAAATTTTCGAATTTTAATTTTCAAAGTAAATATGTATCAATTTTACTTTATTTCGGGAGTACAGCCACAACAAAAAATAAAAATAAATAAAAACGATCTACAATCTGAAGAAATTGAATGGGTGCTAAATTCTACAATAGATACAACTTTCACTACAGGTTGGTTAGTAAACGGTGAAAAAGAGATATTTCTTCAAGTCAATGTAAATTTTGTTCGGCTAAAATTACTGGCTCAATTAATATTGATAAAATAAATTTATATTGTTGAATTAAGCTATTGACTTCCATGCAATAAATTACTTATACAATTATTATTATATATATTATTTTTATAATTATTATTATTACTTTTCCAGGATAAGAAAAAGTGGTTTTTATAAATTAGTCTTTTATAAATTATGTATTTGTTGGTGAAATGTGTTATCAGCATAAACAAAAAACAAAATAATAATCAAATTTTATATTAGAAGTATGCGCTACTAGAGGACCCGACCATAAGCTTTTAAACGAAATCATTCTTCAGAAAAAAAATAATAAAAGCCACTCTGCAACAAAATAGATTTTACAGTTATTTGCAGTTTTTTTAAAAGTGCATGGATTTATTTATTTATTTTTAAATCCTGGTAGATAGATGGATTATTTGTTCAAATAAACGGTTTGAAAAACTGTGCACAGGTCAACTATTTGGATTTTTCTATAATTTTTCTTAAGACTAATTTCATTTGTACTTTAGATTACGAATTATTTTGGTTAATTTATTTAGATTTTTGGGTAACTGTGACATTAACGGTTCCGTTAACTTTTGTCATTGTATTATTGTGAACATTTATAACAATTGGAATCTACTTCCAACTATCCTAAATGAAATTTAGTGGCTATGGTGACACCAACTTGAATATGAAATGTACGAGGTATGGCTATTAAATAACGAGACTGATGCTGCTACAGAAGAACTATGCATGTGCCAAATCCTAACGACCGACAACTATGCAGCGTAAAGCCTTCTCTTTCGATTGTAGCGTCTCACGTGTTTGTAGAGAAATCTGTCTGACCGCAACCGTCGTTTGTGTAAGAGGTGTTAGTTTCGTTTTGCCCGAAAACATGATATTACACATGTAGTAGAGCAACGAATTGTCGTGAAATTTTACATGAAACTTGGTGAAACCGCTACTAAAACTTATCTTTTATTATGTATAAATTTAAAATAAAATGTTTTACAGCAATAGTCTCGTTATTTAATAGCCACACCTCGTATTGAGGTTTTTTTTAAAAAAAATAAATAAAATATTTATTCAGCATGTAATACACAGATTGCATAGCAGTAAATAAAAGAATGATAACCGAGCTAGTAACAGTAGCGTACTAATTTTATTTGGGTAATCTAACCATACTGACTCTCCATTGTTATATAGTAAAACTTTTAAGGGTCACTTGTGATTTACTGTCAAATTAAAGTATCTTCTTTTTTTCTGTGTAATTCATTAAATAAAGATTATTTAATTAAAGTAATAAGTGAAGTCTATAGATAAAATTTAAAAAACGAAGTTAACTTGATAAAAACTGTAAATCTAAAATAAACATCTTTGATCATATTTTACACTTTTTAATGATACATTTTAATTCACTCAGTTTAATATTATTTGAATAATCTCTTTAATACAAATTCGAACTTTTAATTTCTTTTTATGTGCCTACAATAGTTTTTGTTTATTTTTAATTTTCTCGAAAACTATGGTAAACTTTGAAATTCTCGTATTTGTATTATATACAGTGTATTTGTTGATTGGGTTTGTATGCAATCAACACAGTTGCATAATGGTTGATAAATAACATTTCATATTATCGGATTAGTTGCATCAATATTAAATTAAAGCAATATCATCCACAACCTATATGACCTAGTTATTATGTAACAGTCGAATACTTCTATTGAAAACTGTTCTACCCTTTCGCCAGGTAAAAGTAGCATGCTAATTTTATTTGGGTAATGTAAGCCATGCTGACTCTCCATTTGTTATACTGTAAAACTTTTAAGGATCACTTGTGATTTGCTGTCAAATTAAAGTATCTTTTTTTTATGATTAATTTCCATGTCGAAATGCGATAGGATTTTTTTTTTTTTAGATTGTTAAGTTTTATTGGTTCCAGCATATTATTAGGCACCACAATTAGATTAGCCGAGCGGTTAGAGGCGAGACCTGCGAAGCTAATATGTATTGTGGTACTGGGTTCAATTCCCAGTCTTAGGCCTTGGATTTTATTTAATGGTTAATAAAAGAAATTTACAGTAATGTACGTTTGCTAGTCGCCTCCGTCCACGTCACCTAATTGATAGTGGGACCAATTAGGAAAATAGAGTGTTCTCCGAATCATCCTTACTCTACGAAGAAACTTGACTGACAAATTTCATTATTAAGGATGCTTGCAGTAATTATATTTATAGCAGAACTTTTAATTTAACTATCAGTTTAGTTTGGTTATTGCAGCAGAATTCAGCCAATCGGAATGTTTCTTTAAGCAGGATTGCAAACGCACACCAAGTTAGTCCTCCATCTTATTTTTATACTACAGTCTTGTAAAATTATTCTCATCCTTGACATCCAGCTCAATTCGCAGTTCAATTTCCGGATAAAACCTCTCTTTACTTTCAATTGGTGGATGAAAATCAAAGTCTTGCCCATTGTCTCATCCACAGCAAAACACAAGATTTTTTTTTGATTTTTTTAAATGTAGAACCGATTATTTCTTTGTTTTCGAATAAAAAGAACTACATTGGCAGGTTTTAGGATTACAATCTTTGATGATGTGTAGTATTATGTGTCTTTGAACCGACAATTGTTTTATTGTTGCTCCAGGACATCAAACTAAGCAGGCACATCATAGAGAAGTAGAGAAAGTATCGCTCTTGACTAAAGTACCTGCTGTGCCGACCTTATACACTACAAAGAAACGCCGAGCTTTTTGTGAGTTTAATGTATGCATAAGTTGCGAACATATTGATATTAAATGTTATATGTGAACTCCAAGTAAGCATTTCATCAAAAAATACTTCCAGATAATTTAAGATTTCCAAGATTTTTCTCTAGTCCAAAAATTCATGCTTTAAAAAACTGTGACGAAATTTCTAATTCTCTCTCAAATTATTAATAACGCATTGGCTTTTGCAGATTAAAGCTCCAAATTTTTTCGCAAGCTCATTTCTGCACTCCATACAAAATAGAATTTGCTTTAACTTTTTCAACTTTACACTTTTTTATATTGTAGAATACTTCTTTTTTATTTTCAGCAAAACTTGTTTAGCCTTTAAATTTTAACAAATTTATTTAGTTTACCACTTAGCCATGTACGCAATGTAAGCTTAGGAAAATAGAACTAAGTGAGGCGTTATGGTTAAAAGAACTATCCATACTCAGAACTTTTAAAGATAGCAAAATATAATATGCGCTTAAGTTACAATTAATCACGTAATAATAACATTTTTAGAAAGGTTTAACCAATATCTCGACAAAACCATCGTATGACAAAGTATAAACGATAACTTGTGGTGATAAGGACGGTAAGGAATAGACAAAAGTAGAGGATGCCTAACCAGTCGACAAGACGAAAGCAAGATTGAACTAGATATGGTGTATAAGAGATGAGGATAGGACGAGACGTAAAAACTTATATTCATACGCCCACAGATTTTTCAAATTTTCTGTTTTCATATAGCAAAAACAACTTTAGGGATCAGAGCAGAGGCACCATTCAAACAAATTAAAACAATCTAGTTGGCTGTGGAAGGTCGATCAGTTAGACCAGGTTCATCAGACTTCTAGCGTAATATGAGCCACAAATGATCTTCAAATATGAAAGAATAAGAGATATAATTAAATATTTAAGTATTTCTTGCGTTGTATTGTATTTTTGAGCCCGAAATCGGTATTTTAGTTTTATTTATATGAATTCGTTGTTTGTATGATTTGTTTATATCATTATTATTTATTTAAGGCGCATCAACATCTACGATCATTGGTGCCCAGAGTTTTGTTCAGTGCATTGTCGGCTTCCTGACAGTGTACTGTTGTAACAGACAACGCTATCTATTGCCAAACTGTAAGCTGTAAGATGCTTCTAGTAAGAGAAAATCTAAGAGGGCCAGCAGCTGGATTCGAACCCGTGATCTCCGCGTTGTAATCCAGTAATCGCTAACCACTCAGCTAATCCCTTCCCTATTATTTATATAGATAATTATTTTGATTATTTTTTTGAGAAAAAAAAGATTGGTTATCTAGTGTTTTTTTTTTTGGATAGTAAAGTTATTTAAATATGTACATTGTTTAGTGTAAAAGTTACGGTAACTGAACAACTAGGCAAACTTCAGCCTCTGCGGCTGATTTTGTGTAGAAAAATAACGAAGAAAAATTGGTTTCTTTGTAGTCTTGTTTCTGTTCGATAGAGAAGATATAATTTACATTATATACGAATAAAAGTTTATTATTATTATTATATTGTTTGGAAATTAAAAAATATTATGCACAATAAATTCGTAAAACAGTAATGCACTGAGGAAAGGGCTACAATTATGCATTTCCTTTCTTCAATTCGCAAAACTTCAATTAAAACAACATTTTAATAAAACTGATTTGACAATTTAGCGTCTTTCACTAACCACAATTTACTTACATTTTCTCGAAACTTAGACTATACTTTATTATCTCGAGATTAAGAGAATTCTTGTCTTAAATATTAGACTAATTATTTTTGTTCATTGTAACAAAAAGATGTGTGATGTCACTTGAGCTGATTCCATTGTTTATTTTCAAATTTGTACAGAGAGTTGTTACTATCGGATTATAATTTAAAAACGCCCCTATGGTTTCAATTTTTATTTGTACTTTTTGCACGCTGTAGTACGGTGAAGGCCTAATCTGCCACCAGTACCAAAAATACATATTAGCTTTGCAGGTATCGCCTCTAACCGCTCGGCTACCGTGGCGTTTGAAGATGGAACACATACTGATTTGTATACAGTAACAGATTTATTTCAATTAGTGCGTAATCCTATTTATCAGTATTTGTTTTAAGTAATTCGCTACCAACTGATAACAAACTGATTGGTCAAAATTTCGAAAGGATCGCTTCTTGTTCTCTCCCTGGCATTTTAATTAAAGCATGTTTGTTTGTTCTTTTTTAATTTTAGAAAATTCACCACGATTGAGATTCTCATTGTAAATGGTAAGAAAGGAATTTGGAAGTTCTATGTATATTCAGCGATGATGTCATCAGGACCTTCTTTTTAGAATAAAGTGTCCCACAAAACCTCAGACCTTAAGAAGTTACATCAAAAAGTTGTCTAGTAATGCCCTAAGAGTCTTCTCAATGCAAACCTATGTAGATTTCCATCAGATTTACTAAAAGTTGAAAAGGTTGCGGGGAATTTCAGTTTAAAAGCAGCAAATCTATAGGATATACTCCAAGAGTAGTCTGTATACGTACTGTTACAGAAATCTGACCAAGAATTATTTTTAGACTTGAGAAACGTAGAGTTCTACTGCTTAAATATTACATGCTTGTGTGCAACACTCAGAACCATATCGTTTCTAATTCCCAGATATTTTCGCGTCAACCTAAAACTTGCAAGAAATTGATAAATCTTTATTCCACCTTGGGACTGATTTCTTATTTACATTTGAGAAGTTAGATAACATGTATTCCTAAAAATATTAATGAACTCATTTAGCAAAAATCAGTAATGGAATTTTTTATATCATCTGGCTGAATAAAATCTACTTCAGCAGGATTCAGAGTTGATATGAAATGAGCAAAACAATTTTCTCAACAATTCAGACCAATTCTTGCTTTTTATTTTCTTAAAAAATATAAAGGATAATCAGTTAATATCCAAAGTTCAAAATAGTTCAAATCATTTATTGTATCCGCATTTGAAATTTAATTTGAGTAACCATTATTTAAATTTGGTCAGTTTTCTGTTCACAAAAATTGAATATTGGCGTAAGATCGGAAATGTTGAATTTGACTTGCATTCCACCTGGTTGGCTGCTGAGGAACGGTTGAATGTGATCAATGGTGTCTGCGGTTGGAGTCCCCTTACCTGCTATATAAAGAGAGCCTATGGATTTAGAAAAACAAAATTTTTTTAACAGATAATCTATGAAGTCCTGAAGTGTTGCAGGGTTTCTTTCTGTCATGATTTGTAATTTAAAAAGCTAAGATGAAGAAGTACAATTTAAAAGCAATAAGCTTAATAAATAAATGATAATAATAATAATTACAAATAATAAAATAAAATAAATACAAAACAAAATAAACAAGTATTATAAATAACAAAGTATAAACGAATATTAAAAGAAAATGCTTTAATGTGTGTTAAGAAATTGTATACGAGGGTCGTTTGAAAAGTTCGTGCAAAGTCAGAGAGATAGCACTACTGGCGCGTATCGAGGTTATGTTTAGTTAGTAGCATCTCTTGGAAGAACACACACCAAGTTACAGCCAGATCGGTCTATTTCTTTGTGTTTGGCATTCGTTTGAATCGAGGAAGTCGAGTGATTTTCAAAAAATGGACGAAAAAGAATTTCGTGTGTTGATTAAACACTATGAAAGGCAAAACGCCTCAGGAGACTAAAGAGAAGCTTGATAAACATTATGGTGACTCTGCACCTTCGATTAGAACAGTTTATAAGTGGTTTCAAAATTTTCGGAGTGGCCATATGGGCACAAGTGACGCTGAACGTTCTGGACGCCCTGTTTAGGTTACTACTCCAGAAATCATTGATAAAATCCATAATATGGTGATGGATGACAGAAGAGTGAAGGTGCGTGAGATTGCTAGTGCTGTGGGCATCTCGAATGAACGGGTACATAATATTTTGCATCAACATTTGGACATGACAAAGCTACCCGCAAGATGGGTGCCGCGATTGCTCACGCTTGACCAAAAACGAAATCGTGTGAAGTGTTGCAAGGACGGTTTGCAGCTGTTCCAGAAGAATCCGCAGGACTTTAAGCGTCGTTTCGTCACTGTGGATGAAACATGGATACATCACTACACTCCTGAGACCAAAGAACAATCTAAACAATGGGTTACCAAGGGGGAATCTGCGCCAAAAAAGGCGAAGACCGTTCCTTCGGCCGGAAAGATTATGGCGACTGTCTTTTGGGATTCGCAAGGAATAATCCTCATCGACTCTCTGGAAAAGGGTAAAACTATTACAGGTGCATATTATTCATCGTTATTGGACCGTTTGAAAACCGAGCTGCAAGAAAAACGCCCACGATTGGCCCACAAAAAAGTCCTTTTCCATCACGACAACGCACCAGCTCACACCTCAGCAGTTGTGGTCGCAAAATTAATGGAAATAGGGTTCCAACTCGTTTCACATCCCCCCTATTCTCCAGACTTGGCTCCCACGGACTACTATTTGTTCCCCAATATGAAGAAATGGCTGGCGGGAAAGAGACTTTATTCAAACGAGGAGGTGATTGCAGAAACGAATGGCTATTTTTCAGACTTGGATAAATCCTATTATTCGTAAGGGATCAACAAACTAGAGCAGCGTTGACGAAGTGTATAAGCCTAAAAGGAGACTATGTTGAAAAATAAAAAACGTTTACCCCAAAAAATTAAGTAGTTTTTATTTTTGCACGGACTTTTCAAACGACCCTCGTATTTACTTAATACGAACTTGAACAATCGCGCATGTAACGTATCAATATTGTGAAACGTATGATAAAGGTGGCTTCAGCAGCACCAGTAAGAAATCATGCTCAAACTGTTTTAAGATGCGATGGTCCAATTTTGCAATTCTAATAGTTAAAAGTCGGTTTAATGACATTATTATTTAAAGCATTTAAATCTTCCAAAAGTCATCCTCTGGACGAGTGAGGGTAACTTTCCATACAGACAATTAATTAATCTCTTATCTATACGATATATAATTCAACCAATTTTACTGATAATATCCTTAATATCTTGTTGAATGGCTGTCCTTATTTCTAAATACGAACTTCATAAAAATAATAGAACATTACAATAATTTATTTCTATTTGTATGTGGTCCGTTAGAGACTTAATCAAACGTAAATCCACATTTGGATTGTTTAATACAAATCGAAAAACCTAAATCTTAAAATTGGTAGGGAAATCTGCAACTTGGTTACCTAGGTTGGGTATGGTTCATAGAACGAGCGCGTCAATGTTTGTGATTTTCAAGAGAACGACTAGGTTATGAGCTAGCTACTTTCAACCTTTTAGATTAATATTTCAAAAACTGCTCTTGCTGTGTCTCGATAAAAGAGAAGTGGCAAAAGCTAATGTTCTACAATTGATGGAATTTTGAAGATGTGCATTTTAGTGTTGGCTACAATTTAGTGAGCCATCATGTCTGAACTCTATTCAGCCATACTTGGTAGGGTCCATGTTTCTTCTGGACGAAAAGAAAGCACTACTCTTTAGTCGATAGAGAAAAAATTTATTTACATTTGATAATGCAACAGAGTACTCAAAAAAATTACTGAGCAGTGTGACTGCACATTAACCAAAATTCGCTTTTCTTAAGCTACCGCTTATTCAATCTATGGCTCATTTTTCTCGGAGTAAAAATTTTACTTCGAAAAACGAGGAGAAAACAGGTTTTAAATTCTTTGCCTTAAAGAGAAAATATTTAAAAGAGAGAACTTGAACAAAAAAATTGAAAAAATTACTTTTTTTAATACACATTAATGTAAAATAGCCAAAAACTTTTACTTCATTGACTTCTTGCATGATGGATAACTGATTTGAGGTTATGCTCCCACGTACAGAGACGAACTGACATTTTTAAAACAAGAAAAAGAGTAAAACACTTAGATTTAAAAAGAAGAATGAATTAATTTTTAAATTCATTTGTTAATTCATGAATCGAATTTAAATTTAAATTGAAAAGGCATTTGTCACTATTTAGTAGAGCTACAAACTTTCTGCAAGAAGTCCATCGTTAGCCATTCAAAAGCATGAAGCAGCCGCGCTTTGGTTAGTACAGAAATTGGTTTCAATTAGAGAAAAAGAGATTAATATTGAATCTAAACTGTTTTTTTTGGGGGGTGATTCCGAGGATTTCACATTTTGGATCACGATTAATTCAAATAACTCTGTGGAATAAATTGTTTCAACTGGTTATTTGATATAATCTGATTGAATTTTTTTTTTTTTTTAAGTAATTTCAAATAACCTTTCAGCTAATTTATTTGAAATAATGTCCGACTCCGGCTGTCAAATGTTTGGGTTATCTGGAACAACCTCGTTAAGCGACCGTACGAGAATTGAAGAAGAAGAAAAAAAAAAAAGGATTACCTGAGGCAGTTGTGGCAGAAGTTGTCTGCACAATGACAGACATGGACGGTCCCAGCTGATGCTCCATGTGGGTTTGCGAACGTTCAAAGTCCACTGGCGAACCTCTGATCTGTCCCCCTCTGAATATTGGTAATCTACGCCCAGTCATTCTGTCCTCTTCTAGACAATCATCGACTACTCATTACTACCCCCCTCCATCTACGCACCAATACAGAGAAAACTCATATTATTATCTTTAGAAGCCTCACTATCCCTGAAGCCCGCTCTAACCGTCTCACTTTTCCATTATATCCATCTCATTTTACATTTTCTTATCTGTCTCTCTCTAATGAAATTATCACTGTTTGTTTTGAGTGGAGTGCTCCACTGATATCAGATCTACAAGTTAATCGCTTCTTCTACATGTTAATTCAACTAATCATGTTTTCTGTCAAGTAATTTAGTTTAATAATTAAAAGAAATATTACTGATTTGGACAACTTACCTTCTATTCCAATGATTACAATAGTAATTGATTATTATCGTCAAGCTTGTTGATTACGTCCAATAAATTAGAAGGAGTTTGGGTACCAATTCCACTGTCTTGGGCAACATACTAGGGAGAGGCTCTAAAATACCCAAATCCAAACATTACAAGCGGGTCTATCCCAATAATTAGCGATTGGTAGAGCAAACATTGCATACATTTGGATGTGGTCAAGTGTAAAAAAACACAGAAATAAATTAATTTTATTAATCTTTGTAATAATGACAGATTTATGTAGAAAAATATTTTGAGGCAAATATTTGGCCCTAAAGTGGATGATGGAATTTGGAAAATGAGACCAGAGAGCTACACGCGGCGCCAGACTTCGTAGCAGAAATTAAAGGAAAAAGACTCGACTAGCTAGGACATCTAGAGAGCATAGAATAGGATGAGCTGGCTCGTAAGTTATGTAGAAATAAACCCGAAGGAAGAAGGGTAGACCGAGAAGAAGATGGATTGATGAAGTTGAGGTGGATATTGCAAAGCTGGGTATAGAGAGATGGGGATACAGTGTTAGGGAAAATTACTAAGGAAATCAGAGCCCTCCCTAAGCAGGCTGGACAACTAAAAAAAAATTAAAAAAAAAATCTTTGTAACATCAAAAGTTACTGATAACTAGTTCACTTATTCTAACTCCCTTATAAAAAGAAAGAAACTTGATCTTGCAGATTTTCGATTTGGAGATTGCACCGAATATATGTATACGTTTTCAGGTCCCCAGAGTGTATCATAAACTTCTACCAAAACTGAAAAATGAAAAATTTTAAGATAGATCTAATGTGATATTTCGCTTAGTTATCACCATAAATGCGAAATGATGTTTCAGTTAAAAACATTTCAGTCCAAAAATGAATATACCATTTTTCTAAAAGCATGTTTCACTTTTTTGCGTGTTTTTCGAAAATAATTACAAAGATTTAAATTTATACTAGGCAAACTCATAGCAAAATGCAGGACTACAGCTATTGTATGTAACATATTACCATTAAAATTGGTTAATATGCACACTGGGCAATTTCAAAGATAGGGGTACATAGTAAAAATTCCGTATTTTCTGTTCCTAACATTCTATTTCAAAGCGAGAGGTACTTTGTACACATTAGGTCGGCTAGTTTTAATTGTAGACCTTCTCAAAAAAGGGAAAAATGAACAATCTTCATTAGTTTCACTAGAATTTACTTAATTTCCGTCTCCAACATTCTATTTCAAAGCCAGGCGTACTTTATACACTTTACGTCGGCTAATATTAATTGTAGACTTTTTTTAAAAAAAAGGAATAATCTTCAGATCCATCAGAATCACCAGTTACACTAGAAAAAGCATACAAATAGAATTTTGGGTCTAAGAACATAAAGAATTTCTCGGGTTACTAATAAAGATTTTTCAGTCTGCTCAATTTTGAGAACGCCTACAAGTAAAACTACCCGATTAAATATGTATTTAGTATACCTGGCTTTGAATAGAATATTGGAAACAAAGAACTTAGGAATATCTAGTGAAACAAAGGAAGATTTTCAATTTTTGTTCCTAGGTAAGAATGAGTACAACTAAACAGGTCAACCTAATGTTCGGCTGGCTAAGAAATAGAATATTGGGAACAGAGAATACGGAATTTCTAGTGAAACTATGGAAGAGTTTCTATTTTTCTCCTGGGTAAGAATGTCTACCACTAAAACTAGCCGACCTAATGTGTACAAAGTAGGCCTGGCATTGTAATAGAATGTTGGAGAAGGAAAATAAGGAAATTCTAGTGAAACTAATGAAGATCGTCCATATTTTCTCTTTTTGGGAAGGTCTACGATTAAAACTAGCCGACCTAATGTGTACAAGTACGCCTGGCATTGTAATAGATCGTTGGTGACGGAAAATATAGAATTTCTAGTTAAACTGAGGAAGGTTTGCAATTTTTCTCCTTCTTATGAACGACTACAATTAGAAGTAGCCGACCTAATGTATACAAATACGCCTGGCATTGTAATAGATTGTTGTTGACGAAAAATATGGAATTTCTAGTCAAACTGAGGAAGGTTTGCAACTTTTCTCCTTCTTATGAACGACTACAATTAGAAGAAGCCGTCCTAATGTGTACGAAATACGCCTGGCATTGTAATAGATTGTTGTTGACGAAAAATATGGAATTTCTAGTCAAACTGAGGAAGGTTTGCAACTTTTCTCCTTCTTATGAACGACTACAATTAGAAGAAGCCGTCCTAATGTGTACGAAATACGCCTGGCATTGTAATAGATTGTTGGTGACGGAAAATATGGAATTTCTAGTCAAACTGAGGAAGGCTGGCAATTTTTCTCCTTCTTATGAACGACTACAATTAGAAGTAGTCGTCCTAATGTGTACGAAATACCCCTGGCATTGTAATAGATTGTTATTGACGGAAAATATGGAATTTCTAGTCAAACCGAAAGAGTAGAATGAACATAGATATCTCTTTCAATTAGCCATTCTAATAATATGAATACAGTTTCGGATAAGTAAGTCTAAATGAAAACTCAGTAAATGGAATTTTTGCAATTTTTCTCCTTCTTATGAACGACTACAATTAGAAGTAGCCGTCCTAATGTGTACTAAGTACGCCTGGCATTGTAATAGATTGTTGGTGACGGAAAATATGGAATTTCTAGTCAAACTGAGGAAGATTGGCCATTTTTCTCCCTTTTATGAACGACTACAATTAAAATTAGCAGAGTTAATTTGTATAAAGTACGCTCTGCTTTGAAATAGTATGTTAGAAACAGAAAATGAGAAATCCAGTAATGTAAGTGGTCTTTCTATTTATCTTTATTTTAGAATCCTCTGCTACTCTGATGGCGAACTCGCGATGGCTCGGCGAGTAAAAATTTATAAAAACCTTAACTTAATTCTGGTGCCGTGTCACATATAGAATTATTTATATATGTATATTTTTTTTGCTATTATAACTTCATTAGTACGCCTGGTTTTTAACTAGAATGTGGCGAACTGAAAATAAAGAATTTCTAGCGATAGTAATGAAGATTTTCTATTTTCGTTCTTTTTTGGTTTCTCTACAACCAAAAACTATCCAATAAGGACAGACAATATGGAATTTCTCGAAAAACTCATGAAAATTTTTTATTTTTCTCTTTGTTGAGAGCGTCTGCAATTAAAACTGGCCTACCTAATGTGATTAATCCTGTGCTTAGCCTGTTTCCCAGCAACAGTAGTTTAAGTTCCCCAGATTTTTATTGTGTTCAGGATTGAAGTTAGAATATTTCAGTGACAGCTTCTAGACAGTTTCAAATTGAATTTAAGTCTAACATCTAAGTAATTTTAATTCAAATTATTTTAATTTTAATTTGTTTTAAATTTAGGGCGAGTCGCTTTCTATAAATCGGGATTTGAATCAATTCGTTCCACCAATAGATTCGTTCTAGACCCAGTCCATTCAAATGGCCCATGAGTGCGGGAAAGTCTTTACTGTATAACCTTGATTACCTTCTTTTAAATACATTGCATACAGAAGATTGCTAAGTATCGCATTAAAGATGAACTTAAGTGATAGCCGTGGCGAATTCAAATTAAATTATAAGACAGATGAGTGTATTTCTTCTGTCAAGTTTAGCCCTTCTAGTTCTCAATATCTGTTAATTTGTTCATGGGATGGACTTGTAACTCTACACGATATACAAAACAATCAATTTCGTAGTAAATATGAACACAAAGAACCAGTACTAGATGGATGCTTTCAGGTTTTTATGTTTAAATTCTGTAATTCGTTTATTTCTAAATTCTTTGATTACTTTGTAACTTTCCTAAATTTGTAAATTAGCCAAAGGTTGTTTACTTTTTGAACGTTGACTGTCAGTGACTGCTTAAATTTGTGTGAAATACGTTTAAAAGTATTTCTGTAAAACTGATTTTATTTTTTATATACCGATACGCCGAAGAAAGCGTGTTTGACTCATACATACACTATTGGGTACTTATACATAATTCTAAACAAAAATTTAACATTTAGAAATGTATAAATACTAGTTTCGGCGGTCGTATACTAAAATTAGAAGAAATGTATAAGAAAGAAGTTACTTGATTGTTTTTTTACGCAGAGCTTCCACGACTTTTGTTTTTTATTTAACATTGCACAGGTCCATTGCTACTATTTTGAGTTTTTAAAACTTGTATTTGTTGTTATTTAAAGATGAGAAATAAAAAATGGGGCAACATACTCTTTAGAAAGTCAGAAATGAATCAGCTGTAGAGAATTGTTTATGTTTGACTAGCCAAATCTGATTTTTTTTTTTTAACTTAATCTCTTTTTTATTGATTTCATTGGGATGTAAAATAATGTCTGTCATATTTTGCACTGTTTTCTGAAGTCTTTTATTCAGGAAACCGGCCCGCTGTAACCGGTTCTTGTAATTAGAAACTGTAATGAAGTACTCCGATTGAACATTATTAACTGAGTAATATTTGATTTTCAATAAAAATGATTTGCGGTTTAGTTAGATAGCATATGGAAAACTAAGAAAAGGCAAAGCGATCACATGCATTTTTTTAAACAATTCTCAAATTTCATATTACAAACGCAAATGTTCATCACTAGATACATTATTTAACCAATGCAGTTAGTAAATTTTGCAAGCTCGTTTTTATTTCATTGGAAAAAGTCATATTGCATTATGTTAATGTTTGATAAATTTGTTTGTTCCTCATTTTCTTCTAGTTTGTGATTCCATTTTTTTTTTTCTGGGCGACAATTAAGGCATAACAATCACAATATATTTCTTATTCGATCTGCTTCTTCGGATTATTTTTGGTAGATCGCTTCCTCGCTTTCTTGAGTTTGAATCTGTTTCACAATGAATATCAATCACTAGATGCATTTTCATCATCGGAAATAAGTATATTGTTTGGGTTCCGGTTATATTTCATTGTGAAGATGTAGTCAGTTTGTTTTGCTAGCCTGGGTACTTGTAGTAACGCCAAAATCCCTGACGAAATGGCTAGTCCTCTTCTCCCTGCTTTAGGGAGTGACAGGGATTTACAGCTGGACTGATTTAAATATGCTGCGAGAATAAAATAAATGACGAGGTTTTTTAGATCGTTCTAGACCGCATTCAAAACTGCAGTAAGATTCTTCGCGAGGTCCATGGAATTTGAGTCAACAAATAAACCTTATGAATGAAGCATGAGGCTGTGTTTTGGCTCACAGAGTCAACACGACTCTGTTTCTTATTTAGGCAGAACGATAATAGAGAAGTTTTCTTTCCCAAATGAGCCCATAACATTAGGATTTGTGAAAGAGTAGAATGTACATAGATATCTCTTTCAATTAACCATTCTAATAATATGAATACAGTTTCGGATAAGTAAGTCTAAATGAAAACTCAGTAAATGGAGTGAAAAAAGCTAGATGAACATTAGCAATTTGTAGCATGAAAGATTACTTAGAAGGAAGTGTATTCTAGGTAACAATATTTTTGTCTCTATACTGCATAAAAGTAAGCACTATTGGTACTAAGTCCTAACATTAAGACAATAATATAATCTTCAGATCAATTTGTAACAATACATCACTTTAATTCTTAACCATTTTGTAAGCAGGATGCGGTACATGTTTTCAGTGGTGAATTGAGTGGTGTGCTAAAGATGCATGACTTTAATTCTAATACAGGTGAGATTTTATATTTATCCCTTAACCTTGATGTAAAGGGAGAGATGATATTTTTGAAGAAAAATTGTCCAATTTGTTTGTAATCTTATGTTTTTGATGCTTTTGACAACTTCATGCTTCACTTCTAGGAAGAGTAGTTGGTTCACACGAAAGTGCGATTAAGTGTGTCGAGTATTCCCACGAGATGAACTGCTTGCTATCTGGAAGTTGGGATACCTCTGTCAAGATGTGGGACCCAAGAACTGGCCACTGTGTTGGCACTTTCCTTCAACCAGATAAAGTAAGTATTAAGTAAATTGTATAATTATACTAAAGTGCTACTCTAGAGGGCGTGGAAACAACAATAAATGCTACACTAAGGTAGATTGTTTGTTCAAAACCTACTCAGTTACCGAATTACTGAATAATTCAGTTTTCATATTTTTGTCAGCTGTAAGGAAATATTTAGGCGATAAGAATCGATCATAATATGGTTAATTAATAATAAAACGCCCAGCTTAGCATTAACGCACTTCGTGTTCTGTCGATTAACAAACTACATTTTGATCTCGATTCCTTTTAAAATTTTTTTTTTTTTGGCTGTGTTTTTAAGGTTCAAAGTTTGACAATAGTAGCTCAAGTTTCATGCTTTTGTCAGCAATAAGGAGATATTATTACCATAATAAGATTCTAGCAAAATATGGTTAATTTTCAATGTTAACGTCAGAAAACAGATATTAATATCGGATCAGTCAGTTTCGAAAAGCTTTAGAAATATCTTTAGAAGTAGTTGCTTTTTTCGCTGATTTCTTTCCCCATAAAAATCGCTGTTTTGCTAACTTTCAGCGGCTGATCTGTGCACTTTTTCCTCACTTTGTACTTTATTTGCTAACATCTTAACCATTTCTTTTAGTATTAATTCTTCTTATTTTTGACTTTACGTCACGAATTAATGTTTTGTTTTTTCTCCTACAGGTTTATACAATGTCTCTGTGTGGAGAAAAATTCATAGTCGGCACAGCGGAAAGGAAAGTTTATGTTTGGGACATGAGAAATTTGGCGTATGTTATTCAGAGACGAGAATCTTCGCTTAAATACCAGACACGTTGTATCCGAGCCTTTCCTAATAAGCAGGTAAGAGTGTGCCTACTAGGTGTGTCATAATTTCCAGCTACTTTGTTTATTTTCTGGTAAGATAGTGTATTGCTAGTGTATCAAACTTTCTATTATTGAGTTTACACCAGAATTTTTTGAGTTTGTAAGCGAACTGCAACCCTAAGTGCCCATATATGCATTCTAAATTAGTTAAATGTGTAAGAGGTCTTATGTACATGTAATGTAGTTGGGGTCGAAAATTCCGTTTGCCAGTTTCTCTGTGGTTAAAGTACGTAGATGTAGTATGTCAGTATGAAGATGGTCAGTTATGAGTGTAAAGTGATCGCCAAGTAATTTATTCAGTTAATAAATTAATTTATTATTAGTTATTCCATCTATGTGAAATTTTTAAGACTTGGATTATAAAGTCAGTCATATATTTTATGACTCGTATGTATGTACAAAAAAGTTTCCTTGCATCTGAATATTTCGGACCGACACAGGAAACAAATTTGTTGAAGCATAATGCAAACAGTGTGGAACAAGCACATGTAGGTTGTGATAAGCAGCAGCTTACGATGCAGGAATGAAACACGGTAGAGCGATAAAAGAAAATTGTGTGTAATAAGTAGGTTGCAGCTTATTGATAGTTTGAGAGAAATGACTGTGTCCTCATATAATAGAGAACTGGCTAACGAGTTGATGACGTTTGGTGATTCATTCAGAACAGATTTATCGACTAACCAAGTATGACGCTTACTTTGATTAGTTCCCACAGGTACATCGCACTGTGATGACATAATTCCAGAGCTTGATTACAGTGAAGATGGAAATAATTTATTCTCATTGCCCTGACATAGTGCGTTTATTCATAAACTACTCTTTGGTCGGCGATAATGGTGTCAATTTTTTTTTTAGTTCTCAGAAAAAGTTTAAAATCAGCTCGTACATTGAAAGCTACTTCGAGGACCTAAAGTCATTAAAGTTTCAATCAAGTAAACCCATATCTGCTGATATGTTTTATTAGACCCCTGGAAATCCCTGGAAGGTCAGCTGAAAGTTAGTTTCAACAACTTGTTAGAAAATTTTGCAGAATGATAAAACAAACGCAGCACAAACGATTACGCCAAAAATTTATAACAAAATTCGAAGGGGTCAGTCCAACTTGTCGGACGTGTTTAATAGGTCATTCTAAGTAAAAACATTAAAGTATGAAACTTTTAACGCAGCCTGACTATCCAACTAGATAGAAACCCTTTCCACTGGTAGTTACGAGTCCGCTCTTCCGGAATATAACAGAGAACAGCCTAACAGTGTCCATAGCCAAAGGGGCATCATCAAGGGATCTCCAGTCTCGAAGTAGACCGCCGCTCCATATTTCAGGATATTTAATTAACATCAGTGTAGCACCTAAATACTTATAGGTAACATCAGATGGGCCCATTGTTAACAAGTCTTCTCTAGAAGACAACCATACATTATAACTGTGGCCAAAAGTATAATTATAATGGATATGAAGTCTCGGCGTGAACTCCACACCACAATACGGCAAGCGATTTTAAAGTCATTTTACGAAAAAAACACTTCTGTTAGTCAAGAATATATAAATGAAAAGTTGTCGATCAATTACTGCGTAAGAGAAAGTGGTGTGAGTGTTTCAACTCCAACTACTTTTTATTTTTAATTTGAGGCGCGTCGACATCTGAGGTCATTGGCGCCCGGAGCTTTTTTCAGTGCACTGTCAGCTTCCGGAATGTGTTTTCTCGTTACAGTCAATACATACCATCACAGGAAAGTGATCTGTAAGAAGCTCCTACGATGAGAAAATCAAAGGCCAGCAGCTGGATTCGAACCCGGGGTCTCCGCGTTGGAATCCAGTACGCTAACCACTGAGCTAATTTCTTTCATTAAAGGGACTACTATTGCTGTTTGCAGGGTTATGTTTTGAGTAGTATCGAAGGCCGGGTAGCTGTTGAATACTTAGATCCTCGACCGGAAGTTCAGAAAAAAAAGTACGCCTTCAAGTGCCATCGAATCAAAGATGCTGGTACAGAAAAAATTTATCCTGTAAACGCTATCAGGTCAGTTATAATTTTTGCTTTTTTGAATTTATTTGGTTAGATGGGAAATGTTAAATCTCATCTAGCTCTTGGCAATTATGATCCCCCATCACCTGTTTGTGGTGAATACCTTTAGCATCAGCACATTGCCTATTAGTTTTTTGTTTTTTTAAACTGGGGTAAAAGAAAATAGATTTTAAAAGAAAGTGGTTTTTATACCATATTATGGTTTCTTTCACAGTTTTCATCAAGGTTATAATACGTTTGCAACTGGTGGCTCAGACGGGTACGTTAACATTTGGGACGGATTCAACAAGAAAAGGCTCTGTCAGTTTCACAAGTATCCCACCTCTGTGACTTCGCTTTCATTCAGTACTGATGGTTAGTTCATTTAATTTACCTGTACTTGCTAAATCGAAAGCTGATGGCCAGTCGAAAAATTGCATAGAAAAGGAAATCAGTATGACAGTTTTCAAAGAATCGAGATATGTACTTCAGAACATAGAGTACCAGAGTGATCTGTTGTTAGTTCCAATATATTGGTAATAGCAATTACTGTTAGGAAAGAAGCAGCAAGGTACACTTAATACTGGAAAGAAAGAACAGGCTAGAATCAAATAGAATGCAAATCTCGATACTCCAAATATATTTTATAAAAGATATTTTGGTTTGAATCGAGGGAAGAACTTATTTTATTGTATCGGATAATTGAAAAATATCCTGAAATATTTGAACAATTCTAAGAAGTGTGGCAGGGCCAACACGAAAAAGAAAATAGAGACAAATATTGCCTTAACAATCTTATATTAATCTTATATCTCCGACAATATTACTTAATATTGCTTGTTGCATCCTCTGTAAATCTCCGTATGAGATGTTGGTATGGGGTTAGTTGTTTTTTTTTTTTTTTTAGTATTTATTTTAAAGTTCAGATTATGCTACAAAACATTTTACTTGCTAAAACTAACCTCTTTTAAGGCTATTAAAAAAAATTATCTTTTTAAATATGTTAGTTGCTGTAAGTGGAAACTGTGTGATTGTTGCTCACGAAATGCTTTTGATTGCAACGGCTTCGGTTTTTTAAATATATTTTTATGTACTTGCAGGTGGAGTGTTAGCCATCAGCTGTTCTCGTCTGTACGATGAAAACCCGCCACATATTCCCGCAGATCCAGAAAGTTGTGTCTTTATCAGACACGTCACAGATCAAGAGACTAAGCCAAAATGAAGTGAACTACCACAATAATTAAAATTAATTTTATTGAATTATACATTTGTGCAAAATATTCATTTTTTACAAATCTTTTTACAGGATTTTATTTAATATATGACGAATTTGAAATGAAATTATGTTGAAGTTTTTTTTATTGGCCTTGTCCACAATAAACAGTTGCTACTTAATTCAACAAGTCGTAGCACATAGTAGTTATTTCAGATATTCGCTAGGGCACAGCATTGGCAGTGTTTTCAACTATTGTTGCTATTGCTCTTGCTGATATCTGAACTCATCCCGACACGAAACATTCTTAAATGCCTTAGAGGTAAATCTGTAAGTCATTCCTACCTTTTGTATTTTCACTTAGTTATTCATAAAATGAAGTATAGTGCAACGGTCTAAAGACACACCCAGCCCAAAAATTTTTCAGAGAATAATTGGCCAAAAGTTCTTGCAGCGTATCTTAAGGTAATATATTATATATATATATTTATATATGTATACGTAATCCCCATATTTTCAACAATTGTTATTTATCTATTAAACAGATTGAAAAGGTGAAAGTTTGTTGGGGCTGTATATGGAAAATGCGATTTGTGGTAAGAAAGCTGTCTATTCTATTAGGAATAGTGAGTTGGCTGTTTAAATTTAAGAGACTGTGTGTATATCGTATCGGTGTTACGATATCTGTAACTGAGCTATTACTTACATATCGCGTCATCTAATTTTTAAATAGAACGTTTTTTTAAAAAACGAAAGAAAATTATGATCGCTCATATTTGGAAAAAGAATTTTAAAAACTTAGGAAATATTAGGCAGTATGTCCAATAAATTAGTGTCTATTGGCTGTCATCAATGTTATTAACAGCAAATCTTGAGTATAATACATATTGGGTCTCCTTAATTTTGAAAAAGTAGGGAATAGGTTGAATGACCAACAATTTAGGGTATTTGTGCTCTCACCACTTATATTTAACAGAGCTAGAAGATATAGATTAAGACGTTCAAATTTAGTAACAATTTTAAAATCGAAGAAAAAAAAAATAGACAACATAGCTTGACCTAGCAAATCTCTTTGGTTCACATTACTGGTGTCTCTAGCATAGCTAGAATATATTTTGTCGCCCAAATTTTTACAAGGAACTTAAAATTGGCTAACGGAGAATGGTGTGATTTAATGGGAAAATTAATGGTGCATTCACAGCAAGTATGGTGTTAGCGTTCTTGAAATACTCGATGAAAGCACCAGGCTAAGTGTAACGTTAAGGAATGGCTTCATGAATGTAAGGTAGGACAAAACAGGTAATGAACTAAAATAAGGTTAAACATAAAACACAATTTATTGGACCATAATAATAAATAATTACAAACGAAAACAATTTCCTGGTTGAAATAATAAACGATAACTTCCTAGTGGTCAGTCTGTGTCGTAGAGACCTCTCTCTCAGCTAGCCACGCACTGCAACAGCTCAGCAATCACCAAAGACCTCTCCGCACGAAGTACACCTGACGAGCGCACAGGCCATACTGGATGTCCGTCTCGCTGTAGGTCACGCTCCCCACTCCACTATGCTAGGGGCCTGTGTACACCCAGCCACGGCCCCCTCCTCCTCGCGTTCACGATTCCATTTCCGTTACATAGCCCCCTCAGAAAAAAAGTGAAGTTCCTTCTTGAGGCTTCACTTTTCTTACAGCTTGCCTCTCCCTCTTGGGCTCGAGCATCGATAACGTTTCTGCTGGGTGGAAGTGGTTCTGGTTCATCCAAGTTGTCCTAGGGGGTCCTGAGATCTCCTGGTTTCTGCTGGTTTCGGTCCCCAGTACCTTCAGTCTGGATACTTCTTTCCTGTCCTCCAGGCTACTTGTTCTTCCGGACCTTTGCCTTCCGACACCAGTCGGTCTTTTAAGTGGAGCATCCATCTCAAGGCTGAATGGTCGGTGACCAGTGTAAACCGGCGGCCCAGAAGGTAGCACCGAAATTGAGCCGTTGCCCACACTACGGCCAGGAGCTCTCTCTCGGTGGTGGAGTAATTCCTCTCGGCAGCATGGAGTTGGCGACTGGCGTAAGCCACGGGTCTTTCTTGCCCCTCCCTGATTTGAGATAGGATGGCTCCTAAGGCTACCTCCGACGCATCCGTAGACAAGATAAAGGGATCGCGGAAGTCGGGGTAGACCAATACCGAAGTTGAACAAAGTGCATTCTTAAGTGCGTCAAAGGACTTCTGTGGGCGGTCGCCCCACTCAAATTTCACTTCTTTGCGCAACAGGCCAGTCAAAGGCTTGGCCAGGTCCGCAAACCCTTTCACGAAACGGCGGTAATACCCCGCCAAGCCCAAGAAAGACTTTAACTCCCGGGCGGTGCGAGGAACCGGGTATTTAGCTACTGCTTCCACCTTGCCTGGATCCGGAAAAACACCATCGGCCGACACAATATGCCCCAAGTAGCGCACCTCTTTCTGAGCAAAGGTGCATTTCTCTAGATTGGCTCGGAGATTCGCGCTTTCCAACTTCACTAACACCCGTTCCAGCCGCTGGCAGTGCTCTTCCAAGGTTGCACTAAAGATGATGATATCGTCCAAGTACACCAGACACTCATCACCCTTGACCTCCGCCAGCAGCTGGTCCATGAGCCGTTGGAAAGTCGCTGGCGCATTTACTAAGCCGAAGGGCATCTTCTTGTATTCATAATGCCCTCCCTCCGTCGTAAAGGCCGTTTTTTCCTGATCTTCCGACCAAATCGGAATCTGGTGGTACCCGCTGGTCAGATCCAGCGTGGAAAAATACTGGCACCGGCCTAACTGCTCCAGGGTTTCGACCACGAGTGGGAGAGGGTAGGCGTCAACTTTTGTAATTTTATTTAAGTCCCGAAAGTCAGTACAGAACCTGTATTTAGGAGGTGCCCCGTCCTCGCTTTTCTTTGCTACGAGGACTACTGGTGCCGCCCATGGGCTCTTCGATGGGCCGATTATGTCTTTTCCCAACATCTCTTGCAGGTGGGCGGCCACAACAGGGCGCTGGCTGAAGGGTACACGATAGGGTCTTTTCACCACAGGACCTTCTTCCGTGGTACGGATTTTGTGAAATATCCCTAATTGGCATCCCTCCCTTCCGGGGGTACCAAACACGCCGAGGTGTCGTTTAAGCACTTCCAAGACACTCTTTCTCTCGGCGCTGTTTAGATGAGCCAGTCGTTTTGCGCAGGTATCAACTAATTTTCCCCGATCACTTGTCTCCACCTCTAATACCGGTGACACCTCCTCCGCTTTTCCCACTTCAGCCCTACTTCCCTTAATGGCCTCTGGATTGACCGCCTCCGCTATCCCTAACCATTGCCCTTTTCCAACTAGTGCTTCTTCCCTGGTAAGATTTACCATTTTCACCCACAGCCTCCTGCCCTCCGGCTGATGCAGACTACAAGCTACTCGAAGACCAAGATGTGGCTGTGCGCAGGGCTCTACAACCACAACCCCCGATGGTGGCACTTTCATTCTACCTTCCACCATGGCTTCGCTGAAGGGAGGAATTTTAGTCTGGGTCACGGCCTGAACCCGATTCATACTTAATGTACTACCTTGCGTGACGTGTACTTCCGTTCGATTGACAATACGTCTTTGTACGAATTGGTTCCCCTCCGTATCAATCCCCTTAAGGACCAACTGTCCCCGAGCAGCATCGATCAAGAGTCCCACTTTGCACATCAGGTCCCATCCCATCAATCCATCAGCTTGAGAAGCCACGTCCGCGATCACAAAGTTATGTACAAAAGGAGCAGACTGGAGCCGACATTCCACTTCTTGCTCTCCGTGGATTTTTATAGAAGCTCCAGTCACCCCCGAGGCTATTATCTTAGGGGGGCGCAATGGGTGCCCGGGTATGGGCTTCTTTATTATTGAAATTTCCGAGCCGCTATCAACTAATAGCTCAAGGCGCTGTCCCCCGATCTCGATTGCTTGGATTAGCCCCTTCCGCTGGGTCGAGGTGACGCTCGGAATCATGTGTGAAGCCCCTAGACAGTCCGTGCCTACGACGGTGGGGCATCCGTCGAGGCCCCGGCTTTTGGGGCACCTCCACTCGGCTCCACTTCACTGGTGTATACGGCCCGCGTCGCTCGTCTCGGACATTCCCGCGCAAAATGGCCGGTAGATCCGCAGACGAAGCACATTCCCCTGCTCGAAGAAGACACCACTCCCCTTCCTCTCTCAGACTGGGCACCCCTTCCCTCTGGACAATCCCTGGCGAAGTGCCCACCACGACGACACCGGAAGCATTGCCGGCGTCGCAGAGCCTCTCCCCGTGACTGGCCCCTGCGTATGGCCCACACGTCTTTGCTAGTCTTGTCTTCGGCCAAGGCTTCGCTCACCCTGGTGGCTTTGTTAATAGCTTCCTGGAAGCTAGTGGGGGGGTCGAATTGAAGTTGCAAACGGATTTCCGGTTTAAGGCCCTTAATGAACGCTGCCGTCACAATTCTTTCAAAGTGTCCCCTGGCCCACGCAGCCTCTTCCTCCGACTGAGTTTTGGGCATCGCCTGCTCGCCTAGTTTGCGACATCGATCAGCAAACTCCCGTACCTCTTCCCCCGGACGCTGTCCTATAGAGGTGAGTTGGACCAACCGCTGTTCCGGCGTGGAGG
The DNA here is from genome assembly GCF_049639745.1 of Rhodnius prolixus. Lineage (NCBI taxonomy): Eukaryota > Metazoa > Arthropoda > Insecta > Hemiptera > Reduviidae > Rhodnius > Rhodnius prolixus. The sequence goes on along the minus strand of NW_027411635.1, from coordinate 6,630,010 downwards.
ACCCTTCGAAACGTCGGCGCAGTACCTGGGTATACTGTTGGTATCGGGCGGAAGGTTTTAGTAGCTCCGGATGGACAGCAATGCATGCTTTGGCGGGCCCCGTCAGTTTTGATCTGCAAATTAACATTTTTTCCTGCTCGGACCAACCTCCGGTAGCAGCTACTATTTCCACGTGTTGGAGGAAGGTATCTACGTCCTCTTCCTCCTCTCCGCCGCCCCAGGAGGGAATCAGCGTTTGTAGACCGAGTTCTTTCTTGGGCCCCGAGCTTGATTCCCCCAGGGAGCTGCTACGGGAACTCGTGGCGGCCATCTGTAATGCCTCCATTTTTCTGCGTAAGTTCTCTACTTCCGCTTTCAGCTCGGCTATTTCTTTAGCCATTTCCTTTCGGTAAAATGACAAAAGCAGATTTCAATGAGCTCCAACCCTTCTCTCTTACAGGCCGAATAACCCACCAATTTCTCTAGCTAGTATTCACGACAAACAACAAACCTAACAGATGAAGGTAAACTCTGTACCTCCCCAATACTTACTGTGCGATTGCCCCACGCTGTATAAACCCCACAGTAGAGGGAGTCTTCGTTACCAAGTGTTCAATCGAGCTCTTTTCCAGGTTGTTCAATGGACAATGCTCTGCTATATTATACCTGAACAATGCCCACTGTACGATTACCTCTACCTTCGATGAGGGTAAATGCTGTATCCTGTTTTACCAACCTTAATGATTATTATTGGTCAATTTACCTTATCCTCGCAATTGATAATATTTCACTTAAATAAACAAATCCCTTCACACCAACTAACAACTATTGTTACCAACTAACACAAAATAAATTGCCTATAGCTGTACAGTCTGTTATGTTGACCTTAACACTACCTAATTTTTTTTTTTTTTATTTTATTTTTTTTTTTTTTTTATTATTTTTATTTACAGACAAACAACCAACCAACCCACGCCAATTAAACTTAAAACAAAACTTTAATTAAACACACAAATGAAACGTAAAACAGAACTGTAATTAAACAAACAAAATATTATTTACACACTAAATATTGTTTACCACACTAACACACAATGTAATTTTATTCTACTTTATTACGCTACAAACCCAAAAATTACGCTGATTAAATGAATGAACAACAACAAAAAAAAAATGCTTCTATTATATCTCGTACAGTAATTAACGTGAATATTTCCCTCAAACAACCCCAATCACCTGACACCACTGTAAGGTAGGACAAAACAGGTAATGAACTAAAATAAGGTTAAACATAAAACACAATTTATTGGACCATAATAATAAATAATTACAAACGAAAACAATTTCCTGGTTGAAATAATAAACGATAACTTCCTAGTGGTCAGTCTGTGTCGTAGAGACCTCTCTCTCAGCTAGCCACGCACTGCAACAGCTCAGCAATCACCAAAGACCTCTCCGCACGAAGTACACCTGACGAGCGCACAGGCCATACTGGATGTCCGTCTCGCTGTAGGTCACGCTCCCCACTCCACTATGCTAGGGGCCTGTGTACACCCAGCCACGGCCCCCTCCTCCTCGCGTTCACGATTCCATTTCCGTTACATAGCCCCCTCAGAAAAAAAGTGAAGTTCCTTCTTGAGGCTTCACTTTTCTTACAGCTTGCCTCTCCCTCTTGGGCTCGAGCATCGATAACGTTTCTGCTGGGTGGAAGTGGTTCTGGTTCATCCAAGTTGTCCTAGGGGGTCCTGAGATCTCCTGGTTTCTGCTGGTTTCGGTCCCCAGTACCTTCAGTCTGGATACTTCTTTCCTGTCCTCCAGGCTACTTGTTCTTCCGGACCTTTGCCTTCCGACACCAGTCGGTCTTTTAAGTGGAGCATCCATCTCAAGGCTGAATGGTCGGTGACCAGTGTAAACCGGCGGCCCAGAAGGTAGCACCGAAATTGAGCCGTTGCCCACACTACGGCCAGGAGCTCTCTCTCGGTGGTGGAGTAATTCCTCTCGGCAGCATGGAGTTGGCGACTGGCGTAAGCCACGGGTCTTTCTTGCCCCTCCCTGATTTGAGATAGGATGGCTCCTAAGGCTACCTCCGACGCATCCGTAGACAAGATAAAGGGATCGCGGAAGTCGGGGTAGACCAATACCGAAGTTGAACAAAGTGCATTCTTAAGTGCGTCAAAGGACTTCTGTGGGCGGTCGCCCCACTCAAATTTCACTTCTTTGCGCAACAGGCCAGTCAAAGGCTTGGCCAGGTCCGCAAACCCTTTCACGAAACGGCGGTAATACCCATACTCCACTATGCTAGGGGCCTGTGTACACCCAGCCACGGCCCCCTCCTCCTCGCGTTCACGATTCCATTTCCGTTACATGAACAAAAAACGAGGACTCAAAGGCAGCGAATAAGAGCATTTTCTTGCTGATATTTTTCTTAAATTAAAATTCTTAAATTTTTCAAAAAAAAAAAAGGCTTAGGACTAGTAAACTTTAAGCAGTTGAGATGGTGTACTATGATACGATAGGGGAAAAAACCAAACCATCTGGGGAGGAATACTACAATTAGGGTTACCCTGAAATTAGAAATTACAGAAAGTATTACACAAATGAACTTGCTGAGGTAGTTCGGTCATGTTATCAGATTAGCATAAAATAGATTAGCCAAACGGCTTACAAAGGGTGAGATAGTGGGCCTGTGACCCGAGAGGATGGCCAAGGAGAACTTGGGAGTTGAGGACCTGCGCGAAGCGTTCACCAGCTGAGGGCTGGATGGGAACAGACGTAAGCAACTGGCTTCGAATCTTTGGGAGCAGCTTTAAGCGCAGTTCACTGTTAGTGGCGGCTGAAGAGTACAAGTTTAATTTTTTTTAAAAAGATCTTAAACTAACTTTTCTACGATTCAAAGCCTTTTAAAATTCCTTTATAAATTAGAATAAAGAAGAATTAGGAAAAATAGTCTAAGAAAAAAATGAATTATTAATTGGTAGTTTTTAATTTCTTAAACTTTCTCAATATTAGTGGGGCATAATTACAAATTCTCTACAGAGACTAATGATTAGAATAATATAATATTTGTAACCATCAGGCAAATAGATTGGTATGAAAAACAGTCCATCGAGCTTCTGTAGTTAGCTAGAAAGTACAGTAATACAAAAAAAGTGTTGAGTGTTGCTACAAAACGTTTTCTTTACTTTAAAGAAATATTAGGATATCATATATCGCAAGAATATTATGTTAAGTTGTGGAAGTGAGATAGTAGAGGTACGCAAGTCTAAGATAAAGGTCCAGTTGCAGAATAAAGCTGCGCATGTCATCCATTACCCAGCCAAAACAAACAGACAATCGATGAACTCATTTTGCAGGGTGCACGACTCGCAGCTACCGTCTTTGCAGCTAAGTAAGTAAATATTGCAATATTTTGCTGCTTTTTAAAATTATTGTAGCCAAAATTTTAATAACATCTATACAGTACATTTATTCTACACTCTACTAGGTCAGGAAAAAGTTATTACTTTCTTTTGTGACTCTAAGGAGAGCAGATTTCCGATTTTTTTAAATTATTTTTACTGGCTATACAGGTATTTTGAGACCCAACTATGAAAAAATGGTTTCTTCAAACTGGACTGCATGTGTGTACGACCCAGTGTTTGTTATGTCAGAATAACTCAAAAACTAAAAATCTAAGAGTTTTCTAATTTGATATTTGGTTTAGGTGCTAACATAGTACTTACAGTATGCTTTTCTGCAATGTGAGAATAACGGAAGTGCCCATTCACTAAATAAATTTATGTTTTTTAATTATTTGTCTCACAAACGCTTTAACAATTTTCATTGATTATGGTATACTAATTATATACTACTTATAGCTCCCCAAATAAGAAAAGCTACAGAATTTACCTATTTTTTACATTTAAGATATAAATTGTCACGAAAAACGTGCAAGGAATGCAAACTACGTGCCAACCCCCAGAAAAAGTTACGATGCATGATTTCTCTTAAGGGGCTGGCACGCAAAACGACTTTCTCTTTTTATGAAGCAGTTGTTTATCAAGGAAAAACTGAAGTAGAGAATTTTGTAATCGTGTATATTAAAGCCAGAATTGTTGTCGAAGCCAAATAATGTATTGGTTTGGTAAGCTATTTAATCGCACTTCATTACATACTTCGCCTGGTCCTGATAAGGTTTTTTTACCCATATTTCAGTGAACTTTAGATAGATAAAATTGCTCCTTTATCTAGGAATAATATTATGAAAAGTTTAGGAATCATTTATGACCAATTATTAAATTTAAATTTTCAAATCAGGACTATCCAAATTATTGTACTTTATTCTTAGGTCGTGCACCAACTTTAAAAACCCTCTCACTTTCTATATATCTTTTTTGTTCTTAGTTCGTCCAATACTTGAGCATTGCTATGTAATTTGGATTCCTTATTACGTGATATACAGGGTGTCCCAAGCTATATGGATAACGACTTTTTCTCGGAAACTAAGATAGCTAGAAAAAAACTAAAAAATACGTGTTCCCTTAGTTTTTTGTTAGGAATCCAAATTTACTTCGTAAATTTTTTTCGGTGCTTCCAGAAGCGAGGTACAGGCACCAACTTCATTTTTTCAAATAGGAAGGTGCGGTTTTTATTTCAGAAATAGATTCCTCTATTTTTTTAAAGAAAAATTTACTGGAACGGTTTTTTTCTGTGAGCGATATTTTAGAAGTTATGAATGAAAACATGATTCTTATAAGAAATTTCAAAATGATAATATTATAACGGTTTTTTGATTGAATAAGAAGAAAAGTACTATTTTATCATAAATTTTACTCCTCATTAATATTGCAGATCATGCTCGAAATGGCCTCCACAATTAGAGATGCATAGACATGCACTTTCCTGCCAATTGCCCCTTACTGCCAAAGAAGTACATTCGGCTTTAACCGAGTTACAGGCATCTATTATTCTCTGCTTTAGTTCATCTACAGATGCAATCCCTGCTTGATTCTGATACCTAGATTTAGAAATGCTTTTAGATAAGCAGAAATAAGGAAAGAAAGAAAAAAGTTATGAATAATCACCTTGTTTTTCAGGTATCCCCAAAGGAAATAGTCCGTAGGTGTCAAATCCGGTGAACGAGATGGCCACTGAATCGTCCCCCATGTCGATATAATACCATGAGGCATGTAAAGAGATATCTCGATAGGCAATTTGATGGGCATGTTATATCGACACGGGGGCTATTCAGTAGCCACCTCTCTCACAGGACTTGACACCTATGGACTATTTCCTTTGGGGATACCTGAAAAACAAGGTGATTATTCGTAACTTTTTTCTTTCTTTTCTTATTTCTGCTTACCTAAAAGCATTTCTAAATCTAGGTATCAGAATCAAGCCGGAATTGCATCTGTAGATGAACTAAAGCAGAGAATAATAGATGCCTGTAAGTCGGTTAAAGCTGAATCTATTTCTTTGGCAGTAAGGGGCAGGAAAGTGCATGTCTATGCATCTCTAATGGTGGAGGCCATTTCGAGCATGATCTGTAATATTAATGAGGAGTAAAATTTATGATAAAATAGTACTTTTCTTCTTATTCAATCAAAAAACCGTTATAATATTATCATTTTGACATTTCTTATAAGAATCATGTTTTCATTCATAACTTCTAAAATATCGCTCACAGAAAAAAACCTTTCGAGTAAAAGTTTCTTTAAAAAAATAGAGGAATCAATTTCTGAAATAAAAACCCCACCTCCCCATTTGAAAAAATGAAGTTGGTGCCTGTATCTCGCTTCTGGAAGCACCGAAAAAAATTTACAAATTAAATTTGGATTCCTAACAAAAAACTAAGGGAACACGTATTTTTTAGTTTTTTTCTAGCTATCTTAGTTTCCGAGAAAAAGTCGTTATCCATATAGCTTGGGACACCCTGTCTACAGGATGACCAGAGTTATAATGCTCCACCCACTTTTTTTTTAACGGCGGGAAATTCCGAAAAAATAAAAAACACGTATTTAATCATTTAGTCTAGTTTATTTTTAGTGATTGACCCATTTTTTTAAACCCCAATATCCCGAGATACAGCAGCCAACTTTTTTTCTTCAAATGGAACGTTATATTTTTCTGCATATTTTTATGGTACTTAAGCTCCTAAAAAAAAACAAAAAAATTTTTTTTTTAATCGATTAGGTTTTTCAAAAGTTATGGTAATTTAAAAGATGAAAACAAATTTTAGTTTGTCAAAATTACCTTATTTTTTTAAAAAAAAGATGTTCAAACTGGGCACCATCAACGGATAGGCAAGCCAAAGCTCTGGACTCCTACGCTATGTTTGTAGCAGCACTTATGGTGGCAAAGTCAAGATCTAGGCAGGCTAAAGTTATTCCACGTTCATCTTGTTTTTTCTACAAACGTTTGGTGTGGAGTTTTAGGAAATTAACTAATTGGCCCATACTTCTACAGAGAGAACTTAACTGGTGCAAGGTATCTAACTTTTTTTAAGAGACATTTTGCCAGTTCTGCTTGAAGATGTTCCTTTAAAACGTCGGCTAGATATGTATTTTCAACAAGATGGTTGCCCGGCACATAATGCGAGAGTTGTTCGACGTTACCTGGATAGAAATTTCCATGAAAAGTGCTTAGGAACTCATTGTCCGATCCAATGGCCACCTCGATCTCCGGACTTAACCCCAATGAGCTATTTTTTTGTGGGGATATCTAAAAAATAAGGTGTACAGTAACATTAATCCCGTGGCTTCAGTCGAAGATCTGGAACGTTGAATAACTCTAGCCAGCCTAGATCTCGCCACCACAAGTGCTACTACAAACAGAGCGAGGGAATCCAGAGCTTTGGCTTGCCTATTCCTTGATGGTGCTCAGTATGAACAGCTTTTTTTAAAAATATAAGGTAATTTTGACATTAAACTGAAATTTGTTTTTCATGTTTTAAATTACCATAACTTTTGAAAAACCTAACAGATTAAAAAAAAATTAAAGGATCTCAAGTACTATAAAAATATGGAAAATATAACGTTCCGTTAAAAAAAAAAAAAATCTCGAGATACAGGGGTTTTAAAAAATGGCTCAATCACTGAAAATAAACTAGACTAAAAATGATTAAATACGTGTTTTTTATTTTTTCGAAATTTCCCGCCGTTTAAAAAAAAGTGGGTGGAGCATATAACTCTGGTCACCCTGTATATGTACTGATTCATTGGACAGGTAGACTGTAGAACTGGATTTTTTATTTGATTGTCCAGTTAGTAAGAATCATACCTTAGTTGGGCATAACTCCTATTGAGTCAACGTGAATTGACTTTGACAAAATTTTATTGTTAAGGTAATAAATTCAATCATCAATTTGTCCTGACCTTCTAACCAATCAACTTCCGTTTCCCAAATCGTAGTATCTGTTAAATGTTAAAAAATTAAATGAGAATTTGAACAAGCTGACAATCTCTAATTTGACGAAGTTGGACCAAAAGGTTGATATCCTCGACCATTCAATTTTTCCTACCATCACCTATCATTTACTAAAGGCTTTAGTAATAAAATTTATTCATAAGCAGTTGGATGGGATCGACACTATCATTCACAGAAGAGCAAAAGCAATCTTAGGTTGACCAGCGAGTACCCCAATGGTGATGTTTAACGCTCCCCGGCGGTATGGAGGTCTGAGATTACTTTTGCTGCGACACTTCAGCTTTGGACTATTGTCCAAAACTTGTTGATATACCTGAAGCTTAATTTCAAATAAGTTTTGATCCTGAAAGAAAAAAATCTCCGAATGTGCTCAGTGTCTTGAATAGCAAGACCAAGGAATTCAGGACTGATGTAAGGAAGATACGCTAATCATTGCGCGATAAGGCCAACAGCTGCAATCGGGATTTGAGCAGATAAATGCTCTCAAATTACTTATTAAATATAATCGGCTGCTTGGCGTTACGATTTGCTGCTAGATAGTTTGATAGATTGGGCCTCTCTACCACAGGTACGGAAGAGAGAAACTAGCATATGTGCTTGACACAAACATTGTAAATATGCTTCTCATTACTCGAAGACATAGCAATGTGAACCCCAGTTAAAAGCCCTGATGGAAGAGATGAGTTTGTCTTGATTCGAAGAGGTCTATGTGATTGAAATTTTTGGCTCCGCAAAGTTTACGGACAACCTTTAAAGAAACCAGCAAAGCTACTTGGATAATCAACCTTACTGTGAGTTCGAAATCAATGATTTAGAGAATGTCATCAAGGAGAAGCTAGTAATTTTTTTTGAAAAAATGCATCGTTTCATGCAACAGAAGTATTTCCAGACATTTGACTGTAGGGAATTCTAGGTACAGTCTGAATTTTGATGTAAGGAATGCTTTGCTTGAAATCACAGGTTTTTTAACAGTAGTTCAGTTAGCTAGTTAGATGGTGCCAATCTGGTTAGAATATTTCTCACCTGTACTAATAACCTACCTGCAGACGAAAACAAATAAAATAGAAAACGAAACAATCATTAATAGAGTGGAAATATCTGAAAAATTCGTTAAAGAAACTCTTAAATGAATTACAATCTTTCTATTGGCAGAAAATTATACTTATCTATTAGCATAATGTTTCTCTTGTTTACTTTTGTTCTTACTGGCTAAGTTTTCTTAAAACTTAAAACTTTTAGTTTACTCCAGAAGTCCACATTTTGGGGTGTCCTGAGGCAGACAAAATGTTATTGTCAAGCTTAAAATATTTAATTAGTTCGAAAAACTACCCTTCAGCAGGACCGATATTTTAAAATACAGACTTAAATGAAGCCATCGAGGTGCAACAACTGTAAAGCTCTTTTGAGGACGCAACAGGAGTCTGTATTTCAAAGCAGACAGTTAGAAACCGTCTCCAGTTTAAGGGCAAGAAGAACTGGAAGTTGTTTTTTTCTTAGCGAGACAAGGCAAAGCAGCGCGTCTCATGTGAGTACATGAACATGTCGATTGGAATGTGACAACGAGGATTGGGACCGTTGTTTATTTACTGACGAATCGAAATTTGTTTTCAATCATTGTGTTCAATGTTTTAGACAGTAGAGAGAACAAACCAATAATAATATTCTTATCAAACACAGGTTCAATTTTGCTTTTGATATCATAAATGACTTTCTATTAAAAGTATCATAATATTTATGCCTTTTTGTTAATGATATAATCCAATCTGACCTCGAACCATTTTCCCCTCTGTCGACACTTCTTGCTTTGTTATTTCTATTACAATTAATCTTAAAATTTTTCTTATAAATATCCTTTGCTTTTTGTAGCAGACTAGATTCCTTTCACTGAGTATATTTTGAACTTTGTCCTTAAGAAAAACCTACGAAGTAGTCTTAAAAGTGATGAAAGAAAATTTTACTATTTTGTTTCTCATGAAGTGCTTTGTTTAATTTGTTTCATTTTTAATTTATACAACAAATCTTGTTTGTTTAGAGAAAATGGAAGTTTTTTCACTTGTTTTGAAGGTTGTGTTTTTTATTTTTGTAAATAAATAAATTTTAAATCTTTATATCAAATGGTCAACGATTCAACTGACTACCAGTCATCAACATAACATGATTTACAAAAAAAAAATTAAATAATTTTCTAAGTAAAGTTACAAATGTTTGTAAGGAAATAATATTTTAGGAGATGGTCGAAACGACCATTTTATATAACAAAAAACAAAAATCATAAAATAATGATGGTATTTTGAACCTATTTCTTATGTTTTTCTTTTGGATAAAGTTGGAAAAATACCCAGCCAAAGGAGTCTTCGAATTTTTGAAAATGAAATGTTTACTGATTCCGCAGCTCTCAAGAATGTCTTATTTCCTGGTTGTACTGGAGAAGAAAGAAATAGAAGAGCCTGTGGATCTACAAAAAATAAATAAAAATTGGAAAAGATAGGGAGTGGTTTAAGTCCCTCAATATATTGACAGTTACAGGTATTAGAAGCCAACAGTAGTTAGGAATGTCGATATGTTCTTTTTTTTTCAGCCCTCAGAAAAGAGTAGTTAATAAACTAAAACAACAACAACAAATAATTTAATAAAATGTTAATTGGTTGCTAGTGAGTCTTTATAAAATAAAAATTATATTTGCTTTTTTATTATTTAACTATATAAACAGCTTTTCTGTGGACTGTGGGTTGTTCGCTCCCGCTCTAAAGTACAAAGGAATGTGACAACGAGGATTGGTAAGAAGTATAAAAGTAATGTTAGAATTTAAAGTTTAAAAAAAAAATAATCAGAAGTGCGATTTTACGAAATAAAGACCTGGATTTTTTTTTAAACCTGGAATGATAGTTTTATTTTCACAATTGTTACTTCTAAATATTTTTCCAGAAAAAGTGATTTTTAAATGGGTACTGTATTCTGGAGTATCTATGGACGTGGATATCAATAGTATATGGGGGCACGGCTGACTACATGAGAACAGTGCAATCAAAAAGTAAATCCACCTCTGTTGGTAGAGGTAAAATCCTGGCAGTGAAAGCCTGTTATAAAATTAAGCAAGCAAGCTCTTGGAAAGGTAAGCGATATAATATGGTCACTCTACTGTTTATCGCGAGATGATTTATATTGGTCGTTATTTCAGGTTTACCGTCTCACAGACTGTCGGTCTTTTATTTCTTATCATACTTTCAATGTTCAGTTATCTTGCTCGGGAGATTATTGCCTTCCAGATTGATCTTCTAGTGTGCTCATGATAATTACCTCAGATGTAAACACGAATTGATGGAAGAGCTGGATGATTTTGTTACAAGAGATAACTTTGGTAGTGTCTCTGGGGGGAACTCCTCCAGGATTAGGACTGTGTCATTATTTCGGATAAGCGGCTATGGAACTCAGCTTGAAAAAAGGATATGCATCTTCTTGGTTATCCTCCACCTTAAAATGGTTTCTTGTGAAAGGAGGAAATATTCCCTATCAAGGGTGTTCTTTATGGGGTGTGTCAGGCCATACATGTGGAGGTAGCCTCTCTTATATTGGTGCCGAACCTGCTGTTAGCGTATCTTTAGGAACTGTTAGCTTCCAAGAATGTGCAGTTAGTATTCATCCTTATGGATGAGCTCGTAAGGTTGTTTCAGCAATCTGAAATGGTGATTAGGATCTCGAACAGAGCTGACAGTAAGATAATTCTCTGTCTTTCACATACATCTATTAGACTATTTATTGAATCATTTTCTGAACTTTGTAGTTAAAAAGGAGACATCTCTACATAATATGGGTTCGTACCAAACTTCTGTTTTTAATAGTCGTGAGATAGAGAATGAAACACTTTTTCATCTCACGACGGATTGTTTGGGATTTGAGGAGATCAGGTTCTTTGTTCGGATCAGTATAATGGTGGAACAGCTTAGGCTGTTACTCCTTTAAGTTTATAGTCAGATTTGTTCGGAAAGCTGTAAATCTTAGATGGCTTAAGTTCGGTTCCTTGATCTTTGTCCTGTGGTGCCTTTGTTACTTTTGTTTGGGGTAGCTGTAGGCTGCTTTGGTATCATAAGACTTGTTTCCTGACCGCAGTAGAAAAACTGCAGACTTAAAAAAACTTTCTGAACTTTTCTTTTGCAGGAGTTGCAAATAATAAACACATTTTAGTGGGATGAAATGTAAAAAAGATTAGAAAAACTGTCCGCATTTTTATATTTAATGAAAACTAAAATTTTTTATGACATTCATAATTGTTATGATTAGAGTAAGGAGTCTTGTGTGATTTCACAACAGTAAACTTTTTCAAATTTACAAAATTTTTATATGAAACTTCTAGGAAGGTGTCAAAAGAAGTTTGAGTAAACAGGAAAATATATTGTTGAAATATTGTTAGTACAATGCATAAATAATCATAGTTTTTATTTCTTAGTAAAAAATAATAATAATGGAAATAGTTTGCGGACAATCTCCGAGCTCATCCATAGGTATGACTGGCGTGAAGATGTCCACATCTGGAACTATTAAGCAGTAAGCGTAATTCTAGGAAATTTCTGATACACTTTAATCCTTTAAGCAAACTATACCATAATATATATCTATCTGTTGCTGACCAATGAACTCTTTTAAAACAGTCACTTATAGTCTGATATTAATTCGTATTTGCTTTCTTTTTCAGGCACCACTTAGTTGAATTAGGAGTTATCTATTGTATTAAATTCAATTATGTCTTTTTTCAATTAAGTTTTTATTCATGAGATTTTGATATGGAATAGACAAAACCAAGTATATTCTAGTACTGCGTTTCAAGTAGTTCGCGTTAAAAAAAAAATGTAGCTAATAGCGTGACACTGCTTGTCAAACAGCTCTAGATTTCTAACTTTATATCTAATTACTAAAAACTACTCAAAGGAACAAAATACTATAATGTTATCAATTTTTAATGACTAGAAACATCTTTGTAGAAATCCGAAAAACTGGAGGTAATCTACAAGAAAGAAGTAGAACGCACAATGCAGCAATTGCAAGACAAACTGCAACTGAATGTAGTACAACAAGCGCAAATAGTTACCACGCATGAGAAATCAAACAATGTTGAAACATTACAACAGATGGTAGTCAAACAACAACACATAGTGCAACAAATGCAATTACCTCAAAAAAGTTTTCAACAAAAACAGTCCAATTCTCAGGATCAAGATGGAGTTCAAGAGAATGCTACACAACAGGCTCAAGGTAAACATTTGGGCAGTAAAAATTGTTTAAATTCACTTGCAGCGCTTCCATCTAGATAAAACACTACAACTTGTCCAGAATTTTTTTTTTTTTGCTAATAATTGTTGTTAAAGAAGTCTTTTGAATTGAACAATCACAGTAATAGTCTTCTCCTCGCCAGCGTGCAGTGGAGAAGGAAGGAGACAAAATCTACCAAAAAAAAGTTGAGCGCCACGTCGTTTTCCCTCTAAGTGAGGTATACGACGAAACCCAAAATTTACCGGAAGGAACGGAAAATAAAGATTGAAAGACAATAAAAATTGAAAAACCAAATTAACAAAAATAAATTAAATAGAACATTTAATCAACGACTTTGGTACCCCTTAGCAACCGCTTATTTTTGTTTTCATGATTATGAGACCATTTATAATGTTGGCTCCTTTACAATTTAAACTCTTAAATGAAAATAACCAAAAAGCGAACAAATACCAACTATAATTTATATAATTCAGCTAGCCTAGGCTTCACAAGATATGGCCATAGTATGAACATACACACACAAAATAGAGAAATTTGTTGAATAGATAATTTCCCAAAAGTCCAATCAAAATTAAATAAAATTAACGTTTAAGTTTTAATTACTTTCTGGAAAAAAAAAAGAATTAAATAAATAAACGGTACACCAACTAGGGGAAATTTATCGTTCAAAATAATTGTTATCATATAACACCAGTAGTCTGGTCCAAGTCATATCCTTGGCAGAGCTTCGAGCTGATGACCAGCTTCTCCTCAAGATTCCCTCATCTGTTCCTTGATGGAATTGAGGAGTAAAGCAATCATTAAAACTCCACCAATACTTTCATCTCGCTTTCTCAGACTCGACTCTCCTCTACTCTAGCCAACATTTGACTGTCCTTTTTTTTCTATATTTCCTCACTATTATCTCAGCTGATTATTTCATCAAAAAGTAATTTCATATTCCGTTAAATTTAAATAAAACACTAATTTAAAACTCTTTCAAAATAAATCAAAAGAATTACATAAAACAATTTTTTTTAAATTTCTAATCTTTTCCAAAATAAAATTAAAATTTCCTGTACCTCAGGAGGCCTTTAATGAAACAGTCTCAAAATTATGGATAAACTCTATTCGCCATTTTTTTGATTCAATATTAAATTAGTAACTACACGTATGACAAAAGAATAATTAGATTTGTATAGTGTGATGTAGTGAGGTAATATGGTGGTTATAGATAAGAATAATAATTTGAGGATGATAAATGATGCTGAATTCTGGAGAATCAAGTTGTAGTCGATTCTCTAAGATGAATATTCTAGGCCTCTAGCTTTTTTGAATGTGTGTAACGAGCATTACTAATGAGAAAGATTTTTAATGAGAAGAGACGGTAAACGCTTCTATTGGCAAGAAGGTATTAAATGGGCGTCTTAAATCTTTTCTTACTTCCTCTTTCATTTCTTCTATGAACAGCTCTTCTCTTTTGTAGTGAGATGAGTTGCTAAGAGAGAGTTGTTGTCTTCCACTGCAACTTACGTCAAGAAATATTTTTCTCTGCAATTTCCTAAAAAAAACTAGAGAGAGAAATTCTTAATTAAGTGATTCCAATTTAATTTTGCATTTACATTCTTAGGAAATATTGGTGAAAACGACGAATTCTTGAAGCAGTGTTGTGACGAAGAAGGAAGCAGTGCCAGCGAGAAGTGCGTCGTATTAGTGCGTAAGTTCGACTTAAAAATTATATATTGTATAATAATAAAATAATAAAAAATACCTCATTTTATTACAGTTCACTTGGGCTGATAAGACATGTAAATTTCTCATCAAGATTCGTTAAAGAATGATTAGTTGCTGAATTTATTTGGTTTTGATTAATTTTCTCTTAAATTAAAGAAAGGCGGAGGTTCTATGAAAAATATCTATTATATTTTCTCTCCATCATTCAAAATATCTTGTATAATATTATAATTTAAATTTTCCATTTAAGTCTAAACCTTGCAGTAAACAACGACTCCAATAAATTGCCATACGAACTTTCAGACTAGATAAATAGCAATTGGTTAGTTTTTCAATTTTGATGTGCGGCGATACTTCTGGGACAAACCTTGGTAGCCTCATACTCCCAAGCAATATCAGTAGAGTACCCACACTGTGCAAGTAATTGAATAAAGACTTCGGTGTAGTTTGGACTTATTTTATTTTCTTGTAACTATTTTATAAGATTTATTTATTTTCGTTTTTCTAGTAATTTTTATTTTTCATCCTTGGAGGCTAACAAGAAAGTACGTTTCTAGTCATATCCAGAATAACTCATAAGAGGATTTATGGCATCTCTAGGTGTACAATTCAATATAATACTTTTATTTTACTAGATGGAGCATCGTCTACAGAGTTGAACAGAAGAGAATCTTTAAACGGCACGCCACAAGAAAAGGAAGAATTCGCCCTGGACGCAAAGGCGGACAAAGTACAACTACTGTTTGGACATGGAGTATGTAAATGGCCCGGTTGTGACACTGTCTGCGAAGACCTTAAATCTTTCATGAAGTAAGTGGAATTATTTTATGGTTTTTGGGTATGTAATGCTAAGATTTTCTGAAGACAATTTTAACCGTTGATAGGCAAGCTATATTTTGGCGTGTTTAAACTATTATTATCTATCTTCTGAACGTCTTAGACTGTATTCAAATGAACCATATGTTTACTGATCTTATTCTTAGTGCACTTAGTAGAAACAAACTGTATAATCCATTATATAATTAAATTAAACTTACAGATATTACTTAAAAATAATTTTATTACTCAGAGTTCAAATCAGATTTCATTACTAAACGGTCAAATTAACATAATTAGCGATTCTGACTCTAGTTGCTTTTCAATAAGCTTCGATTACTACCTGTCGGCAAGGTAGGAAATGTGAAGGCTAAACCTGGTAGGTAGGGAGCTAAGCCCTATTGTACAGCTCGAACACTTCGGTAGGAAAGCAATAGGCACCTGGAAGTCCTCAAGAAGGAGAAGAAAGCCAGCAAAGCTAAGCTCTGGAGCGACCTTTCAGAACTGAGATAGACAAAGATTTATCCTGGCATTTACTATCGGAAGAGATATAAAGCATGAGCAAAAATTGGCTCGTAAGATGAAGGTTTCTTCACAGGGCATTTCCGATTTGGTGGAACCTAAAGAAGCTGGGCTTAGGATGTGATAGCATCTGTAGATTTTGCGGGAAGATGTATCCAATTCACTTTCTGACGAGCTGTAATGCTTTTTATCTGGGAAGATTTGAAAATCTTGGAAGTACTATCCCAAGAACCCTTCCGGATTCTAAGTTTTCTCACTCCGGTTAATCAACTTTAAGTAAAGGATCATATTCATGTAAGCCTAATAAGCAGGCTTTTAAAACTACCTGAAAGGCGTGCCCTTATAGCTCAGCACGGTTTTGAGGTACCTTGCACTTGCTACGCTTTCATAATGGCAGAGAATGTGAAGCTGTGTCTCTTGCTCAGTCAATCTAAACCTTGTCTACAAGACATTTACTACATCGACCAAATATAACGTCTTCTGAGCTTGTAGTCACGGTCAACGGACCATAACTCTTAAACTGCTCTGCCAACAGGAGGACCGCCATTATTTTTAGCGAGGGATGCCGAATGTACTGAAATCACCAGCTGTAGATTTGTTACAAACTCAAGACCTAAAGAGTGCATGAAAATGAGTTTTGGAACGTTATTAGTAATACTGAAACCATTATTTGAGAAGTTTCTTTTCAAAATAATCTGCTATTTCCAGAATTTAGCCACAATTCATAAATACTCATGCCACAATTCATAAAAACACATGCCCATTATATATCTCGTATACAAGACGTGATTTATGGAAGGTAAAACATATTTGAACATAGAACAAGTAAAATTGTCGCTTAGGATTGTTATGAATGCAATAGGAAAAATTGTCTATGTGCTATAATGGAAGAATAACTTATGATAGTTTGGTTTGATATTTTTTTTTGCAGGCACCTTAACTGTGAGCACACTTTAGATGATAGAACTACCGCACAAGCACGTGTCCAGATGCAAGTCGTATCCCAGCTGGAACTGCAACTGCAAAAAGAGAGAGACCGGCTGCAAGCTATGATGGTGCATCTGCATATGTCCAAGCAACCACCTGCACAAGCCGAGCAAGAAATGAATAACTCAGACTCTACTAATGTAATAATTATATTAAATAATTATTCAATATAATTATTTGTATAATATGTAGGGAAAAAAATAATTGGCATAAGTATGCTGGTAATGTAACCTGTAAAAGGAAGGAGGGTTTTATGGTTGTTCGTCCCCGGGCTACGCTAGCTTATAGATGTGCATATTTCATCTTTGTTTTTACACGTATATATTATTGTGATTTCGCTAAAAGGCTATTATTTTCCCTACAAATTAAAACTGTCTTGCAGGGTTGATTAAAATTTTCCGGTAGGACACTTGTATAAGGGTTGATCGTCAAAAACTGAACGAAAAAGCATATTGTTAAAAACACCCATCTTTGACAATTTTTTTCTCTTTTTCTATAAAAAATAAAATTCTCAAATTTTCTTTAAGATATAAGGCAAATCCTCCTTTATGACTAATTTTTTTGCAACAACCCAGATCTAATGATTTCGAGAAATGCGTGTCTGAAAATGGGCAAAAACGGCATTTTCAGAAAATATTCTAGTTCTAGTTGTTCTTCTTCTTGTTACTTTTTTTGTAAACAACGAAGCGCCTAAACGCACGAACCGATTTTCATGAATGAGGTGTCATTCGATTCGGAATTTCATGTAGATGTGCCTTTTGGGGGTCTCGACTCTGTATTTCAAATGGGAGAGGAGTTAGCCCCGTGTATGTGAGGCCCCCTCATAACTCAGTAAAACTTAACCCGTTTGCGATGAAATTTGGTGGGATGAAAGGGTTAGGGCTACGTGATCTTAAAGCGACGTTCTGCTCTTACTAAGAGGAAGTTTTGCAATTATTTAAAATTATCGTCTCGTGAACTTATTGTCTTCAATGAAGTGTTATTTAGTTCAAAAAGTGATGCAGATTTGCATTTTTAGTCGTCAAGACACTGTGTAACTTATCTTTAGAAGAGGAGTTTGCTCCTCGTAGTTAAAAAGCGCACGAAATATAATTTAAGATGCATTAACATCTGAGATTACTTGGGCCTTCTCAGTGCACTACTAACTGTAGAAAAGCTGTTGAGGAAGTGAAAGGCTTAAAGGCAGCTGGCTGGGATAGAACCCTTGTCTTCCGAGGTCCTGTTCCGTAGGATACCACCGAGCTACTCTCATCTATTAATTATAATATAATCGCTATAGACGCTGCTCTAAAATATATGGATATTTATCGTTTGACCATTGCAGGCAATAACGAGTGGCAACCTCTCCAAGGAACGATCATCGCCTAACTTTCTGGGTCAGCAAGTGGACGGCCAGGTAGTGAGCACCTCCCAGATTCCCCTTGCTAGCAAGTCGGGAGTTTCTCCGATACGACCAACTACTCCTACTTCAACCAAACGTAGAGTTTGCGACAAATCCGCAGTATCACTGACTGGAGGTATGTAAACAAATCTATTTTAAGTATCAATAGTATTCATGAATAGTATTTAATATTGATTAATTGAAAAAAATGCATTAATATCACAGATCGGAAAGGAGATGAAATCATCACCATCTTCATCATTATCATAATTCTAACCCCTATTACCGCCTAAACAAGAAGGCTCAAACCTTCCTGTTCTGAAAGAGCTCTCTTCTTCTTACAACTCAATTCCTTGATGGTGGAAAACCACTGCTTCCTTCTATGTTATTCTAGTTTCTAGGACACCTACCGTCCGCTTTTGCCTTTAGTTTCTTTTTACAGCAATGAGTGTTTTCCGACACTCGAAAGAAAGAAAAAAATCCTATCGAAATTATAGACAGTCTATCTCATTTACTGTAAATATCATTTCCAATATAATCTATTGTCAAATACTTTGCATTCATTCTATTCGTTTATAATTTCTACCCTGAATTACTCTTAATTCTTTGGTATAGGTCTGCCTTACATGCTGGAACGTGCAGGATTAGATGTCCAACAAGGTAAGTACACTACTTTTTTTCTATTTTTCAGAAAGAAGAACATTGCTAAAGGCAGAACAATTGCTGTTCTGGTTTAATATTCAGTTTTGGTTGATGGTCGAACAGATGTTTCATCATGGTTTGAATTAACTGTAGTGCTGCTATTAAATGCTTTTGCAATAAAAGTAGAAAATTAAACACAATCAGTGTGAACTGAACTTTATTTTATCAACTAACTTAACAGCAATTAGAAATAAAAATTATCCCACCTTTTTCTCTAAGCACACTTAATTTTTTTCTGTTTTTAAGCCAGTTTTTGGCTATTCCATGTTTGAATTTTTATGCTTGAAATTATTTACAAAACTCTTTTATTTCAGAAATTGAAAGGAATCGAGAATTTTACAAGAATGCTGACGTCAGGCCGCCTTTCACATATGCATCACTAATTAGACAGGTAAGTTGGAAAAGATATTTTTATCCTTTACAGTCTCTGAATGTTTGAGTTCAGATTGTGAAGTTAGATAACTCTCACTTGCAGTAGGTAAGATGACAGTGCCACGGCCAGTTCAATGTACAGAACTACTTCTTAGGAAGTTGATAGTTCCCCTTGATATTAAAGGGAACTGTAGCCTGTAAACATTTCCTGAAAGATTACATTTTCAGACCTATAAAATAATTAAAAGTTATACAATCCTTTAAATTACTATACCAGAATACTATGCGGATCTACTGCCTGTATAATATTAAAGAAGATTCAGCGTTTGTGTAGAATATTTGTTGTAGCAGTGAATGTAAAAGATGTTAATTATTACATTATTATATGTTAATGACAACGACTTCTCTCTTACTGTGTTAAATGTCTGAATCATTAATCACAATCGATCATATAAGTTATCAATGCATCAATATCATTTACAGAAATGGCGGTGCAAACAATTTGGACCCCCTTAGGCCAATCTCCCTTATACAGCAAAAATAGCATGATTTGAATTGAGTAGATTTCATCAGCTTTTAGAAAAATGTTTACTCCAGACCTTCTTTCTTTTTACGAACGACTGCACTGTTCAATGACAAATATTGTATCACAAACCCCGGAGACGCAAGAATGGCTATCGCCAGAGGTACGTGGACATTGCTCCATCTGAACTATTTCTTTTTTTTGCGTCAACTTAGTTACTAGCGCCGTCATCCAATACCTCTCGTGCTAGGATGGCACCTCCTCTTCCCTCACTACGTCCTTTACAGCTTCCACTAGGGAAGTAGTATGTAGCCGAAGGATATTGGAGCGAATCGCCCCTCTTACCATCTGAACTATTGTAATACCAATTACAATGTGGCACCGACGAAAACCGAATGTGTGCACCAAGCTCTCAAATAATCATCTCCACTTGTATAATATAACAATGTAAAGGATAATTTAATATAATTCATTGCTGACTAATTAGAGTATATATGTTTCAGTCAATTATCGAATCGCCAGATAAACAGCTCACACTTAACGAAATCTACAACTGGTTTCAAAATACCTTCTGTTATTTCCGAAGAAATGCAGCGACATGGAAGGTAATATTTTAGCATTCACAGAAGCTGATTAATTGTATTTTTAAAAATATGACGTGTTTTTATAATTAAATATCAAGTTTTTCTTTTCTTTTTTTTTGTTTTATTATCAGTACATTTGGCGTGTTATTTTTGTATTTGTTGATTTTCGTATTAAAAAATACCATTCTTTGGTTTGAGTTTATACAAGTAAAAAATTTGGAAACATAGGGTGGGTGTTTAATTTTATAATATAATATTTTGTGTTCGATGAACTTTGCAAGCTGAATTTATTGGGTTTTTGCTCTTGTAATTCATTTGGAGGTACTGACTTTTATTTTTGTTTTAATTTATTTATTATTTTTAATGATTTTTATTATTATTATGGATTGGTTTCCTTTACTACAACTAACTCATCAGCAGTGACAGTATCTTGGCATCGTGGCTTCACTTAAACATTAAATAAAGGTAGTGGCCAAGCGATTGTCAAAAATAAACTTTCACCTTCAGTTGATTTGGTGAGGGTGGGCCCTGGAGGAACACTTACGCTTTTCTTTCACCGATGGTACTTTGCCAGAGATTTAGGTGGATAGTATTCGAAGTTTAAAGAATATTGTTGAAAAATCGCTCCAGTAAGTTGCATTTCTAGTTGCCAAAATTTTAATTTAGGCCTATAATCCCGTACACTGTTTCTATTATGACGATATCTCAACTTTTTTTTTTTTTAATTTTGGCTAAAATTTAATGAAAGATGCATATTGTTAACCATGTTATAAAATCATTTTTTGTATTAAGATGAAAACAGATGAAAACTAAACATTTGATTGGATCGCAATTTTTACTCTTGTTACTTTTTTATTAGGCGTATAAAAAAAGTAGCAATAGAGAACTACCCATTCACACGAGCACTTCCAAGACAAGCACCAAATCCTGCCTTCGAAAGGATCTGGGAAGAGTCTGCAATCCTGTACACGGTTTTTAAGATGACAGTATCTCAAACATACTTGTTTAAACTACTGTGTTTCTTTTTTCGTTTTTCTTTCTTTCTCGTTTTTACAAAAAATTTGTTATTTACCCAACGTAACATGGTATTTTAATTTGAAATTGATTGATTATTTGCTGGAGAGTGTTGTAGTTGAGGAACCAATTATTATAATTATTTTTTTTGCAATTGTTTTAATTATTTTATTTTTGTATCAAATTAAAATGTTTTCCTTAATCATCCAACAGCGTTATACATGTTGACAATTTAATATTTTTAGTAATTTTAAACACATAGCTCACAACCAGTTTCTAATTCTAACCTGCAAAGTATTGTTTTGAGCACCAATTGCTTTATTGATCGTCTACTTCAAAATTCACCAATCAAAAAGTTTTAAATTCCACAGCAATTATTATTATTATTATTATTTTGTTATTGCAGTTGTATTACTATTACTACTTTAATTTTTAATTACGCTTCAATAACTGGTCGTTGGCGGCTAAAGACTATTTTTAGTGCACTGCCAACTTCCAGTCAGTGTACTTTCATTACAGACGACACCGTCCATTAACAGCCAGGTCCTACGGGTCTAAATACTCTAACAATCTGTCATCACTTTCTCAATTGTCTTTGATCAATATGCAAGAGAATGTGCATAAAGAAAACTCTCTGGCCTTCGCATACAGAGTCCATTATACTAAATGAGGTAATTAAAAATAAACAAATGATGCCCACTTTTCTTAGCACTTCAAATCGAGGACGGTTTCATTAGTTTTAGCCTGTAAAATCTGGATAGCCTCTCACTTGGTCCTGGATGAAGAAGACGGCTTCCTCAATCTCCGGAGAAAGGTTCCCCTTGCAGCAACCAAGCCATGCATGCTACTTGTCTATGAAGTTTCCGTCCAATGGTGCAGGATATTGACCGCCAAGTTTTGGCCCGCCAGGGTGCACACAGCAAGGGCTCAAACATGTTCTGTTACTTACTGTACAGGCTCCAAAGGTTCAAAAGGTTCGCTAATCCGCATCAGGGAAGAATTGAGATAGTGAAATAGTAGATACAAGAACTTCATTTTAAAAACGAAAGATTCCATCAACCAAGAAAGAGGATTAATTGCCTATATGTAGCCTAAAGGCTTTAGGCGTCCCCAAGGACTATTTCTCTCCCGACGGGGATCACGTCTGTCCAGAATAAATTACCTCTCTGTAAATTATCTTTGCGTTTGACTGTTTCTCAATACATTCCCTAAATTGGACAATGTTGAAAAGACTATCCAATATATTTTCAAAACATCAAAAGTATGCGGCATAGAATTACAAGCATTTGGTTAATCAATGTACGCCCAGTACATGATTAAGTATCGATCCTTTTGTTCATTCTTTCAACAAAAAGGTTTATTACTATTATTTGTGGTACCAAGCAATGCAGTTTTCTACATTACTAGAAAACTTTCACCTCTACAAATTCCTTTACTACAAGTGTTCTGTCAATACTCTGTAACAGTCCAAAGCAAGAAACAACCACAGTGAGTACAACAACTTGTTGCAGTCATATCCTGAAGTTCAAATCAGGTTTATTAGCTGGTATTTGCATCTCATATCGGCTCCTGTTTAAACCAACCTATAATAGAGGGACATTGCAGTATCTATAATTGTCTTGCTCTTTTCTTTGTCAAGCAAGAGTATTTCTGTTTATTATTATTTATTTTTGTTTTAAAGTCCACTACTCAAACAGAGGTTATGGAAGTATTCTACAGGATTTTGGCTCGATAGTTTCGAAGCACTTGCTTAGACTTGCATTTATAGTAAAGCACTTCTTCTTTGATATGTCCATACCTTTTGGCAAGCGCTTGATGGTTAATTAAATTATTATATTTTATTTTTTGTAAAGTCGGTTCACTACTATTTTTCCAACGACGATTTTTTATTTAATTAATTAATTTATTTTTTATGTTGAAACACACACACTGTTAAAATAAAAAAATTATTGAGTTATAAAAGTTAGGTAATCTAAAACACAAGGATGAGAATATAAAAACAAAGATTGAATTGACAGATGGTTATGGCTTATAGAATGCAGTGCGGCACAACCTTTCCCTGCACAAATGTTTCATGAGAGTTGAGAATATTAAAGGTGCCGTCTGGACTGTCGACGAGGTTGAATTTCACAAACGTAGGCCACAACGCCCTTCTGGGTATGTGATGGACCAACAAAGGTTACACCAACTCCGCTATTGGCTTCTTACAAATAAACCGATTGAGGGTCTTAAACAAATTTGGATTTTTCAAAACTTTTTTTTTTATTTCACGTTATTATTTATACATATATGCCTGTAAATTTATATATACAAAATATATATATAAATTTATATATATTATAAAGCATATAGATGTGTGATATATTATATTTGAAATTATAGTGTGAATGGATTTATTAAAAGTTTGTTAGTAAATATAATAAAGGTGGGTTTTGTGTAAATGAAGTAAAATAGTAAAATCGTTCCATTTATTTTTAATTAGAAGGACTTGTCTTCTATTATTTAAAGTGTAAGTAAATTGAATGAAGCAGTCCTTCTTTGCACATCTTTCTTAGAGAATTGCCAGCCTGCGGGCAGTTTTCTCTCGTTACAGAAAACACAGTAGAGCTGCAGGAGCTGCTAGGTAGTGAACATCTAAAGGAAAACACTTGCTGGATCCAATTCCGGCGAGCCAGTTCTGGCACTACCACATTTCGAAATTTCTTCCATTTTGGGCAAGCTGTAAAAATTGCTAGTTAAAGAAATTTGATGAAATAAATACTTACTGGACTAAAAACTTAGTCCTACACGTCATCAGCCCTTCACCCTTGAACAGTGAACTGAAGGAACGCCTAGGGGTGATTGGTAAAGAAAATGTAAGGCAAGCAATTGCTAAACGCAAATCCGGAACTTCCGAAGTATTTATTTAGCCATTATCCTAATCCCTCTTTCTTCTATTGTTAGTTCAAGTCACATTACTTTTCGCTCACATAAATGCATTATTCACTACTTTTAATATAATATTTATATTATCTAAACGACGGTTGTACTATTAAATAAAAGCAGTACGTAATTTACTGTAATATATTACTATTTGGACGTGAATAAAAGTTCCCATTAATGTGAATGATTTTTTTTTTGTAGTTTTGTTTTTTTATAATCAAAAAATTATTAGTATTCACCTGATTAGCAGATGTGCAGATTTAACTTCAATTAAATAAGTTCAATTCAGAATTTAGACGATGAAGTAATAAATCTAACAATAGTTAGTAGTTAAACCTGCTCAAGAATCCGGACCACGGCTGTTCCAATTTTAGCATCTATTATTACACTACATTAGAGAGATTGCAAAAGCAGATGATCTACCGAATTGTGAATTACATAGAGACCCCCTTGCTTTGGAAGAAATCATCCTTGTTTTGATGATAATGCATTGAAAAAGTGTGTGTATTTGAACACCCGCAGATAAAATTTACTTTAAGGATCTAACTGGTCGTTGTTGAGTTTAAGGACTTCTTGCCCAGCTGTTCGTTCTGTAACTGTCAGCTACTTAGCATGAAATTTGCTGATCCCTGAATAAAAAAAAAAAAAACTTTAATTTAAAATTCAGTGACGTTTCATTCGAATTATTCTTTGCCAAAACTGTAAGTTAAATTTAAATCTATAAAATAAAATTGCAAAAAAAAACTGCTTTAAATTTGAGCTTATTGTTCTGAGTGTTTAACCAACTTCAGGAGAACTTTATTAACCTAAAAATATCGTAAAAGATTAGAGCAAAATAGTGAAGTCAGATTACCAGCTGACCGATTCTAGTTTTTACTTAGTTCATTCTTAACGTCAAAGAACCTCTACAATTATTTAGTAAGGTCTGCGGGAAGATAAGATTCTAGTAGGGCGGCCCAAGGCCTATGGATCTATACTGGCTCCCACTACTCTAGAGCTCACTCACCAGAGTCCCGTCCGTTTAATCAGACTCTTAATTCTGGAGAGCGTCTCTTGGGTAAAGCTTACCAGGCCTTGGTTTTTCCTCCCCGAGAAGTAACATCCTTAGCCAGACAAGCCCCTCGCACTGACACAACACATGCAGTGCCGTTTCCTCCTCCTCCTCCTCCTCCTGACAGAACCTACTAAGGCTGTTATCTGCGAGGCCCATGCAATGCAAGTGCTTCCTGAGTCTGCAGTGGCCCGGTTAATAGGCCTAAAATTATGCTTATAGCCCCACGGCCTTGGCAGATTAATTCTGCAGTCAGCCTAGGCGAATAGCCCGTGATGAACTTCATCGCCTGTCTCTGCCCTCTGGTGGCAAGGTCTGTGTGGGTAGCAAACTTTTTATTTTTTTGTTTCTGTAATGTGAAAATAAACAACATACCAAACAAAGTTTTCAGTGCACTAAAGTAAAGAAGACTGTACATATTCTTGACGAAAATATTTCCTTTCAGCATCAAACAATGATTCCATTTTTCAAAATGATCTGAAAATTAAATAGGTTTAAAAAAAAGTAAAATACAACAACAAAACTGCGCCTCATAATTCTACAAATTAAGGAAGTTAAAAAGTTTTATAAGTTCACTCAGGCTTGGTAGTAGATAAATGGATAACTGCAAAGTTATTCGTTTTTACAAGAAGGTAAAATTGTTAAATTTTGTTTCAATAAAAGAGAGGTTATTTTAAGTGTTATGACTTCATTATATACTATTTAGTGTATAGTTATATATAAGTTTGAAGGCCATATAACAGCCTTTTCAGGACTAAATTCTGGGCGAATGATACAACTGATTCCAGGTACACCTCAATCGGCCTTATCATTGTAAGACAGACATAGCGGCAGTTTAGATTTTTTGATCTCCTTTTTTTTAAAAACTTCTTTTAATTTTTTTTTTTTAAATAAAATATTTTCTATTTTTAAAATCAATTTTTGATTTAAATATAAAATATTGTACAGATTATCTCTATCTATCTATCTCTTGTGTAGGAATTTTTTATTTTATGACCTACTATCTTTGCTTTTTTGTCTTTTTTGTATGTTTACATTTCTGTCGATGCAGAACGCGATCCGGACGAACCTGTCACTTCACAAGTGTTTCGTCCGGTACGAGGACGATTTTGGTTCGTTCTGGATGGTCGACGATGCGGAATTCGTCAAGCGGCGCCACTTATCCCGAGGTCGACCCAGGAAGTACGATCCATCACAGTGTGCAAGTCAGCACGTCCTGTAAGGCCTATACCACTCTCTCACTCTCTCTTACACACATACACGCACACCACATACATACACACACACTTTCTCAAACATTAAATCTCTGATCTCTTTTTACTCTAATCTATGTTATCCTTTCTCGATCAAAGTCCCTAATTTATTCACAATTCTATTTTTAAATCTACAAAGTTCACCAATTATTCCTAATAATTTCCTTAAAACAAGCAATCCTTATTTCCAAATATAATAAAAAATATTATTTATTCAAATTCATATTGTACTCATTCATTCACTCAAACTACCCACTTGCATAAACATCAGAGACAATAGTACTTGAATATTACTTGAATGCGCCGTTAAAATCCTGAGTAATAAAACCTTAAGATGTGCAAAAGTTCATAGTGATAGTTAAAACTTTTTTCTATTTCATAATTCGTCAGGCCTTCAATTATAAAGCTGTTTGGCAATGACCAGAGAGGTAATCCGCCTATATGCCTATATATTCAGGCAGACTCATACTTTACTATAAACAATTTTTTTCTAACAAATAAAAAGTTGCCGTACGCGGGATTCGAACTGGCTATCTCCAGCACTCAAAGCCACGCTCTTGACCACTAGACCAACATCCGTCCTTAAAACTTTTACGGTTGCTGTACGTATGGGAACCTGGTTTTTTAAGATTAGTGAATCGTGGGAGAAAAGCCAATTCAATTTTATAAATGACTAACAAGTTAAATAAAATAATTTAAATTGAAAATCTATTTAAATTACTGGATTTTTTTTTTGCTCATATTTCATTCATTTAAATTTATTAAGTTGATATTCTTTGAAATTTTAATCTGTTGAAACATAAAATGAAATTTATAACTCCGTAATAAAGAAATATTAAATTTTTTCTTTAATTATTTAGAGGTGATGCGACAAAAATGTTCACAGTATTTTGTTGGATCCGCAAAGCTGAACAAATATCTCGTTGATTTTATCCAGGCAATGATTTCCTTGTTTTTTTTTCCTTTAAATTTTGTCCGGTTTCAAATTTGGATCCATCATTAAAGATTCAGGTTCATCAAGTTTGTGTAGAAAATTTAACTTTGTGTTTGTTTATTAAGGGAGTAAATGTAATTTGATAAATGCCATTCCAAACTAAACATTTTTGTGCTAATTTTTCTCAGCTCTAAATCAATCGATGTTCATTTTCTTTGTCTTCAATTTTCTCTTGTCATATGATCGATTAAGATCTAGTTGTCTCATTTACATAGAATTTTATTGGCCTAATATTTTGTTCAATATAACATGAATTTGGATTTAAAAAAATAATAATAATAACTTGGAATTATAGTAGGGAACAAAAAAATATTGCTTAAAAAAAAGAATCGGATCAACTTGCGTAGACAAAACGTATCTAATTAAAGAATAACATAATTTTACCAGACATTGTCCCTCAGTTACAAACCCAGGCGTGATTTTTGATTCTACTACTTTCACTCATGACTTTAAAAGTATACTACAACTTAAGTCACTACTTTTAATTTAACGATTACACATTTACGGAAACATTTATGTATGCCATTCTACAATTGAACAAAACTTAACAATATCTATTCTTTTTAAATATAAACGTTTCTTTCATTTTCTTCACTTAAAGACAACACAGTATTCGCTTGTATACAAAAAAAAAATTTGTTTGTTGCAATTTAGTTGACAGTTTTTGGAAATCACAAGTGGTAAACAACTCAAAATATAAACCTCAAATATCCTCTGTAAACCTAAAAAAGAAAAAAAAACCTTCCAAAATTCCGAAAGTACCCAGGACAATACATAATATTAGGACTGCATGTTTTTATTTACATTTATAAAATTAACATTACCGAGCATGCGGTGTCCGCAATGTTTGAAGCTTTAAGAATAGTAGTTGGTCAATGAGGTAGTTCGCATAAGTCCTTAGAAAGGCATGCCTGTTTTCTTTATAAAACCATAAAAACAAAACATCTGCTATGAAAAACACTATTTTTCTTACTACAATTGTTTCAAGTTTTAAACTTAAATAATTCTTCAGACTTGGAATTTTTATTGAAAAAGTGGTTAAGCAAAGTGAAGAAATTTTATCGTTATTCCAGAACGAAACAAAATTAAAATTTTCGATGGACCATTTTTCGAGATAGCTGGAAAAATACATAAAACCCGATTCAATAAAGTTGTTGGGTTTATCTTATCGAAATAAATTATTCTGACTACATAATCTATAAACAGTTTGAAATTCTTTCCTTTTTTTTCTTTCTTAGTGAACAATGGTCCCCGAAATTTGTTTTTGCCGGTGGTAATTGAAATTCGAAAGTTTGCTTTAAAAAAAAGAATAATATATACTTTCTCTTACAGTTCAGATTTGAGAAAGGGTAAAAAGAATAAAACATTTAGGAGATTTTTTTCTCATTACAGTTTACAAAGTTGTAACATACACACATTGTTTTCAAAACCTGGAATGTTTACTAAACTGTTGGTAGGTTTCAACCCAACCAACTGGGCACCGGAGTGTTAGCAACCCATCCAACCGGGGAATAACTAACCTGGGTGTAAATTACCGCATATTAGTGAATCTAGAGGAGGGTAAACTAGGAGACATAATGGTTCAGTCTCTACGTGCTTTGAATGTTCTTAGAGAGTTCATTTAATTAATTTACCACATAAGAGAATCTCGAGAAGGGAAATCTTTACCTAATGGAAGGAAAGGCACCTAGCATAACGTAACAAACAAAGTAGAGTGAGCAGTTTCATTTGACTCATTACTAACAACACAAATTGGCGGTTAGGAAATGTAATCAAAAATAGATGAAACACTGAAACAGCGCATCCATGCAACAATTGGAATTTTTACTAAACCTGCAAACCTTTTTCCTCATTATCCTGGAAAAAATCTATTCAGTAAAATGTTTTTTTTTCAGTTGATGAATTTTGACCAAAACATTTTTTTAGGATCCCCTGATGACACCTAAGCTAAATAAAAAAAAATTTGAATTCTCTATAATTTTTGTTTTGTTTTTGAGTTGCTGTGGATACGAGGTCTGTAAATTAAGTAATGAGACTGATTTTTTAATTTTTTTTTATTCAAAAAGAATTACAATTCTATATTGTCACCTTCAAAATAACTCCCCTCTGAAGCCACACAGCGCTGGAGACGTTTCTTCCACTCCTCATAGCAGTGCTCGAACTCTGATGCTGGAATAGCCTTCAGCTGGACGGTTACAACCGTTTGAATGTTTTCGACTGTCCAAAAATGAGTTCCCTTGAGGTGATTTTTCAACTTCGGGAAGAGAAAAAATAGTCACAAGGTCTCAAGTCAGGCGAATAAGGAGGCTGAAGAGTCACAGGAATGTTTTTACTGGCCAAAAATACTCGTTTATTGAAATTGCTGTGTGACAAGGAGCATTATCGTGATGCAACACCCACTTGTTCTTGTTGTTTGGTCTCACATGAATGACCCTTTTTCGAAGTTTTTCAAGGACCTCTCGGTTAAAGTGTTGATTGACCGTTTGCCCTTGAGGTAGAAACTCTTTGTGGACGATTCCGTGGATATCGAAAAAACAAATCAGCATGCATTTGATCTTTGACTTCGCCATCCTTGCAATTGCAATAAACGAGTTTTTGGCCAGTAAAAACATTCCTGTGGCTCCTCCAGCCTCCTTATTCGCCTGACTTGAGTCCTTGTGACTTTTTTCTCTTCCCGAAGTTGGAAAATCACCTCAAGGGAACTCATTTTGGGACAGTTGAAAACATTCAAACGGCTGTAACCGACCAGCTGAAGGCTATTCCAGTATCGGAGTTCGAGCACTGCTATGAGGAGTGGAAGAAACATCTCCAGCGCTGTGTGGCTTCAGAAGGAATTTATTTTGAAGGTGACAATATTGAATTGTAATTCTTTTTGAATAAAAAAAAATTAAAAAATCAGTCTCATTACTTAATTTACAGACCTCGTACATCACACTACCTACACACGCCCAGAATATCAACACTCACAAATTAATTTTTGTAATAAAGGTAAACTTTTTTCTCATCGGCAGGCCATAAACCACGTATTTCCAATAAGCATTTACCCTATCCGTTAATACTTACTCTAAGAGCAGCAAGAGAAAGTACAAAAATAAATATATTAGAAAAACTTTATTTACTGGTTATTAATATTTTGAATTTACCATCGTAATATTAAATATTCAATATAAAATCAAATTTTAAATCCGTATTGTAGATACTGAGTTCCTCATAAAAAACAAAAACAAAAAAATTCGTAACTTAAACTAATTCCGATATACCAAAACATCTTTTTGACAATTTTCCTAATATCCTAGAGTTTAGTGAAAAATTATTAACCTAGCATGTAAAATAAAGCACAGAAATTGACGTAAACTGGTTTAAACTACATCAACTCAACATTTACGTAAGTATTTATAGTTTTCTATGGCTTATTTTGAAGCACACTAGCTAAAATCCTGCTAATAGGGAAGAAGAAGAAAAAATAATTTTTAAAAAACTAGCACAAGAATTATTGTAGGTAAAAAAAAAAACTTCATATCAAAAATATGACCCGAAATTTCCAGGTGAGTTACAAAATATTTAAAGAAATACATTTTTTTAATATTAAATTTCATTTTTTTTTTTTTAACTGCTTTTGCAACAATATGCCTCATTTTAATAACTTTTTTTTCTGTTTTTCTAATATTGCTTAAAGTTTTGTAATTTTGAAAGTGTAAGATAACTTTGTAATTACTACATTTTTTGTTTTCCTAATTTTTATAGGGACTCCATGGGTGACGATACAGCTTCAAAGTGTGCGAGGATATACAGTGGTGATACTGTCAATAATTCAATTCAGGTTATTCTTTGTACATTTTTATTTATTTATTATTTGTGCTTTTTGGCAATAGCTAAATGCTATACTCTGGAAAAAAAAATCTTTCAAGTTCATAAACTACATTCATAATTTTGTTTAAAAAAATGTCACAAATCATTTCTCATAAACAAAATGATCAATTTTTTCGATCACTTAACACTTAAATTTGACCAACTTGCTACCTCATTTCATATACATTTACAGAGAGGGAAAGTGTAATTATATACATTTTATGAGATACCAAGTTGGGGAATAGTGAGTGTAGATTAAGTTCTATGTACCTGTAATGAGGTGTAAGGTTTGTTAAATGTGTATTTAAAGTGGTGCTGTACACATATAATGGGGGCAAACATTCGTAATTGGAAACATGAAATTTATATTAAAAATGTTGGGTTAAGGTTGGATCCCCGCAGTGCTGTACAGTAAGTGATTATTTGTTTATGAGTTAATCAATGATTTAAATTAGATTAACAGAATTAATCGTTGATCGCAATAAATTCTAAATGTAAAACTTATTTTTAGTCTTTATCGTTCTACCATTTGAATCAGTCATAACAATTAAACGTTAGTCATGACCAAATTTTTTTCTAAATCTGGCCAGAAACCTCTCTTTTTTTTAAAAGCGACAGGGTTTCCCAATTGTCATCTTTTAGCTTATCCTTCCTTTTTGGTGGAGAAATCTTTTTTTAGTCAACATTGTGTCGCATAAATAGAAATTAGACTAAGATTAGTCGGCAAGCACATATCCTGGTCCGAGTCAAGGTTAAACTGTATGAATTTGTTCAGTTGGTTGGTTGTAATTTCTGCTTTCCAGATCGGACATAAGCCTAAGTAGTAGAATTATTTACCAGGTAGTCCTGACAATTTTCGGCCACTTTTTTCTCTAAATCTATTGGATCTGGGATCTTTCAAAAAATTCCAATTATAAAGTAGGATTTGTCCTACATATATTATTATACAGACAATTTTATCTTTTGTAGAAAAAATGGTCAAAGTTAGGTGTTTTTCAACGTTACGCTTTTTCGTGCAATTTTTGACCATCGAACCTTATATAACTTACCGGACAGTTTTAATAAAAATACAAAATCGGACAATTTATTCTAATAAACCCAAACCTATTAGTTCCTCAATGTACTGGTTCACCTTAGAAGTATAACATTTAGGGATAATGCAACCTTAAGAATGCCTATATATCAGGACAGTGTACAACTGCCATCTAAATAATATTAAGGGATATGAATCCTTAAACAATAGTAGTGCTCTTTTGAAGTTTAAGCTGCCATTAAATGTTTGCTAAAGGCGTTGTCAGAAAAAGTATTTACCCGTCCAAGGCTAAGACAAAAACAAAAAAATCTCCTTTTCCTCGCCTACATATTTACGTGTTTTATAAAAATAACAATTATGTAAGTAGACAAATTTCCAAATTGAAATTATATAGTGTATTGCAATAGCAGGAAATGATGTAACGTTTCACACTTGACATTTGATTTTCAGGGCTCTGTGAACGATAGCTACAAGTCATTCGTTGGTTCGCTGAAGTCGTTGAAAGATGATGGGCCACCTTCTCCAAAAAAGATGAGGTATTTCTTTTTATATTTAATATGATTTTTCTTATTTTTAATGTTTCATTTAAAAAAAACTGCTCCAAGAAATTGACTCATCACCATTAACAAAAAAATAAAATAAAAAACAACTTAAACTGGTTGTACATCGTGGCTTATAAAAGAGAGGGATTTTATTCGTACAGAAATGCTGGTATTCTATCTGAATAAAGTAGTAAGTAATGAAGTATAAGTAAATTAAGTTTAAAATCTAAAAAAAAAATAAAATACCCCTGCTTTAGATTTGAACTAAATTTGCATTTATCTGTCGGCCATATCATTCGCTCAGGGTCACTCAAGAATGCTCTTCCAAATTAAATCTACTTTTTTATCAGCTTGTATCACACTTGAAAACACATTTTCACCCTTAGTCTTTCCAATTATAGACATACATCTCTTTGAAAAAACTTACATTATAAGGTAATAACAAGATCTCTTTGTCTGCGAAATTACAAGGAGTAGTCTGCTCTTTCAGAGAAATAGAAATGTATGTAAAGATAAGTTGCACTGTATTTATTACTAAAACTACCCCCAACTGAAAGTAAACCATATGTTTCTACCAGAAATATTTGTTTATAGGATCTTTAAAATTTTTATTTCATATTTCTAATAAAATCTCCTTCACAAAAACTTACAGTTTAAATAAAAAATTAAGTATAAACGTTGATTAAACGACAAAAGTTACACAAATCAGCAGGTACCCAACATTTCATTCATACTTCATTGATATCATTTAAGTAATTTTACTGCATTAAAATTTTACTGCAATTAAATTTCATTAATATTGTCTAGAATTTAGTAGATATGACAGACCTTTGTGCTAGCCATTTTCATTCATAAGAGTTCTTCTGTTAGAATAATAATGTGTGAATAACATCATAATTAGTTATAAAAAGTCACTTTTTTTTAAACTCTAATCCAAATTATTCTTGTGATTTATCTTTATTATGCTTTTTATTCTGAATAATCATCACTTAAATACTCATTAACATAGATAAAGGGAAAATTAGAGTTGGTCTATTACTGCCGTAATCTGAATTACGAAGTACGAAGCAAAATTCTAATGAAATACTGATATGTTAGACATAGCATCCACAAAATCGCCGCCAAAATTCTTATAAGTTAGAAATAAATTTAAAAAAATTTAGGTTTTTCTCTTTTCTGAAAATTGGACAGACTTGTAATAGGTATTACTGAGGACCGCAATTGAATATTTAGGTCATTATCTTTCTGAGTCGCCATGGTTTTGCTACGAACATTCGGCTTGGATTTTTAGCTTAAATTGCCTTTCAATAACAATGTTTTTAGGAATTTATGTTTTTTTGGGGGCTCGCAAATGAATGAAATTGCTAATCAGTTCTGAAACTGAATCAATTTAATTATATGAAAAATAAAAATTAATTCGTATAAACAATTGATTAGTCAGGCAACTAGTAAAAGCTCTGTGAAAAGAGAGAAATGTCTTGTTTCGAGAGGATTGGGAACATTCTTTGAACTAACGATCCTGGTTGCCCAGAAGAAAAAAACTGCATAAATCTTCTGTCAGCAAAATTAAAAAACAGGTTCGGTATTTGAAAGCTAGTGCGTTAGTGAAGAAGAAAGATGGGATAATAAGGAGGTCTTCCTAAGAAAAGTACTTGACATAGATTACTATGTGTACATGGTAGACAGGAGATAGCTTACAAACTATTTAAGGAGCTAAATAAAGAAACAAGAAAAGTTGTAAACCCTAACTGTACCCACATAACACTTAGAAGGATTATTTTAATATTTAAATTATTAAAACAAAAAATATTTAAATTATTTATTAACTGGCTTACATGCCTTCTATGCATTGACTACATATTTAGATTAGTTGGCATTACTTGTAAATTTCACAAATAAAATGGAAATAGCAGCGTTCAAGCGTATCGTCTTACCATTGACAAACATTGTGATAGTAAGTAAAGTAATTGCCTATTTCTTTGGGCGGTCCTAACGTCCATCTACCAAATTAGATGCAAATCGGAGACGGAAGCACATACTTTAATATTATCTTTATTTATTTTTTATTTATTATTCATTTATTATTTTTATTATATTATAATAATTTAATAATTTTTTGAAGATCTCCCATTTTCTAATCCACACTTCATTATCACTACACCAACACTCGCCCCTATAACACTGATACTGTGAACGGCATTGATAAGTTCAGATTAATGTCCAAGTTAGATTTAGATTTTTAACG
This sequence comes from Rhodnius prolixus, assembly GCF_049639745.1. Classification (NCBI taxonomy): domain Eukaryota; kingdom Metazoa; phylum Arthropoda; class Insecta; order Hemiptera; family Reduviidae; genus Rhodnius; species Rhodnius prolixus. The sequence goes on along the minus strand of NW_027411635.1, from coordinate 6,594,859 downwards.
AAACCCCAAGATACGATTGAATATAGAGAGTTACAAAAAAAATTAAGTCTAACAAATGCAATCTTTCACTTAATTCCACATTATTTTTTATTCTCTAAAATAAAAAACTCTTGTCATATAAAATTGTTGATTTTTTTAAAGTTTGAACAATGACTTCTCCAAATAAAAATAGATATATTGCAGTATATAAACCACATTTAACATTTAAATTGTCCGTACCTTAATCATGCTCGTCTTCTCTCAATAGATTGTGTCAAGTAACTAGTACCTGGAATCCTGGAAAAGAACTGAAACAGATGATTCTCTCTAGACTTCTTGACAAACGACCGAAACTTTTATTAACGAACGACTTATCTACACAATCATATTCAGATCTGTCTGAACAACTCTGCCAAAGTTTCCATTATCTACAGAAGCCAATCTTTTCAATTAAAATCGCTTCGTCGACTTGCTAATTCTCCTTACTTTGTTTCTACCTTGCACTGAAATCATCTTGTTTCCTGGCTGAAGCTGCGAGTTCTTGCTAAATCAAGTTCCACGCCTCTGTTTCCTCATATCTGAACCGTTTAGTTTCCTAACTTTGTCCATTGTTAGGAAATCCTCCGAGACGGTTGAAACACCGAAGACCATGTGATCTTCCTAATGAAGTAAATGCCAGTGCATAATAGTGGAATGCTCTTCTTTGGGAGTTTCTCCATTGGGTAAATCATGTATTTATGCGTATCATGTTGTATCAGCTTCACTTGTTACAGAAATATACATTAATTCATAACTTTTTCTTTCTTTTCTTATATCTGCTTATCTAAAAGCGTTTCTAAATCTAGGTGTATCAGAATCAAGCCGGAATTGCATCTATAGATGAACTAGAGCAGAGATTAATACTCGTAGATGCCTGTAACTCGGTAAAAGCCGAATCTTTGGCAGTAAGGGACAATTGGCAGGAAAGAGCATGTCTATGAAGCTCTAATGGTGAAGGCAATTTCGAGCATGATCTGTAATATTAATGAGGAGTAAAATTTATAATAAAATAGTACTTATCTTCTTATTCAATCAAAAAACCGTTATAATATTATCATTTTGAAATTTCTTATAAGAATCATGTTTTCATTCATAACATGGAAAATATCGCTCACAGAAAAAACCGTTCAAGTAAATTTTTCTTTAAAAAAAAATAGAGGAATCTATTTCTGAAATAAAACCACACCTCCTCATTTGAAAAAATGAAGTTGGTGCCTGTATCTCGCTTCTGGAAGCACCGAAAAAAATTTACAAATTGAATTTGGATTCCTAACAAAAAACTAAGGGAACACGTATTTTTTAGTTTTTTTCTAGCTATCTTAGTTTCCGAGAAAAAGTCGTTATCCATATACCTTGCGACACTTTGTATATAAGAGTTACATAAGATGTAATGCTGTATTGGCCCTAATTTTGGCGCCATAAATTCTTCTTCCTGGTCAGATGCTTAGTCAAACCGTTCTATTTATTCAGCTCGCATATACTCCACAATATTGATGAATCAAATTTCTTTAGTGGTATTTCATAGTTCAGGGCTTCACTGAGTGATCACTGAATACATTTTGTGCCACTAACACATAATTAATAGTAAAAATTCATATCTCTCAGACTAGGTGGTGCGTTCATTTCTTGGAGAAGCATTTATCTAATGACATTTTAGAAATTAATAACACACAAAAAATAAAAATAGAAGAAGCTAGATTTTGTTCATAATTAGCTACGAAATTATCATCATGCTTGCAATATTACTGGACTTCAGTTATTTCTGGCCCATTTCAGAGCCTTCCTTGGCCCGTCTAGTTAGAACTCATAAACCAATCAGCTTCATGAGCTGTCTTGGGAATGCAAGTGAGCCGACGTGTAGCTTGATTGCCACGTCGATACTCGTACCTGCTCTTGGTTATATTCATATTGTTTGAGCTATAATCTGCTACTAGTCATCTTCAATCAAAGGTATAAATAAAAGACATAGTAATATCATTGAAATTGTTCAGAACATAAATTAATTGCTCCATTTATATAAAGTTATGTACTTTGAAAAATGCATTGATATTTTTACTTTCTCTTACTGCTAGTAAGAGCAAGCATTGCATTATTGTTATAATAATATAATATTCAGTATTAAGTTGGTGACAGGTCTTTACGTTATAACTGACATTCACCTTAAAAAGTTTTTTGGTTTAAGTTTACAGTTCTCGTATATGAAAGTGATTGATCTGTATATTTTACTGACATGGCAATTAACGATCACAACCTTAAGCTTGTCTATTAAATGCCACTTCATAAATTTCCAGAACTACCACCTGCATAATATTAAGTTTAATGTACATTACATATCTACTAGCTATTTAACATTAATATGAGTTGCAACCTTAGGCTCGCCTCAAATGCCCCACTTCATACAAAGTACTGATCAACTATTATGTTTTCTATTAAAAGTCACAGCAACCTTAAAAATCCCGTATCAATTTATACAAGAAGCATTTAAATTTGTAGATCACATTATAATGTGATTAAGTTTTGTGTAAAGAAGATTGGTTGTAAAGGAATTGAACTACTTTTTCTGCCAAAGTTTCGATAGAGTTAAAAGTCATTCCCCAGAACTTTAATAGAAGAGGTGTTAACATTTAAATAATTGATTTTAAGGGATGCTAAATGCAGTGTAAGATATAAGGACTCTGCCGAAACGTTGGCAAAAAAAAAGAAGCCTAATTTCTTAAATTAAAAACCAAAATTAATTGCTTCTTAAAATATATTGATTAATTGATTTGTAAGGTACACTACATGGATGTCAATTGGCTTTCTAAGCACCATGTTACAATAGTGAAAAATAATACGAATACATTAAAAAAAAAAATTGACTTCTCTTTGTCGTTATTAAAGGGCCTAACTTAATTAGTTAATCTAAACCAATTTTATTATTTATTTTTTTAGTGGAGCATATTTAACTGGTTCTTCTATATCTTTAATTAGATATCTTTTACTTTTATTTAATGGAAACTTTATTATTAAGTGCCCTTGGTCTTCCAATTCATCATAGTGAATTCAACCCTTATTTGGACATCCTTACTAAAACTCCAGTTTATAGCCATTATAAAGCTTCCAAATACTCAGTTTAAATCATGCCAAAACTCTTATTATTCTACTTAGTGTTTATTTACACAATATTACCAATTGTAATAAATTTTATTTTCAATTAAAAACTAAACTGTTTGTTAATTATTTATATTTAATTGTTGGCAGATAAATTATTACAATTAAGACCAATTCCAGACCAATTTTATTCACATAATTTTTCAGTTGATTACTCACCTATTCTGTTAATAATAGTTATCTTTTCTGTAAGCGATATTGTCTATCAACAATCTTCTGTTGGTATTTATCACCAGCACATGTTACACCTAAAACCAGAATAAAACGCTATTTTTCCATGTCTGATAGATAAGACAGTTCTTTAATAAATAAACTATTTTATTATTTTTAACTTCTAAAAATTAATTAAAAATATGTAGTTATATTCTTACATAATGTAAACTATAACCCAGTTCCCATGGTAAATCAGTATTCGCAAGGTACATTTTAGTGTATACTTTCAATAAATAATTTATTACAAGTTGAAGAGCTCATGTTTTAGTCCCACTTTCAGCCGAAAAACAGAAAGTGCTATAGATATCATTATTAGTTGAACATGGGTAGCATGGGTAGTGTAGTTCTTCGAAATCATAAATTTGCCCAGAACATATGATTACAATCCTCACCACCTATATTTATATGGTGTACACAGAAAATTTTTAAATTAGAGTGGTAACAATTTCAGTAAGAGAAAGTTATGTAAATGTTTCTCACCAGTTTTTTTTTTTGTTTAAGTAATTATTATTTTAGAAGCGTGCATTAAAAATTTTTATCTTCCTTTGAAGTAAGAGAAAAAAAAAAAATAAAAAAAATTGAAGCCTCATTTCCAATATTGCAGAGGTGGGTCCAGCAAAGAAGAGAGGGAAATCAAATCCTCAAATTGGTGGACAAGATTATAACATCAGACAGTTGCTAAAACGGAAAAGACCATTACTAAATTACTAGAAGAATGAACGAGAAGAAGTCGCAACATAGTATATATACCGCTTTATACATATTTAATTTTTCTATTTTGTTTTGGCTAATACAAGGTTGACTCAGCCAAAGTGGCGAAATGTAAAAACAAATTATCAAATAACTGGGAGTACTCTGGCGCAAAATTAGACTTTTCAGAATTGAAAACAGTGTGTTTGGTAATGATGGGTTCCTGTTTTCAAACATACATTGTTACAGACAATTGACTTGTATAAAAAGTAGCAACCCTGATCTAAAAAGGAATCACGTATTCTACATTACTTTGCATCAATGTCTTATTAAGCTAGGAGCACCTTACTTCATTTAATTCTATCATTTGAACATACGAGTATTTTACATGTATGAACTGTAATATATTGAGAAGTTAATATTATTTGTCCAAGTTCGAGGCTCTTCTTTGCAAAATGTCTTTTATTTTCCCCACATTTTCTGCAATTTCTAGAAGTGTGACCATTTATTGCAGATACTAAACCTCACTGAGGTTATCTACTCTGCGTTATTCTACTTCCTTCAGTATTTCATAGTATCTATATTAGTTGAACATTGGTAGTGAAGTTCTCCGAAACCCATAGAGAATATTGTTCTGAGAAGCGCAAGTATGAGTAGTTCTATGATTCCTCATCCTCAAGGCTTTTGCTTTAGTTACTCGCTGGTATTTCACAAATAAGAGTATCATAATTCCCTTCATCTTCATGATTTAATTCTAAAAAGATTATCGCTGAAAAATCTTGACCTAGACTTTCAAATAGTTTTGTAACATAGAATAGGAAATTCAGATCGACATAAGTACGTCCATAATTTCTCTTGTGAGTGGTCCTCGGTGTTCTCATTTTTATGTTGAAAACGTTGAATATCTGTTGAGTGTCTTGATCTAACTGTTCTATGTACATTGGGCGACATTTTTGTTCTATTCCTCCCTGTGTTGAATTTCTTGTAGAGAAATCAATAGTTCACAAGATTACTTATCACGTTCCAGCCATGCGATAGTCTATTTTCCCATTGAAATATTTAATTATATATTGGCTATTACGTGCAATTCTCCGAGTTTTATTAGATTAAATTTTAATTGAGATTGAATTTGTACTAATACTTTCAATACACTTATAAATCTTCTTGGGCAATTTGATTGCTGCAGTACGCCCGTCATTTAATGCTACACCCTATGAAATTTCATGTACAGGACCTTAACTAACTAAACTTGAAAAATAACTTGCCTTAAACTTCACGACTTAAAATTTAGTATATTTCATCTGTTAGATTTTTGTATGTATTTCTCAGCTAAACACATTTTTTATTCAACATTTCTCTATTCTGCCTTGTCACCTTCTTCCCCAAAAATTAATTTATGCATTATTTTATTAACTAGCATGGGATATAATACTCTTGTTCAGGCGTCCAACCTTCTAGACATCTGTTATAATAAGAATAATGTTTGTAGATTTGTGTTGCAATACTTTTTCTTTTTTTAAAACTATTTTCTCATAATGCCAAGTTCAATCAAATGCAAAACTGTAAATATTAATCATATATTTAACACACAGAAAATACAAAGTTATGCACTAACCAAATTTAGTAAAATAGAAAAGTTCATAATTATTTGCACTAATAAAATGAAACACAAAAAATGAACAATCGAAAATAAGTAAATTGGGATAAATAGATTTTTCTTATGCCCCAACTGATTGAATACACAAAAAGGGTTTGACGATTTTACATCTGTTTTATCTGCTGAACCACCTCAATAAATTTGCACGTGTTAAATTAAATTAGAAATTAATTCAAATCTTTGTCAGGCGTAAATAGATAGATCAATCACTGCAATTGATCGAAGTTCATACTGTCTACTTGTTCTTTAAACACTTTCTGAGAGAGCCTTGTATTTTTTTTTTTGCGTTTTAAAGCTTCGTATTAATTATTTAATCTTTCATTTTATTTTTGTTTTGAAATATCGCCCAACAGTTTTAGTTTAGTTTTTAAAAAGGCAAACAACTGTGATCCTTCTTATTTTCATTGTTGCTAACGTTGTATTGTTTTCTTTACAGTTTGACTTAAAAATAAAAAAATTAAGGACATTGCGAAGAGTGCTTCTTTAAAATTGAAAAAAAAGAGTTGTCGGTGAAAAAAGATATGGCCAGCTTCATAATAAAATTTAAAACATGGAAATTTTAGTAAAGTAAGTGGAAACTCAAATTACAACCAGACTGCAGTATCACATCTGTAAGTTGGAATTTAATTGCCAACAGTAATTTAAACTAATCTGGCCTTTTGTGTACAACTTTAAATGTTACATGTGAAAACTCATTCAAAACTTTTTTTTTGAAAAATAAGATTATCACAGTTATAATTTAAAGTATATTCTAAAAACTAAACGTAATCTGGACAGAGACCAAATACGTTCAATATATAAATATAGGTGTTGGGAATTGTAATTATACCAACTTCTTACCGATTTTAAACAATAACTACTTCTCCAGGTTGAATATCCCTCTAACATCCGCTGGGTCAACCAACACTGGGGGGGATCGCCCGAGACCTACTATTCTGAAGAACAAATGTACGCACGATGAATCTTTTTTAATATCGAGCATTCTGCCATCAAATGAAAACTATCTCTTATCCGAGAGTTACAGAGCGAACGCAGTTCAATTTCATGAACAAAAAGAGGATTATAATTAAAAAAAAAAAAGGGACTCACCTCTAATCTTACAACAACCATCGCAATTTATTTAATTCTAAAGTCAGAAGCATTAGTATTCTGTTCACTGAACAAGGCGAAACCTTGTGGCTGTTCTTTAATAAATATAAGCAATAAATATAAATGGTGAAATGCAAAGTAGATCGTTTTAATTCTGAATGATGCTCACGATGATTATTCCTCATGTTCGTCAACAAAGTAGAGAATTACGCAGACCAAAATATCAATGTTGCCATTTGACAACCAGTTAGAGTTTCAGTTTTATTTATTTATTTTATTTATTATTTTTTCTTCTTTAATATAGTTTATCAATTTGAATGACGTTTCTTCCCAATCAGACATTAGTCTCTATAATGATCCCATATTGTATACTTGATTTCTTCACATTTCTAACCAGTAAATATCACTTTTTTCATTATTTCTTTTGCTAACAATATTGGTAACCGTCCGATAGAAAGCTTTTAAATTTTATTTTTGTACTTAGATACACTTCCAGAATAAATACAAACTATTTACACTTAATTCAAAATTAAAAATGTTTTGACTATCAGTTGGCAAACTGAATAATTTTTTGTATACAAAAAAAACTTCTGTTACTTCTCAACCTGTTATTGTTTTTTGAAACCCAAACATGGGATGCGTAACAAATTATTGTTTTAAAAGTTGCGTGAAGTATTACAAGTTTGGCTGTCAGCAAGGCATAGAAATTTACTGAGATGTTTTGCAATATAGTTTAATTCCACACTTACTTTGATAAGCATTTGTTTGCAGACGGTAATCAAATTTCAACAAGTGTAATTTATGTGTACCCCAAGGTATTTATTTGTAGGTTTGCATGATTTCAAATTAGTTCCCTTTAAACTCCCACTGCTTTTGGGTAGTCCGGCCCCCTTTTTTTTTGTAGAAATCCGAATCTTCAACTTTTGTAAATTTCTCATGTTTTTCTGTGCTCGCTTAGAGAGTTAATTATGTACAGTAAGGATTCACAATTGTCCGTAATGTGACTGAGCGCCGTTAAGGGCGATCAGGGCAAGGGGAATTTCGCTCGCTCAGCAGGGGTACAAATAACTCGTCAGGCTATGAATACACTGTTTTATTGTTGGTCCCAATACACCAATTAGAAAACCGCATACAAAGAGTTGAGCTCATTAATACAAAACCAAACTAATACTTCCAAAAACATAATTAACAATAGAAATATAAACGAAACTGAAGAAACTATAAGATAACATAAAAGTAAGATTAAATAGGCAAATTACAAATTAAATCAACAAAGTTGGGCCCTTATTCTCAAACATTCCATTATTATTACTGTTATTATTATTATTATTATTATTATTATTATTATTATTATTATTATTACTATCGGTTATCTTTTGTTAATCTACACTCTAGCAAATGTACTCCTCCCTCACTACGGCAACAGTTAGCCTCGGCCGGAAGCAATGCGTAAAAATTTATGTTCAATACTCACAGCAAAACAATCCCATCAAACGCATAACACTTGTTTCCTCTCACACACTCTAACTAACTCTGCCGGTGTCTATACACTATACTCCACGCGCTCGCTATTCTCTCTCTCTCTCTCACGCGGTACATTGCTCTCGGCCGCTACCAGCCGTGCCGTCAGCAGTTTAACTTAACAATTGCATTTTTTTCTACTAATTATTCAATTATTATTTACAAATTAAATGCTCTCCCTTTACACTTACCCCCCCGTTAAAGTGGGTTCTACCGCCTTGCGGAGGACCCACCACTCGCTTGTCACTTCCCAACTCTCCACCGGGCTCTCCGGAGCTTCGCGTCTTCACGCTCGGCGGACGATAGGGAACAAATGGTGCCCCTGCATTCGCTGGTTGGTTGTCTCCAGGATCTCTCTGTGTCGGTGGGTGCCCTCATGCCACGGCGGTGCAATTCAGCTTGACTGGCTCGAGCAAACTGTATAACCACTCGTTCGACTCCTCCCTCCAGCTCTACGTAGGCTTGAAGCTCGTTACCAGCATCCGCCACGCTCACGAGGGGTTCGCCTTCTCTTATAGTTTCTTGAACAGTAGTGTATGGCGAGACGGTCTATGGAGGGAGAAGACCGGAAATCGAGCTGGGCAGATTAGAGGACTCCTTCCCCAACAGTGCATGAGGTCCTCCGTTTTCAGAAACACGAAGCTCTCTCAGTCTACTCCCACGAGTGTGAAGTCGGCCTTAGGTTGTAGCAGCAGGTATAGTCCAGTTATCGGATCCTTCACGGGTATTGGTCCACCCGGTAGTTGTCAAAATATATCTTCCTTTGGTCACCGAGGGTATGTCCACCAAGATGTGAATGTCGTCATGTGTGGAGGCAGCGTCTATCTCAGCGATGTCGTAGTAATGGTACATATCCGCCGGCAGCGGTTCCCGACACGAACCATAGTCTCTCGGGTAATATCTGACTGTCTTTATACACTATCCTACACAGTTCACTTGGGGCCAATAGCCTGCTAACTTTCTCCTGGCTAGGGTGCTGAGGGCACCCTCGAGCGACCGCAATTCCACCTTCGCCTCCAAGGTATTGATCTCAAGATTCCGAAGGAAGTGAGGAAGAGGAGGTGCATGAGGTTAGAGGTGGTTACCCTTAATTCCCTAATGGCTGTGCGGGTGCCTCTCATCGTGGTTGTCAAGGCTAGTTGGGCTAATTTTGTCATTGGTCCCGGGTCAGCAGCACTCGTCCCTCGTTCGGGGACTCAGCTCCGCTGCTCAACCAAATTCATCCGACCACCGCCCAATAGTTTCCTAAACCGGATTACTTCATCAGTCCTCTCGGCTCCTTTGGGAACGCAACGCGTAGGACGAGTGAGTGCAGGGTAGCCTAGGTGTACCGACTGGGGTGTATGTAGGGTCTCGTATCGTGTCATCTGGGGGTGAGTACGCCGACGGGGAGAGCTCTCCCACGTTCAGCTCAGTGGCTAGTTCTGTCGTCTCCGTTCTGTCATCAGCCCGCTGGTAACCCCGCGGCCTCAAGTTGACCCCTGCATAAAGATCGTCACCTCCTGAGGTGTTAATTTCAATCTGCTCCTCTTCGATGGATTCTGCAGTTTGTCCAGACTCGGCGTTCCTTTCGCCGTCCCCTGCAACTTCTCCCACGATCCCCGGCGCCCCTTCGAGTGACAACCCTTCGTAGAACAAGTCGTGCGTGTCCTCCGCGCCTAGGTTCTGGCTTAAGGGGGTAGGGACATCTTCCTCCGTGGTTTCTTGGGGGATTCCCTCCACCATCACCGGTTTCAAGCGATTTATATGCACCATCCGAGTGCTTCCGTCGCCCATCGCAATCTCAAATGTCACATCTGTGATACTTCGCTGTACGCGGAAAGGCCCCTCCCACGGCCTGCGGAACTTCTGCGCTTCTCCTCGGCGTCCAGCGGGGTTGTGTAGGTAAACCCATTGCCCTTCCACCAAGCTCCGTACCCGCGCCTTTTTATTATACTGAGCCGCTTGTGCCTCGAAGGCCCGCTCGGTCGTCTCAGCGGCTATCCGGTGTGCTTCCCTTAACCTCCCACGTAATGCCTCTGCATAACTCGTTTCTTGATCTACCTCTTGACGAGGCCTAGGGTCGAGTGCGCTAGGGCGCGGTAGCTCTCGGCCGTAAAGGAGATAATTCGGGGTGAATCCCGTCGCAGAATGTGGCGTACTATTATATGCCATCAATACGTAGGGCACCCATCTGTCCCAGTCTTCCCCATCGCGGCGCACAAAATGCGATAACGCATCTACCAACGTGCGGTGGAACCTCTCCACTCTTCCGTTACTCTGGGGATGGTAAGCGGTCGTGAACAACTTCTTTATTCCAAGCGTATCGCAGGCGTCCCTTACCAAGGCCGAGGTGAAATTTCTTCCCTGATCAGTTAGTAGCCGACTAGGAGCTCCATGTCGGACTACCAAGTGGTTCACAAATTTTTGGGCCGTCTCTTGGGCTGTTTGGCTTTTTAGCGGTACTGCTTCGGCGTAGCGCGTTAAATGGTCGATCATCGTAAGGAGGTACATGTTACCCTCCCTTGTTCGTGGTAGGGGTCCCACTATGTCCATGGACACCTGCTCAAAGGGGCGCCCGGCCGCGTATGGTACCTGCAGTGGTACTCGTAACTGCTGGGGCGTCTTCCGTTCCAGGCAACTCCGGCACTTCTCTATATGCCTCTTAGCGTCTTGAGACATAGTCGGCCAATAATAACCTTGCCTCAACAGAGCCAGGGTCCTCTCTAGTCCGGGGTGTCCCGCGAAAGGGGAGTCATGGCACTCCTGCAAAATGGTCTCCCGCATTGGCTCTGGTACCATCAGTTGGTACGGCTCGTTTCCCCCCGCAAATCTATATAATAGTCCGTCCAGATCCATGACGCATTGAGCTGTGTTGGTGTTCTTAAAGTGCACACAGTCCGCGTCCGCTAATTGCAGCGCCCGGATCGTCCCTCTCCCCGAATCCGCTTCCCCGTTTATCGTGGCCACCCGTCGACTCAGCGCATCGGCGTTGGAGTTTTTACGCCCAGGCTTATGAAACACTTCATACTGAAATTCCGCTAGACGGAGCTGCCATCGAGTTAGACGCGATGATGGGTCTTTCACTGTGAGAAGCCACCGCAGCGCTGCATGGTCCGTGATCAGGTTGAAGGGCCGGCCGTATAAATAACACCTAAAGTGTTTCGTGGCCCAGACGACCGCTAGCATTTCCCGTTCGGTCGTACTATAATTTTGTTCTGCCTTATTCAGTTGGCGACTTGCATAAGCAATGGGCCGTTCCGCCCCGTCTTGTAGCTGAGACAGTACCGCCCCGAGGGCAACTCCTGAAGCGTCAGTAGCTAAAATGAAGGGTAGTGAGAAATCTGGATATGCTAACACCGAATCGCTGCATAGCTCATCCTTTAGGCCCTGAAAGGCTTGTTCCTCTGCCTCTCCCCACTGGAACCGCTGGTCTAGGCGTGTCAGATAAGTTAGGGGTCGGGCTTTTTCCGCAAACCCTGAGATATACCTCCGGTAGTAACCTACTAGCCCTAGAAACGAGCGTAGCTCTCTAACATTGCCAGGAGGGGGAAAGTCCTTCACAGCAGTTACTTTCTCAGGATCCACTTGAACTCCCCTCCGACTCACAACGTGCCCTAAGTAGCAAACCCTTTCCGTAGCGAATTGGCACTTGGCGAGGTTAACCACTAGGTGCGCTTCTCTCAGTTTGCTCAACACCCCACTTAGTCTCTCGGCATGTTCTTCGATCGTCGCGCTATGGATGATCACATCATCCAGATATACAAAGCATGTTACTCCTTTAAGGTCCGCTAATAGCCGGTCCATCAGTAACTGGAACGTAGCAGGAGCCCCCGCCAGGCCGAAAGCCATCCGACGGTACTGATAATGCCCCTCGGGTGTGGAAAATCCGGTTTTTGCCTGGTCCTCCGTAGCTATTTCGATCTGGTGATAGCCCGAGGCCAGATCCAAGGTGCTGAAATAGCGGCTTCTGCCCAGACTTTCTAGCGTCTCATTGATATTTGGTAGCGGATAAACCGGCACCTTCGTTACAGCGTTCAACGCCCGGAAATCGGTACAAAACCGGTACTTCACCGATCCATCGGAGGTCTTCTTCCGTACCAACACCACTGGTGCCGACCATGGACTGTCAGACGGTTCAATTACGCCTTTCGTCAGCATGTCGTCAACCAGCTCCTTCATAGTTTCACGTTGGTGGTATGGCACCCGGTAAGGGCGCTTCGCAATAGGGGTCGCATTTCCCGTATTAATGGTGTGTTTGATTTGGGAAGTACACCCTAGCGAGGATGTGTCCGGGTCCTGAAAAACATCCTCAAACTGGGCTAGAACCGTAGCCAAGAGGTCTCGTTCCTTCCCCCGTAAATGGCCTAGCTTGTCCCCAAGGAGCTTTCCCAATCCTTCTCGGGCTCTGGGAACCCCGCCACTCTCTTGGCAAACGCCGACCCACTTGCTTCCCTGAGTTTCTATTTCCGTCACCCACCCTAGCCTCTCAGATTTCCCTATCATCACTTCCGTTTGCGATACATTTACCATCCGCACCCACACGGCGCCATCAACTACTTGACTTATCCCTCTGCCTACACACCAGTCCCGATTGGTCTCTGCTGGGTAGGGTTCCACCAGCACAGTGGCGCCTGAGCGCCAGCCGGAGGCCCTACCACGTACCAACACTTCACAACGGGGTGGGATCCTTATCTTTTCTGCCGCGACCAGGTATACGGCTCCCGACCCATCTCTCTCTTCCTCGTCCTCGGGGAACTCATTTCTCTCAACTCTGGGTTGAGGTTCACCCTTCCCTACGAGTAACACCTTCTCCTGTCCATCCGAGGCTTCTTCCCCCTCATCTCCTACCAATTCACGCGTCCGCATATCCAACCTCATCTTCAAAGCAGCCATACCATCGATCCCTAGAATGCCATCTCCCTCAACATCTATCTCCGCTATTAAAAACTCCTGGGCGATGGTTTGACCCCGCCACATCAAGTCTAGCCGCTGTACTCCCTTGATTCCAACGGGGCTACCCGTCACACCCCGTGCTACCACCCCACTCTCTAACAACGGAACCCCCGGTACTGGTTGCCGCAAGATGGAAACACCCGCCCCCGTATCCACGAGCAAGGTCCTGGTCTCTCCTGAGAGCTTCACCGGGATCCTGATGAATCTGGAGCTGGGAGTGGCAACGTTTATAATCCTGTATCTTGGCCCCGTGGTGGCATCCCTCCCGCAGGTGGGGCTGACTGCGGGAGGAGGGATTTTGGGGCAGCCTCCAAATAGTTGGATTCCCTAACAGCATAGTCTGGTCTCACGGATCCAGGTGTAGCTCTCTTCGGGCACATCCTACAGATGTGCCCCAATTCCCCGCAGGTATAACATTTCACACCCCTCGCCCGTGGTTCTCTCACCCTATCCCTAGTACCCGAGCTTTTCCACTCACTAGGAAGCGACTGGTAGGGGCGGGGGCACTCCCGCGCAAAATGCCCCTCTTGTGCACAGTTGAAACATCTCCCCCGGCGCCCATAGCTACTATCCGCGTTTCTTGCTATGGCATATATCCCCCTCTCCAGGGTGGATCTAGCAATGCCGGGCCCGCTTTCCGCCTCTTCAACCAGATGCGCTCGCTTCACAGCTTCTGCCAAGCCTGTGGGGGGATGAAAGCGTAACTGGCGTCCCGGCTCACCCGCGAGGCCCTGGATGAACGCAGCGAGGACCACACGCTCCATGAAATTGCGCTCCCACTGCTTCTGCTCCCCGCTCCCCGAGTGAGAAGTAGCAAACTCCCCCAATTGCCTACAGCGATCCGCAAACTCTCGGACACCCTCCCCACGACGCTGGGACACTGAGTTGAGCGCGAGTAAGTTTCGCTCAGGGGTACGGTGGTCCTGGAATCTTTCCAGGATGGCTCTCTTGTAGTCCTCAAAGGAGGACACCGCAGCGGAAAATATAGGGTGGCTCGACACAAACACAGCAGCTGCGCCTGTCGTCTTTAGCTTACAGATCAGCCTCTTATCGTGGTCCGTCCAGGCACCACTCTCCGCCACCATCTCTATCTCGTTCAGGAAGTCCTTCGCTGGGGGCGCCCCGGTTTCCCCCGACCATGGCTTGATCAAGGCTTGTAAGCCCATCTCCCTCCGCCCGGAATGACCAGTCGATTCACGCTCGCTCGCTAAGGAAGGGCCATCCGTGCCTACCATTGTCCTCAACGTGGTTAACTCCCCCTCCATGCGTAAACGTTCCTCATCTAGGGTCTGTAATTCACGATTGGCTCGGCGTAATTCCTCCACCTCCCTCCTCAGAGCCTCCATGGTAGGGTCCGTTAGTGGCATAGAGATCCCACTTCTGACACCAGAATTGTGACTGAGCGCCGTTAAGGGCGATCAGGGCAAGGGGAATTTCGCTCGCTCAGCAGGGGTACAAATAACTCGTCAGGCTATGAATACACTGTTTTATTGTTGGTCCCAATACACCAATTAGAAAACCGCATACAAAGAGTTGAGCTCATTAATACAAAACCAAACTAATACTTCCAAAAACATAATTAACAATAGAAATATAAACGAAACTGAAGAAACTATAAGATAACATAAAAGTAAGATTAAATAGGCAAATTACAAATTAAATCAACAAAGTTGGGCCCTTATTCTCAAACATTCCATTATTATTACTGTTATTATTATTATTATTATTATTATTATTATTATTATTATTATTATTATTACTATCGGTTATCTTTTGTTAATCTACACTCTAGCAAATGTACTCCTCCCTCACTACGGCAACAGTTAGCCTCGGCCGGAAGCAATGCGTAAAAATTTATGTTCAATACTCACAGCAAAACAATCCCATCAAACGCATAACACTTGTTTCCTCTCACACACTCTAACTAACTCTGCCGGTGTCTATACACTATACTCCACGCGCTCGCTATTCTCTCTCTCTCTCTCACGCGGTACATTGCTCTCGGCCGCTACCAGCCGTGCCGTCAGCAGTTTAACTTAACAATTGCATTTTTTTCTACTAATTATTCAATTATTATTTACAAATTAAATGCTCTCCCTTTAATTAATTTTAATTCCACACTTACTTTGATAAGCATTTGTTTGCAGACGGTAATCAAATTTCAACAAGTGTAATTTATGTGTACCCCAAGGTATTTATTTGTAGGTTTGCATGATTTCAAATTAGTTCCCTTTAAACTCCCACTGCTTTTGGGTAGTCCGGCCCCCTTTTTTTTTTGTAGAAATCCGAATCTTCAACTTTTGTAAATTTCTCATGTTTTTCTGTGCTCGCTTAGAGAGTTAATTATGTACAGTAAGGATTCACAATTGTCCGTAATAAACGCAATATCGCCCGCATAAACGTCGGCACTTTTTTTTCAATGTTTACTCCACAATCCATTTCCAACTTTACTACCAAATTAAAAATAAGAGTGAGAAAAGAAGATACTCCCTTCTTTGAGGTCATTCGGCTTTAAAAGATTCAGCATTCACGTAGTACCCAAGACCTCCGTCCAGTTATCTTCGTAGAGACTTTTTATGCAATTAATGAATTTAAAAGACAATCCTTATTTAAAAAAAAAAAAATTATATAGCAGCAAGTTTTCGGGATATAGTTAAACACGGCTTTGAAGTCAATATAAAATAAATACCTTTTTTTTTATTTATTATTTATTAATTTTTAAGGTTTCAGGTTCTTTTTATTTATTATTTATCAAATTTACTAGTTTTATTACATTAAACACATTATCTATTGTGTTATATTGATTCGTAATGCCTGCCTACAATTCCGTAAATATATTATGTTCCTCTAATCTAAATGAAAGCCTAATTAAGCCTATAAATAATTCCACGTCAACGTCTATCGATGATATTCCTAGCAATAGATATTTTTTGTGTGCATTGGGTAAATCAGTGCGTCTTAAACATTTTCTGTATTTTCTGTTCATAATGTCTTAATTCTTATTACTATATACGCGGCTACTAACTTGTTTAAAAAACAATGCGATGGGTTCAACTATATTTATATTATCAGCGATATAATTCTGTTTCAGACTGAATTTAGAAAATGTGGATGTGAAGCCAGAACTAGCCAATGTTGCGTTCCAGCAAGAGGCACAAGACAAGGAACCACGCCTGCAAGAAGCTAAGGAAGACCGAACTCACCGACAAAACGTTCGCTCAGCAAACCATTCTGATCTTTTACAAATTCACTTATAACAAATAACCAAGTGGACATTTATTAAGAATGTCAGTTTATTAAAGTTGTCCATTCACAATTCCAGAATTTATCATATTTATAAAATTACCTGGAGAGAATGTTGTTCATTACTGATAATGAAAAGGAAACATTGAAATTAAATAATAAATGATTTTTCTCTCTTTCTGCTCTCTACCGAATATTAAAAATTCTGATAGCTCATTAAAGTTAAATTTATGTTTACTTTTTATTTTGAACAATGTATAAGTTCATTTCTCAATAAACAGTAAATAATATTTAATTGTAAATACAATATGTATATAAATAAGAGGTTAATATGAATATAAATGAGTGAACACTCGTGTGAACAAGGGTATGAAGTGTGAGTTCTAATTGGTATTAGAAACAATTCATTGCCATGAGTAATTACTCAGTCAACAGTGAGTATATACTCAACACATGATTAGGTTATAACAAATCCTCCCCTACGAACAAGAATACAGTTTGTGAAAAGCAAAAGTCTGTCGCAAACAGTGGCAAATTGCACACTGACTTTCTCTTACTGCAATTCTTTTGAAATTATGAATTCATATTGAATAGTAAGCAATTGTGCCGAAAAGTTAGTTGTCTTCAATTTTATGTTAATATCAATATATCAGTGGCGCCCCCAAATTTTTGTGGGGGGAGATAAAGTAGTCACCTATTTTTCAGGCGGGGCTTAACGTCCAACTACCAAATTAGTACTCTTCATAATGCATGAATCTTTCGCCATTTTTGGAGGGGTGGAGTCGTTTAGAGAAGTAACTTCATTGTTTTCTCATTTTAAAACTATTTCTTTTATTTGGGCTACAGCTTAATCACTTCGTTAAATGAGATTGTTAGTAAAATAATTTAGGCAACATGATCTCTTTATGTTATAAAATAGACATTAATAATTGACTGTCATTAATGATTAAGCAATCATTCTAACTCATGTCTGTGTGAGATTGTCGAAACTAGGGGATGGACGTCAGTTATCCGAGGTGTGATGTCTCGGTAATCCTAGGAAAATTGGCCACGTTCTTTCAGACTGAGCTAGTTGCAATACAACTGTGGTGCTGAGATTATAAGAGAATGCTAATCACTTACAGTGTTGTAATTTATTTAGGCATTCAGGTGGCTCTACTGGCAATGAAGTTGTGAAACTGAATTCGTGGTTAGACATTCTGATGAGTATTGGTAAACATGAGAAGACAGCCTGCGTGGCTCTAAAGGGTTACAATCTTCCCACGGTATCCTTATGGCACTTGAACCATTTATAGCCAAATCGCTCAGTAATACAGCCAAAAAGTGTGGACGCACAAATAGTCGTAGCAATTGGTGGATAAAGCGCCAGGCTACAAAGAGACGAAAAGTTTTTTATTAACCACTGGCGTAGGTTATTACTCCAACAAGGCCGAGGAGTCCATTCGGTAAAAGAAGCTAATGCAGATTTAGTGATGCGGGTATATGCTTAGAGTTTGGCATTTTGGAGAAGAAAAATAATGTCTTCAAGCTTTACCCAGGAGTCCCTTTTTAAACGTTTTTTACCTAATCAAACAGGCAAGTGCTGCAACTTAAAGATGCCATAACAGATCCCCTAGGTCACGATGGCACAGGCTGCCTGGCCAACCCCATAGATTCTAATCTAAACTTAAGTCCAATTGAATTTTATAGTCATTGGAGTTTTAGTTAAAAAATTTTTAATTACTTTTAGTCATCAATTGGCTACTACAATAAAATTTAAATTTTACATATTATTGAAGAATATAAAAAAAACGTCAATTTGGTCAGGAGCTGAAGACGTTTGTAACTAATGGGGAAGGTACTTAAGCGAATCACTATCACGTCTGAATGTTAAATATAAAATGTTATTTGTATTTGGAATGTTTTTTCAATTTTTTTTAGATTTTAGAAATTGTTTCTTATTATAGGATTTTAGTTAAACTGAGCTTAGACTGTGGTTAGTCCGAAACATTTATAAAAGAAGAATAAAGGTCGTAAAGAAGATTGAAAGTTGGCTATTTATTTATCTTAGCCAATTACGGTTAAATAAACATTATAAGTTTTAAAGACCATTTTTTTCAAATTTAGAACCTTTGAATTGCAGTCAAAGAAGTCGTGCGAGTGTTTCACACTAAATTATTTATTGGGCCATATTACTTATAGTATGCTCATGTTTTCAATATATATTTTTTAATTCAAAGTCAATTACGTTTATTTTTTACTTATAATTATCTCTTTCTATCTCTGTGTATACACCAAAGTAGTTTGAAGCATTGAGTATATACTCACATTTTTATTCATAATACTCGAATAAGTTAAAATTGAAAATTTGTAGATAACTTATTATTAAAAATAATATCACATTGTAAATATATTTTGTAGTTTTGTAAATAATTGTATCATAATTTTTATGTACATACTTTTTATATTATAATGTATTGTAAATAAATGTATTCGTGTGTTATTTAAATGTACAAACTAATTCTGTACATACACAGATTTATACTGATTATATTTTTTGTACAGAAAAGACGTAAAAATTAAAAAAAAAAAAAATATTCTTGTATAAACAGAAATCTGTTTTTCAACCATTTGGACTAATGTTTTAAATTTTGAAATATCTTTAAAAAAAAAAATATTATTTTTGTTTTTGTTTCAGAAAAAAAAGATTAAGTTGTCATGTTTTCAATATATATTTTTTAATACAACATTAATTAAATTTATTTTTAACTTACAATTATATCACTCTGTCTCTAACCAAAAAAGGAACTGGACGGACCTCATCAACAACTTCCCTCAATTCCTAAAGTTCTTGCGCTTTTAATTTTCCGCACTCATTTTTCTCTCAATACTTTTTCTACCTCATGCAACTAACTCAAGGCTATTCTCATAGCCTGTGAGATCCAGGTTTCTTTTGGAAGCAGAGGCAAATCTTTCAAGGCAACGAGATAAAACAAAAAAAACTTTGGGTAGTATTGCCGTGCATCATTCATTCATCATCCACGATTGTCTAAGGAAAGGTTGTTGGTAGACTTCTCTAAAATTTATTGGTTAATTAATCTTATTCTCTCTTTTTCTTTTAATTTAATCCACCCTGCAAAACTAAAAATAATAATAATACATCAGGGAAGGGAATAGCTCAGTGTACTGGATTCCGACGCGGAGATCCCGGGTTCGAATCCAGCTGCTAGCTAGATTTTCTTTTCCTAGGATTATGATTAATCTAGATCGGGAAGAATTGATAAGAATGAAAATACAAAATTTATAATTTTTATTACATATTATTTTAATTTACAAAAATATTATGCAATTCATATTATCTGGTTACCTGATAATTTCAGCAAGTCTAAAAATACATGTATATTATTATTTTATTAAAAACATCACTCTGAAACTTACAGGTACCTTATATTTTTAATATTATTACCTTTGGTTCTCCTAAAGTACTTAAAATGTTCCTTATTGAAGGAGCTTACAGTCTTATATAACAGTAATATAAACAAACTGACCCAATTAATAGATTTGGCATTATTAATTAGTTTACAAGAAACCAACTATTTTTTATGCCACTAAAAAAACCTGGGTCGTTATACGTATACATTACACTTACAGTACAGCAAAAATCTATGTTATTTTCTATTTCCTATAATCAAATAATGACTCCAAATAGTAACTACAATTAAAGTTAATTTAAGTACAACTTCTTCATTTGAAGTTTGCAAAAAAACCTGTACTTGTTCCTAGTATGTAGGAACTATTTGCGTTCCCAAAATATAGTTACACAGTAGGCACATATTTTTTTAAAAAAGAACTAAATAATAACAATAAATAACAGTAATTGTTAGGAAATAAAACATTTATTTACAAATTGAGCTAATAACATTGAATGATTTATAATATTTTTTAGGTCAGTAGCATAATGTTGTACATTGTAATGATTTACAAAAATATTCAGAAAACTGACCTTTATGATTGAAAGTAATTTTAGATCGTTACACCATCCTTTCTTTTTAATTGCTATACTTTAAACGAATAGGCATTATTTACAATCTGTTCTTGGGATGGGTCCCTGTTCACCACGGCGGTGCAGCCAAAAAGCGTATCGAACTACAAAAACCTTAGGCTTTGAATGAACCAACTTTTCGCTAAAAGAATAAACAATTCTCTCCTTTCTTTAATCGTATTCCTGATTATCAATTAAAATTTTTCCAAATACGTTAAATTTGATTCAAATCCGATGATTTAGGTGGTATTTGATTCACTTTTGAACAATAATAGAGCAATCATTTCTTTGTTAGCAAAGTGGTATTGTATACTTCGCATCATAAGCCTGATGAGATTTAAAACTTATCAAGATTTTCAATTTTTTCGAATTTGGCTTCAAGTGTCAGCCAAATATTACCTTGAGATTTTTTATACATTATTTTATTTAAAAAATCAAATTGCCTACATCAATGGTGAAAAGCACCCCCACACAATACTGATCCTATCATGTTTCAGAAAACAAAAAAATATTAAGTTTGCTTCATCGCAGGTACTTCTCAACAATTTAAATCTTATGTAATATTTTCTTCGGGAACTTTATTGTATAGAGAAAAGTTAATTCAGAATTAGACAAAAAAAAGTGTTTGTAAAAGGTTGCTATGTAGCTTTTGGTGTAAGCAAAGAAGAAGAGTTGATAGATCAAAAAGTCCATTGAAATATTTTGAATAACAATTCGAACTAAAGTGCCGATTTTAAATTTCATCAGAATAACAATCTGAAATTTATCGCATTGCCATTAAAAATATTATTGCTCTATAATCGTCCAAAAATGATACAAACCCCAGTTCAGTCTCCGATTTCTTTTACCGAAAAGTTGGTTAATAGAATGCCAAACTATTTGTTGAATTAGCTTTTTGGCTTTAGTATTGTGGGAGACTGTACCACTCCCAAAAACTTGTCTATCCTTTTAAAAAGTAGTAAAATTACAAGAAATAAGGGAAGGCCAAAATATCTGAAACTACTTACAATAGAGAAAGTTTTATTTAAAATATTACGAAATTGTCCGGATATTTTTGTAACTCTGAATTATTACAATGTAAAATGTCTTCTAAAAAATTTAGTAAATCATTTATGTTATTAGTTCATATATATTTTTTAACATTTTTGTATTTACAATTTTTTTCATCCTCCAAGCATTGATTATAAAACAATTAGTTGTCAGCACTGCTGTTTATTTACTTTTAGATTCGCAACCGATGAATCCGATGAATGACCTTTAGATCCGATGAATTTCTAACAGTATTTTTTTTTATTGAAAGATGTTTGCTTTCTTATTTTAAAATGGTTAAATTTTCAAAAATATTTTTAAAGTGTATTAAAAAATAAAGGTGAATTACGAAAAAATAAATTCGTCATATTTAATTTTAAATTAACTTCATGTTCATGATTTAAAAACTCCATTTCTTTAAATTGAGATAGTTTTTCTTTAACTAGAAGCCTCCATTCTAAAAAAAAATAATAAAGACTAGTTTTCTAACTTTAAAAAGGCAATCAACAAAATCATGAAACATTAGTTTTAACTTTAAATCCACCCTAAATACTTACAAATAACTACAGTTTATTATTTGGCCTATAATCATCATAAATAATTATCTTTTGACAATCTGACTAAATCGCACTCACTTCTAAAGTCTCTCAATCATTAAAAGCTTTAGGTCCAGTCTAATTATGTATGCATGCACAGTGGTTGTATGTTCCAAAGAAATAAGATCTAACAACTTCTCACAATCAAAGAGAACACATGTTGTTAGTGCACTTTGCCTACGACCGTTATTAGATGAGGCACAACAGAACATGTTGGTCATTAAGAATCATGTTTTTTTGTTAATACAGCCTCTCACTATCTCAGTGGTTTTTCACTGGTGATAAACTCAACTACAAACCATTAACTACCTACTTTATAAATGCATTATGCTAAGAATAAGCAATGTATTATGTGCCATGTTTCAAAGTGTATAAATATGGTGTTCCGGCAAGAAGTTTGGCTTACAATAATAAGCTTCTGCTGAAATACAATATTACGAAAATTTGAGTTCTCTGAGATACTTACTTCAATCCCCTTGATTAGTTACTTAAACATTCGCTGGTACATTGAAATACTCATAAAAAGTTTTTGGATTGCATGAAAGGTCTTTAATAACATGCGATACTATACCTTATCGTCCCTTGTAGCAACAATTATTCAGCATAATTTCTTTTTGCTGGGAAAAATTTCAACAACGGAAATAACTAAAAATAATTTTTGGCTTATCGCATGGAGACAGAGGCGAACTATATATCCAGGATGGACTCCTCACATATTACCAAACACCATATTTGTCTGTCTCCTTGTGAAAATGAAAAAGCACAGTAAGTTCCTTGAAAACCATTTATTGCAAAAAGCTATCAATGAAAAACACGAAGAAATTGAGTTAATTGATCGTCAGTAGTTGAGGAAAAAACAACACTATTTGAATGACCGATTTCATTTCATTTTAAAGTGTCCTTGCGTCATATGACGACGGTCGCAGGCAAAGTAAACACTTTCATAATATTTATTTTCTTTGATTGTTTCGAATAAAATCGACCTATTTATTTTCTGTGAAACACACATCTACTGCACCCTTAGCCTTTACAAGTCTCACTTCAAAATTTCAGTAAATAACCAAGCTACAGCAGTGTTCATCTTCACACGGACGCCTGGAATTTTAAGGCGCGTCAACAATCGAGGTGATACGCGTCGACAACCTTTCCAATATTTTCTGCAGGCCTCCGAACAGTTTATTCTCGAAGTATAAATATATTAGGTAAGTATAAAAACAAACCTAAGCAGAGCAGCTCTATTCGACTACAATCACAGTCTGCGCTTGTGTCTGACACTCCTCGCTGCCATTAGCGACTGCAAAATATTTAAATCACAAGTTAGCTAGGCGTTTGATTATTTACAATAATGCCTTGTAATTGCTAGAGGTTAAGCTTGTCCCTAAAAACGTCCCTTCGCATTGTTATTTATGTGTAATATCATTCAGAATGGTGTTACGAGACATAACTAAAATAAGTGATAGAAAGACATTTTCAGAAATCAAAAAATAAATTTAAATTATTAAACCATTAAGAATTGCATTAATTACAAAAAAAAAATAAAAGGATTGATTATATAAAATAGTTATATATTCCATGCTGCTATTTAGAATGAGGATGCAAATGTAAACAGAGATAGAACAAAAATATAATTGTTAAATTGCAGTAATTAATCCAAGGGGAAGTAAGATTATTGTCAATTACAGTCATAAATATTTAATTTATATTAATGCTAAACTGGCGACCTCGGTCATCAATCTCTAAATCAAACATGCATGTTATGTTCTTAACTATCCGGTAGGTCAATTGTATAAGGGGTCATCGTCAAATACTTAACGAAAAAGCTGGTCGTAAGTGTAAGCCCTGAAGATAAACCTAGGTCAAAAGCTTGGCATAATTACAAAAAATTTATAAAAAAATACAACTGAAATCGGCAATAATCTTTTTTTACCGCTGATGATTTTTATATTGTTAAGGCTGTTTATTAAGATATTCATGCATAGTGGTCTCCTTGATCTCTATGATCTCTTTGCAGTTTTACCATAAAACCTCAATTTATTTGTTAGTGTTGATTATTCCCTATAAAAAAAAGAATCTTGAGAAAAAGAAGGATTCATAGAATCCTAGTATTTGTAGAAAACTGAAGTTAGGAACGTTCCATAGCAAGCCTCTCCGATAATGTCATAAGATAAATGGCATTTTTTTAAAAGCAGTTTCATGGCCAACAGAGCCTAATTTTCCATAAAAGTTTAGCAACAATGTTCAAAATTACTCGTACTTCCATTTTACACACTCGTCAGTAAAAACTTAAGTAAATGATGCACACAGAAAACATTGAGAACTTAAGCGCTAAGTTTATTTTAATTTAGTGTTTAGCCGGATTAACTTTATTTTCTACAATCGAAAACGCTTAATTTTTTTACTCAGTGTCAGGTTGGCCCAGAAGCGGAATTTAAATGGAAGATCAAGTATCCATTACTTTACCTTTGACAGTAAGCTCTATGAGTAAGAAATTAGCTTCGTAAGAGACTCTTTCTGATAGTAAGGAACATTGTATGGTACATGGCTCATCCTGTAAAGACTTGGGGGAGGGGGTCAAATGTTTGTTTCAAGGATTAGTTTGATGAGTTTTGACATGCAGTTCAACAAAATTTACAATTCCAACATGCATTATTAACGAAACGTGTGGGTAATAAAAACTATGTTACAAATCACTTAACGATTTTGCTTAGAAAAAAGTGAAGAATTTTTTTTTTAATTTAAGGCGCGTCAATATTTGAGGTCATTGGCGCCCGAAGCTATTTTTAGTGCACTGCCGACCTCCGGAAAGTTTTATTTTCATATCTTTCAATAAATAAGAAAGAAAATATAATTTCTTGAGGAAGACCTGCATTTTATTTTCTATTCAGTCTCCGCGAAAGCTAAGGGCGACCCTCTACGGTGAAGTATATAAAAATGATTGTAAAATTCCCTAAATATTAGGGCCCCGACTCAATTTTGTAAATTAATCTAGTACAAAAAAAAAACAAATATATTTAAGCTTCCTGAGGAAAATAAGTACCTGCATTTGGATTGACCAGGTTATAGCTATAGGCAGATGAAATGGGTTCACTCGAGAACTGCTCTAGATCGATAACGGTGTTCTGCAAACAATTATAAGGTTTTATTTTTAGTCAGTTACTTAATTGCCTTTTTACAAACAATTCCATTTAAATTATTGGTATTAAAACGCTTTTACCAGAAGCTTACGATGTAATGAGCATTGGTACCCGAAAGTCTGCCTTGCAAAAGTTGGATCTCGACAAAAGAATAACTGGTTTCTGAGAAGTTGTAAGTAGTGTGATTGGCGTGTAAAGATCGTTTAAAGAAATTGTTAAACACAAGTAGGGGAACGTAGCATGTATTTTGGAGGAAATGGATCTAAATGCCTTCTGTAGTTGTTTCTGTCAGAAATTATTTATTTTATTTGATTCAGATTTTTCTCAAATCCCATGTCTCACTTTGCAAATCTTTGCCAGTTCTTCTAATGAGGAGCTGTCCCTATCTGGTGAGAGAAGTTTGTACTAATTTTTTGTAACGCCTCATAACGTCTAGAATTTGACCTAAAGCTAACTTAATTGCAATAATTGAAACATAATTTATTTACATCTGTTACGCTTATTTCAACTTTTCTTATTCTTTTTCAAGTTTTGAAACTCTGATTTCTTTCTAAGATTTGAGCACAATAGAGGGAAGTGGGAATAGGGCGCCATACAACTGAAAGACTAAAAGCACAAAATTGTCTGCAACGACTTTACTGTCACGTTCATATGTAATTACAGATTATGCTAATGCAATGCGTTTCGAAACTATGTTAACAACATAACAACTAAGATTTTGTAAATAATATAATATTAGATGATAGTAAGTAACATTGTTAAAATGAATATGTTTGTTGAGTGAGTAATCTTGTTATGAGTTGTACCGTGTGATAAAGTTATGATTAGCTAATTCTAGAAGTTAAGTAGTTTGGTGAATGGAGTAAGTTATTTCTTTTCAGGAAAGTCAGCGTAGAGAAAAGAACATATCTCAGTAGGGCGCAGCTTGGAAGTAAGGCCTGGCTGAATCTTCATTTGGAT
Organism: Rhodnius prolixus; assembly: GCF_049639745.1. NCBI lineage: Eukaryota > Metazoa > Arthropoda > Insecta > Hemiptera > Reduviidae > Rhodnius > Rhodnius prolixus. The sequence continues at coordinate 6,568,603 of NW_027411635.1, read as the reverse complement.
CGTTTGACACAATATGGATTACAAGTAATGTAAGCCTAAGTGATAAGTAAGGCTTTACATTAGAGTCGATGGGATTCTGGTTAGGAAGGGAAGCCTTAAAAAAACCTCAAGTCACTCGGCATAGCTACCGCATTGCGGTGGAAATCTCACTGTAAATTACTGATTTTAATAAGAATTTTATTTTCAAATTCGCCATTTAAAAAAAAAATCATTTTTTTTTAATAGGTATGTATGAGAAAATTTGGTAAAGCTCTAAATTTCACCTTACTATATAACATTAATTATTTTAGTTTTTAAAAATTGAACCCCCAGATTTTTTAGGCAGAATTGCCACTAAGGTGGTAACAACACGCTAAAAATAAATTTAATGCGATGTTTGAACTAAATTTCAAAATTGTGAGTTAGAAAACTACAGCAAAAGAAAATTAAAAACTCTGTAATTTTTCAAAACCTAAAAGAGTTTACCTGCATGCTGTAGTTAAGCTCAGCAGAAGTCGTCATCCCAGTATCTGTATTGTCTTGATCTTCTAAACCTTCTTCCATGTCAACAGGGAGTATACTTTCTTGACTTCCTGTAAACTGAAGTAAGCTTGTGTCAATTTTATTCTTTTCAGCAGCAAACAGAGCAAATTGTTGGAATACTATGCGATAAGCTGGGCAAATCTATTTTCTTCAGGCAATTACAAAATTTACACAGATTTTTTTTTTTTTGCAAAAATCTGTGCATGGTAAAGTAAACTGTACATGGTCAAATGGAGTTTCCTTAACTTTTCTCCGAAGGAAGGATATATGTTGCCAAATCTTTTAATCTTGTATTATGTTTCAATGATTTCTTTACCGAATTGCAGACAAAAGTTAGCTGTACGAGGTGTGTTCAAAAAGTAACGGGAATTTTCGTTTTTTGAAAAAAATATTTATTTATTCATCTACATTAATATTGTCGCCTTCAAAGTAGTCCCCTTCGCATACAATACACTTGTGCCAGCGCTTTTTCCAATCCTCGAAACACTTCTGAAACTCGATCTTTGAGATAGCTTTCAGCTCTTTCAGCGATTCGCTTTTAATGTCATCTATGCTTGTAAAACGACGGCCTTTTAATGTTCTCTTTATGTTTGGAAATAGAAAAAAGTCACATGGAGCCATGTCTGGCGAATATGGAGGCTGGGGCATCGTTAAAGTTTTGTTTTTGGCCAAAAATTCACGAACAAGCAATGAAGTGTGAGCAGGTGCATTATCGTGGTGCAAAATCCATGAATTGTTTTGCCACAAATCCGGGCGTTTTTTTCGGATTGCTTCACGCAAACGGCGTTGAACTTGTAGGTAGTACGCCTTATTGATTGTTTGACCTTGTGGCAAGAATTCATGATGCACTATGCCATTAAAATCGAAGAACACAGTGAGCATAACCTTCACATTCGACCGCACTTGTCGAGCCTTTTTCGGTCTTGGCGATCCAGAATGCCTCCACTGGGACGATTGAGCCTTAGTTTCGACATCATATCCGTAAACCCATGTTTCGTCACCTGTTATAACAAGTTTCAGTAGATCCGCATCGTTGTCGACTTCATTGAGTGACTCTTGAGCAACTTCCATTCTCCGCTGTTTTTGTTCGAAATTCAACAATTTTGGAACAAATTTTGCTGCCACACGTTTCATACCCAAAACATCCGAAAAAATTTCATGGCATGAGCCAATTGATATGGCAACATCATCAGCGACTTCTCTGATTGTGATTCGGCGATCGTTCATAACCATTTCTTTCACTTTTTTCACGTTTTCATCGGTTGTTGATGTGCTTGGACGTCCAGGTCGTTCGTCATCTTCAACGTTTTCGCGGCCATCTTGGAAACGCTTATACCACTCGTAAATCCTTGTTTTAGTCATAGCAGACTCACCATATGCCTTTATTAACATTTCACACACTTTATTTCATTTTTTACGCAAAATTTAATACAAATTCTTTGATCCATTTTTTTTAACAAACAAAAATCGCCAAGCTCGAAAAACACGTCTAACCTTAATGGCTGCCACTTAAGAAGTAAACAATGAATATTACTGAAAATTTTATCGTACTTCAGGGGCAAGTGTACCAACATAATAAAAAAAAAAAATTTACAATCAGACTCTCCAAACCCGCGAAATTTAAAAATTCCCGTTACTTTTTGAACACACCTCGTATAACTGGTATAGATTACAATGTTCTAGTCCCAATAGTTTTTGTGTAATTGAAGGTAAAAATTTGAATGTTTTCATATTCGTTCAAAACTTCAAACTCTTATATCTCTTTTCGTATTGATCAGATTTTAACGAATCCTTTACCGAAATGTAGAGAAAGGTTAGGTGTTTAACTGATGTAAACGGCATTTTTCTGACTATGATATTAAGCGAGATATAAAAGGTTAAATATTCCATGTTTTTGATCCAAGGTCGCAATGATTTCTTTACCGAATTTTACACAAAAGTTAGGTGTATAACCGGAGCCGGATTTTCCTATAGGCTAACTAGGCTTCAGCCTAGAGCCTCAGTATCAATAGGGGCCTACATTCAAATTGTTAGCAAAATTAAAATTACACTATTCTAAAAACAGTGAACACTAAAACACTGTTTTAGTGATGTATCAATGTAGTGACGTATTTTATTATCTCTCATGTAATTTACAAACTTAAAAATAGGCGGTGAAAGGGCCTCATAATTGGAATAGCCTAGTGCCTCTTTTCATCTAAATACGGCCCTGGGCTTAGGCCTCGTTTTATCAAGGTTCAGTCTTGGTGTTTATAGAGAAACGACGCTACTGTTCACCATTTATTAGCGAAATTTCTGTAAGGGCTCCTAATGATTTGTACAATAAAACTGAATTGGAAAAAATGAATGCGGGTGGAGGAAATGTGGATTACATCAGAAAATAAATAGTTACACTGTCGAGAATTTATTACGTTCTTGTATTTTTTTAAAAAAAATCTATTAATATTAGGTAAACCAATATAAATACCACAAAGCCACACAGTCGGAGAACATCCTTCTTGCAAAGCGGACATGTCCTGTGTTCCAGCAACCAGGGGTCGATGCAGTTCTTATGGAAGACATGACTATAAAGAGAAGAAAATAAATACCAATTAATAAATAAAAATCCAAAATCAAGTTTGAGCATTCACACAACATTCTCTTATTGCAATTTGCATTATTAAAATTTTCTCTACAACAAAATGACAAATCAAACTCTGATGAGAGATGTAAAATCGTAAATCGGACAGAAATAGAAAAACAAAAAAGTCTGGCGTGGCCTCTGTATTCTGGAGGGCAGGTCTGTGTCCGGGATTGGCACCCCGATATAAGTGTCAATGGTCGCATAAATGTTGTGTAAATAATTATGTTAGTATGTAAATAAGTTTTTATTCATCTTAGATTAGGTTATTAATGTGATGCAAGGAATATCAAGTACTCCATCACAAATTACAATTAGAGTAAGTAAATTGAGAGTGAGTGAACGAGGTACTACATTTTAGGTATGATTAATGTGTGTGACTGTATTTATTTGGATGAAAGTATTTATATGCATGAGTCTGGTTTTTATTAGAATGATTGTTTTAGAATGAACTGGTGTAGTGTCATTGAACAACATGGTCAGGTGCGAAGGACCTTAGATGTAAAGCTCCTTTAAAAAAACTCAAAAAATAAATAAAAATCACTTTACTTATGCTCAAGGTTTATGCTCTAACACACAATTTTTCTTCAAAATACAATATTTAACATATGTTTGATTTCGAACTGACATTATGAAGATTGTAAAACATTACACTTAAATGTTACAAAGAACCTATCCCACAGTAGGTTATTGAAGAACAGTTAGATATTTAATCCTCCAGTACGTAGCAGCGCCTTAGAATGATTTCTAAAAGTGCCATAAGAAGGAATTAAATTGATTTAGCGCAGAGGTTTTAATGTTGCATTTTAATTTGCTTTTCTTGGCGTAAGTAATAAATATTTCAATTAATTAATACAAAAACAAAAAATAGAAAGGGACTGCATCCATTGCTAGTGCCGACGCTATTGCATTATTGTGGATATAGTTTTAAATAAAAGAATTACCTGCATGGAAGATCACGAATGGTATCATTCACTTTGTAGTGTTCAATACAGACAGGACAGCAATCGCTTTCTCCTGCCAATTCCTGTATTTTAAACCATTTTTAACTTAATGAACCACTCAACATCGCCATACTGCAAGTAAATTAGAAAAAAAAATACCTTGTCTTCATTATTAACCGATCTTGTAGGTATCTTGGAGATAGTTTTCTTAATTTCATTACTCATACGTTTCTGCAAGCAACAGTACACACTAGGTTACATTAAAAAATTACAAAAGATCTTTTAAAAGCAATCGTAAAATAAGTTGTAGCTATATTAAATAAGTTATAAAAGAACTGTACAATATACACCATCATTACTTTATTTTGGTCAATTAAAGCTTATAATACTAGTACAAAACTTCCTTAAGTAAACGTCTCGAGAACCACTTGCAAATCTTAGAACCAGGGGTGGATTAATTAAAGTAAAATAAGTACATGCTTTGGATATTGAGCAAAGCGAACATCTGCGATGCTAAAAATAATATTAAAATATTAAAAATAATATTTAATTAAAAATGAATCTAGTTTGATATTAAATTTTAATTTCGTTTTCTTCAATTAAATTCTTAATCTAGGTGTTCTCCGCAAATGTGATATACATATGTATATGTAATAAAAAATAGACAAAGATATACATATTTTTAAGATTGGCAATTATTGCTAAAGTACTTTACTAATTATTTGATTATAAAACTTCTTTACAAGTACTCAATTAAAGGGACTGCATTTAATTATAACTTATGTAGAAATGAATTATTATTATAAGTAGTTATTTTTTTTTGTTATTAGCTGTGAGTAATTTGTGCTCTCGTATTCTCGCAAGCAAAAAATTCCTAATTTAAATAGAATTCAACAAATACTTTTGTTTGTCAAAAGAAATAAAAAGTAGAAAAATGAATATTATAAATCTTCCATTTTATTATCAGCCAAAGAGTGAGTGGTTTGACATGCATGGGAGTAGGCGTGGTTTAATAAACAGTTCTCGCTTCTCATTGGCTCTTCAACCAACCTATTGTTCATACTTCCATTCTTCACTGTGATTGAACAATTCTAATAGTTAATTATTTCTATTAAAAATTAGAGTTTACTTTTTTTACCAATTTTTCCTTAGTAGGTATTTAATGGAGTATCAAATTATGCAATATTTTTTTTTTTGTTTAATAAAAACAAAAAAAAATCAAAGATTATTCTTGCTTAATTGTAATTTAACAAAATGGGTTGTTACTCGTATTAAACGATTTTAAAAGAGTTACTGATTAATAGATTGATATCTCCTATTACAATCAATCTAAGTTAATAGGGTGCTACACTTTACTGAACAAATATTTTGTCGTATATGAAAATGGCCAGCATAAGGGTCATTTGCATTTAATGCAGTAAAATTACTTAAATGATATTATTGCTATGAAATTTGAATAAAACACAGCTTTTTCGAACGATTTTAAATGGCAGAAATTACGAGCTGAAATATGAATGAAATGTTGGGTACTTGGCTGATCTGAGTACTTTCATTATTAAATCAAGCTTTATACTTTTTTTTTTGCTTCATCTATTTTAACAACTGCAGTATATTTCTGCAATAAGTGAAGCTGCATGGTACATAGTATAAATACATGAATAGCATGAGGGGAGAATTCACCCATTGGTGAATCTCCCAAAGAAGAACAGTACACTATTTTGCACTGGTTATTGTTCACTATTAGACGCGAGGAACCATAATACTTACATTTTTTAACTGTAAATTTTTGTTAAGTATATTTTTGTAAGTTTTGGATAGATTATTTTTTTTGTTCCTTGATTTGAACTACTTTAAATGTATCTAATGATAAATAAATACTAGGCTATCTAGAATAATTAGGCTTATTCAAGCCGGGAATATGTGATAATAAATTTGTATTAATGCCTTGAGGTTCTGGACGCCTATGCACATAAACAAATGACATCAATACCACAGATTTCCCAGAAACATAAATATAATTAATTTATTTTATTTACTTTCCAATGAAAATGATAGTTGAATATTTCTTTAATTTATTATTCGAACTTTTAAAATAATCGATTATGCCGTTTTCCATAAAATTCCAAACATTTAAAAGTCTATTCTGTAAAGTCACATAAAGATTCGCATACAGAAATTGTTTAAAGATTTTCTTAACATTTGGAATGAGCAGTACTTTCATTGTAACTTGATGTACCAGCGGAACTTAATCTACCAGTGGAGAGATTGTCTAAAATGATGATTAGAGTTGTCTCCAAAGAACTCCACAAAAAAAAAAATCTTGATAAAACGTTTCTAATAAAAGTGGAAGGTATTTATTTGTAGGTATATAGCGATTTCATATGAGAAATTAAACTTCAAATACATTTCTTCCTTTTAAGAAAAGTAATAAAAATTAAACTGTGTTTACAATACTTATCCCTTAAAGAGCAAAGAGAATTTAAACTGCGGATACAGGTGCCACGGTAGCCGAGCGGTTAGAGGCGACACCTGCAAAGCCAATATGTATTGTGGTACTGGGTTCAATTCCCCGGTCTTGGGCTTTGGATTTTATTTAATGGAATTTACAGTAAAGTATGTTTGTGCTAGTCGCCTCCGTCCACGATGCCTAATTGGTAGTTGGGCGTAAAGCCGGCCTGAAAAAATTGGCAAAAAAAAAACTGCGTATACGGCACGATTGCAATACTTCCCCTGCCACTTCTTCTTTCTACCAAATTTTATTAAAATATGGCAGAGTTATTTAATAACAGTTTAAGAGGGAGGCCTTCTTAAGTGGGGGCAAACTCCGTTTCTAAAGTACATACATCGCATCGAGACCTCATAAAAATTCGCAGTGTTGTGACTTCTAAAATATTTATCTACATGAAATTCCGAATCGAATGACACCTCATTCATGAAAATCAGTTGGCGCGTTTAGGCGCTACCTAGTAGAGAAAAAAGGTAACAACTACACGAACAAGAACATTTTCTGTAAATGCCGTTTTATTCCAATTTTTGGCAATTTTTTTCACAAAATCTATTAGATCTGGGTTGTTGCAAAAAAATTATAGTTATAAAGGAGGATTTGCCCTGTATTATGAAGAAATTTTGGGAATTTTATCTTTTATAGACAAAGAGAAAAAAAGTTGTCAAAGTTAGGTGTATTTCAACGTTACTCTTTTTCGTGCAGTTTCTGACGATCAAGGCGGACTAACGGACATTTTAATAAGTGAAAATATATAAACAGTATGGCTAATAGAAGAATATGTTGGGAAATGAAAATATTTAAACAGCTCGACTCATTCAAATTGCAAACTTGTCTGAAAACTTATTGAGTGGCCTTTAATTTAAATGCATTGGCCGGGTTTAGCATTGCGCAATTCTTTCTAAATCAAGTTCGGTCTCCACCTTGAATATGGCCTCCAAGATAATCTCTAATTATAAGCATAGTTAGCAATAAAATTGTAATATCTTAGATAATACGTACGGTAAGTTTGTGCTTGGCAGTAATGTAGGTAAAACGATTTGCATAATAGTAGAGGAGCCATCCGAGACACAACAGTAAAACTGCAGTCAGTGACAAACTGTAAAGTAACATTGTTCTCCTGTAAAACCAATCATAGTTGTATTACTTTTCTAAAGTATAAATTAATCTATATTAAAGCTTACCACATATAATATTACAAAAAATCTTCAATAAAATATGGATAAAGGTTGAGTTATAATGTTACATTGGATGCAGTGGACACATTGGAGTAATAGGTGGTGAACCAAAAGGGTTTTTAGGTGGGTTAAACCCCAAAATATGTAAAAAAAAACATGAGCCTGGTACCACCACCGCTTCAGATTTTCGGACCATCCTGAAAACAGAACCCAGGATGAAGAGAACATTAATTTGTCTCACCGCAGAAGGAAATCTAAAACTGTTTGAATGGCCAAAAGTATAAGCTTTTACCATTTTATCAACTCTCCAGCGATTCTTAACATTTAGTGATGAATGGACTAATTTTCAACCCCCGCATATCCTGCGTTTTTGATTACATCAGAGGAGTTCTTTGCACCTCTACTAAAAGAAACGGAAGTCTTAGTTTACTAGTTTTCTTAGCAACAGCTAGCAGACAAGCGAAACGTTGAATACTCTCAAGCTGCAGTCTGACGGGATCTCTAAGTACCTTCACCTCTCTTAGCCACAAAAGCCTTCATACTGGCGCAATAAGTGACTGCCCTTCCTTTCTGTCCCTTAATAAACGTACATTTTTTAGGAAAGCGAAAATGTGGAAAAACCCATTAAATAAATTATGTTTTTTTGGACTTGTTTTCAAATTTTCCACCCCGATGCTGTATCTTCATTTTTAGCGGAGTTACGGCCAAAAAGCTGATCAGGATTTCAAGAACTGATCACAAGAACCACTGGTTTTGACTATGATTATGAAAAAAACATAAAAAATTGTGAAAAATGACGTTGTTCCCGTTTCGATATCCCCAAATTTTTTTCGAGATATTTAACATCAAGGTACAATTTTATCTTATTCATGGCCTGTTTTAAATATTAATTTTCCACCAGAAATACTTCCATCCAGTTTTGGAAGGTCCTCTGTCTGCAAAAAATGTTATTTGTCACGCAACGAACAAAAATAATAATAACTGAAGATTTTAAGAAATGTAGTGCGTAATGTAATGGTTGTGGAAGAATCAGGATAAATTTGTTTTATCATCAAATAAAAGTAACCATCACATCATTTTTATGTACCCCTTATGCAAGACTATCTTACGGTTTGACTATTGACCTACATATGATTACGGTAAGAATATCTTGCCAGGAATGGGCGGATGTTGGTCTAGTGGTCCAGAACGTGGCTTTGTCAGTGGGAGATCCCCAGTTCGAACCCAGCGTTTGCACTCATTCATAATACTTAATAAATCATAATACTTTTTTAAATAAAATGTAGTCATAGGTGGCTGGAAAATAAATATTGAAAACCGATCATGAATAGATAAAACAGTAACTTTGATCTTAAATATCTCGACTAGTATTAGGGATATCGAAACGGAGTTAACGTCATTTTCCACAGTTTTTTATGTAGTTTTCATAATCATTGTCAAAACCAGTGGTCCTTATAAAATCCTGATCAGTTTTTTGGCCGTAACTCCGCCAAAAATGAAGATACAGTATCGGGACTGGAAAATTTGAAAACTAGACAAAAAAAACATATGGTATATTTAATGGGGTTTTCCGGATTTTCACTTATCTAAAAAGTTATTAGCGATTGGTGCGTTTTAAATGGATCACCCTGTCTATAAAAGCAATATAGCTGATGTGACACAAAATAAAGTGATTGAAGTATAGCGTTATATCTAGAAATCTAGAAATGAAACAATTCCTACAGCAGTAAGGAGGATTACAGTAATCCGGCTAACTGCCAGGCTTTGTTGCAATAATCCCGTGTTATAATATAGGCGAGAAGGTGAATGAACTTTTTTGGCTACTTCTGATTTCCACCCACTTGTGCATCTACGCTTTTCTTATTTTGGAGAAAGGCCTTAACTTTTAAATAAGAGAGGCGAAGAAGGTGATATCTATAGATTCAAGATTGATCCAGGTAGGAGCTCACGGGTTTGTCTAAGCAAGTGTGTGGATCGTAGGAGGTACGGACAGTACCGTTGGAGTACAGGGATTTGCTACAGTTTTCCAGACTGAGTTATTTGGAACAACAGAATGTTGGCGAGACACTTGGAAGGGATTCCAGAATGATGTAACGGAAATAAGAATCTTCTCTGATCGTCAGGCAGTTTTTGTTTTAAAGGCATTAGTGGTATCCAACTGAGGCTCTAAGATGATGGGTGATTGCATAAGACGCCTGGACTTTCTTACCCGGCGAAAGATGGTTGGGCCCTTCAAGAATCCTGGAACATTCAGGTAATTGAGGGTAAACTTGCATCATTCTGTGGACCCGAATCTACCCTGGCAATCCTGAAACGGTATTATCAGGAAGTGGAGACTCGACAGGTCAGGCAGGGACAGAATAGACTACTTCAGAAATCTCCGGTATCTAGCGTTTTATTTTATTTTATTTTATTTTTGTTCTTGCCGTTCTAGGAACAATATTATCAATATAATTTGTTATGCTTTAAAAAGTTTTTGACAATGCGATAACACCATAGAAACCTCCTAGAAGGTTTCATTTTACCGTCATTTTAACACTTTAAACTACTAAATGAAGAAAGATCATATTTAGCAATCAATTCTTATCAAGATGACGTGGCAATCCAAGAAAAGCTACAATCTGACTCATAGTTCTTGATAGCTATTATAATATGCCTAGCTATCTAAGAAATGTCTACTTCTGAAATTAATTATTATCCTCATTTTAATCTCAGCAACACAAAGATAATATGAACCGTCTACAGGAGTTTGCTCATTAAAAAATTAAGTTTTGTTAAGTTAATTTATTAGTATTTATATTTAGTATATATTTATATTATTAGATTTAGTGATCCATTTAAAACGCACCAATCGCTAATAACCTTTTAGGAAAGCGGAATTTCGAAAAAACCCACGAAGTAAACTATATGTTTTTTTTTGGTCTTGTTTTAAAATTTTCCACCCTCGATGCTGTATCTTCATTTTTTGCGGAGTTACGGCCAAAAACCCGATTGGGGTTTCATAAGGACCCACTTACAAAACCACGCTCTTGATCATTAGACCAACACCCTGGCAAAATATTCCTACCGTAATCACAGTTCAAGAAGTCTTGCATACGGAGTACATTAAAATGATGTGATGGTTACTTTTATTAGATGATAAAACAAGTTTATCATGATTCTCGCATTACATTACACTTCATATTTTAAAATCTTCAATTATTATTATTTTTGTTCTTTGCGTCGCAAATAACATTTTTTTGAAGTCAGAGGACCTCTCAAAACGATGTATTTCTGGTGGAAAATTAATATCGAAAACCGTTCACGAATAGATAAAATTGTAACTTTGATCTTAAATATCTCGACTAATATTAGGGATATCGAAACGGGGTTAGCGTCATTTTCCAAATTTTTGTATGTAGTTTTCATAATTATTGTCAAAACTAGTGGTCCTTATGAAACCTTAATCGGGTTTTTAGCCGTATCTCTGCCAAAAATGAGGATACAGCATCGAGGGTGCAAAATTTGAAAACTAGACCAAAAAAAAACCATATAGTTTACTTCGTAGATTTTTTTCGAAATTCTGCTTTCCTAAAAAGTTATTAGCGATTAGTGCGTTTTTAATGAATCACCCTGTATACAGGGTGTATACGGAGGAGTGATCGAAACTTGGGGAGGTGATTCAGCAGCTCAAATGCAACAAAAAATATTCTCTTCACTTTGGCCCGATTCTCAATAGTGTCCAAGATATTTGCATTTTTAACTTTTCCGTCGATATTCGCGTTTTCCAACATAAAAACGGCCATAACTTTTCTATCCTTTTTCCTACAACAAATCTGCTTATCCCAAATGAAAGAGCATTAAATTTCCTATAAATTTGCTTGGTTTGCTTACACAGCCTCAAAACGATTCTTATAACAATGAAATTTTTACTTTAATGCCTAAATATTTCGTTCTCGATGATATTTGTTAAAATTTTCAACTGCATTTTCTCAATGGTTAATGAATCAAGGAATCACATAATTTCAGAAAAAGTAGCGCATTTATTGAGCTTCAAGATCATACGGATTTTTTTGGTTTTTAATAAAACCCTACCCCGAACAGGGGGGGTGTAAATGCAGAAAAGTGGTATTTTGCAAACTGACTTTTCATTACTAATTTACTCAAATGCAGTCAATGAAGGTAAAATAAGTAATTCCCTAATAAAAAATAAAATAAAACAACATTCTTTAAACTCCTTTCTCCAACATTTTTTTTTTTTTAAAAAAACAGAAATTCCTCTGAGCCATTTACCATTGAGCTGTATAGCAGTGAATTGATCGCGAAACTGCATTAAATATAAGCAATTTCAAACCAAGTGGTAACTGCTTTAGCATTATCGTCTATTTCTACATCTCATTTATTACTAATTTAGAAATAGCAGTTTCTTATTTGTAATGAGGCTTGGAAAGAGTGATAATAATTTATGTTAATTGTGCACCTAAATTATTAGTAATGATTTACAATATCTATATTTAAAGAATTATACACACAGCGTTATCTAAAATTGAGTTTAAATTCATTTTTTTAAAAAAAACAAAAAACCATAATTTGGAATTTTTCAATTTTTAGCTTAAGATTATACTTATTCCAAGTACTGTTCCAATTTTGAAATATTACGTTGCAGATCGACTGCAATCTTAGATACCATATCTATGTCGCCCGCTTAAAGAAAGACCCTCATTTAACTGAGCACCCACCCTCTATCTAGATTCTTTTTTCTAACTTTTATTCCGTATTTTTTTTTTAAAAGAAAAAACACTCAGTAAGACGTTTTGGTTGAACTAGCAGAAACTAGCAAAGCTCAATGAAACTGGAGATTAGTTGAATAAACATTAGTAAACTATTCATCTACCTGAATTTACTGAATATTACCATATAATTTCCACTCTGTGGTATCCAAGTAATATAATAGAAACAAAATTAAAAGAGTCGAAACTAAATGATAAATGAAAAATTTAGAAATATGCACTAAAACTATATCCCTAAATAAACATGGCGTTCTGTTTTATGTTTTCATGTTTTTTCTGTTTATTTTTTATCTATGTGAAATATCATAGATTCACCTTTAAAACAAAAACTTAGAAAGCCAAGTTTCAAAAATAGAGTAAAAACTGCTGAAAAAAAAAAAACAACTATTTTAAGCTTACATCTTACTAACAAATAGCAAAAACGAAACTATTAGAAGGACATATCCAACCTTTGCTTGCTGTGAAGCGGCTCGTAGAAAGTACCTCCGACGGTGATCTCGACGGTCACATTAGCTCCACTCTCGAGCAACTGCGCCAACTGCTGGCCGTTCCGCAGATAGGCGAACACTATGCTAATATTACCTACACAGCATTATTATATTAGAATCTAAGTTATTATTATTCTTATTCTTATTATTATTATTCTAATTCTTATTCTTATTAATATTCTTATTCATATTATTATTATTATTATCATTATTTTTATTGCTCTAAGTAAACTAAAGTTATAGCAAGAGTTAGTTAAATCAAAATGACGTAAAAAATAAATTTCTTTTTACTGATTAAGAAGAAAATCTAGCGTAAATACATACACGACATTCTCTAACGGCTATTCTCAAAGTTCTAATTCACAAATTACTTCAAATCTGAAAATTTAAGTCATTTTTAATTATAACCATCATTATACACTGAAATGTAACCTTACAGGATAGCCTACTTCAACCTACTACTCTAAAACTGATTTTCCCCAAATATTTATAAAATCCATGCGTATGGGATTGATTATACAGGATGTTTCAAGGTTAAGTGTCCTTATTGAAAATATGAATTTAGGACCTCAAAACAAGAAAAAATTTTCCTCTGAAGGTATGCCCGTTAACGCTTTGTTTATAAGATATTCACGTATAAAGATTTTAGAACGAATGATAAATTGATTGGTTGTGTCTCTAAACTGCACATACCAATATTGACATTTTACGGAATAATACCTTCTGGAATTTGCACTGTGGACTTTCTAAATAATAACTTTTTCTCAATAACATTTATCAGTTTGACGCTTCTCTGTAGTTTGCATCATTATGCATCGCATTTATTCTATCAGTGATATGGTGTTTGTGTATTGTTTTTGCAATGCTGCCCTTCGTGAATATTCCGTGCGATTTCCGAATAAAGGATTACCATAAAAGACTATCTTTAGGTCCACATTTCAACGTCTTAGAGTAACTGGCATATTTACTTTAATGCCACGCGCTGATGGAGCTCTTGCCCCTTAATGAAATAAAAGGAGTGCGACAATATTACAATATTTTGATGAAAATCCGTCTGCCAGTGTACGAAGAGCTGCAGCTGAATTACATATTACGGCAAGTCTCTAAGGAGAGTAAGGAGAACTCTCTCTGCAGATGGACATCACCCATTGCCATTACCAACTGTACGACATTTATTACCTCAAGAATTTCGTCAAAGAAATTTTTACTATTGGTATTTAAATCAAGTTGATCTTGAGCCAGAATTTTCGCGTCATATTCTCTGGACGGATGAAGCTACACTCACAAGAAATGTTCAACCAAAAAAACTTATCATCTCTGGAGGCTCGAAAATCCACATGCAATTCGTGAGCACCATTTTCAGCGTGAGTTTCAGTGATATTAGACAATATTTTCATTGGTCCGCATTTCTTACCACCTAGGCTTAATGCGGACACATTTCTGCAGTTTCTTAGTAATGATTATTACATTTTGATTGAAGTTGTTCCGCCTCAACTCAGAAGGAACTCATGGTTTCAATTATTAGATCAGCGTTTCTCAACCTTTCTTGGCTCGCTTACCACTTGGTAGAACATCATGCTACGTATAACTGTACCACTTCGTAAAAATGATTGTATTACGTGAATATTGTTATTCCGAGTGCGCTATTTTATTATTATTATCTTTCTTTGTATAGAGATACAATGAATCTGTTACGAAGGAGTGCAAATTCTTGTTCACTTTATAAACTTTGTAAAGTGTAAGATCTTAGTTTTAAAACTTTTAAGAATTGCGTATAAATTTTTCTCTTCAAAATTATTAATTAATTTACAAAGTTCTTCTTTAGGATTATTATATTTGTGCCTAAATCTTCTAAATTAATTTCTTTTAAGCATTCAACTACCTGTAAGTACCAATTAAATTTAATGTTGCTTGGATAGAGCTTACTCATTACAATCCAGTCTCTTTAAGCAGATTTTTACATAGTTATCATTTAAGGTTCTGTCACATGATAATTCTATTAAATTTTCTTAATCTTTTATCGATAATGATGTAGCTTTTCCTAAATTTTCTTTATAGTAGAAGTTTCAAATCCAATTATCATTTGTGTTTTCGGGTTTTGGAAAATACTCCATGAAAGACAATTTTAATCCTGTTAAATGTGCTATTATATTTTCTCGTATATCTTGAGACAGACTAACCTTATTACTGTAAAATATTAATAACTTTACTGTATAAATATTATTAATTAAAATAATGTTTATGTATTATAGGAAAAATCGTTTCTATGATATTTTTATGCTTTAATTTCTTTTTATTTTTTATGTCCGCCATTATTGATTATTTTTCGTATACCACCAACTAGCAACTCGCGTACCACTGGTTGGGAAACGCTGAATTAGATGATTGTCCAGCACATTGCGGCAGAGGTCCACGAAAGTGGTTAAATTAATATTATCCCAATCGACGGCTTAGCCTGCTTGCTCTCCAGATCTAACACCAATGGATTGTTTTTGCTTGGGATGCCATTTAAGGAAAAGTCTATGAAATGCCGGTCAATGATCTTCATTCTTTAAGAAGAAGAGTAATTGAATCATTAACAGTAATCCAGTACCGTTCGGCTATTGCTGCTGTGGAAGAAAGATACCGATTTCTCATTTTCTTTATTATTTATTTATTTACATTTAATTGTCATAATTTTCTATTAGTAAAGCAGTTGGAAGACACTATTAATTTTTTTTTATTATAACCTACCTAATAATAATTCATAAAATGGAAATCTTTGGACGTGAATATCTCATAATCAAAGCGTTTACAGGCATACCTTCATAGGAATTTTTTTTCTTGTTTTGAGGTCCTAAATTCATATTTTCAGTTAGGACACTTAACCCTGAAACACTCTATATTTTAACAAAGTTTACAGAAAATTGCGTAAAATATTTTCTAGGAAATGAATCATTTATTGAGAAAAGAAATACTGCCCGAAGTATTTCTCAGGTGTACTTTTCAGACTGAGGTCTCATTTGAACATTTAAACAATAACTCGTAACAGTACACAAGAGATAGAACCGTACATTACAGAAATAACGGCACTTTGAAAAGAATTGAAAATTTATTTCGACTTTTGAGTCTTATTATTATATTGTTATTATTATTATTATAATGTTTTCCGACCAGTGGTCCGCAAGAACTAAAATATGATCCGCGAAACTCTAAAATTTGCTAAATAATAATATATTTATTTGACATGCGACCGCGTGTGCGGCGACGGCGCGGGAAATAGGACGTCGAGCGACTAAATACAAGTCCAGGAGTCGACTAAAAGCAAATGATGATATGCGCGTAGCTTTGAGCAATCTCATCAATACCAGGATTACCTATCTTGTTAAGAAAATACAATAGCTCAAAAAGCGCATTAATATAACTGAAAACATAATCGCAATGTTAATTGAAGTTTATTTTTAAAATCTAAAAGTAGTTTATTGTGATATTGAACCTTGTGGTCCCAGATAATAACAAAAAATATTGGTAATTTTGTCACTGGTCAAAAAAATTGGTAGTATTTAAATGAAATCTTAACGTGTTTGGGATGTCCCTCAATTTTAGATTCGACTTACGATTGTAAAACTATTGCCGATAACTGTGATGACATTCTAAGCAAATGGGCTAATCACTTACAAAGTAAAGATATAAAAAGGTCCAAAGAAAATGAAATTGCAAAGGAAGCCACCAATAGTGGGGAAATGGCTAATTATAAATAACCACACACCGATATTAAGTGCATAATGGCAAAAGCAGCCCTACAAAAATGGCAGACAGATAACAGTAATGGTAATAAGGGGAGATTCTATAAAACTATGGCAAATCAGTTACCTAGACAACCTTGGTTTAAGGGAACTGTCACTAATAAATGGGTTGTTACGACAATAAGCAGGCTGAGAGCGAAACACGCGGTGTGTGGATCGTATCTTCACAGGATCAACAAAAGGTCCTCTCCTCTTTGTCTAGATTGCAATGAGGAGGAGGATTTCAAACACATCATAATGATATGTCCACATTATGTGGTAGAAAGGAAACGAATGTTTGACGACTTTATACATATATAAATAGTTGTATATAGTAGATGGATGAATGTGTGAAGCGATTGTATTTATAAGTAAGAATTGAGAGTGAGTGATATTCTAGTGATAAGAACCTAGACGATGCTGGCTGTATGCTGAAAGCCAAAGGCAAAATAAAATCCTTAATTCAAGATATAAGAACAGTTATAGATTGATGGCATCATTTATTGGTGGCGAACAATGCCTTAAATATAATTGTAATCTCAAATATATTAGAATTGTCGCCCAATTAAGACTGTCAAATAAAACCCTTGTAAGACTTTATTGATGGAAAGTCTCACATAATTAATGCGGAGGAAATATGTGAAATGTGCAATTACAATGAATATGAGTCCCTTTCACTTGTACTTTTTAGATGCCCGTACTATAAATTATCTAGAGACCAATTTCTACAAAGATACATTGATAAAAATATCAGCGAGGAAGAAAATTCAGTCAATTTGTTAATGATTACTGATTTGAATAGATTAAAATCAATAGCGTCCTTATGTTGGCTGTAGTTAAAAGAAGAGATTTTGCGTTAAATTTATTTTGAGTTATTTTATTTTACTTTATTTATGTTTCCTTAAAAAGTTTACTTTCACTTATGTGGAGCTATTTATTTATTTACTCGCTTATCTTTAACTAATTTGTTTTCAAAGGAAGTTTATTATTAATTAATTTATTTATATAATTATTCTCATTTTCATTTATTTCTTTTATTTATAATGGAAAAGTATTGGATGTAAAACAAAAAATATACGAAGCTGACTCCCTGTAATATGTAAAATTGCATAAATACAGTATTATTATTAATGGTCCCCGGTCATAAAAAGGTTTGCGAACCACTGTTTAAGAGGGAAGACTAACCCACTTCCAGAAGTGCCTATCATAAAATTGCCTAAGATATAAAAGTAAAAAAAAAAAAATTAAACAACTCTTGCATCGAGTTTAAAGAAAATCGTTAAGCTGTTTTTGAAAAAATAAAATAAAATCTTAAAGGACTTGAAAAATCGATTTAGTATAGTGGTAAACCGGTTGATCGATTTTTGCTGAAACCTAATAGTGGCAATCCATCTAAACTAAGCAACTAAGCGAAATATTAAATTCTTCGTTTCCGCAATTTTTTATTTTAAAGACAATAATAAAGTTAAGTTAATTATTCGAATTATTTTACAATATCAAAACTAAATTTTTTGTGATCACATGCTCGACTTTCTCCGACTTCAACTAACAAAATTCTAACAGAAATTTTCTACTTTTAACACAGAATTTTGGAAATATGTTTACATCTTACTCAAATTATACTGTTTTTTTAAAACTTTTCTAGTTCAAGAAAGGTAACATTATACTAAATCTTTTTGTGTATAGTGGAACTTTATCTTGTAACATCGCAACTATATGATCGTGTGAACCTAAGATTTCGTCCATGATTCGATGAACATTAAATCTACCTTGAAAATAGAACAGAATGCAGTTGGAATCATTTAAAAGGCCATTTTATTTTCAAAGTTATGAATAATTAAAGAATCTGTATTAAAAAAAAATATATATATATTAAGAAAAATATACATTTTTGAAAAATTTCGATTAATTAACGATAAAATCACTTCATTTTTTATGTGTTTCGTACAGAATTTAATAAACAAATAATTTTGGTTACTGAAACGTCTAAATAAAGGGAATATTTTGCATTTATTATTATAATTTGAAATTGATTGATTGATAGTAAATCGATCTTTAATTATACATAACTTTGAAAATAAAATGGCCATTAAAATGATTCCAACTGCATTGTCTTTATAGCAAATTAAATTTAAATAAACTTTGTACAATTACATGTTTTGCTAATAATTTTAAAAGATACAAAACTTTTAATAAGGATTTTTTTATATATAAAAAAAAAAGCAAAACAAAAATCTTTTGATCAATGGCAGCGACCTCTAAATATTAATCGATTTCGCTCTAATACGGACGAAACTTTTTGTTTTTAAATGAACTTTGATTTTCCGCCCGGCGCTCTTTAAAATTTAAAAATCAACATTTTTTGAAACACCCTAATCCAAAGTTATTTCTCTCTTTAATACACCCAGATAACAGCTGAAAGACAAAACCTCTCATAAAGACGTTGTATAAAGTAGTTATTTATTTTTGTTTATTTCATTAATTTAATTTTTTTTCCTCATCTTAAATCAGAATTTAAATGATAATTTGATTATAACTAAGAATTCATGGTCAATCAGAGTCAACTTTGTTTGTATAGATAAATACTAATACTATAATTAGTAGTAGGAATTATTGCTCCCAGCGCATTAGCAAAAGAACTCCTGTTTACACTTTTTCCGTCTCTTGTTACTCAAATGAGAAGTATTACAATCGGGCAGAAATTTGAATTTGGGCTTTCAATGGAAAATAGTACCATTTTATTAGAGTATACTGTCTAATATTGAATTAAATAACTATTTTATTAATTTATTTTATATTACTAAATATTTAAAACGTACTTTCTTAGGTGTATTTTTTACTGATGGCATTGTAAATGCAAAATTCAGCTTCATTCTTTAGTTTTTTACCATTTGAAGGACCTAGAAGCTGAGTGGAAGTTAAAATAAGAAAGGAAATGGTAAAGAATTAAAAGATATTTCCGTTTTTAAAGGAGAATTATCCTTCCTTTACGGCGACAAGGAAATAAAAGGTTCTATGGTTCTAATGTTCACCTAGCGATTACCACCATTAATAAAGTAGAATGCCCATTCAGCAGTCTGCGACAGGAAGAAATCTTGCAACGAAACATTATGTTAGAAAACCTCTAAAAAGATATTGAATGTTAAATGGTTAGCGTATTCTGGATTTCGACGCAGAGATCCTGGGTTCGAAACCCGACTGCTGACCCTTACTTTTTTAATTTTATTTCTACGAGCTTCTTACAGCTCACTGTAAGGTGATGGATAGTGTTGTCTGTAATGAGTAATAGAATAGAAAAGAAATTTATTATTCTGGGACAGTTGTCCCCTAAGAATAAATACAGGAACAAATAGAGGCCTTAACAGTTTGGCCTGTGATTATACAGAAATTAAATAAGTATTTACAAAAAGTGAAAATAAAAATAACAGCAGAAATTAAGGAAATAAATTAAAACAATTAGAATTCCGAAGGAAGCTGGATAGAAAGGAAAATACTGTTTTATACTGTAAAAAAGTTCCGGAGTGCCAATAACCTCAGTTGTTGAAGCGCCTTAAATTAAATAAATTTAAAAATAAAAGATCTAAAACCAGAAACTTCATGTAATTAAGCAAAAAGTATGTTGTGAACACCAAAACGACTTTTTCTCGCAGTAATTCTCGAGTCAGTGAGTTAATTAGTGATGGCATTCAAAAATTTTAGGAACCGATTCCTATAAAGTCAAAATGATATCTAGGAACCTATTCATTACTTTTTTAATCACTTACCTAGCCTCACTTTGCATTAAAAATACCATATTTTTTTTCTCTATTGCCAAACAGATTAAGACGCGATTGCAATTTTGTACGGCTACCGACTTAGGCTGGAAACATAGTGAAGCGGCGAGCAAAGCGGCGATGAAAGCGAAGAGCAAAGCGACGAAAACAAACACAAGTTAACATATGGGATCGCGCATAGTGGGGAGCAAAGCGAAGATAGAGCTATCAAGAGAGAGTAGAGCAACGCGTTGTGACATGTTTGATTTCTTCGCTCTCATCGCGCTCAATTTTCAAGGTTGAAATTGATATTGCTGCATTTATTGGTGTAGTCTTTTTTAAAAAAGAAACCTCTGTGAGACCAAAAGGATCTTCTACATCACAACCGATTTGTGTTGGATAAGAAATGGGACAGGATTAATGGGGTTAACATTGAAATTCGTCCTTTTCTTGATTAACATGCCTTCAACTCTGGTTAGTATGTAATCAAATGTTGAAATAGACATTCGAAAATACGCATGAAACTTGCCAGAATGCTACCGAAGTTGTTGGTACAAGTGATGGAATTCACCAAGTTCATGTCTTGTCCTGTTTACATCATGAACACTGCAGCTCCTTGCTTCTAAGCTGCTGTAAATACCAAATTTTCAAGGAAGAATTTTCATGTAGAAATAATTCCTCCATCATGTCTCGTCGAAAGGAGTAACGCGACTAAACTTGGTCACTATGTGCATGCGACTCTTTGCTCGCTGCTCCACTATGTTTCCAGCCTTAGGTAGTATACAGTCGTAACACTGCAGAGCATGGCGCACGATTCAAAACTAAAGTCAAGAGTAATTCATTTATTTTTAATAACCAGTTCCCTAAGGTTTCTTAATTAAAAAAAAAAAAAAAAAAAACGGTTCGCGCGAACCGGTAGGATGCCATCACTGGTGTTAACCTTAAAGGAACATTTTAACGTAAAAAAAATTACTCCCTTTATAATATAAACGTAGAATCGTACATTCCACTAGAATGGTACTTAAGAAAGAATAACCACCCTCGCAAAATCTAATTGTCTTGGAAAAACTACTCAAATAAATAAGGTAGAACATCACTAGTGTAATGAAGGCAAATTTAAATTTAAAAAAATCTGGAGTGCCAACTTAAAAAAAAAAATACTAATCCATTCTGTAAAAGTTCACTTCCGGTTGTGGAATTTAAATTTTACAAAATTTAAAAAATATTATTGAAGCCGTTTAAAAAAATAAAAACACCAAAAAGTTGAAAATACATTCTTGAAAAAATAAAACAGTACTGCTACATACAGTCCATTTTCTAAACACTACTGTTTTGGATTCAGGAGACTTCAAAACGGTTTACAAAAATTTCCCTTGCCTTGTATGAAAAAATGAAAACAATATTTTTACAATTTTATAAAATAATTAAATTATTCAATATTTGATGATAGGTTGTCTGTTGTTAGAGCTGCATATTAAATAACTGAAAAGTCTGATGCAGTTGCAACTGGTTTGTTTATACATATATTTGGTTGCATCATTTTTCTTTTTCCTTAATTAATGTATTGCCAACTGCGTATTACACTGACGCCACTAGCAAGTATGATAAATGCACAGCATAAAAACCAAATAGTAGAAAATAGTAATAATAATAATGTTAAAATATAATAAATCATAATAATACAAAATCACTTGAAGGGCTTGAATGAAGGTCGTCCAGCAATACCATCATAAGTAGGTTAGAGAGACGAATGAATTGGAATTCGGAAGATGCCAGATAGTCGCGGGTCAGTCTACGAAAAGAATTTGACGCGGGACAAGTAGCGGATTCAGGGATTATGGTGTAGGTAAAGTTTAGAGTGGAATTTGATATAAATGGGCAAGGTCAGAAACCAACGGAATTCGCAGGTCCGGTTTGGATGATTTGGGTGTTCACATTAAAAGGGTGCATCACTGATTTGTTACATTAATGAAACGTTTTCAACCTATTCATGCTTCATCTTCAGTCTTAACATTTAGATCGTAAATATTTTAACAAAATAGTCAAACATTTTTAGATAGAAAAACTAACATTGTAGAATCGAGCAATGTCCAAAATTATTTTTCCCAAAAATAAACTTGATCAAGATATTTTTTTTTCAGTTTACCAAATAGAATTTTCCGTATTTTAAGATTTTAACGCAAACGAGTTCTTAATATTTTATTTTAACTTTCTATAGTAATTAAAAGCACATAAATCTACAATTTTTAATAGAAACATTTTTCTAATTATATTTAATTGTGTTAGATTCATTCTAAAATTAAATATGACTCAATCGATCAGGATTTGAAGGAATTTTTGCCAGTCAAAACGTTGAGAATTTAAGCGAAAAAATTGATGGATTTGAATAAAGTAATGTAGTCTACAAAAATTATTTCTCTTATTGATAATATTATATTTTTACATTATTATAATTAAATAATTTTTGTAGACTACATTACTTTATACAAACAAATCCATTATAATACAATTATTACAACTATATTGTAAAATATGTTTCACAGCCCTGAAAATGACCTAGTCCCTAGGTCGAAAGCTCGGCAAATTAAATTTAAAAAAAAATTGGTATTATTCTTTTTTCCCTATAAATGTAGAATATGTTTTAAACATTAGGAAACTTTTAAGAATTAGAACGTTGAGAATTAGAATAACATTAACCATTATGTGGATTCATGTTTTAATTTTTAGTAAACAATTTTAATTTAAGTAAACATTTTTAAAAGTGATTTGCTTATTTATATTTATTTACAAAAGTTTAAGTTTCAAAACAAATTAATTACGTAAAGTACGATAATAATAAGTGATGTGAGTGGTTACAGTGTTTCGTTTATATTATAGTAGCTCTGATTACGTTTACATAAACAAGAAGATGTTGTCATTATTATTAGTATTTTTTTGTATAAATAACTGTTATGGAATGCTGTATTTGACATTTTGACGATAGTGCAATTCGATGATTTGTTTACGTTCAGTATGTGTTCGGCGTCACGACCTCGTCTAGCCGGAAGATCAAGAGTATGGTCAGGAAACTAAAGCAAGTACTGCTATAAACAAATATTCAAGACAAATCGAACAAAAAAAAAAAAAAAATGGTGTACCGTTCGGCCTTGCTAGGCACTCAAGGCGGTTCACCTTGTAAAACGCCGTTTCCTTATGTATGATTCCGCTTTATCAATTATAGTAAAATTTACTCAATACATTAACGTATGTGCAATCAACACTTTTACCAATCTTTACTTTCTCTCTTGCTCATGTTGAAAACATTCAGTTCGTGTTTTTATCGGAAATAATCGTTATCAGAAACCTTAAATGTGTAAAAGAGTTTGCATTGAACCCATGCACAATATTCACTTACTATAAATCCTCCAAAATATTTTTTTTTTTTTTTTTACACATACAATTTCAGAACATATTTAATTTTTACTTACATAAAATTTGTCAAACCGTACATTAAGCTGACATGACTGTTAAAGAAGCCTTTCAGATCTATCCTATGAATTTTTCAACAATAAAGTTTAAAATAAATGTTTGAATTAATAAACAAGTTTATCATAAAATCGTAAGACTTTCAGGAATATGTTGTGGAATTTTCGAAGAACTCGCAATTAATTATCTAAGAACAACACATTTAAACTTCTTCTTAAACTGCTCACCAATTCATATAAAGTTCAATTAAACTGTAGTTGAAAAACCAAAGTTATAGATATATTACATTGTATGCAATTTAGTACAAAATAATTTTTTAACAAAATTCAGAAAAAATCATTCAGAAAAAACAACTTAAAAAAAATCGATTCGGTAAAGTGATAGTTTCGATTGATTACAACAAAAATATCGAATATTCTGAGATTTTTCATTTTTATTTTATCTTACTAGGTATTATGCGATCATAATACCTAGTAAGATAAAATAAAAATGAAAAATCGTAGATTCGTACGCGATCGTAGATTTTCACTTTTAGAGTTTTCACCGTTTTTCGAACGTTACAAAGTCTTTCAAAAAATGTTTTTTGAAAATGGTCTATGGAATGTGATTGTGTACATTATCCACCGTAACTCAAAATAGGAAACTTGCATAAGGTCCAAATTGGATATTTAGCTAAAATACCAACTAAAATATCAGTTTACTGAATAGATTACTTAGTATTTTTAGTATTGTCTCGAAAATTGCTCCTATATGGATCTATATCTTTTATTTAAAACATTTTTTCAGTGAAATTCAATTATGGCGAATAGAAGTTTCTGTATTTATTTCATTTTTTTTTTTTTTAGATTTCCTCGCAAATTTTACCTAAGATTTTATTTAACTTTTTATAGTGACTACTAACACATAATTCTGCAACAATCACTGGAAACATTGTTTCCTGTAAATTCGTTTTCCTGTAACTTCTGTGAGGAGTTGAGTTTAGATTCATTTTAAAGTGAAGATAATTAAAATAAAGAAACGTTCGAAATAAGAAAACTTTTGTGCTAGAAGTTTGAAAAGAAACAGTAAGAGAAGGTTATAGTTATCTGACAACATATGTATTTCATACTATGTAAAGGCCTTTTTATTTTTTATTTAAGAAATTTTAAAACGGTTTTTTTTTTATCGTGGAAAAATGAAATTCGCAAATTTATTAAACGCTCAAATGCGCAATTGAGGCAAGCAGGTTGGTTTTTGTTAATGAGTGGAGACATGTGCCGTTTGTACTCCGCTTTGTATCACCTGAGTATATCTTGAAAAAGACGAGGAGGTTCCCGTATGAGATTAGACGTCCCTTTCGTTGACAACCAAGTTGTCATATACGAGTTTCCACAAGCCGAGCCAAGGGCGTTAGAAGATAAACCGGTGCCTTTATTAGAGCTACAGCTCTAAAGGAAACCTAATGTAAAAATGCCCAAAAACAACATACACGCCAATTTGTAAAAACTCTTGTTTTTCTTATTTTCTTGGCATCTCAATACTGAATCTCTGAACTCAAACTAAAACATTTGCACTATTCCAATAATTGCCGCAAATTACGTAACGAAATTTTCTAGCAACAGAGAATTTAAAGCAGAAAAGGTAATATTATTCACTATAATTATTGTTAATTTTTTTTTGGTGACTGATTCATAACTAAATCCAGAAAGAAGAAAAGAATAATGCCAATTTCAGTGAAAATGTTGGGTCGTTTAGCTTTCGTCTTACAAGTATTGTTCATTGTTTCTAGTGACTGATTCATTAATCCAGAAGGAAGAAAGAATAATGCCAATTTCAGTGAAAATGTTGGGTCGTTTAGCTTTCGTCTTACAAGTATTCTTCATTGTTATTGGTGACTGATTCATTAATCCAGAAGGAAGAAAAGAATAATGCCAATTTCAGTGAAAATGTTGGGTCGTTTAGCTTTCGTCTTACAAGTATTGTTCATTGTTTCTAGTGACTGATTCATTAATCCAGAAGGAAGAAAGAATAATGCCAATTTCAGTGAAAATGTTGGGTCGTTTAGCTTTCGTCTTACAAGTATTCTTCATTGTTATTGGTGACTGATTCATTAATCCAGAAGGAAGAAAAGAATAATGCCAATTTCAGTGAAAATGTTGGGTCGTTTAGCTTTCGTCTTACAAGTATTGTTCATTGTTTCTAGTGACTGATTCATTAATCCAGAAGGAAGAAAGAATAATGCCAATTTCAGTGAAAATGTTGGGTCGTTTAGATTTCGTTTTACAAGTATTGTTCATTGTTATTGGTGACTGATTCATTAATCCAGAAGGAAGAATAGAATAATGCCAATTTCAGTGAAAATGTTGGGTCGTTTAGCTTTCGTCTTACAAGTATTGTTCATTGTTATTGGTGACTTATTCATTAATCCAGAAGGAAGAAAAGAATAATGCCAATTTCAGTGAAAATGTTGGGTCGTTTAGCTTTCGTCTTACAAGTATTGTTCATTGTTATTGGTGACTGATTCATTAATCCAGAAGGAAGAAAAGAATAATGCCAATTTCAGTGAAAATGTTGGGTCGTTTAGATTTCGTCTTACAAGTATTGTTCATTGTTATTGGTGACTGATTCATTAATCCAGAAGGAAGAAAAGAATAATGCCAATTTCAGTGAAAATGTTGGGTCGTTTAGCTTTCGTCTTACAAGTATTGTTCATTGTTTCTAGTGACTGATTCATTAATCCAGAAGGAAGAAAGAATAATGCCAATTTCAGTGAAAATGTTGGGTCGTTTAGATTTCGTCTTACAAGTATTGTTCATTGTTATTGGTGACTGATTCATTAATCCAGAAGGAAGAAAAGAATAATGCCAATTTCAGTGAAAATGTTGGGTCGTTTAGCTTTCGTCTTACAAGTATTGTTCATTGTTTCTAGTGACTGATTCATTAATCCAGAAGGAAGAAAGAATAATGCCAATTTCAGTGAAAATGTTGGGTCGTTTAGATTTCGTCTTACAAGTATTGTTCATTGTTATTGGTGACTGATTCATTAATCCAGAAGGAAGAAAAGAATAATGCCAATTTCAGTGAAAATGTTGGGTCGTTTAGCTTTCGTCTTACAAGTATTGTTCATTGTTTCTAGTGACTGATTCATTAATCCAGAAGGAAGAAAGAATAATGCCAATTTCAGTGAAAATGTTGGGTCGTTTAGCTTTCGTCTTACAAGTATTGTTCATTGTTATTGGTGACTGATTCATTAATCCAGAAGGAAGAAAAGAATAATGCCAATTTCAGTGAAAATGTTGGGTCGTTTAGATTTCGTCTTACAAGTATTGTTCATTGTTATTGGTGACTGATTCATTAATCCAGAAGGAAGAAAAGAATAATGCCAATTTCAGTGAAAATGTTGGGTCGTTTAGCTTTCGTCTTACAAGTATTGTTCATTGTTTCTAGTGACTGATTCATTAATCCAGAAGGAAGAAAGAATAATGCCAATTTCAGTGAAAATGTTGGGTCGTTTAGATTTCGTCTTACAAGTATTGTTCATTGTTATTGGTGACTGATTCATTAATCCAGAAGGAAGAAAAGAATAATGCCAATTTCAGTGAAAATGTTGGGTCGTTTAGCTTTCGTCTTTCAAGTATTGTTCATTGTTTCTAGTGACTGATTCATTAATCCAGAAGGAAGAAAGAATAATGCCAATTTCAGTGAAAATGTTGGGTCGTTTAGATTTCGTCTTACAAGTATTGTTCATTGTTATTGGTGACTGATTCATTAATCCAGAAGGAAGAAAAGAATAATGCCAATTTCAGTGAAAATGTTGGGTCGTTTAGCTTTCGTCTTACAAGTATTGTTCATTGTTATTGGTGACTGATTCATTAATCCAGAAGGAAGAAAGAATAATGCCAATTTCAGTGAAAATGTTGGGTCGTTTAGCTTTCGTCTTACAAGTATTGTTCATTGTTATTGGTGACTGATTCATTAATCCAGAAGGAAGAAAAGAATAATGCCAATTTCAGTGAAAATGTTGGGTCGTTTAGATTTCGTCTTACAAGTATTGTTCATTGTTATTGGTGACTGATTCATTAATCCAGAAGGAAGAAAAGAATAATGCCAATTTCAGTGAAAATGTTGGGTCGTTTAGCTTTCGTCTTACAAGTATTGTTCATTGTTTCTAGTGACTGATTCATTAATCCAGAAGGAAGAAAGAATAATGCCAATTTCAGTGAAAATGTTGGGTCGTTTAGCTTTCGTCTTACAAGTATTGTTCATTGTTATTGGTGACTGATTCATTAATCCAGAAGGAAGAAAAGAATAATGCCAATTTCAGTGAAAATGTTGGGTCGTTTAGCTTTCGTCTTACAAGTATTGTTCATTGTTTCTAGTGACTGATTCATTAATCCAGAAGGAAGAAAGAATAATGCCAATTTCAGTGAAAATGTTGGGTCGTTTAGATTTCGTCTTACAAGTATTGTTCATTGTTATTGGTGACTGATTCATTAATCCAGAAGGAAGAAAAGAATAATGCCAATTCCAGTCATTATTTTTCTTTATTTTGCCGAGCTTTCGACCTAGGTACTAGGTCATCTTCAGGGCTTATTGTCTGTATAATATTTTACATTCTATAAGATTGGTGTATCTTCTGACTTGTTTACAGTTCACAAGCTATTGGATTATTTACTATAATAAAAAGTAACTGTTAAAAGAAACATCAGGAACGCTACTCCGCTTTCCCATGATTTAACAATTACAGACAAATTGAAAAAGCCGTAATATTGAGTAGCAAATTGTTCAAAATTTGTTGTAATTTTATTGGAGAACTTAATTCCCGTAAAAGTGAAGTTTTATGGGTAAACTGTTTTATGTAAAATTAATATACCAGCATGTTGGGTGTACGTTATGTTTAAAACCAAATCAATGGAACCATTTTTAAATAATTAGGTAAACACGCATCTATATTAGAAATAAAATGTGATAAATGAGACCACACATTATTCTGAATTAGTTCTTTAAAAAAATGCAGTTTCTTCCTTTTTTAAAGTGCCCTTTAATTATTTTCTAGAGGGGCCCGCCAAAACAAAATATATTGTTTGGTTAGTGGGTTCGATTTGGTTAGTGGATTCCCCGGTCTAGGTCTTGCGAGTTTATTTAATGGTTAATATGAGGAATTTATAATAAAGTCAGATTGGTAGTAATCTTCGTCCACGACCTAAAGCCAGTCTGAAAAAATAGGCATTACTTTACTTTCTAAAAAGAAAAACAAAAAATTAAATTTAAGATCTACCCACAAAAAATGACGCGTTTAAAAAAAACAACAAAATATTCAGCAAAATGACAATGTCTGTAGACTTACTGGTGTCTAAAACCTTAAGGTCGCATATCTTGGTGTCACCTGAACCAAATATCGTATTTTAAAATCATCTACAATTTTAATTAATTGTTGGAGCCACAATAGTCGGTAAGAGAAATCAGTTCAAACAAATCTATATAAAAACACATAAGCTTTTTCGAACGTTTCTATCTGGATGAAATTACGAGTTTTTGTTTGAACGAAATTTAGGGAGGGGGTACTTTGGGTAAATTTTGCGTTAAGTTTATTCGTTAATCAACCCTTACACTCGACTTTTTAAACAGCAAATTGTTTTTGTTGAAGGGATTTTATTGGTTGACACATATCAACATATACGATCAGTTTCTAAGAACCTACTTTTTCCTTGTTTAAAATGTGTAGTAAACAGCGGTAAAAATTAAAATAGGCAAACCTGCACAATACTTGCTTTTAATTGAATAAAATAAATATATGTACCAAATTATAGAACAATTTTTGTTGAGTTATAACTGTGACTGCTAACCCTATTACTGTTTTAAAGAATGCTTATTAAGTACTTACTTCTCAACATGACTGGTATCTCCTCCAACTCTGTAGAGTTTCCGTTGTAGATGATCACGCCAGCCAGATGAGTATTTTTGGCCGATCTAATTGTTAAATGAAAATCGCAACCATTATTTGGTATTAATGCAATCCAAGGCACTTCTGCGTCTTCAATATCTTTTGGAAAATTACAACCATTTGTATCATTTGGTTTTATATAAATCAGACGTCCCTTAGCTGGTAGATTATGTCCTTTAGCGAATTTACCAATTTTACTGAACTCTGATTGTTGATCATTAAATGTGACGTTCAGATTGGCTGAAACGTATGGTCGTCTAGCCATTACGCCAAATCCTTCTAGATCAAGCAACGAACTATAATGTCGCGGATAGATTTCTGGTGGGCTGGCTAGTGACAAGCTGAACAGTCCAATTAATGTCAAAACACAAATTGTGAATGCGTACATCATTTTTTTTAAATTCTACTTTTTCTTCGCAAATTTTAAACTACAAAATTTTATTTTAAAAAAATTAAAATTTTAAATTATATCAGGTAAAATAGAACAACGATTGGCACTACACTTTAAAACTTTTAGATAAATTGAAAAACAACTGAAGACGATAAAAAAAACATTCTTAGCTTTAATTCAATTTTAACTAAAAAGGTAATGCAATTGGCGTGTGACGAAGATAAGGCTTCCTCCAGTGCGGAGCAACTCGACCCTTTAAACACGCTAGCACGTCGCTTTTCTGCAAACTGTCGCGACGGTTCTCTGGCCCACCGCAACTCGCCAACCTACCCCCACCTGGACGCGTCCAACGGACAAACAAATCCGCGCGTCCAGGCGGCCTTCCTCAATCGCTTCCCAGTTCTAAAAGTTATATCTCACTTTTAAACAATCAATCAAACAAAAAAACTTGATTATTAAATATATTAATTATTTTCAACACATTTACAATTTGTGTCTCTAATCTCCTACCATTTTGTAGGAACACTAAATTTTAATGGACATATTGTACTTATCTTCGTATCTGTTGGGTTTGTCAATTGTCACTGAGGATCATTTTTGTCTGAGTGTTTGTGTGATTGATGCTGTGCAAGAGATTTAGCTTTTTGTGCATCAGTTCTAGCCCAGTTTACGATATTTTTGACAAAATTACCAAAATTCAAAAGTAAAGTTCAGTTGCTAGGAACAGATTTATAATGTACATTACGGAAACGGCAGGTTTTGGCTACGTAGATGAGGTATATCATTTTATTTATTTAAAATTATATAAACAACAACTGACTCTATAAAAAGAATTCGTCAAAATTTTTGGTACTACTTATTGGCAATAGCTTAGTGTTTTTTTGGTGCACCAGACTCCCAAGTGAAGATTCCGGGTCCAGTAGGATTGCCCTTAGAGTTTCTCCTCCTACCAGTCTTCACGAGCTCATTATTCAATGTTGTCTCCAATGTGAGAACACTGTTCCGTGGCCGAAAGGCTTTAAGCGCCAATGATCACAAATGTTGAAGTGCCTTAATAAATACAAAAATAATAAAAATAACTAATCTCAGCAAGAGGCACAGTGTAAAGCATTTTCAAACAGGATAAATAATCTGTTGTGAACATGACTTTCTGTTAATGCAGTTTAAGTCGAAAAACTTAGTTTGTATTAAAAAGATAGATAACCTTATGTTTTTGTTCATTTTAATGAACCAGTTTCAGAAAAAAACCTCTCAAAGCTAAAAAATATATTCAATACAGTGGAACTTTCGAACAGCCTATTTATTTAAATTTAGAATTTAAATGACATGTTATTATTAATTAATATTTCATAATTGTGTTGAAGCTAAAGTGCGATTTGATACTGAGTAAAGGCCAGGTGGACATAATTGATTTCCTGTCTAAGGAAATTATCTAATTCATAATTAGAAGAGGAAAAATGTTCTACAAATACCGTAAAAAAAAAAAAACTAGTTCATAAACTAGTAATGTTTTTCAGAAACCAGACCTGTTTTGTAGCAACAAATGCAAAAGGGATGGTCAAATGTTAGCTGTGAAGGTCAACACTTTCTACTTCCTTAATATGGGATAAAAGGCAAGGGGATTTGCTTCTTTCCGGCTTTTTTTTTTTTTTAATTTAATTTGACGCTACTTCTGCTATTTGTAAAATTTGCTACCTTCTTCAAATCTGCATATTCGTCCCATTCCAAGAATAGAATTTCAGGAAGACTGGATTTTTATTTTGATTGCCTTGATTTTGATTGTAAGAAAAATGTATTGCAATTGGATGGTCTTTGAAAGTTTAAATTTTCTGTTTTGGGGCTTCCTGAGAACAGATAAATGTTTTTCAAAATAGGTCTGCATATATGAGTATGTATTATTATTGCAATGATTGGAGGATACTTCAATTGCATAGTGGGAAATTTGGAGAGATTTGATGCTCAATTTATTTACTCTATTTTTATTTTAATTTTTTTAAATTTTTTACTGTAAGCACTGGTCGAAATACCCTATAGATAATAAGAAAGGTAAAACTCCAATTGAGTTTATGGATACTAATGTAATGATACTAAAACATTTCATTTTACCAGAGTGCTAACTTAAAGATTTTTTCTAAATTCATGTACATATACTGCCCTCTGTACGTCCTTGTAAGGAAGCACTTTTTAATTTCTTGTGTTCCGCATGACATTTGTACAAAAATATTTCGTTTTAAGGTGCACTTTAAAAGAAGAATTAACTTATTTTGGTAATTATATGGAAGTTATAATGAAACTTATATCTTTTCTTCCTTTTAAATGAATAAGTCTGTGCTCTTAGCTTCCCACTTTTAAGTTCCAAAACCATTATATTTATTGTTTTTTAGTTTTATAATTTTTTTATTCCCTTTGTGAACATGTACGGGGTAATGTCATAAATGAAAGATACAGGACTATTTGATCTCAATAAGTGAAAAATTTAAGAAAGTCGTAGTGGTTTAACGAAAAATCGATTAAATCAAAGTGGGTATTTCTGGCTGACCAAAAACCTATTGTTGTATCCTCTGATAAGGGTCATTTCTAAGATTACTTACAGCAATTTCTTTTTTTTAGTCAAATCTTTTTTATTAATTTATTGTACGCCAATGGGAGCTAAGTCCTTTACACACAATTTACATGATATTATAATATTACTAACGAGCAAAATATGAACATTCACAGCTATGAACTAATCCACTTATGTGCGTATAAAGAAATATTATATATATTCAGGGTGTTCATTTTTCTATTCTACTAAAATTTTATGAAGCTCAATTCTTGGCGAAAGGATGATTTGGGCATCCGTTTTTACTAGACCTTTCAGTCTAATTTGGCAGACCATCTATTAAACAAGGTGTCGCTTGCTGAGATTAGTTTATTTCTAATTTATATTAGGGTACGAGGGTCGTTTGAAAAGTCCGTGCAAAGTCAGAGAGATAACACCACTGGCGCGTATCGAGGTTATGTTTAGTTAGTAGCATCTCTTGGAAGAACACACACCAAGTTTCAGCCAGATCGGTCTATTTCTTTGTGTTTGGCATTCGTTTGAATCGAGGAAGTCGAGTGATTTTCAAAAAATGGACGAAAAAGAATTTCGTGTGTTTATTAAACACTACTTTATGAAAGGCAAAACGCCTCAGGAGACTAAAGAGAAGCTTGATAAACATTATGGTGACTCTGCACCTTCGATTAGAACAGTTTATAAGTGGTTTCAAAATTTTCGGAGTGGCCATATGGGCACAAGTGACGCTGAACGTTCTGGACGCCCTGTTGAGGTTACTACTTCAGAAATCATTGATAAAATCCATGATATGGTGATGGATGACAGAAGAGTGAAGGTGCGTGAGATTGCAAGTGCTGTGGGCATCTCGAATGAACGGGTACATAATATTTTGCAACAGCATTTGGACATGACAAAGCTATCCGCAAGATGGGTGCCGCGATTGCTTACGCTTGACCAAAAACGAAATCATGTGAAGTGTTGCAAGGACGGTTTGCAGCTGTTCCAGAAGAATCCGCAGGACTTTAAGCGTCGTTTCGTCACTGTGGATGAAACATGGATACATCACTACACTCCTGAGACCAAAGAACAATCTAAACAAAAGGTTACCAAGGGGGGAATCTGCGCCAAAAAAGGCGAAGACCGTTCCTTCGGCCGGAAAGATTATGGCAACTGTCTTTTGGGATTCGTAAGGAATAATCCTCATCGACTATCTGGAAAAGGGTAAAACTATTACAGGTGCATATTATTTATCGTTATTGGACCGTTTGAAAACCGAGCTGTAAGAAAAACGCCCACGATTGGCCCACCTAAAAAGTCCTTTTCCATCACGACAACGCACCAGCTCACACCTCAGCAGTTGTGGTCGCAAAATTAATGGAAATAGGGTTCCAACTCGTTTCACATCCCCCCTATTCTCCAGACTTGGCTCCCTCGGACTACTATTTGTTCCCCAATATGAAGAAATGGCTGGCGGGAAAAAGATTTCATTCAAACGAGGAGGTGATTGCAGAAACGAATGGCTATTTTTCAGACTTGGACAAATCCTATTATTCGGAAGGGATCAACAAACTAGAGCAGCGTTGGACGAAGTGTATAAGCCTAAAAGGAGAATATGTTGAAAAATAAAAAAGGTTTACCCCAAAAAATTATGTAGTTTTTATTTTTTCACAGACTTTTCAAACGACCCTCGTATTTCAAAATCTGAGACCACCGATGCCTAGAGCTTTTTCGTTGCATTATCAATTCCTTAAAGTAATGCTTGAAATTATTAATGGATTTAAGAAGCTAATTCATTAAATAAGTGAAAATCATTAAAACAAGTCTCCCTAGAATTTTTTAAAAATTTATCTAGTTTTATACTAGAGTTCACCTTTCCCTTGAAATACTTAATTTTTTGTCTTCTTAGGTATTCCTGTGAATTCGCAATTAAAAAATGTACTTTTGTATACTGTGACTTTCTTATGTATCTTAATACTATTGAACCTTTCAGTACTTGTAAAATTTTCTAGATGGAAGTAAAGGAGTGATTAGAGGACGTAATGCTGTCAATCGGAATCTTCGTTTTCCGGCGAGTCATCAGCAACTATAAATTCGATCGTTTTATAGGTCCTCTCCTAGCCTAGTATTTTAGAATGAATGGATAGATGTAGTGACCACAGTTCAAGGTGTTCTAGATTTATCGCCATTTCTATTATATTCAATCTACAAGCTTAGTTGAAAAAATTTTCAAACATAACTCTTTAGAACCAATCTAATCTCTCCTAGTTCCCCAAAATAAATGGCTTAATGTAATGTTTTGAGAGTAGTTTTTATTACACTATTAAAATAATTAATTAATGTATTACTGGAGACTTCTCCTAAACGATTTGGTTGTCTTACACTTCATTGGAGTAAGGTGAAACAGAAAGAGCCTAATTAAGAACAAATAAACGTACGAGTCACAACTGTCACAATTGTAACATTAAATTCAAATTATACTAATTTTCTCAAATCAATAGTGTGTAGGATGACTTATCATCTTATAAAACCTTCAACTTTATTTCGTTGCTTAGGGTTGAGCTCTTAATTTGTAGAGTAACATGTCACATACTTAGTACAGCATTTATAACTTATTACCTACCAGCGTTACTCTTCAAAAAACTTGAATTTAAACTCCTCTTCCTTAGTATAGCTAGCCCTTGTAAGGGACAATGCCATTATAATAAGTGGTTAGTGAACCACTACCTAATTATTCCATTATTTTGTCCCATAAATTTAAAATATTTTATTATGGCACAATTTATAAAATGAAGTAATTACTATAAATACACTATTAAGTACACATCATATTCTATTATATCTGCGACAGATGTTTGACCCCAATTGTTTGAGCCAGAATAATCGAGTAACTTAGAACAATGACACATGAAGTTTCTGGTTCCCTTTCATACTACATTGGCAATGGTAGATCTGTGCATTATGCTAACTGTAGCTTTTACGCAAAAGGTGCTTAACGGTTGCCAATATGTTTGTAGCGGTTTGTTGCGCTTGTGCTAGAACCTAACTTTTTTCTTTTGGGGTAGTAAAAGTTTTCATTCTTGAAGTTCTTACGAATGGTAAAGTTACCGAACATTCCACATTCATAAATAGCACTGTAAGACTCCCATCGTTTCCTGCTTCTAGTGCACTGGAGTGCAATAACCTGTAAGTGTCTAGCCTCCTTTGGCTGGATGGTGTTTTATCAAACGCTGCATAAGCCTTTACGAAATAGATAACACGAGATATTGTAGATAAAGGATGAATAGATAATATTTTCTTGCGTTCTTACCCTAACGGAAGCCGTCCTTTTGTACAATCAATATACATAAGGTTTTAGTAGTTCTTTTTTAAATCTAATAGGTAAATTTGGTCAGGTAACACTTTAGAAGGTTATTTGTTCCCATATTACTTATAGCTAAATCACAAAGTGCTTTAGTCTGTTGTATTTAGAAACATGCTTTAGTTTCCCTTAATGTTACATAGCTGACCCATAGACGTTACATCTTTACTCTGTACGACTTGTATCAATTAAAACGAACGCTTTAATTTCCATTATTATATATAGAGGTAGGTGGTGGATCTACCTCTGGAGTTGAAATTTTAAGATGTACATTCTTAATATTTTGTATAAAGGTTGCAGATCTGCATTTTATACCAATATAGCAGTTTAAAGTAGAAAGATACTTTGAAAGTATAGTTCTTCATGGAATCTCTTCAACTCCAAAAAAAAAAAAAAGAATTGACAATTACAGTACTACCTCTTGCGGTCAAATTTACCAACCTGTGTTCAAAATTAATCCATCTTGCACCCTGTTGTTTAACGTTTTATTAGTTGGAGAAATAAATTTTACAAAATACAAATGGCAAGCGGCAAAAAGAGCCACACTGATTTTTATTTTGTCTATACACATGAACCTTCGAATGTTAATTTTTAAATAATACAAATTAAGGAATGTTACAAACAAAAAACATTGGACTTAAGGCTTAAGTGGTTAGAAACTAGGCTAAAATTATTAGGCCATTAAAGAAAGAAAAGAATTTATTAAGGGCATTGAAAATGCAAGAAATAAGAAATTAAATTAAAAAAGTTAGTTAGTAAAGAAGGTTAATAACTCTGACACCATTTTATTTTTACTTGCTTTAAATTAAGCTTTTAAATTTTGAAGAATATTCTTAATGAAAACTTAACCTGCTGAAGGAGAACTAGCGAAAAATCAGGTGCAATGCTTTAAATCATTGCGCCACCACCGCGCCTTCACAAAAGTAAGGCACGCATTAATTTCATGATGGTGTCCAACCTGTTATAAAAAATAAAATAAAAAACAATAAAAATAATAAAAAGAGAGATCGCAGGAAGGTATTATTTCAAATGAGTTATTTGAATACATTATATGGAGATCGAATATGAGGTTGGGTCCTAAAATGCTGGATTATATCGTTGATTTTATCCGTCGTGGCACCATAAAGCCGACTGAGTGAGGGACGTTACATGGAGTGTGGATGTGCTTCTTACATCGTTAATAAACCTAAAAAGATTCGCAAAAAATAAATAAATTAATTAATTAAACTATAATATTCATTCTGGAGGTAACACTGAATGTATTCCTTAATCTAAATGCTTAAAAAAGGGCGTGTAACTACAGAATAGACATTGGAAACTTTGGAATTTTCAGGAAAACGGCATTATCGATTTTTTTTTTTTTAAAGTTGAAATGATAAAAAAAAATAAGTATCTATTACTTTCCCCTGAAAGTATTAAAAAAAAAAAAAAAAAGATTGGCTTTATGATTGTGAGAAATGACATGGATTTATGATAATGGGAAATCCATAACATTGATGGCAAATGTATGTGTGCTTGGGTGTCTAGAATCACAAGGCATTAAAAAAATACATTCTATCTCGTAAACCCAACATAAATTAGCCTCCTTATTTCTGATTCTTTTTAATTATTACTTATAAATCATTAGATACATAAACTTGTTCCTACTAAGGAACAGAAAGAATAATCTAAGCAAAAGGTACACAAATCTCCTTTACAAAAACTTACATGCAAAAACGTTGATTAAACAACAAAAGGTACACAAATTAGCAAGTATCCAACATTTCATTCATACTTCTGCTCGTAATTTTAGTAATTTAGAAACATTCGAAGAAGCTGTTGTTATAGTTAAATAATTTTTAATTTTAATTTTTTTCTCAAGTTTCTAATTATTCTAATTAGTTTCTCAACACTTAAATTTCGCCTTTGAACAATGTTTTCAAGCATCCTACAGAAGATAATAAAAACACATGAAATGTTCTATTGGAAATTTTATACCCATTGATATCATTTAAATAATTTTACTATATTAAATTTTCATGAATATTTGTGCCAGTAAAAAGGTCAGTGACATCTGATAAAAAATATTAATGAAAATTTAATGCAGTAAAATCTGCTGTAATGATTTATAAAAGCATTGTTGTTCAAAGGCGAAGTTGAAGTATTAGAAAGCCCCAACAGTAGTAAGAGAAATCAGGTTAGAAAAATAGAGAAACAATTAAAAACAAACTTAAATATAAAACACAAATTTTCTCAAACGTATCAAACTGGCTAAAATGTGGGGTACTTGCTGATTTGTTTAATCAACTTATTCTTAACTTTTTAAAGTGTAAGTTTTTGTTACGGGGATAATTATTTAAGTTATTAATTTGAACCAATAAACTTAGGTGATTCGTATTGCCAGTTCAAATTCTCACGCGCCTCCTTTAAAAAGTATAACTCCAACTTCACAAGTCCAAAACATTAAACAAATAACTTACAGAAATATTAATTATTTTTTACCAAAATGTTTCGCTGTTTATTAACATTTTAAAGTAACTCACTTTCACTCTATTTAACCTCCCTCACTCAGTCATCAGCAAGTGATGTTCGTACGCAACATAGTGGAAGTCAAATTTTCCACACGAACTGATAAATCAACGACCTCTGACGATAAATGAAAAGTAATTACCGGTTAAAAACATAAAAAAAAATCGTGATATGATAGATAAAACCAACAATATTATATTAAATATTTAGAATAATTATTACTTCGTAATTTAATATTAACAAATTGATAAGGAAAAAAAATTCCTTCTTACTGATATTTTCTACTACTGCACAGTCGTTCCCGTCTACATCTGCATGAATTTGTATGTTACGTAACAAAGACCATATTTGTACTTGTGAGCTTTAGTACTCATATGTCGCATTAATAAGTACGTCTGTGAGACTGTATGTACATTCGTCGCAGGCAAAAAAATGGTTATTTTATATTGTATCTGACTAAGACATGAGGATTATGATATTTTCTCTGTTCACAACTTTTCTAGGAAAGGCAAATAGAATCTGGAAGAGTAGTTACTAGAAGAATAATATTTAATTTCTTGGAGGTTGCACTAAATATCTGGTCAACTGATTTTAGAGCAGTGTTTCAGTGTTGAAACTTGTTTATTGCTTGTATATCGTTCTGTCTACAACATTAATTAGTTCTTAAATTCACATGTACACAGAGGTCCAACACTCGGTGGCCCCCCTCAAAACATCTTTCTGATTGTGACGCTGAGTCTAAGAGAAATCAGTGCACAATCTGTGACATACTTATCACATTTACTAATTGAATTAACTGTACAGGTTGTAAATAAATAATTGATTAAAAATAAACAATAAAAATTTAGATATGTCAAGTCCATGTCCAATGGTGTAGCCTATCCAATATATTTTTGAAAAAAGAAAACTACCCCGACTTACTGGGAAGAGTACTGTGTACTTTTTTTTTTTTTAATAATTGAAAAGCGCGTTTCAATATTATTTCAAAATGGTAATGTAAAAAGAAAAAACAGAAATTATTAATCTATTCATTATTTGACGTTTTTTTTTTGTTTCATGAGACAGTACCAACACATATAAGCTCAGATAGTGATTCATTTACTACTATTACTAAACATGATAAATCCCTTTTTCCTAATTGGTGAGATTTATTCAAATCATTTAAATAATCAAATCAGTTTTACTGGGTTTGTTCACCGGGTACTTGGAAGACACATGAGCCTGCTAGGTCTGGTCGACAATGGTCATCGCAGGTTTCGCTTAAATGAGAAAGAGATACTGCTCCACGTCTTTTGCCATTGCAATGGCGCAGAAGGAACGAGATTCTTCACGCAAGGCTGATGAAACGCTCACTGCTTACTGACCTACAAGGAGCGTCTTTCAGCAACTTTGGAGCCTGTTTTAAAGCGTTCGAAGCCATTGGTTAGCGCTGGCTAACCGAGGTATGTTATAATAAATCCTTATGAATCGCCAGATGACACCTGCCTATGCAAAAGCAATTTTCCTAAAATAACCATATGCCTCCTATATCTGTATCAGTAAAAGTATGTATGTATTTAAAAACAAAGGACCGCTAAATTAAAAACGATTTCTGTTTTAGATATTTTCCACTCTTAAATTGGTAAATGTAGTTTTTTAAATAAGCTACAAAGAGAATCCGTGAAAAATACTCGGGGCATCTAATTTACAATAATTTCCAAAATATTAGGTTGTAACTAAATAAAATTTACAAATTGTGATTAAAAAATAAAACAAAACAATAACTAAACTAAGTTATATTAAATTTTATGAAATTAAACGTCTTCTCGTGTTCTCGAAGCATGCTTGCTGGTAGGTCTGCATATTCTTCTAGATTATCGCCTCAGATGCTCTAGTACCTGCAATAGAGGAATTCAACTTTAAATTTAGAATTTTCTCGTAAGCGTAGGTAGTAGAACCGTAAAATATACATAAATAGTACATTAAAGGAAGGAAAGCCATACCAAATTCTCTGCAAAACCATCCTTAAAGACTTATGCCGAAAAAATTATTTAAATAAAAGTACTAGACCTACTTATATGTATTAAGTGCAAAGTATTCGCATTTTTTCCAGGCGAGGCTTAACGCCCAAATACCAATTTATATGTATTTAGTGTGTAAATAAAATTTAAAATAAGGTTGGAGCCTTTTCAAGAAAAGCTCAAGAATTGCAATGAGATGGCGGTTAATGCTATCTTTAGATTTGGCAAGTACTGCAGCAAGTGCACTAGTACTTGAAGTAAGATCTGTCTCAACATTTTCTCATTCATGATTGTCGATTTGAATCTGTCATTTTTTCTTAAGGTCCGTTATTAATATTTTGAAAGCGGATTCCCCTTAGAAGGAATAGAGGGTACTGACAATTCAGAATACGCTAAGGTGTGTGTAAACTCTGTTCTGACCAATAGATATTCCTCCCCAGACGAAATGGACTCCTTCAGATCACACACCCACTATAACAACGGCAGCCTAATTTGAACGACTGACGAGTACTTCCGTCAACTGACGAGGCAAGCAAAGTAACAATCCTCATAACAAAATTTATTTCTTTGACTGTTTGACGAAGTTGTCAGATTTGATTTCCATCAATATACACATCCACTGTAACCATAGCCTTAGTTTTCTTCCACTTCTTATTTCTCTCTGCTAATATAAAGTTTAAACTTCATTTTTTGTTAGAATTAATGAAGCTAGCATGTTTGCAGTTTAAGCTAATGTAGTTATTTACTGCGTTCACTGATGTCCAAGAAAAATATTTTTAAAATCTCAATGCCTTTAAACTTCCTGAATAAATCTATTGAGTCAAATAGTTGCAAGTTATGTACACACTACATCGTTGTTGTAATCAAAATTTAAAAAATAAAATATATGTATTTAGTAATTATTGACACAAAATAAGGGAAGTAGACTGGAGTTTATTAATGTAATGTTTAAAAAATTAGTAAATTTTAATTGCCCAACTCATGGTGTGCCGATATTAGATGTTGTGTTTACTTTTATTGATTAGTGGTTTAAAGAGAAAGAAGGGTCAGCTAAAACAGGAAACCAATTCGGAAAGTAATGATAAGTAGCCGAGCGGTTAGAGGCGAAACCTGTAAAGCTAATATGTATTGTAGTATTGGGCTCGATTCCCGGTCTTAGGCCTTGGATTTTATTTAATAGTTAATAAAAGAAATTTACACAAAAAGTATGTTTGCTAATCGCTTCCGTCCACGATACCTAATAGGTAGTTGGACGTAAAGCCAACAAAATAGGCAATTACTTTACTTTACTTATAAAGTACAGCTAAACCACAAAGTGAAGATGGGGTGTAAATTTAAAATAACGTTGATTAGAATTGTGATGGGAGCTGAGGCACAGAATATTGATAGATAATAACGATAATGGATGAAGTGTTTTGGAGTATACGTAAAACTGAAAGAGGGCATGCGTCAAATTTTCCGAGGGAGCTTTAGATTGTAGTTCTGCCAGACCTTGCACGCATTAATTTGATTTGTCTCTTTCTTTAAATCTTCATCTTCTTAATTCTTCAATAGTTCTATTTTCATCTCCCCAGCCAATCTCTGCTTGAAATAACAACGCTTAGTCGTGAAGTGATGCTTCTGTGACAGCCAGACATTTGCTAAGGGTCTTAGATGTCGATATGCAAAAAAAACGTTACAGGTGACAAGATGTGAAATAAAGCACAATGTCACAGACTATTCCAGAACTGTCTGGTGCTAGGTGCGTGAGATGCTGAACCGTGTTTGTGTTTTGGTTTATGTCTAACTTACTGTACAAATTGAAGGTTCTAAAGAACGACTTCCTAATTGTCTCCAAAAAGTACAATAAATTCAGTTTTTTATTGGAGCGCTGTGAGAAATGAGTCAAATGACAAACGGTCTCTTGTACTTATTAAAACTATCCGAAGAGAAGAGAACAATTATATAAGGGTTGTTTCCTTAGTAGATGTTATTTGCGTCTGCTTGGTAGTTTGTGTAAAGTTACATGAAGCAGCATATTAATTAATGCCTAAGGCTACTACCAAAAAACAGTACCGTGAAACACTAAAGGAGCCCAAAGAGGAATCGTGTATCATAAGAGATATTGTATTTAAAATCATTCAAATAATCGATCGACTGAGCAAATAATTTTTGTTTTCTGCTCCATTTTTTTCATTATTGAAGTTTTCGGCAAAACATTATTATGTGGTCTGATTTCTGTAAGTTTCCTAACCCTTTTATTGCTGGCATCATTTATTATTTTGTTTGAATAATAACACTTGTATTAGAACAATACAATATATTGAAATTGCATTTAGAGGATAGCTTAACTTCACCAATCCTTAAGAAATAAATTTAAATAATAAAAGAAAAAACACGAAATCGTGCAGCTTATCTGATACGAGGCACGCGTTGTATTAACAGTAAAAACAGTAACTGTCGAAAATCTGGAACGGTTCCAGTAGTCTTACAAATCGCCTAATTTTTTATAAACATTGATTGTGTCTTGAGTTAGTAAATGTACATATATTTGCCTATTTTTCTTCTTTATTTACTTTGGGAAAATAATCGGCAGCAAGGCTACACTTTATGGGGCAGCATGCAAAGGCTTTATAGTGGGAAGAACGGATTTTGAAGGTGAAATGTTTAACAAAACTTTAAAAAATATTCTTTCTTAAATATATATAGATATACACAAGTATATACTTTTTATATATATTACATATATAAAAAAGCAACATCATGTATTTGTAAACAATTACAAAAACAAACATGCCAGGCCAAACTAGGCCAGCAATCTGTTTCATCACACATAATTAAGATAAATAATTCAACAAGGAAACACATTACACAATCATCTTCAAAAAGACACAAAGACAGTGGCAAAACAAAAACAATTCAAATATAATCACTGAACATGTATATATATGTATACTTAGTGCTGCCACAAATATTGCTCCAGAAGTCCAATCTAGGAATATTCTGTTTGTATTGCGCACTGGTTATCAAATTAGTTGCATTTAGCTCTTCACTAATGAAAACACAGGTCAGTTATAATATTTTAGCTCATTTCATTAAAACATGGTAAGCTAACGAAAAAAATACCTATAATAGCTTCACATAAATCAGCTACTCAGTTTGTTGTTGTTTTTAACTTTGCATGCTGAGGTACTGGACGCGTATCTGTTTATGATGCTATAAGAGGATATAAGGAACTGAAACAAGACCGATTCTTTCAGCGTCCAAGTCAAAAGAAACCCAGGATAGAAAAAAAATCTTGCCTCAGAAAATGGGCAAGAAAGAAATTCAATACTTAATTAGAAAGGCTGAGGATGGGTGCTTATCGAAGAATAGCAGCTTACATAATTATCCCTTGCTAAAAAACAAAATAAGAAAGGACAGTTTTTCAATGCTATAACATCATTATAACATCTTTTCACAAAAAATCTTTTCATATACATATTTTTTGGTGAATTTATTGCCAATTTCATTTTTATTTTTTTATGTGCCGAGCTTTCGACTTAGGAACGAGGTCATCTTCTGGGCATATACTGGGTAATTAACAATGGCACCATTTTTACATGGTAGCCAGTTAAAACTTGTGTATTAATTTTAACATAGTACGATAACCCAAAGTCTTATCCTAAGATATATAAACAAATGGTAAATACCAGTATATGGTAAAAACCAGTTTTATAATGCTATATATATATATATGCAGCCATTTAGTTTTTGGAAATTTGCATTAATTGTCTCTCAAGATATACGCTTCAGTTCCGTAGATTATAAATACAGAGAGTCTTTGGGTTAATCACCATTACTAATCGGCTCATTGGGACAAAAAAAAAAAAATCAATCAATCAAACAAAAATAAATCAAGTCTTAACTTTTTTGACATGTTCAGAAAAAGCTTCATAATCGAGTTAAACGCGAAAAAGACAACAAGT
Organism: Rhodnius prolixus; assembly: GCF_049639745.1. Lineage (NCBI taxonomy): Eukaryota > Metazoa > Arthropoda > Insecta > Hemiptera > Reduviidae > Rhodnius > Rhodnius prolixus. The sequence goes on along the minus strand of NW_027411635.1, from coordinate 6,523,932 downwards.
CCTGGTTTGCCCGATTTTTCTCAAAATTTACTGAAATAAATGTAAAGACTTCTCGAGCTAACAACACACACATTCACACACACACACATGAAATAGATTATCTTAGTGATTTATGAGACAAATGGCTTCAAAGTTTGAAAATTGTTTCCTGAACAAGCGGTTTGACAAATTTCATTTTTTGTAATTTTCAGTACTTCATTGTTCCTCTAGATAGGCCTTGATGAATTTAACATTATGAGTAATGAAAATGACTGCTTAAACAATTTTTGAAAATTTAATTCTGTCAATTGTTTGTTATTTGCTTGACATGATATCGTGTTACATCATATATGTATCATATATTCGGTAGGATTTTTTAACCATAGCACTATGATAAATATGAACTGTTTTGTAGGAGGGTACATATTGTCATCGAGCAAGAGGAAGACATTTTGAGCAACATATTTTCGGAACTAAGGCACTTAATTTAAAAATGTTTTTCTTCTTTTTCATTGTATCAATTTAATCGCTTAGGCAAAGTTAAAGAATTCCTAAAGGATTGTTAAAGGGCTAAAAATTACAAAAAAAAAAAAAAATATCGCACTTCAGAAAGCAATTTTTAAACTTTAAGCCGTTGGTCTTTTGAACCAAGGAGATAAAATGGGGAGAGTAAGACCCTGTTTCTATACCACACCTAGGTGCCAGCACATTGCGGGCCAACATCAAGAAATAATGTATCACAATCACAACCAGAACTAACACTAACGCTTATTACTGAAAAAAGGATTTAGTTTAGGCAAAACTTATTAGTTTTATTAGTTTAAGAAAAAATGAACCGCGCTTACACAAAAAAAAAATATTGGGATAAAAGCTGGCTACCATCAAAGATAGATCACCGACCCCCTAACTGGAGGACGTACCAGAGTGATAGGTGAGCCGTGTTTTTGGCTTTGAAGAATGCTGAGTTTAATGTTGAAAGATTTTTTAGCATTTAGATCAGTGGTCGGCAACCTATGACCCGCGGGTCAGCTAGTGACCCACAGGGAAAATTTTAGTGAACCAGTAAACAGGTTCCTTATACGTATGTGAATAAAAAATTTAGCGTATGGCCTGTGTGTGTGTGTTTGTGCTGCGTGTGTTTGTGTGAAAAGAAATACGTCAAAAACTAAAAATCTCAGAATAAACAAAGCTCCGTTTTGATTCTGTTCCTGCTTCTGATACCAAGGATCCGGATCAAGACGTTCTGAATCTGTTATATGTATGCGCGTTTGGCCTTGATTAATTATGTAAATTCAAAAATCGGTTGCGGACTATAGATTAATTGTGCTTATTGAATTCATTTAGATCAAAGTTTTGGTAAAAGCGAACGCAGCTCAGCATCACCACCCGCTGCATGACGAAACACCAATGCCAAAAATAAAATGATAATTGCAGTGAGAGAAAGTAGTGTGTATTCACATCAGATTTTTAATTTAATTATTGAGGATGCTACTGTTGTTGCCCACATAAACGTATTCAGGCTAGTTAAGTTTTATCTCCAATTTTTGGTAGTAACAGTACTTATGGCAGCACTAGGTATTGAACAACACATATTTACACTTGAGGAGAGGACTCGTAGCCAACGACGTGCTCTGGTTGCTATCCAGTTATTTTTTATTTATTTCTTTTTTTTATTTATTTTTTTTAAATATCATTGACAGTCAGCGAAATCTCTCCAAAATGGTTCCCAAATTTGGGCTTTGCCCCCCAGGTTGAATTCACCATCGTAGACACCTTTACTCGGTCTTTAACAATCAAAATTACAAATAAAGATGCACATATGGTGTAATCTTGAAGGATAGGCAAAAAAAGAAAAACAAACAAAACAAACTCTATTTTACATTATTCTTTCAATAAAATTTACCAAAACCAAAAATCCAAATTCTATAAACCATTCACACGACTTTCTCTTACTGCAAAAAAAAAGTCACAGACTGGAAGTTAACTAAAAATTATTTTTTAAGTTCGAATGTTTGTACTTAAAATTGTTTAGTTCTAAAAGTATAGTAGTACACTATTTAAGATATTCAGAGTAAGCCTAAAACTTAAAGGGCTTCGGGTTGGAAAAAAAAACAAATTGCTAAAAAAAATCTATCGATTAAAAAGCTATTTTATATATTCTATTCTATGTGTCCTACTTTATAAATTCAAGATTGAGCTATATGTAGAGTGTTAGGTGATAATATGCGCATATTTAAGGATTTTATCTTACATCTCATTTACAACAAAAAGTTCAAAAACAGAATGGTCCCGATAAATAATCATTTTTCAGTAATTTTACATTGGTAATTAAGTACTTATTCGTAAATATGCAACAAGAGTACGACTGATAAGTCACTACGCTGAGACATGTAAGAATTCGTAAGAGTTGCTTAATTGTCCTTCTAATTGAACTATTGTTTTCATTTGTACGTTCCTTAATTCAAGAAAAAAGAAATGTATTAATAACATACTTTTGTAGTACAAGTATTTTTTTTTTCTTTCGACTTTACGAGCACAAGTGATTGATTGCCTTCTCCAAAATGCACCAACCCTCAACTACTTCTAAGTTCCCTCTAGGGATATATAGTAGTAGTACCTAGAATCCTGCCATTTACACAGCGATACCTAAGCTCGTTACCCGTAAGATTATCAAGTTGGGATCTACCGATTCTCGCCAGTGCAGGAGGTAGTGCGTATATACATGGTAGCCAAGGCGAAAAAGACTTTAAAAGATTTAGACAATCCCAGCGAAGACACAGCGGCTCTAAGGTGAGATAGCTCTACGATTTGCAGTCCTAAAAATTATCGGATGTTTAAATCAAGAAGCAGAAAACTTAATATTGCCCTGTTACATTTTTCCGAAATTTCGTTACCTAGATTAATTTGCGTACTACCTTGAAAAGCTCAGTGTACGAGTTTGAGAACCGCTACTCTAAAGAATATTCAGATCTTATCGTACCAAAGAACATTACATTTTTCTTAAAGTAGGTGAAATTTTATAGCTAATTAGAAAAAACACTTTTGTGTGAAACACGATACTTACTCTTGCTACAAAGTGCCAACTACATCTTACTGTAAATTACAAACAACTTACACTTACAGTTTCTTATAAATTTGAATTATTATTATTAGATGTGATGAAGACAACCACCTTCCCCCAACACTTTGAGAAAGAGGAAAGCCTAACAGTAACCATGCCCCTTAGAATCCCTCTGAAATGACATCGCGCAAAAATGTCTCAAATAAAAGTGATAGAACTAGCGGTATCTTCACATAGAATTAAATCGGAAGAAAATGACAGACGGAAAAATAGAATTAAATCGGAAGAAAATGACAGACGGAAAAAAAAAGTTGACTGGAAAAAAAAATCCATTCGGAGAACCGTATTTAATAGTTCATTCCAGTGACAACTCTACTTTTTTTGGAGGGGAGAAAGTACAGCAGTAAGAAAAAGTAAAAAATATCTGATTTCTCTTTTAAAATTTTTAAAGAAATTTAATCCAATTTTCAAACATGCCATTCTATAAAAAAAAAATTCTAAAATATATTTTTTTAAAAAACCACAAAACAAGCGCCTAATGTCTTATATTATTTTCAGAGATTCTTGGATTACCATAATACATTATATATTAAATATATTTGATTTGATCAGTCGTAGCATGCCTGCTTAATTACCCCTGAACATTTTCGGACTTTCATTAATCATCAGTATCACATAAGTCAGCAAGTGTAGTGCGAGAATAAAACAGAAGTGAAGTCGAAATCTCAACACGAAACTGGTTTCTCTAGCCCTGATGATGGATGAAAGTCCGAAGCTGTTCAGAGTTACATTAAAGATGGGTGCTACGACAGATAAAATCAACGATATTATTCGCACTGCGGGACCTAACCACATTTTCAACATATTGTATACATCAAAAAAAACAAAAAGAAATGATTAAACATTTCTCGACTATGCGGATTATATAAGGCACAAAATCAATTATAAGACAGAGTTTCAAGGCCTCTAACTCTTTGAAGAAGTGGTTAACCGTTTTATCTCTTAGACTATGCTGCACTCCTAGGTTTACCAATTATATCGACTGACATAAATAAAAGTTAATGCATAGCAACCGTGGAAGTAGCAGTGTAAGGGACATGTGTCAATTTCATTGCCGCAATGATAAATAACTGGTTGTTGTTGGATGTTAAGAGTGAAATCTAGGCGACTAGCAAACAAACTTTACAGTAAAGTTCTCATATTAACTATTAAATAAAATCCAACGCATAAGCCGGGTACCGAACCCAGTACCACAATTCCTCTTAGCTCTGCGGGAGTCGCCTCTAACCGTTCGACTATCGTGGCGCCAACATAAGGAACGAAATCGAACATGGATCCTTCCGGAAGCATCGAAAAAAAGTGGCCTAGATGCGTTTTTTGCAACTTCTGTAATTTTTCTGTCTCAGAGACATGTTCCATGATATTATTCTGACGTCTCTGGCTCTTCAGTTACAATTCCCTGCATCTGATCACGATCTATGTTAGCACTTTTAACACTGTAATTTTCACGGTAACTACACATTCAACTGTAGCATCAGCTGACGCGACCGCTGTGAACCTTCGAGTGCAGTATAATATAATGAAAAAAACCACATCATGCTCGTTTTTTCAAGAGTTGCTGCGATAAAAATTAGTCTCATTATTTATTGGCACACTATGATATTTTCAGAGGGTGAGTCAGTCTCATTTACTCAAAATCACATTCAAAATAAAATCAGCGGTACTATACAGTAGGAAAGATATAAACATCAATTCATCCAGGGGCTGGATAGCTCAGCACTTTACTTCTGGAATATGAAAGCTAGACGTTATGAATTTCATCAGTTCACTTTATGAATTACATTCGGCTGGCAAAGAAAACCTACTAATAATAGTTAAAGTGTTCCTAACCTCGTAGAGGAGAACGAGTAAATGAGTAATGAAGTAGTTAAGAGAACACCCTGAAAACCTCTTAGTAGTAAATGACTTTGAAAATAGTACGACAGGAAAGGGCACATTTTCTTTTCTTTTGTTAAACCCAGAACATTAATAAACGTCTACGAGGTATAAATGCTTGTTTTGCAATCGAATTATCTCTTTTAAGCTAAACTACAGAATAATAACAACAGCCAACAACTCTTAAAGCAATATTAAATGGAATAGTTTAAGCCAGTGGCGGAGCTACTATATCATCAGACTACTAAACAGACCATCAGATCGCCATGTGTGAGATGGTAAGGGACCACTAAATATGCTGGGCCTAACATTGTTATGACAAAACAATTCAATTTTTAATAATTCGTTAAGCATACTTCCGTTAAGATTTTTTTGTTGAGGTTCGCCTCGCTATTACGTCCGGCTTTCTCAGGACGAATAAGAATTCTTTAAAAGTCAATGCAAGCAATGCCTTCAGAATTAAATTTTAAAAAATCTATAGTGTCGCCAAAAACTGCACGATTTTACTAAATTTTGAAATTGAAAAGTAACTAAGTTATTACTTTTACAAAATTTAACCGAATCTATACATCGCGTTTTTAAGCTATAATTGTAACTTCCAAGAATCCTGCTCATTAATAGAATTAGCTTGCGATTTAGAAATAACACGCTGTTGAAGTTACTAATTAGAAAAACTTATAAAATAACAAAAATAATTGAGACAAAATCACAAGAGCGTAAAGGAAGTTGATCGGCACTTTTATAGCAGCATAGTTTTATTTGGTGACTTAATGTAAATAAACTTGTTTTAGAGGGTACAGAGAACTTAAGTATAAAACAAATATCTGGGATAGGGGAATGAAATGAACCAGAAGACTTTAAGTTGTCGTTCCGCCACTGTCTTAGGTTTAAGCATACAATGAAGTATTTTAAAAAAAATTTGTATTTACCTGTAGTAATTAGGTTTAAATGGACCGGCTTTATTTAGGCCCATATATTTTGCTTGTTCATCTGTCAATTCAGTCAAATGAGCATCAAAAGTAGGCAAATGAAGGCTTGCTACATATTCATCTGAAACAGACAATAGTGGTTTGAAAATCTTGCTCAATCTTTAAAAAAATAGAAATTTCTGGTAGGGAAACACTCACACGACTTTCTTTCATTACAGTTCGCAAAAGTTCTAACTTACAAACTTTCTTCAAAACGTCTCAGCTCCCCTGAAACCCTCCTAAAAACCAATGTTCTCTGAAAAAAAGTTAAAAACCTAATTGATCGGTGTAGATTATACCAATTTCAAAGAATCCCACTGGTCTTTTTAGCGATAAACGAGAAAGAGAGAGAGAAGTAAATGGAAAACCGTCTGTCAAAGTTTCAATAGTGATGTACGTATTAGATACATAATAACGCATTGGTATGACATTTTAAAATTAAGCTTATCCTAGAACTCCCATATCACTTTTCTCAAAAAAAAAAAAAAAAAGTGGCGGGATTTTTTCAATAAAATCCTATTTTGGGTCAATTGATATTCATTAATCACCATATTGATTTGTGTTAATATAGAGCTGATAGTACCGTACAATAAAATAAACATGACTTAGGCACTTGAAGGTTGTCTACAAAGTTTAAAGAAAATCGTTGAAACAGGTTTTTAATAAAGAACAAAAACCTATAACTTTGTTTAATAAATGTGAACTTGTTTTAAGTTCACTATTTTGAAAAGCAATTTCATTATAAGTTTAAACTAATACTTTATGGAAAAGGCCTTCATAAAAAAAGCTTTCCGCAATCGTCCGAAATTATTTTTTCCAGACAAAAAATTCAAACAAAAGTGATATACCTTCATGTTCATAGATTCTCTAAGAAGTTTGAACAGATTTACTTTGGTTGGGCTGAAGTTGCTTATTCATTATTATTGGTATACTCTAATTCTGGTGCTAACTTAAATGAAATATCAAATTTAAACTTTCTGCCAATTTCTATTTTTTAGTTAGGCTGACTACATACAGAACAATTTTGTAAAACAACCGCCAATCTTTTCGAGCTCTTGGAGTATTCAGAGAAAAAATGTATTAATTCACTCGGTCTAAATGCATTTATTACCTGAGAAATTACCAATTCAAAAATCACCATAAATGAAATTATTCCCTTAGCAGCCATAAGAGGATGTAAATAATTTCAAACGAAAGAATTCCGACAATGTTTTGATTTTCAGTAATGAATCCGATAAATTTATAGATGTAAATGAAGAATTTTTACTTATCTAACTAAATTATTACAACACTACAAAAAATTAAAAAATAATAGAAATAAAAAAATGTACACAAATTTACCCATTTTTTTAGGTAGCAGGTATACATCAGATTTATATCGTCCGGCTGGAGCGTTGAACAGTTCGATCAATGCCAGCGCCTGCAAAACAAAATTTCGGTAAAAGTGCCCGCTAAACTGCTCTTCTGTTTAACTTATAAAACCCACATATATATACTGAATTAGAGTACCTGTGTAGCTGCTGTAATAGAAACCACGAATGAAGGTAGGCTAGAACAAGACAGGTTAACAAGCCGACCTTCCGCTAACAGTACTATTCTTTTACCATCCGGCCAAATAACGTGGTCTACTTGAGATCTCACTTTTTCCCAAGTCAAGTCCGGAGTTCGTAATGAATTCTGGAACCAACATAAAAAGACTGTACTAATTCTAGAAAGATTTTTAAAAGACCACGTAGAGCTTACTAATCGGTACTACTATATGTATGTACCTTTATATTATGTAGCAGAGATATTGAATAATTCGTACTATTAGAAAAATACTAGAAAATATTCGTGTTTTGGCAAAATTACAGTATCAATTTTTAGGTATTTTGCAAAATTTTTAGTGTTTTTGAAAAAATACGAATTATTCAATATCCCTGCGATTATGCTACTGTAAAAACTAAATATATCACTATGTAACATGTAAAATAAAAATCTATCGAAAACCTGCTGTATGCTTTTTATAAAAGCTAGCTTATTTAGACCCTCTAACTGCGGCACAGTGTTCTAGATTTCGCGGGCAAATCATCCATTTATTATTATTATTATTATTATTATTATGATTTAATCAAACTTTTATAAATCTAGAAATTAGGGAAGTTTATATCCAGTTAAATAACCTTGCTTATTGTTTACATATAGGGAATCGTTTTCAAATGCAGGATGAGAATTGGCCTAGATCCTTAAGTAATTCTTAACCTCATACCTGAGTCTTGCTATCACAAAACACCTAAAGTATATGTGAAAAAAAAATTGAAAGCGCTAGATGTCGAGAAATGGGAAGAAGACTGGACGAACACGACTAAGGGCAGGGAAACACACAAGTTCATACCGACAGTACAAGACCGGAAAACAATGGGATATTTTAAAATTAACTACATACTGACGCAAGCCACCTAATATATGACTGTCCACTTCTGGACCGATACAGACGAACATTTAATACAAACGTTATGACAGCAGGACACAACTGGCCCATCGAACGATCTTTACTTGTTTTAAGAGACAATTTACCATCATTAGACAAATTCATGCACACAATACCAATAGACATTTTTTGACTAGACGGACTGAAATTTTTGTGAACATTGTATATATTATATATAAATATTATAAATGTATATATACTGTATATTATGTAAGTATTAGATTTTGTATATATAATTCTGAATTATCTTGTGTATTTAGTTTATTATTTAATTAATGATTTACTATTGTATATAATAACTTATTGTACAAACAGTGGTACATGTTATGCGATACTGTAAATAAACTCCCTATCAGCAGGGGTACTGTTGGTAAGGAAAAAAACCTCATACATGTTGTTAAGTGGTGAGCAAAAAAAAGCTTTTCCCAGAATAGGATTGTGTAAAAGTGGTTATTCATAATTGATGGATCCCCTTTGTACCTTTCTACAGCCTTGGTTTGTTAGGTTTTTGAGGAGGATACAGCTACCATAACTTCTTCCAGATTATGAATTCTCAGATACTTCAATTTGTAAGTGGTAAGTGTGAGGACTTATTTAGCACCAGTAGTGGGCACAAAGCCTCCTTGATTCCAGTTCACAACAAAAAGAGGAAAATTAGATAGATCGCCAGTATTCGTTAAAATTCCAAAGAACTTGAAAAGACTATTTAATAAATGAAACACCAAATATCCGGTAAACCTATTTTCTTAAACCTTGGAATTCCAGCACTGCTTTTAATATTACTTGATATTACGGGAAACTGTTAATGGTACTGAAGAGCATATTAAAGGAAAACTTAAATTTTTAGGGAATTCCTGGAACTATTTCGAAAGTTAAGACACAATCGATATGAACAACTTTTCCTTTAAACTTACTACATCAATTTCTGTGTTAGAATGGCCCATATTGCAAACTACACAGCCGTTCTTCATTTTATCCATGTGCTCCCTAGTAACCACGTTTTTGTTTCCCGTTGCCGTGATCACTATGTCAATGTTACGGATCACTTCGTTCAGCTTGACAACTCGGAAACCATCCATACTAAAAAAAAAAGAAAACATTACTTGAGGAAAATATTTCAAATAAAAACTAGTTGCTGACTCACAAATATATATATATATATATATATATATATACGTACCAAGCTTGTAAAGCACATATTGGATCAATTTCGGTAATATACACAATACAGCCCAAGCCTTTCAGTGCTTGGCAGCATCCTTTGCCAACTTCCCCGTACCCACACAGCACCACTTGCTTCCCACCAAACATCACGTCTGTGGAACGCTTCAAGCTGAAAAAAAGAAAATTTGGGGTGAAAACTCATACAAAATGCTCACACTGCAATTTAGCAATTCTGAAAAAATGTCTTGAAACTAAATAATAAAGTACACACCACATATAGGTGGTAGTGTTTGGGGCTTGTAGTGGTAACTTTTTGGCTAAGACTTATGATTGAATCCACACTATCAGGTATTAGCACCTTTCTGCTTCTTCTACCTTCTTCTCACCCTTCAAACTGCATAGTGGTCACAGTATACCGAATTCTCAAATTTCCCAGATCTCCACCCAAAAAATAATTATCCTGAAAATACTTTCCTAATAAAATGACAGGTTTATCTGTGACCGGTAAGTATAATCAAGTTTAGAGAGAAGTGGTGGATTATTGCACAATAATGACAAAAAAAAAAACTGTAATGTCACATATTAAACGACATATTCTTAAAAGATTAAATTCCTGTAATGGTTTAATGCAATGCTGCTTTATCACATTAGCGCCAGAACATTTGACTGTACTGATTTTATACAAATTTAAACAAATATCCAGAAGATTTTTACTTTTCTAGTAAATGCTTCAAATAAAATGAGGAAACAATGAGGTGTAGAATACAAAACCCCTACCATCCAATAAAGAAAACATTTGGTGTGAAGCACTCACACGGACTTTTCACATTCCAATTCTTGTTCAAATTCGAAATTTACAATAACTAACCGCTACGCGAAATTCCTAGAAATAGCCTAGTAAAGGGAAGCCGTAATTCTGCTACCTTAAAAATTTCCACGAAGAACATTTCAAGAAAAGCTGTAAGTTTAGATAAGTATCTAGCATAAATAGTTTAAAGAGTTCAGCTCGAGAAAATCGGAAAACTGAAAAACAAAATCTAGGAATTCGCACTTCTGCTACCACTTTTTTATAACACGAAATTTTGGCAACTCACTTAGCCCTCTCTAATATTTCCTCTAATATTATATAAGTGTTGATACCATACATTATGACCAAAAAAGCACATTATGAGAAATCCAACCATATCCTCCCGGGAAAAGTGTTTTAAATACAAGTTTTAGTTCTAGATGGTGCAATAATCATCTCAAGTATAAACTCAAAGCGTTTTTGAGTAATTGCAACAAAAAAAAAGAATAATAATAATCCACCAAGTAAAATGGAACTTTTAGTCATGTTTTTATATTGTTAAGTTAGTTTCAGCAAAGTGGGGAAAAATTTACTATTATTTCGATTTGGAAATAATTCCATTGTCGTCACATTTAATCCAGTCTAAATGCCTTGTTTGAAACACGCGACTAATTGCATTAATCAAATTAAACTTTAATCGTAAGTTATGAATAGGTTTCCAATAATTAGCCGTTTTGTCACCAATATATATGTATCTATTTATATAGACAATATATATCTGTTCACGGGCGACTTTCATCAGGTGTGTTGCGGTCGACGTCACTGCCAAGTTGTTCTACATCATCATCCATTATTGCAAATTTTTACTCTCTTTTCTATTTTTTAGTTCCTTAATTTTTCCCCATTCTTTTCTTTTGTCTAAAGCGTTCATTTTTATTCTTTCTTTTTCCTCACTATACCCTTTCTGAATTCCTTTTTACGTCTCATATGTATATACGATATATAAATATGTTCGGTGAAAAATTCAACAACGAATAATTGACATCATTAACATTGAATCACATACTTTTTGCAAATAAAAAACTAAATGAACTAATCTGCACAGATTACCTATCCAGAATTGACTCCCTGCAGCTATAGAGGTTATCGAATTTCATTTTAGTCACAGAATCATTTACATTCATGGCTGGCACGGTCAGTTTGCCTGTTTTAGAGAGCTGATAGAGTCGGTGCACACCGGTAACACTTTCTTCCACAATTCCTGTAACAATATAAAATTCAATACCAATAAACTGATGCATTCATTCTTACAAAGAAATATTTACAAAAGAGTTTCAATTTAAAAGTTTAAATTACAGAATCGATATAAAAAAAATGTGTCACTTCACAGATTTTCAATTTTACAGAATATGCAGGCCAATTTATAAAGACAGATCAATTTTCTACTTCAGGGGACATCCAAACGTGAATCCAACACTCAGCCCAAATGCAACATTTCCTTAAGATCAATAAGAGAAAGTAAAAACTGCATAAACGCAGTAATAAAGAGATGATGTCAACTAATACCTTTTATTGCTTTAAAAAGAGTGGGATATTTCTTCAACATAAGGTGAGTAGCATCTCCTCCGTCATCCAGAATCATGTTCGGCTGCCAGTTTTCCACGTTTATACATTTGTCGATACACCACCAGAAATCTTCTTCTGTCTCACCTCTCCACGCAAACACTGGGAAGCCTAAGTACATTAAATCTGAATGTAATGCTTAGACATAAAAGAGATTATTAAGGCTATGTACTGTGAGATTGCTTCTTTGAATAAGGTGTGCTGCAAATTAGTAAAGGATCTGAAATAGGCTAATCTGCCTCTGTAGCGGACTACATCTAGCCACACCTGTGTGCCACCTCACAGCTAAAACTTTAATCCGGATTACTTTCTAACTTACAGCATATTTGTTATTACTAAGGAACGGATTTTTATGTATTTAAAAATGCCAAATATTTAATTAAAATATGCATTTATTTTCGTCAATTATGTGGAAAATATGTGATTTTCTTAAAATATTTTCTGGAATATTTAAGTAAAATGGACATTTTTTTTTATGAAAATGGAATTTTTTTTGGGGGGGCCAAGTTATAATTATTTATACAAGAAAAGAACATTTTTACAATTTATAATAATTTATTAGGAACAAAATAATTTGTTTTTACAAGTTATAATGATTTATACAACAAAGAACATTTTTACTATTTATAAAAAGATGTGTTAAATTTTCAATTTTGAAAACTTCACTCTTCGAAATGGTTTGCAACCACATGAAATTTCAAATGTTGGAACGTAAAGTGACGACGATCTGGGCGTAAGATGGACTTGTAACGACTAAAAGATCGTTCAACATCTACAGATGTTATAGGTGCCTTGCTGAAAGAAGTTATCTCGTTGGTTGTAAAGGGTACACGATGTTCTGAAGTGACTTCTGTTCCACTGATAATATCAGAAATCTGGCAGATGGTCACCCACCCTTTGTTCTTGCTCAGTACTTCTACCAGTTTTGAGCTGATCAGATCTCCCTTACTCCCAGGTATTCCTTCCACCTTTTCGATGACTTTTTTAACGTTGGACACGTTTTCTGTCAGTCGAACATTTTGGGACTCATGTTGGGTAATGGCTTGTGCAAGAAATACGCAATTGTCAGAAATGAATGCAAGGTCGTTCCTTAAATTAGGTTTCTCGAATAAAGACTTGGCTGTATTTATCGCTACTGCTTCGTCTTCGAGATGTGAAAGGACATTCTTGATTTTATTGTAGTTTTCATAGTAATACTGAGCTGCTTCCAGCCAAGTACCCCATCTTGTTAATATTGGTTCTGGTGGAAGGCACAAGTCTGGATAGAGATCTTTTAACATTTTAATGCGACTTGGTGCTTTTAAGAACACTTTTTTAACCGAGGAGATTAAGGAATCTACGTCACTGAACAAAGATCGGACAGTTTCTGCTACTCGATACAAGGCATGAGCAATACACGTCACATGAATTATCTTAGGATAAAATATCTGAATAGATTGCCCAGCCTTGACCATGTTGGGGGCAGCATCAGAGAGAAACAAAAGAACTTTTTCGTTCAAAACTCCACTGGGCCATAGGATATGCATTGAGGCATCGAAGAATCGTGAAATGGTGGAATGATTGCATTTTTCGAGAACCTCACAGTTCAAAAGGAATGGCTTTGAATCCACATCAGCATCACTGTCAAGTTTTACAATAACTGCATTGGCAATATACCTGCCCTCAACGTCAGTGGTTTCATCAATTGACACCCAAATCGGTCCATCTTTGATATGTTCTCGAATTTTGGTTAGTGTATCTTTATAGATATCTTCCAAGTAGTTTTTCCGCAGAGTGCTCTCGTCAGGCATTTTTTTCCCAATATAGGTCTCTAAGAATCCTTTGAAATGAGGATTTTTAAGTTTGTGGAAAGGGATATCTGCTCTAACCAAAGCCCGACACAGATCTGTACTCAGAGTAGACTTACTTGATGATGGAGATGTAAGGAAGGCTTGATAGGACGTCCTCTCTTTCTTTCTGTTTTTATTCTCTATGTGCGATCCGGTGGCAATATGTTGGGTGACTTGGGAACGTTGTGAGCTAGAAACGCGCTTGTCACAAGCTGTGCAGTACAAAATGTCTCCATCACTTCGAAAAAGTTCTGCTGGAAACTCGCGAAGATATTTAGCAACCAGTTGTTTGTTTGAGGCCGATGTTCGTGGCATTTCACCCAAAAAAGAATACACTAAGTGACCGAACGAAATGAATTGGACACTTCAACGAACGAGCTGAAAGAACAGACAACGTCAGACAACTTCAAAGAACTAACAAGTGCCCGTCACTGTTTAGCAGCATTCTGTGTAAATTACAATAACCATTGTAACCACTGTGATTCACAGCCATACAATCTGTGGTTCACAGTTCCTGTCAACCACCTCCCAATTATGAAAATATGCCCAAAATGAAAAATATGTACATATTTTGATTAAATATGTAGAAATATTTATTTATTTTAATCAAATATGTATAAATATGCGATAACATCCAAATATGTGGAAATATGTGAAATAAAAGTAGACTCAAACGGATTAAAAAGTGTCAGTATGAATACTTCTAGTTGAAAAACGTCTGTAAATTGCCTAGAAAAAAATATGTAAATACATACGAATCCGTTCCCTAGTTATTACAATACTTATGAATGCCGTACACTTAGGTAACAGGTTTTTTTTTAGCTAATATACAGATATAATTATTTTGGCGTTTAAATTCATTTATTATTAACATAACTACTCAGCAGTAGAATGTACCACATACCGCTATTTGTTTATGATACATCGAATCGAATTGAATGTTTACTATTTCTTATTTTTGTTTTTGTTTCACCATTATTGTATTCTAGTCTTTATTTATGTTAACGCCACTTTCCTTTAACTTTTAACATTTCATTTAATTTTCTTATTCACTTTTAATCTGTTTTGTAAAAAAGTTTTGTTTTTAATTCATCGCTGCCTTGTTTATTTTGATGCTTTGCATAGCACTGTTTAGCCAACCTCTTCAGTGCCATGTAAGGAGTAAGAAGAGTAAAAAATAATCTATTTATTGTTACTAGGGAGCTCCGGCTTGTTCCATTTGTTATCCGTCGGATAGTGCCCACCTCGCCGCTTATTGCAAGAATATATGCGCAATACAATGTTTTTGTTATATAATGTATTTAATGTTAGTAATATAACTTTATCGGTGAAGATTCTAACTGCAAATTTAAAGGGTTTATTAATTTGAATATTTTAGCGAAAATGGTTTCTTGTGTTCCATATAATAAACTTAGATGTTTTATGGTACGAATCAAGCGCAGACAAATTAATTTTACCCTTACATCAACAACACATGACGATAAATTTAGCTGTTCCTGAGAACAACAATGAAAATTTACAATAATTACGTTGCTTCACTTATCATCATGTAAAACCCTAAAAATTTGAAATGCACATTATAAATCGCGACGCCTCCAACAATTAATTTATCCTCTTTATTCTTCCGTTTTATTTTATTTAATTAAACTCTATTCATCTTCGGAACTAATAGCAATATTTTTGAGACCCAAATAAATTCACGAAATCATAAGCCTAAGATTTCTATCGTAAATCATAACACTTCTACTATAACTCACCAGCTTCTGCTAACGCAGCTGCAACTTCATTCTGAAAACCAAACAAAAAAATTATTGTTATAAACCATCCACAGGACTTTCAATGAGGACTTAAATGTATGAGGTGAGGTATACCAACTATAAGTTTGTGCTAAGTTTATAATTGAACTCGGTAACTGTTAAGTGTTCATCAAACTTCTTACCTTAAAAGTCAATCAAACCTAATCCGAACACCTCACGACTACTTTGGTAAATAATTATTCATATAAACGTTTCAAATAAAAATTTAAGGAATCTATTCTGTTTCGGTTAGTTTTTATTTTATTCAGACTTTCTGTCAACGTTTAATTGTAGAATGGTAGCTTACATTATAAAGTTGGTAGGATACCGTAAATTATACTGTAATCCCAGCAAGCTGCGCTGCTATTTACGCTTTCTCTTGGTTTGTACATCGGCTGCACTCTTCAGATTCTTCGCTACATCTACAAGATATTCAAAGTACTTGCTGGTTTCTAAATCGCCAGACCTTTACTTATAGATGTTTCTTTCTTCGGCAATGGTCAAAAGAATGCATTTATTTATTTTTGCTCATGATTCTGATAACACATTTGCCCTTCATTAAGGAATAGTGTAATATTTTTTCAACAGATATCAGTGGGTAATAGAGAGCAGTCTGATATATTCTTCACGAAAGCAAGGGCAATGCCCCGCATGTATTTATATAATATTTATGCAATCTTAAATAGTTAAACATTTTGAAGATAGCGGCCCTCTGCAGCCGATTATTTGGGAGATTTGCTGTCCTTTGTATAAACAAAACAGTTGGAATCAAAGGATAATTTTATTTATTTTAAGAAAGTATTCCACAATTCGTTAAATTGGGTTTAAGTAGTAACAATGTGATAATGTACCACTTTTATGCGTTGAGTTTTAAAATTGATAATTTCAGTACGTTAATATTTTCCAATAGTACAAATTATATATCAAGTTTGTATTTAGTAAAAATTCATTATTCCACCAGTTGCAAGAAATAGTGATGTTCTAGCAGTAAATGACCATTTTATCATTTTTTAATGATTTACGACTTGTTTCTTCATGAAAATGGTCTAACTTCTAGACAGCTAGC
This sequence comes from Rhodnius prolixus, assembly GCF_049639745.1. NCBI lineage: Eukaryota > Metazoa > Arthropoda > Insecta > Hemiptera > Reduviidae > Rhodnius > Rhodnius prolixus. Next base: position 6,507,254 of record NW_027411635.1, on the reverse strand, counting down.
GTTAAAGTTAATTTTAATTATGCCAATCAAAGAATATCAAATTTGTAGACAATATAATGATGTAATTTTACCACATCAAAAAGAGCCGGCAAACATTATGTGTTTCGTCAATCGACTCACTGAATTTGGAAAAGTACTTATTGAGGAGTACTTGTTTGTTATTAAAAGATGATGGTTCGATGATGATGGTAGGCGCTTATGATTTTATAAGAAACAGAACTTACATAAGTAAGATTACAGTAGATACGAGGTTCTGTAAGAGAATTTACACATTTAAATCAAATTTTTACTGATGTGTGCAACTTAACACGCACATACATCACTTACTCAGTTACTTTAAACATACATACGATCCACACTTAACCAAGATCCAACTTTAGTCGCAGTTAATGTGGCTTGTAACCTACATTACATCTCACCTAATACATACCTGAGTGGAGTAGATGTTGCAAGCAGACCACCTAACTTGGGCACCAAGTTCTACGAGCGTTTCCAGAAGGACAGCCGTCTGAGCGTTAATATGTGTGCAACCCACAATTTTGGCGTTCTTCAGTGGCTTGTCATCTACGGCCCTTTTCCTCAACGCCATTATTCCCGGCATTTCTAAAAAATAAATCATTAACAACTCAGCGGTGATGGAGTGTAAATGTAAAGCACGCAAGACAATAAATAAATCGATTAGACTCCCACTTACAAAACTTCCTCTTACTTAATTCTCCAACATCTTGGTAGGACAGCATTTGTTCACTGATAAAGGATCGAAGAGGGAAGTCTAGAGAACTCTTACTAGCTCTCAACTCATCTGAGGCATTTTGTATAAAGAACCGTCTGTGAGAGGTTAAGAGGTGGCTCATACAAGGAAACTGCTAGAAAAGTGTTATCTTTTTGCAGGGCGCAATGCTTTTCCGCATGGTGTACCTCCTCAGCAGGAGAACAATGGTGGGTAGTAACTTTTATGAAAGTTAATTTTTATATTTTACATTGATAATTGAGAAATGTGTAAACTAATTTATCATTAAATCCCTATATATGTATATTTGAAAATATGTCTTTAGATAACAATATGTATTACTTATGTTGAAAAAATAATAATTTTTTTCAGACTTTTTTAAAATACAAATTAAATATTTCTAAACAATTTATGTACATAATTACACTGAGTAAAATAAGAGCACCAAATATATAATTTTGATCTTTTTTGGATTCTAAAATAATTTCTAAATATAATAACTGCGGCCTAACCAAAGCGTGATTTTATACTTTAATTTACTGCTTTAAGGAATATAAAGGTGTCTATAAACCGCAGTTTCGATATAACCGACATTAAAATGAAACAGACGAATGAATCAGAAATTTTGCACCAATTTAATCAATAAACCACCTTCTCATTTTTTTTTTTTTTTTTCTACATAGCCATACTAGTTCAAACACCTACATATCCCTAGTAGATGTTGAGCTGGAAAGCATTAAATGAGATGACATCTTAGTTAAATCCATATTTTCACTTTTTATCCAGATTCCCCAACAAATGAAATTCACTAGTTAAATGCAGTACCAACTCCTCACTTTCTGTCTCAATATCTCTAGCCTACAGACTGAATTTATTATTGTAGATAAGGTAAAAATAAAGCCTATTTCACTCTCGCAAAAATTCCTAATACTTCCCTAAAAGTTGGTTATGGGCTCATCTTCAATTCTACAAACCGAAATAAAACATATATCAGAAATGGTAACTAGTGTTTTTGGAAACTAGACCACTACTTCGCATTTTCAATTAAAGATAATCAGCGTAGAAGGTGTCACCTTCTATTTTGAACCAACTCTGAAAATTATAAGTTTGAGGAAAAAAAATCAAGGTAAGTCCAATTATACATTATTTTTTCGAGACTAAAATAACTTCACTTCCATCGTTTGTTCAAATATTTTTGTTGCAGTTTCTATTTTTGATTGAATTATTTGTCACATATGGTTGCAGTAAAATATGTTTAAAAACATATTACGGTGTAACCAAAAACAATCAATAATACCTTGCTCTGCTATTTCAATCTCGCGCCTTCCAAAGGCGTGCTCCTTAATGTTGCGAACACAGAAATCGCTGAAGCCTGTAGAGGACTTCTGCTCTTTTTGTCTAGGCGAAACATCGTCTTCCTCCGAACTACTGCCAGTATAAGAGGCTGTATAAAAGAAAAATGCGTCGGTTATGCAAAATCATTAATAACATTTTACAAAAATATTAAATCAGAATGGTGTCTACAAAGTCAATAAAGTTCGTGTAGTAAACAAAAAATGTGATTTGTAAAAGAAAATATAGCGCAAAATATATTGTTTTGAAAATATTCACCAAAAAATACATATTTTGACGCACAGGGAATTATTAGCTTAATGTACGCCGCTTTAAGCTAATTCTAAGTTATGGAAAAAGTATAGTCCGAAAGAGGCAGCTTAGATCCAACTACCTGCTTGAACAGCTGCCAAAAGTACGAGTACGTCCCTTTTTTGCACGCCAGAGGCGGGGCCGTCGTTGTTTGTCTCTAAGCAGGTGATATGAGGAGCTCACAGATGAAATACGTTCAGCTAGCCGCATCTGGGATACATTTAATGTGAGTTCAAGAAAATAAGTTAACAGTGATCAAGAAGAAATTACCTCAAGGAGAAAAAGAGGCTGTTTTAGTTTCTTCGAGAGTATTGAAAAACGAACAGTTAACTGTAGAGAGAAGTTAATTTATTACTACGTAAACTTGAATTGAACATTAAAGTAACTGACATTGCCTTCGTCAGGCGGTTAAGGATGAATTATTAGAGTTCGATCCTCTTAAGGCTGGCTATTTATGGAAAAGAATTGGTTCATTAAATCAATATCCAAATTAAAAGGATCTAATTTATCAGTTGCTGATGATTTCTCTAGAGACGTGGAAGAAACACGTAAAGCTCTGAGGCAACAACGGCGATCTGGTAAATTTGTAGTCACTTAATATTGAAGAAAAGGAATTGTTAAGCTAATGAACAAAAAACGATTATCGTTCAATTCGCCAATGGCTGGAACGCATAAAGCGAAGCAGTGAGCTATTTCTCTCAACAAAAGAAATAAAAGTAAGGACAAAAGGATTAAAACTAATCTGGTTCGATTTGCGTTTAGAACACGACTGTCATGTTCTGATATTCGGAATGAAGAAGAGGGAGCATTAGATAGAAGATACACCACAATCTGACTTATAGCAAATACAGGACATTGACCATCAGATTACAACTGGTTTTAACTCAGGATCTCAATATGGTAACCCGTTTTAAGTATTTATGTGTAACATAGCAGGTATTAAAAATATATAATATTTACTTCTACTTCTGAGACTCAACAACAATAAATCAAATTTATAATTTATGTTTTATTGAGACATGGTCAGTCAGTGCACAGTTATGTTGCCACCATTTTTAAATATAATAATTACCATGTTTTTAAGAAAAAAGCTTCCCGTCAGAAATCAAAAGAGGAGAGTAGCTGGTCAGAAAAGACTTATACTCTGATTTCTAAGGCTTGCTGTAAGAATAGCTAATGTAAACCAAAAACCTGGTATGTGCCGCATATTTCAAGCCTACTTGGGTCTTAGAATTCTGTTACGAATGTTTTGAAATTTTATTGGCTCAAGTTTTGTTAAACTGCAAAATGGATTGCAAATTAATTATTTTAGGTGATTTCCAACGGGTCGCAACGGGTAATTAAATCAGTACACCAATGATGTTGCACTATTTGGTAATAGCAATTCATAGGGAAGGGATTGGCTATGCGGTTAGTGTATTGTATTCCCACGCCGAGATCTTAGGTTCGAATCCAGCTGCTGGCCTTTAGATTCTTCTCTCCCAAGGAGCTTCTTACAGCTCACTGTACGGCGATGGACGGTGAGCTGTAACGAGAGAACGCTGTCCGGAGGCTGGCAGTGCACTGAAAATAGCTCCGGGTACCAATAACCTTAGATGTTAACGCGTCTTAAATCATTTAAAAAAAAAATCATATTGCGCCAAAAAAAACTCGTGATAAAACCTGTAGTTGTAAAGGTAGAAAGGTTTATCCATGTGATGGAATGTCACAGTTTGGTGGTGTTGAACGGGCTACGCACTTTAGTTACATAAATAAGTATTGCAGACTTGGTCTGGGGTTACCCGTATTCATTTCTGAAATAATTTACTTAAATGTATAAGTAATATAAGTAAGAAATAGTTTACTTAAATGTAATGTTAAATGGATTGGAATGTCCTGATCGCTTAGGTTTAGAATTAACTTTGTTTTCACATCGCACAGAGTTATTTCTACCTTATTGCAAAACACCACGGAAAAGTTTAGGAAATAAGTGTCATCTCGCAGGATTTCCGTGTTTGTCCAATTCCAATTCAGTTAGTTAAAAGTTTTGATAAATTATAATAGCCCTATTGCCGACGATTAATGATTGAAAACTTTGTAAATGCAATAAGTTGATGTGCGGACGAGTCTAAAAGTTGATAATTCATTCAATACGTATAACCAGAATCTTATTAGGTACCACACTTATTGTCGTCAAACAAAACGTGATCTGCGGGCTAAGTTACAGGAAATTTAGAAGAGTGGGCTACTCAGATATTACATTCCAGTCGTATCAAGTTATCCGTAGGAACTATAAATCATTCATTAAAAATTGCAAGGAACTTTTTAAAAGAAACTGCTGGACACTTTATGGTCCGTGAAGAATTCTAAGGAATTTTGGACTGCATTCTGTACTTGTAGGATAGGTGATCGAAATAAAATGTTTGTCTAAGGTGCAACGGGTTTCGAACTATTCCTAAGAAACAAACATCCACCGAGATGTACTTTTCCATATGATATTGAATTCACACTTTATTAACCAGATAGTTACATCGCTTCTGATGAACTACCATCTGTATTTAGTTAAGCTAAAGCAGGTTAAGCCCTTGGTGTGGGTAACTGGTGTTGTGAATTTTATTAGAATTTTGCTTCTATGCGCTCAATTTATTTAATCCTGATATGTCAGGTGAATGTTTCTCCTAACATGATCGTCTATTGAAATGTTAATGCTGTTTAAGAAAGCCAAAATATTTACAGGCATCTTGACTGAGTCGTCAACAACTCCAAAAAAAAAACAGTGTTTATCAAATTAGATGGTCAAATAAAAAGGAATTAAGATGTTGCTATAAGAATTCTGTACACTCAGTTGAATGTACAGAGATGTGTATCTTATCCAACCTCAGGGAGTTAGAAACACTTGAACAAATATTACTAGTCAGTCATATATTCAAAACACTTGCGCGCTGTTTACTAAGAAAAATATGGCACCGGTCTAGAATCTGTATTATGTATAAAAGATTTTCAACAATTAAATAATAAATTACTGTAAGTAATTAATAGATTAATATCCACATTATTTAATATTAACGAACAGGGGACACAATAAAATTTAGTACAAGGAATTAGCGTTATCTTGCTAGATCTTGCTAGTTAAATGAAATAAAAAGGAACCTACTTATTGCGCCAATAAAAGCTGCTTTCGGTTTACATTTTTTAGAATTTTTATTTTAATTTTCGGAATACTTTATATATATAAATTATATTGTTGAAAAGAAAATAAATTTTTATTTTTGGTTAAAATACATTTACTGATTCTCTCGCAGTACGGGTTTCAACTTTGTAGGATTCACATCAGCTTTTGGTTAACCTATTATTTTTTTAACCTTAAACCATTTTGTTTTGTTTTGGCTTTTTTCGTTGTATTTTTCTATTTTTTCATTTACTTTTTGGATTAACCTTAAAACGTAAGCACACAAAATTTTTAGGGTTGAAACAAGCGAAATTTTCTTTCCTTTCAAAAGTTTTTATTTTATTCCGTTTTTCCTATTTTCTTTTAGTTTTCATAGTGTCACTATGGCTGACACTAGGGGGACGATATGGGATTGAATGTTGATTTGGCAAGGGGCATTGCGAAAAATGTAGTACGGATTACAAGTACAAAAATATTGAAATAAATGGTCAAAGTATACCGATGGCATATCATCAATCGGATTCGGGACCTTTCTATATGGTTGTAGAGAGTAATAAATAATAATGACAAAAAAGGGAATTTCCAGAATGCACCCGATGACAATTGGGAAACGTGTATGAAACTATCGATAGATTGCAAAGAATATTGATTTTATAAAAATTGATTTGTACAATGGGCTATCAGCAAACAAACTGATTAATCCTGTGATATTGAAAGATTAATGCTTACATTCAAAAGTATTTATTGTAAAGGAGGGCAATTATAAGGGGGTGTAGACTCAGAATTAATAGAATAAGAAATTAAAAAAGTTATAAAAGGTCCAGTAGGCATTAATTATGAAATATTAAATTTGAGGCGTTTGAAGCGTAGGGTAGCAGATAGAGAGACCAATGAAGTTAAATTCATGCCTTCTCAGTCAGTTCTAAATACAGTAACAGGTCAACAGATTTCTCAATACATATATATTATTATTATTATTTTTTTTTTTGTAAAGTACACACCTATATTCAGAGGGTCATACAATGCAAAAAACGTTTGAGGTACGGGCATGTTAAGACCAGTGCTTACACTTAAGGTAGTGTCAGATGTGAGAAATGTGGAGAGCTGCTGTTTGTAACAGTACAGTAACGAAATGTGTCAACTGTGGCAGCGCTAGCCATTCAGCCATAAAGCAACATTTATGTCCTCGCTTCCAAAAAAAAAATTATTAAACAATGGCAGAAAATAACCTGCCCTACTTGGAAGCTAGAAATTGTTATGAAAACATTTAACTACTTTTCAGCATTAGCAGGAAAAGAGATTCCTTCTGTTAATGACCTCACAAGAATTTCCACTTTTAAACAAAACACCATTTCCCCACAGAAAGTGATGTATGAAATAGAAAGTTTGCTTCAACGATAACTATGAGAACGACCACCAAGAGAAGATCATCGGCAAGATTTTCCAAATTTTGAACAAAAAGAAATTAAAAAAGCAAAATTATTTAGTCAAGATATGGGGAAAAAACGTACCAGGTAGTTTAATCCACCAAAACTTCTATAAACCTACAGAAACTCAGAAAATTATGAAAACAGATTTCTGATGACGATTTAGAAACTATGCTTACATAAGTACATTCAAATGGGATTAAATAAAAGATTTTTCATAGTATAAATAACTAGAATTTGTGGAGCAGTGTAAATATTTATTTATTCAAAAATGGATAGATTAACCATGTTATAATGGAATACCAAATCTACTATTACAAATAAAGGAAGTTTTGGGATCTGTTTGCATAAAAAGAATATCAATTTAGCTGTATTAAGCGAAACGTGGTTTAAGCCAAAAATTCTATAATAAAATTTAACGGTTATAACTTAGTGAGAAATGATAGAATAGAGGGGAAGGCGGGTAGGCTGTATTAATTAGCAACAAAGTCGGTTTTTAGAAAATAAAAAATTATTTAAAATAAATGAACTGATGGTCGTGGGAATTTCTATTCCATCTTTTCAAAATAACCCACCTCTATCAGTTATATCTGTTTATAATGGTCCAAAGAACAATGTTTCTAATGCAAATTGGGATAAGTTTATAAAGAGGATTCCTCCTCCCATCATTCTAGGAGGAGACTTTAATGTGCAAGAATCAAGTGTTTGGTTCTTCATTCACCGAGCCCAGAGGTCGCTCTTTATTGGAACTCATACATGATAGAAATTTGATCTACTTAAATACTGAGCTCCCAACCTTGGATAAAAATTTAAATCAAATAAATGATTCAGCGATTGCTATAATAACTATTTGCTCTCCTCAGCTGGTACCGTTATTTAATTGGTCTGATACTGAATGACAGCATGGGTTCTAACCACTTGCCGATTTTAATCGAATCTTATGACACAATAAGTTAACATTATAAGTAGAAAGAATAGGAGTTAAAAGCAGATTGGGTTTCGTTTCGAGAGAGTTTGTATGAAAATGTCTAACGTATTAATAACTATAAATATTTTATCTCAGCCCTAAATTTGGCTAATGAAAATTCTATTCCAAAATATAGGTTTCTTAATATACGTAAAAGTAAAATATGGTGGAATGACGAATATAAAGAGGCTAAACGAAAGAAAACCATTATTAAGACGACCCCTGTTATGAAAATTTTCTAGAATACAAAAAACAATTTGCGTTGATTAAATTAATCATTAAAAATGGTAAAAAAAACTCATTTTGTAATAAATTAAAAGTATAGCATTAGTGAGATATTGAGAGAATTAAAATCATTATCTGAACCAGAAAACAGTATGGTTCCACCAGTTCAAGGTGACTGGTGTTTCGATTGTATAAAAAAAAATGGCTCCCCCTTTTGCTAAGGACGAAATAGTTTTGGAAAATTACAAAGTGAATCACCACACATGTTAGTGCAATCTATCACAATGAATGAACTAAATAAAGCCATTAAACTCCATCCTAATACAGGCCTCAGGCACTATCCTACGATTGTAAGTCTTATGGCACACGCCAAAATTGTGTTATTAAATTTATACACTGAAATTTGGGCAAAAAGGGGAATCTCCAAGTGAGTGGAAAAAAGATGATTTTAGACATATAGTGATGGATGCCTGAAAATATAAAGATGTAAGAAACAAACTTTTAAGCACAGTGTACAAACATATGGTTGCCCCTTTCCATAGTTTTTTAGAATAATACTGGTGTGTTGATCGGGCAGATCAAACAGTATGCCGGTGTTTAATATGAAAGATGAGTAAATGAGACAGGTTTAAGTGCTTCGGGTTGTTTGGAGTGTCGGGGTGTGCCAAACCATCTTGTATGTAGTCTCTGTTCATAGTCTGGATGCATTCTTGACGCACAGATATTTGATTGTACTGTATGATAAAATGTCAATGCCAAAAACAAAAAATGTACAAATTAGATAAATAATTTTAGCCTACATCAATAAAACAATACGTTGTTCAGTAAAAAGCCTTGCCCACTTCTTTTAGCTTAAAGTAAAGGGTACGATAAGTCCAAGTGTACCCAAGTCGTCGTATGGCTTAGCCATCAGCAAACAAAAAGTTTATATAAATATTAACTTAAATAGTAAAATACGAGGTGTGGCTATTAAATAACGAGACTATTGCTGTAAAACATTTTATTTTAAATTTAAACATATTTAGTTATTATCACCTTCAATATACACCCCTCCCCAATCCCTACAACGCTCCATGCGAATTTACCATTGTTCGAAACAGTGCTGGAAGTCTTTTTCTGTCAGCTCCTGCATGACGCGTGCCGCTTTTTCTTTCACAGCTTCAACGGACTGAAATAGTGTTCCTTTTAATGCAAATTTGACTTTGGGTGACAGATAAAAGTCATATGGGGCCAGGTCAGGCGAATAAGGCAGATGGCCTAAAACTGGGATGTTGTACTTGGCTATAAACGTCTTGACAGAAAATGCAGTGTGAGCTGGCGCGTTGTCTTGATGGAGAACCCATGACTTGTTATTCTACAAATCCGGTCGTTTTTTCCTTACTCTTTCACGGAGTTGAGCAAGCACCTCACAGTAGTAATGTTGAGTAATTATAATCGATATTTTAATCCGTTTTGGACGTGGAAGGGCGACCTGGGTGGTCATCATCTCCGACGTCTTTTCGGCCATCTTGGAAACGCTTGAACCACTCAAAAACTCGCGCACGTGATAAACATTCATCGCCATAAACTTCTTTTAATAACAGATAAGTTTCAGTAGCGGTTTTACCAAGTTTCATGTGAAATTTCACGACAATTCGTTGCTCTGCTACGTACATGTGTAGTATCATGTTTTCGGCAAAACGAAACTAACACCTCTTACACAAACGGTCGGTTCCGGTCAGACAGATTTTTCTACAAACACGTGAGACGCTGCAATCAAAAGAGAAGGCTTTACGCTGCACAGCCGTCGGTCGTTAGGATTTGGCGCATGCATAGTTCTTCTGTAGCAGCAACAGTCTCGTTATTTAATAACCACACCTCGTATGTCTAATTATCGTTCACAAATTACAGTGTTTCATTTACAAATCATAGTTCTAATATAATATTTATAAATTAGAGATATTTACCTGAACTATATGAATCTGTTGAGGAGGCCGACAGAGATCTGCTCCTATATCGACTAGATTTCTTTAAGGCGCTGGTTGATTTGGTCTCCTGCTGAAAACATTCTAAGCATCAGTTCCATTTCATATAAATGAATACGCGTCTACTTAAAAGGAGTTTAATGTATAGGAAGGAAAAAGATGCATATATTGCAAGGAACCTTGGAACACCTACGTAGTTTATTGCTTTTTTTGGATGGAAAAGTCTGTTATTTTCTGAGTTTAGCGCCAGAAAAGACTGTCCCCAAAGCTGTAGTGCTTGTAGAGGGCAGAAGTTACCGACACAATGCAGGACAAGCACACTGCAGCCCAAATTCGATTATAAGGATTCTGTTGATACTATAAGGAATTAGAGAGTAACCGCCGAGGGCCGATCAGCAGTGGCCCATATTCACTATTAGACCCCCCTCCTCGGCTGAGTCTATTCAATATAAATTCACGAAAAAATGAAACATTACTTTTATTAGTATTTTATAACTATAAAAATACATTTTTAACAATCATTACATATTTAATAAAACAATACTTTTGAATTGTGTGCTTTACGAACAAAAGAAGCCTGAAAGACCAAAAATCTATTGCCGAATTCCAGGTTGTAGGTTTTTTTGTAGCCTTCTTTACTTGTTCTGTTCCGCTCGCCAGTTGTGATTATTGCTAGAGAATTTTGAGCTATGGCTACCGTCAGAAGTCCTTGGAGAGACTATCTCTAAGGGTCATATGATCTGAAAAATATTACCAAATGTTCTAACATCTTTCGCATATTGCTCTGCAGTATGTGTTTTATATGTTTTTTGAATGAAAGATAAATAATGGGCTTTGAGAAGCCCGAAACGTTATTGATACATAAAACAAAAAAGATTGAGAGTGAATAGGCTTTTGATAAAAAAAGGTTTTACTGCACAAATAATTAGAAAGTAACTCTTTTGGGATTTAGAATAGCCTCATTTCAGAGAAAATGGCAATTTTCCTGAGCTCTTATCATTCAGATATAAAGCACAAATTAAAATACCGAAGATTTCAACGAAATGATAACGGATTTAATTCCATATTTGGTAAGTAGCGGTTGGTAAAACTAAAGTTTAGAAAAAGATAAGCGCTAGTCCAGACTCCAGATAAATGATTTGCTTCTTTTAGTGAAGCAACAGTAGGCAAAAAAACACTTTAGTAAAACCGAAGCACTATTAAAATTTAAACAATCAAAAGTTTAAAAACTAACAACCCAATTTAAGGAAGAAATACCTCTAGTTTTTGTAAACTTTAGTGATATCGCTAAAATCTTGACTAGTTCCTAGTTTATTATATACGTTTAAAATGCGATAGCTAAAGAATTTTAATTGGAGCTGAACTTTGAAAAAAAAAAAAAAAAATAAGTATTTGGACATTAGAAGGAGAGTAATTCAAGAACCTACAGCTGGGAGAAGTATGAATTTGAAGATGTTGAAAACATTATGGGAGCAACTTCTAAAAACAATGTTCGTGCATTAGTGATAGGATTTCGCCGGTAATAGAGAGTTTCGGTACCATGGGGATCCAAAGTAGATGAACAAGGGTTGTGGCAGGTGCGAAAAAGAGATACTAAAAAAAGAAGATTTTATGAACCTAAAAGGACGCAAAATGGATATAAAGTGAAAAAGAACCAAAACAGTTCTTTGATTTGGATACTGTAGCGATCAACAAGTCTTGTAGAATTGCAATGATTGCGCACTTGCACCGGAGGTTACGAAATTGAAAAGGCTATAAAGTAGGGCACAACTGGAATTTGGCTGCTAAGTGTGAAGAAGAATTTTGGAATCCATTGTTTAGGCAAAGGTAGAGGATGGGAATAAAGATCCCCAAGGAATAAGCTTATAAACACATTAGTATGGGTATAGATTGGGCAAAACCCATGAAATTCTAGTAAATCTACTTACCAGTTTGCGCTGGCCCATGAATATAGGAGTCACACCATCTACACTCTGAAAAATTACAATTTTTAATTAATATTAAAACAACACTTAACAAATTATCATTTTTAAGGAAGGGAGCGCATCGACTGCAGCGGTCATTAGCGCCTACAAATATTGTTTTAAATTTCAGCTTGCCTTAATATTCATTCGGATCGAAATATATTTCTAATATATGCAACTGAGATAGAAAATTTAATAAATCTGGTGTCCTCTGTTAGTCTGCATGAAATTAATAATATATACAGTGGCTCACAGTCAAAATGATACACCAGGTTATTTGTTAACAATTGTTGAATAAGTAGATCAAAATTATATTTAATTGAAAAAAAATTATTCATTTCAATTAATAATCATCCTAGTAATATGTGCTTTGTGTGAAAACAAATAAAAATGAACTAATGATTTATTAATAAGAATAAACACATTTTTTTACAATTGACTAAACTCACAGTGAAAATGATACACCGTTCTTTGCCCCTATATGTGTGTATTTGTTTACTTTAAATTGTTTTCTCCTCTGGTTTATTTGTTTAAATTGTTTTCTAAACTCTTCTGGCGAAATCATTTGGTTCTCTTCAGAGACAATATCTGCCGTTTATTTGAACTTTTCCAGTAATGGGAGTACATACAACTCTTAAAGAACGTGAATTGGTCATTAAACATTTTAATGATGGGAAATCGCTGAACGAAATAGCCGAAATAATTTAAAAAAGCCATTCAACTATCCAGCATATAATGGAGAGGTACAAAAAAGAAAACCGCATTGCCAGGAAAAAAACTAAATCTACAAAAAAAAAATTAAATGATAGGGATGAGTCGTGGATCCTTGAGAGAAGTGAACAAAAAATCCATCCCTGAGTGCACCAAAAATAGCCGTAGAACTATCAAAACGTTTAGGTAAGTCAGTAAGTGCAGAAACAGTCCGACGTGTGCTAAGAAGAAACAAATTTCATGGAAGAGTAGCGCGAAAGAAACCTTTCAGCTAGGGTATAATTTACAAATGAATATTTATTAAAGGAGCCCGCGTTTTGTACTACTGTAATATAGTAAATTTAATATTTTCGGGTCCGATGGACGTTCCTATCTGTGGAGGAAACCAGGAGAAGAACTTGCCAAATCAAAATTTTCGCCCAACTGTGAAACATGGGGGTGGCAGTGTTATGGTGTTTTAGGGCTTTTTATTTATCTACTCAAGTGTATTAATTTCACTGGGAGCCACTGTAAGTATCTTTTTGTTGTGAGCAGCCTGAAATGTAAATTATATAATAGTGTATGATTTTTAATTTGAAGTTTTGATATGTACTTTATCTGTAATATATTACTTACTCTATTACTGATATAAATTCATATATGTGTATATAACTTTTACTTTATTAATTTTCTTTGATACAAATTTATGATTAGGTTATTTTTAGTTTTGTATGCTTTGTATTTTTTTTACATTTTTCTGTGTGTATTTAAACACAACTCCTTGCTTATGAGTTGTCTTGTAAAAGCAATAAACATTGGGCGCATTCAGCAGACAAGAGCGCTACGGAACTATTCGCTGAATGGCGCACTTTTAGCACCGCTCTCAGAACATGTTGTGGGAGCGGACGCCATCTTATGGAGTGGAAATTTTCTATGCTACTTCGACGGAGCGGTGATCGCTACTAGCAAAGTACGTGTATTTATCAAAACAAGTTTGAAATTTTTCCATTTTTTTTTTGGTAATTAAACGCAACTCTCCCAAAATTACCAAATAATTATCAAACCTTGTTTGTAACAGATGTAAAATTAATTTTTAGCCATTTTGTGTATGCTTGAGAACATCTAAAGCTCTTAACATTTGAATTTTCTTAAAAAAATCACTCGGAAAACGACTTATTTCCCTGATATTAAGAAAAATACTAGCTTTACTGCCTTGGCAATATTTTTAGTAGAAACGGGATGAAAAAATACATAAAAATAACCTATCGCGTGCTCTTCTTTCTCTTTGATAACAAGTTAAAAAGTTGAAATATGATTAATAAATACCAGATTTTGAAATGGCCTAGCACCTTTTAATTTAAAAGACGAGTTTTTTTTTATTTGACCGATTCCTCGCCAATCTTAATTCGAAAAAAGGTTATGTTTAGGTTACATTATTAGCAGAGCATTCAGAGAAATAAAGCGCTCCCTTTGGGAGCGATCTGGTAGCGCTCTTGTCTGCTGAATGCGCCCATTATTATTATTATTAAATTAAAATTCTTCAGAGCTAAGGTTACAGTATAAGAAGGTTACAAGAAACTGACATGGCATATCAGAAGCCTACTTAATGTTAACAATTTTCATTAATAAATCTGTTCGTTGAACTATACGGCACTTTAATTGCACTTTGATGTTTAAAGTTTGTCTTAATTGTACGAGTGAAAAAGTATTTATTGATGATACAGTTCATTTTTAGAGGGGCATGCTTAAAGTAGCAATTTCTGTAGAAGCCTCTAAAAAATTGATATATCTGTTACTATATAACTTTAGTAGCAGATTCGACGGAGTACTAAGCATGATTACACAAAATTTGAAACTTTTGTTAATACTTTCTGTCAGAGCAGAATGCAGAGAAGAAAAAGATAAGGTAAGGATAGAGTTAGTACAAGTTACAAGAAACACTCTAAGGCCGACCATATGAAAAACATTGTTTACGAGCAAAGGAATTATTAGCAAAGGTTCGAATCCTCCTTGTCTGACAATATCTTCTATTTTTTTTTTTTTTTTTTTAGGAGCCACTTTACAGTTCACTCGGTGAATCAGAATTTAAAGGATTACATTAAGAAAGTGTCTTTGTGTATTCACTTCAAATGTCAACAGATATATGAACCATTGATATCCTTAGGGTTGTTGACAGTCAAAAGCTGCATGTTACATTACAAGGCTTCCTTAATCAGTTAGCTGGTGCCGACTAGCGCTATGTACGTTTTCATACCTGTCACAATCATGGACAACACACAAATCAATAATTTTGCTAATAATTTCTTTTTTAAATTTAATTTTCTTGCTTTTTTTATTTTATTACTTTCTATGCCTGTAGTAACGAAGTACCCCCATTAGGTAGTGTCTAACCTGATATGAACTCTCCGTTGCTATCTTGGGTTTTAAAAAAACTACGAATATGTGATTTAGGTTTTCAGTACTAAATAATATCGTTGATTTTTATTTGTCACAGCTCGCGTGTTTTTCTAATTTCTAACCAATGTCGAATTTTCATTCAAAATAAAAAGCTGTTAAATGACGTAGAGAATTACGACTTTCACATTCGAGGGGCACTACTTATATTTTGAGCCTTGGCAACACTGAGTGTTGTCAGGCGCTATCTGACGTTTCGACTTGAAAGTTTGACATTTTTGACCATAACCTTCTTCAGAACGTTTTGTAATTTGAGCGCGATTTTTGTTGTTTACAGTCACTTGAAAATTGTGTCTCGGCGAAAAAATGGAATTAATTCGTGAAAATTTTCGTGCAATGATTTATTACGACTTTCGACGTGTATTATCAAGACAGGAGTGCATCGATCAACTTACTTCAACTTTTGGCGATAAAGCCCCATTCTTTGCCACTGTGAGAAACGCTGGTATAACGAATTCAATCGTGGTCGTCGTCCAAAATCAGTTGTTGTGTTAGAAAACATTGATGCTGTGCAAAAACTAATAATGCAAGATCGTCATGTGACATACTGTGAGATTGAGGCAACCTTAGGCCTTAGTTCCACCAGCATATATAAAATATTGCATGATCATTTAGCCGTGAAAAAGGTTTGTTCTCATTGGATCCTACATAATCTGACAAAATCTCAAAAAGATGCTCGTGTCGATTGGTGCAAACAAATGCTTAAGAAATACAATGACGGTGCTTCAAAAGACATGTATAAGTTTGTAACAGGTGACGAATCATGGATATATGCGTATGAGCCGGAAACTAAACAGCAGTCGACTGTATGGGTGTTTCAAGATGAACCAAATCCAACAAAAGTTGTTCGCGCTCGAAGCACTACGAAACAAATGGTCGCCTGTTTTTTCGGTAAAACTGGTCATGTGGCAACAGAGCCTTTAGAGGAACGTAGAACGGTCAATTCTGAATGGTACACGACCTTTTGTTTGCCGGAAGTCTTCGATGAAATAAGGAAAACAAACAAGCGCCGTCGGATCATTCTTCATAAAGACAATGCCAGCTGTCACACATCTCGTCTAACAACCCACTATTTGAGCACTCAAAAAATCGAATTAATGGGTCATCCGCCGTACAGTCCTGATTTGGCACCAAATGACTTCTTTTTGTTTCCGAACGTCAAGAATAAATTACGTGGACAACGATTTTCGTCGGCAGAAGAAGCTCTTGATGCATTCAAAAACCATGTTTTGGAGGTGTCTCAAGCGGAATGGAAAAAATGCTTTGGCAAGTGGTTCGAACGGATGCAGAAGTGTATAGATCATAAAGGAGAATACTTTGAAAAACAATAAAGTCATTTTCAATGACAAATTACTGTTTTTTTTATTATTAGGCTCAAAAAATAAATAGTGCTCCTCGTATAAAGCTGCCCCCAACCCACACTTTCATACTGAGTGTAGGGCATGGTGTGAACACATAGAGTGTTTGTTAATCAAAAGATTTTTTTGTAAAAATATTTTAATAAGGCTAATGAATAAGCGTTTAAGTTTTTAGTATTATTCCCTTGAATAGAATTATGAAACAAAAGGTTTACACTGAACACATATTTCCATTTAGGAATTGCATTAGCGAGAATTCGGTCAAAAAAAAAAGTAGCAACTCATTACGTCACGTTACTAAGTTACCAGTTACTACGTTGAAGATATTTTCATACCCTATAAAATTAGTGCTAATCACTAAATACTGTTGAAGGTCACCCTCTTTCTTGCCTTAAACATTCGAAAAGCTTATAATAAAAAAAAAAATAGTTAATGATACAATAACTTCTAAGTGCATACACGTGCACAATTGAAGAGCTTGGTGCAAAAAGGAGTTATCTACATTTTTTTTCAGAAAATGTGTTTAGTGGCGCCCCCTATTGTAAGAGGGTCGTTTGAAAAGTCCGTGCAAAAATAAAAACTACTTAATTTTTTGGGGTAAACCTTTTTTATTTTTCAACATATTCTCCTTTTAGGCTTATACACTTTGTCCAACGCTGCTCTAGTTTGTTGATCCCTTGCGAATAATAGGATTTGTCCAAGTCTGAAAAATAGCCATTCGTTTCTGCAATCACCTCCTCGTTTGAATAAAATCTTTTTCCCGCCAGCCATTTCTTCATATTGGGGAACAAATAGTAGTCCGAGGGAGCCAAGTCTGGAGAATAGGGGGGATGTGAAACGAGTTGGAACCCTATTTCCATTAATTTTGCGACCACAACTGCTGAGGTGTGAGCTGGTGCGTGGTCGTGATGGAAAAGGACTTTTTTGTGGGCCAAACGTGGGCGTTTCTCTTGCAGCTCGGTTTTCAAACGGTCCAATAACGATGAATAATATGCACCTGTAATAGTTTTACCCTTTTCCAGATAGTCAATGAGGATTATTCCTTGCGAATCCCAAAAGACAGTCGTCATAATCTTTCCGGCCGAAGGAACGGTCTTCGCCTTTTTTGGCGCAGATTCCCCCTTGGTAACCCATTGTTTAGATTGTTCTTTGGTCTCAGGAGTGTAGTGATGTATCCATGTTTCATCCACAGTGACGAAACGACGCTTAAAGTCCTGCGGATTCTTCTGGAACAGCTGCAAACCGTCCTTGCAACACTTCACAGATTTCGTTTTTGGTCAAGCGTGAGCAATCGCGGCACCCATCTTGCAGATAGCTTTGTCATGTCCAAATGTTGATGCAAAATATTATGTACCCGTTCATTCGAGATGCCCACAGCACTAGCAATCTCACGCACCTTCACTCTTCTGTCATCCATCACCAAATCATGGATTTTATCAATGATTTCTGGAGTAGTAACCTCAACAGGGCGTCCAGAACGTTCAGCGTCACTTGTGCCCATATGGCCACTCCGAAAATTTTGAATATTTTGATTATAAACTGTTCTAATCGAAGGTGCAGAGTCACCATAATGTTTATCAAGCTTCTCTTTAGTCTCCTGAGGCGTTTTGCCTTTCATAAAGTAGTGTTTAATCAACACACGAAATTCTTTTTCGTCCATTTTTTGAAAATCACTCGACTTCCTCGATTCAAATGAATGCCAAACACAAAGAAATAGACCGATCTGGCTGAAACTTGGTGTGTGTTCTTCCAAGAGATGCTACTAACTAAACATAACCTCGATACGCGCCAGTGGTGCTATCTCTCTGACTTTGCACGGACTTTTCAAACGACCCTCGTATGTTCAATTCTACATCTTTTGGTGCATAAACCGAGTCTTTATGCAGACTCGTTTATTATTACTTATTCTCTAACCTAGGTTAGATTTGGAGCAAAAATGAGTTTTCTACTGCAGATAACTTTCTTTTGCTCCAAACAGAAAAGATGACGCAATCAATCAAACAAAAATTTTTATATTAGGTTTATTTAATGTTTATATTAGGTAGACATTATTATTATTTTTTTTTAATGATTTAAGGCGCGTCAACATCTAAGGTTATTGGCGCCTGGAGCTTTTTTCAGTGCACTGCCGACCTCCAGACAGTGTTCTCTCGTTACAGACAACACTGTTCATCACCGGATAGTGAACTGTAAGAAGCTCCTAGGAAGAGAAGATCTAAGGGTCAGCAGTTGGATTTGAAGCCGGGACCTCCGCGTGGGAGTCCTGTACGCTGACCGCACAGCTCCGCATGGTAGATATTATTATTTTTCTTTTTGACAGGCATAATAATATATCGAACATTCGCTTCGACAAGACACAAAATGCCACTTAAAAGCTCAAAAACAAGAAATCTGTTGAAGTACTTAATATGTACTCAAGTTTTACTGAAAATTATGATTTTGGTGCAAAAAAAAGAGTTAGCTGCCAAATAACTTTTGCTTATAGCAAGCTTAAAAAATGCCCTAGAAAGTTCAAATTGAGCCCCAAATGACCCCCATCACAATATATTAACTAATCCTTACAGCAGACACAACATAAGGAATACATCTTAAAGCATATTTAGTTTTTTGTCCCTTGGTGATCCCCAGGACTGGTTCCGGGCCAATGAAAGGAGTACTAGTTCCGTTCCAGACCAACTGATCAGCTATTTCATTTCCCTTAATCCCCACATGACCCGGCACCCATTTCAGCCGAACTTTACTATGCCGAGTCAGTTGTTCTAGGGCCTTTTTACATTCGCAAACCAGGGAAGAGGTAGTTCTGAAGGAAGTTCTGAGCTCGTTACAAGATTGTCTACATAAAACGATATCTTAAGAATGTCCAAAGTTTCAAGAGATTACTTTAATCCGCTTCTTCAGACCATTTCAATGAAAACTTATCACTGCTCCAAACAGATACGGACGGCAACAAACATACTCGTCGATATCTGAATGCGACTAAGTCTCCCTGATCCTTTCTCCATAAAACAAAAGTCAAAATGTCTCGGTCATAAGAGTTTAGACTACACTACTACACTAATTTTTTTTTCAAATATCTAAAAATGCTATAATTCTTTAAAGACGAAACTTACACCAACAAAAGGGAATTCGTCATTGATATTATTACCTTTTTCCAAACAATTAAGAGATAAAGAATTCTTATCAGGCGTTGAGGTACAAAAAAACATGAAGTATTCTCATAAAATGTTTTCCTTTAACCTTTGAAAGTGTCAACAATAATTGAAACTATAGTTATCAATTGTATTTCCGTTACTGAATTAGTTGTAGTTACAATTATTTTTTTGTTTTGTTTTTTTAATGATTTAAGGCGTGTCAACATCTGAAGTTATTGGTGCCCGGAGCTTTTTTTATAGTGCACTGCCGAACTCCGGACAGTGTTCTCTCGATACAGACAACACTGACCATTATCGGACAGTGAGCTCTATAACTTACTAATTTAAAAAAAAAAATCAGAAATTAGTTTTGGCTATAGTTACGCGAATAACTAACCAACTAATTCCACTAAATAACTAACAATTCATCAAACAGCATTCACTAATCGCACCTAGTGATTATTGATTAATTATTTCGAAGAATTCATTTGTTAGCGTTATCTTTTGTCCTACTTTAATAGAATAAAAGATAACAAAATTTATTCATTTTTCGTTATTTGTACACTACTAAATTATCTTTAGTTCACTAATCGGTCCTTTTCGAATTAATCATGAGTTTTACTTACAGTTAAAAGTTTTTACTTTAAACCGTCATTGCAACTTATAAAAGTGATTAAAACATTTCCGTACGACTAAAGTAAAACTTAAGTAAGACTTAGTAAGAGTAAAATACGATAGTTAGACTTTTAGTTATTAGTTATACTTTGCGCAACTAATCAATAATAACTAATAGTTATATTAATATTATTATAGTTACACATTCATTTAGTGAACAATTAGTTAATTAATGTTTTAACACTTACTGAGATTGATGTCATATTTGAACCTCTTAGAAAATTTCGTTTCCCTGTTGGCTAACTCAATTTTTTGAAAACGGTAAAAAAAAAGTGTATGCCATTTTCTTTGTTGTTTTTTTTTCGAACTCCGGGGCCTAAAGCGTGTATTTACGGAGAAAACTCAATTTTTAACAAGACGATCGCAACACTTCTTACAAGGGGCAAGTTGTTGATGAATCTAGAGTTAAGTGTCTAAAGATTGGTTTGCCAGTTAGAAGAGGCGGGTCATATCTATGCTTTCTCAAGGAAAATGTTTCAATTAAAAGTGATAGGCTATTTATTTTTTATTTATTTATTTTATTTTGTTAATGATTTAAAGCACGTCAACATCTGAGGTTGTTAAGAGCTGTATGAAGCTCCTAGAAAGAGAAAATCTAAGGAACAGCAGCTGGATTTGAACCCGAATCCTCCGCGTGGGAGTCCAGTTTGCTAACCGTAGAGCTAATCCCCTTCCCTGATAGACCAGGTACATAAGGTATTTAAACAAAATCTCAGCACGTATTTTTGAAAAAATTGAGAAAGACTAAAAAATCCATTCAGAAAAATAGCGCATGCATTTAATGTATTCGGCCACAAACTTGGTCGGAAGCGACAATAGTATGAAGCAAACGGAACAGAGTTTCAGCGAGTTTTTTAGTTAGACAAAAGCATATTCAAGCGTGTAAAAACATGTCTAACTACATGCCGTTTCAAGTGATTGCGCGCGTGGGTATGTGTATTACACAAGTCGTGAACACAATATGACCTTGTAGTTTAACTAGTTTAATTATTTAAATGCAACATATAAAAGGATGTCACTAGGCCAAGCCAGTTAAGTGGTTTAGAGGTGTGCACTGACTAGCTAAGGTATATATCAATTAGAACTAACAGTTCAGTCAAATTTAGCAGGCAATACTCGTACGACTTTGTTCTTTACTGTAATTTTTTGAGGCGAATTTGGAGAATTAGTAACAGTTAAAGGACTGTACTTCCCTATTTTCGATATTATTATTTAATTTTTTGAAGCTGTAAAATTTTAAGTAATTGAACAAGTTGAAATTCCGCGATTAAAAGAAATGTATACGGATTTTTGAGAAAGTTAAAAAAAAGTAAAAGCAACTTTGTAAAAGCAACCTAAAACATGTATTTACTAATTCTACTTACAAGGGGCAAGTTGTAGAATGAATCTAGAGTTTAGTGTCCAGAGATTGGTTGTCAAGTTTGAAGAGGCGGGTCCATATATCCATGCTTCCTCAATCTGGCTAGTTAGTATATATTGCATAGCCTATATGAGTCCCCTATAATTTGGACGTATTCCTCTAGAATTTATTTCTAAATTAATGCTTTTGCAAAAAAAAAAAATAATAATAACTTCTGTACTAATAAAAACTAGCAGGAGGTTAAATTAATATAATAATGACATGGACTTTCTTTTACTGATTCTCAAGGTTATAAACTTCGTTCAAATGCGGAATATTTGACCCATATTAATTTTCACCATCATTATTGTTTGTGTAAAATCGAACATTACACGGAATTATAACCTTACAGAGAAACCTTCCTCCTAATAAATACGAAGTTTACTAAGAAATCTACAAGTCCTTTTTTGTGAAAGTAAACAATCCATTGAACAAATTTCCCCTGAGGGAATCTATTTTAATCTCCAATTAAAAAATACATTTAACCCCCTTTATACAACAAAAGATAGGATTGTACCATATACAGATAAATCTAGAGGGAATCTACCCAACTCGTATTTTCTTTTTTTAACTCCTGCTGATCTGGTCCGGGAAGATAAAAAGCAAATTGCAGTGCTCTCCATGCCAGAGGGGGACTTCCTCCCTGCGACTTTGGATTTCTGTAGGAATTATGGGATTTGGATACAACCAATGGAGGAGGCTTGTGCTTCGGCTGTCGAGTTGCCAATAAACGCCATTTCTGTGTTTTCGGATGATTCATTGATGGATAGGGCAGGTGCTGGCCTCTGCATCTGGGGGACCCCAGTTTGGGCTCAGATGGGAACGCACCAGCCTTGTTCATGGTTAATTATGCATCTGTTTTTCAGGCGGAGTTCGCTGCCAATGAGATGGCAGCTACCTTACTCCGCTGGAAAGGATTTGCCGGTGCTGATATTAGGTTCTTAACGGATAGCCAGGCTGCAATTAAAGCTCTGGATTCGCCTAGCAAGAACCAAATTTCGGTCAATTCTTGGTCATGCTGCTCTTGCCACTTTGAATACTGTTTCGGTTGCTTGATCCCCTGGTCATTTCGGGATTCCGGGTAACGGACTTGCTGATGAAACAGCAAAGGAAGGAGCTGCGTTGATAACAATGACTCCACAGCCCATTATCCCTGTATCCTATCGACGTTGTAGAACAGAAGTGGAGCAGTGGATTTTGAAGTAACATCGGAAAACGGTGGAGATCCCGAGTTGATTGCCGTCAGGCTAAGGAAATTCTTGGCCTGCAGAAAACGGCTATGGTTGGCTTCAGCAGGTCCAGGATCCGTCAGTTGGTTCAGATGTTGAGAGGATCCATCTTTTCAAATGCGGGCCTTACCCAGTCACCAGTTTGAGCTGGCTGTGGCGAGTCCAATGAGACTGTGCGGCACTTTGTGGAGGTGTGTCCCGTTTATTCTAAAACTAGATTTCTCGTTCTTCGGCAGGTTAAATGTTTCCCTACCGGAGATTGTGGCATCTGGGTAATCTTTACCAGAACTTTCTAGGTTTATTCAGTGCACTGTAGCGATTGAGTCGCCATGCTCCCTACTTAGTTTATTGTACTGCTATCCGGAAACTCATAGATGGATTTATAGGTCTTGAAGCCCCGGTGTCTCTCATGAGATGAGGGGTGGTCGGAGAACAATGGGCATTTTGGATTGCCTGCGTTCCTTCCCCTTTTTGGTAGAACCGCCCTTTTAATACAATCCACAATCTAATCGAATTTTTGGATTTCTTGTCCTAATATAAGTTGTAGATATTTGTTTCTAATCACTACATGAAGTTCAAATGGAATCGCAAAAGCCGCTTTAAAAGAAATCTTAAGTTGCATTACAAATTTTCAAGTTAAGTGCCACTTTTAGTCAGCCCATTTTCTTCAAAAACGGAAATTTAGTTCCTCATTTTATTCTTATCAATATTAATACAGGTGGTAAGGCAGTACAATAAACAGTAATGGCACGTTAGAGGAAAGCCTAATCACCCCTATCGTATTTACCCTGGAAAAGATTTTTTCAGGATATTGAATG
This sequence comes from Rhodnius prolixus, assembly GCF_049639745.1. NCBI lineage: Eukaryota > Metazoa > Arthropoda > Insecta > Hemiptera > Reduviidae > Rhodnius > Rhodnius prolixus. The sequence goes on along the minus strand of NW_027411635.1, from coordinate 6,483,431 downwards.
TTATTTAGATTGCTCTATTAAAAAATTGAAAATATTTTTAAAATAAAAACTTTACAAAAAAGTATCACTAATAGTGAGATATCTCACCAACATGTTCTCATCCAGCAATTAATGACCATGGTAGAAGCGATTTCCATGTTCCAAGAAGTTCCGTTAGAGCAGTTTTGCTGATGTAAAATTGGAGAATCATGTCGGCCGGCTACAATCTACCCAAATAAATTAAGCACGCTACGCTACTGCTGGTCAATGGAGAAACCGGTAACTTCTCAGAGGTTTTAAATTAATTCTATTTTTTATACTTTTATCACTTTGTTTCCTCTTTTTCTATTCTAAATTCTGAAAACTACCCAAATGGCCATCTCTTGTTGGCATTTATACATGAGATATACAGCGACTACTGGTAATTAATATTATCATTCTCTTTTCCTTAACAATTTTTTAAGTGAGTCAACCTGATTTTTATAACCACATATTTCCTAAGTTATTCTCAGATTAACCAATAATTTTCTACCAGTATAAACTTTACCTCTTCGGGAATCCCGTTTGATTCACAAGGTTAGCAACACACAGTATACGAGGTGTGGTGGCTATCAAATAACGAGACTGATGCTGCTACAAAAGAACTATGCATGCGCCAAATCCTAACGACAGACAGCTATGCAGCGTAAAGCCTTCTCTTTCTATTGCAGCGTCTCACGTGCTTGTTTGTCTGACCGGAACCGTCGTTTGTGTATGAGGTGTTAGTTTCGTTTTGCCGAAAACATGATACTACACATTGTAGTAGAGCGAACGAATTGTCGTGAAATTTCACAATGAAACTGGGTAAAACCGCTGCTGAAACTTATCTTTTATTAAAAGAAGTTTATGGCGATGAATGTTAATCACTTGCGCAAGTTTTTGAGTGGTTCAAGCGTTTCTAAGATGGCCGAGAAGACGTCGGAGATGATGACCGCCCGGGTCGCCCTTCCACGTCCAAAACGGGTGAAAATATCGATTACAAATTAATCAACATTACTGCCGTGAGGTGCTTGCTCAACTCCGTGAAAGAGTAAGGAAAAAGCGACCCGATTTGTGGCTCACACTGCATTGTCTGTAAAGACGTTTCTAGCCAAGTACGTACAACATCCCAGTTTTAGGCCATCCGCCCTTATTCGCCTGTCCTGGCCCCCGTGTGACTTTTATCTGTCACCCAAAGTCAAATTTGCATTAAAAGGAACACGATTTCAGTCCGTTGAAGCTGTGAAAGAAAAAGCGGCACGCGTCATGCAGGAGCTCACAGAAAAAAGACTTCCAGCACTGTTTCGAACAATGGTAAATTCGCATGGAACGTTGTAGGGATAGGGGAGGGGTGTATATTGAAGGTGATAATAACTAAATATGTATAAATTTATAATAAAATGTTTTACAGCAATGGTCTCGTTATTTATTAGCCACAACTCGTACTGTGCCTTCCCCTTTTTGAGTCTAATAGTTCTAAGAAAAAACTTAAAAACAATTTAAAAAAAAAAAAACAAATTTTTAATTAAAACCCGATTTAATTAAACATTTTTAATTTGTTACTTTTATCGGCGATAACAAATTAATTTATAACATTTTGGAGTCTGGCTCCTAGTAGCGCTAATGAAGGTATCGTTCTGCGTTAAACTCTTTAATTTAATTTATTTGTTGTGATCAGATTGTCTTTAAAAATTGACAGCGCAATTAACTAAGGTGATTTCCTTAAATTACTGAAATTTCAAGTCTTCATTTGCAGTTGACGCGAAGTAATTAAGAAAAAGTAAATAACTTAGTAATAACTGTTCGTTGAAACGGTGTGGTTTTAGAAGCAAACTTAGAGGGTGAATAAGTTTTCAGTTTAAGGTGTCAGTTTTGGTTATATTTTAGTTAAGTATACTGTGCTATATTTTAACAATAACGAAATTAAGAAAAATTTGAGTGAAACTAGAGAAAAAATAAAATGTACGCTGGAAAAATCTATTTCCTTTATGGGAGGATAAGATAAAACAATTCACTGATATAAAATTTGAAGTGTAAGGAACCACTTTGGTTAAATTTAAGTCCAACTAAATAGGCAACTACGATTAAATATTATCTACAACTACAATGTGCCAAATACTGAAAATGAGATCGTTACCAATAAGGTTAAGTTTTGTGCCGCAGCCGAAGTAATAATAACTGACCAGAACATCAATAACTGTTTCAGACTGTGGTCGCGAAAACGTGGCCAATATTTGTTTTATTGAATATTAATTGTATAATCGTATAAAACCAAAATATATTTAATAAGTAAGGATTATTACAAGAAATGAATTTGCAAAGAAACCTTGATCATACCAAGGATTTTAATGAAGAAGGAAGAAGAATTTTAGTTTGCATTATATTAAAATGAAAAAATCTGGATAGTAGAGCGACTTATAGAAGGAGGGTATTTGGATTTAGGGGTCAACATTACAGACTGGATGAGACCGAACTGCTGTTAAGCGGAGGTGAAGTTGATCATTCGTCTATAATTAGGCAGGGTGAGGAGCAAGCTAAGAAAAAAGAAAAGAAATGGTTGTTATCAAGGAAGATACGAAAGATATGGGTATAAGAATAGGGGAGGACATTTTATAGGGTAAAGTCGGGTGAGATGGCCAATCGGAAGAGATGGCCAACAGCCGAAATTTAACCGAAATGTCGTCCAAAGGCGCTGCGTGACCTCTCCAGTGATGAACCTTCATGTCTGACTACAGTGAGTTCATTTTGGTCTGTGTCAAAGCGTTATTAATTAACTCAGAGAATAAAAACATTATCGTCTCAACAAAAAATTTTATGATAGTTACATACTGCGTGCTGCAGCGAATGTATGTGTCGAAATTTTAGTGTTGTTTTTTACATATTAGGAAAGTACAGTATACATTAATGAATCCTAACTTCTAAAACTGTCAAAAAGTACGCGTTGAGTTATGTTTATCATGTTGGCCATCTCTCTCTAGCATTCGGGACAGATGGCCATCAAACAGTACGGATAGATGGCCAATTATTATTACTTTTTTTTTCTGTTACAGTTTGGCTCAGTTTCCAATTCACTGCAGAAAAATGCTAGCTCAGCATAAAAGACAGAACACTAACCGCGGAAATTATACTGAAGAAAATTTGAGATCGTATTAACCCCACACCCAAACTGTCGTCTCTGCAAGAAAACGAGCCAAGTCTGTTGCCACTTTATTAACTTCACCCGAGCACATTGCTATTGTGAAAAACAGAGTTGCAAAGAAATCCAAACCAACAAGAAATACCATCCCCAAAGAGACAATTCTGATTGTCCGAAAAAGAAAATGCTCACCTTCCCCCAAGTTCCGATGAAGGGGACGAAACAGGAATCGAATTTGAAGAGGAAAGTGATGCCATTTCAGAAATCGATGAAACTGAATGTACAGGATATGGGGAAAGCTACAACAAGACCAGAAAAAAAAGATGGGTTGGAATGCATAATATGCCGGAAGAGGTTCCACGAAAATTGCTCTTCTTTTGCATACGCTTGCCAAAATTGTAGTAAAAGCGCATTTAAAAAGAAGATTAAGTAAATATTAAGTAACCATTCATTTCTTTCTGTTATTTTTAAGTTTTACTAGTGCAATTTCATTTACAATATGTGGCCATCTCTCCCAAGTTACCCTATACTCTGCATTTTGCTGATGACCAAGTGGTAGCAGCTTCCGAGGAAGAACATCTTAGTTACATGCTGAGGAAGTTAGAGGAGAAATATTCTAAATAGGGCCTAGAAATTATCAAAGAGAAAACAGAATACTTGGCCTTTAATACTCCTACAATTTCTCTTCCTTTAGAAAATAGGGCCCTTGTTCAGGGTGCTCTCTTTAAGTATTTGGGAGTGTATATCAGTGGAAAGGGAACGCTTGAAGGCTATATAAATGAAAAGATACAAAAAAGGAAGAACGTGATTGGCATGCCAGAACCCCGTGCAGTGGAGTCCAGACATTTCATTGGAAACCAAAAAAAGGATTTTCCCTCCTTTATGGCTCAGAAGTGTGAGTGGTTGGGACCGAGAGAAGCACAAAGGCTGCAAGCTTTAGATATGGATTTTTTTTTTTTTAGGAGAAGTTGTCGCGTTTTGAGGACTCAGCGGGTGACAAATTCGACCATACGAGACATCGTTAAGGTCGGCACAAGCATAGTGCACACCGTTGAGACCAAACAGATGCAATCAGAAGAATGGGGCAAGAGAGATGGCCGAAGAAGCTTTTCGATTATGTCCCGAAGGAGAGACGGAGAAGAGGCCGCCCAAGAAAGAGTTGATTGCAGGAAGTGGAGGAGGCAATGGCAGCGAGAGGCCTAGCAGAAGGAGATTGGGATGATAGAGAGTACTGACGATCCATTTTGCTGGGTTCGGCATATGACCCAAGGTTGTTAAAAGCCGAAAAACAAAAGCAAAAAATCAAACAAAGAATTGGGCAGTCTTGATTTCGTCCCACATCCCCTTTATCAGTTAAATCACTTCCTTTCTCACAGCCTTCCGGATAACACAATCTTCAATATGAATCACAACCTACGTACATGTACCATTAGTTCCTTGTAGAATTCCCATATCAACCGCTAAAGCTTCCAAACGAATAAATTTTAACAGGAAAGAATTCCTTGCGAATCCCAAAAGACAGTCGCCATAATCTTTCCAGCCGAAGGAACGGTCTTCGCCTTTTTTGGCGCAGATTCCCCCTTGGTAACCCATTGTTTAGATTGTTCTTTGGTCTCAGGAGTGTAGTGATGTATCAATGTTTCATCCACAGTGACGAAACGACGCTTAAAGTCCTGCGGATTCTTCTGGAACAGCTGCAAACCGTCCTTGCAACACTTCACACGATTTCGTTTTTGGACAAGCGTGAGCAATCGCGGCACCCATCTTGCGGATAGCTTTGTCATGTCCAAATGTTGATGCAAAATATTATGTACCCGTTCATTCGAGATGCCCACAGCACTAGCAATCTCACGCACCTTCACTCTTCTGTCATCCATCACCATATCATGGATTTTATCAATGATTTCTGGAGTAGTAACCTCAACAGGGCGTCCAGAACGTTCAGCGTCACTTGTGCCCATATGGCCACTCCGAAAATTTTGAAACCACTTATAAACTGTTCTAATCGAAGGTGCAGAGCCACCATAATGTTTATCAAGCTTCTCTTTAGTCTCCTCAGGCGTTTTGCCTTTCATAAAGTAGTGTTTAATCAACACACGAAATTCTTTTTCGTCCATTTTTTGAAAATCACTCGACTTCCTCGATTCAAACGAATGCCAAACACAAAGAAATAGTCCGATCTGGCTGAAACTTGGTGTGTGTTCTTCTAAGAGATGCTACTAACTAAACATAACCTCGATACGCGCCAGTGGTGCTATCTCTCTGACTTTGCACGGACTTATACGACCCTCGTATAATTATTTTTTTGTCAAAGAAAAATTGAAAGTTAATATGACGATTTTACAGCGCCGTGACTTCTGGAATATTCGAAATAATAAGGAAATCGTTTAGAGCTTTTAAATGATGACCGAACGATGTGAAACTCAAGATCCTCATCACATCATTTGGCTGGGAGTAACTTGATCACCCTCTCGATCTAGCGCCCAGTGGACTACCACCTGTTTCTGCATTTGAACATGCATCTGGGTGAATAACGATGATGAGATCAAAACGACCGTGTTGCAGTGGTTGTCAAATCATGTGGCAGTCTTTTATGAGGATGAGTTTCAAAAGCTGGTTGTACGATACAATAAGTGCCTTAATATTAGTGGCAATTATGGTAAAGAAAAGTAGATTAAGTTACCAGGCTTTCATGTAAAAATAAATTTTGTTAAGAAAAGTATACTTGTTTTTCTTTTATTTCAAAGCGGTAATTTCTTAAAATACACGCCTCGTACTTTCATCCCAAGATCAATAAAGGGTTACAGGGTGTTAAGTTTGGGCTTGGAGATAGCTATAGTTAATTTAGGCATAGTAATTTCAAAGAATATATCTACTACATCTCTCAACTAAGCTATGGACTAATGAGAATCTTACGTAATATTAAACTTTTGTAACTTCTTACTAGGTTAAAAAAACATTTTTGAAAAAAAGCTGTGCCTCACAGTTAGAAAAAGACGTAGATGTAGCCTATTATCACATTCATAATCTTTTCGTATGTCTAAAAAAACCTGAGTATACATTTAAAAAAGATTCAAGTACACCAAAAGAAGTTAGAAACACTCCCGATCTCACCAATAGAGTCTCTAAGAGGTCTGTTGTAGAACATATGGGTTCGCTAAAGGTATTAACTATTAACTTGTAAACTTTGTCTTCTCTTCTGGATAAAAAAAAAACTCACGCATTTGGCAACCAAAGAAGATTTTAAAGGAGTTACGTGAAGAATATCTTTTTACAATTTCTTCATATTTCAAAGTTCTGTATCTCCTGTTCTATTAGTGTAACTTCTGCATTTACCTCTAAAATTGTGCATAATTGCAGCTATCTAGCAGTATTTTTGAAGGAGATATAAGGTGATAAAGATTGGTAGTTTTACATTTCCATCATATTTCAAACTGCTGTATCTCCTGTTCTATTAGTGTAATTTGTGCAGAAATATATACAATTATAGATCTCGTTTACCTCTATAATTGTGCATAATTGCAGCTTTCTAGCAGTGTTTTTGGAGGAGATATAAGGTGATAAAGTTTGGGAGCTTTACATTTCCTTCATATTTCAAACAGCTGTATCTCCTGTTCTATTAGTGTAATTTGTGCAGAAATATATACAATTATAGATCTCGTTTACCTCTATAATTGTGCATAATTGACGCTTTCTAGCAGTGTTTTTGGAGGAGATATAAGGTGATAAAGTTTGGGAGCTTTACATTTCCTTCATATTTCAAACTGCTGTATCTCCTGTTGTAATAGTGTAATTTCTGCGGAACTACATACAATTATAGATCTCGTTTACCTCTACAATTGTGCATAATTGCAGATTTCTAGCAGTATTTTTGAAGGAGATATAAGGTGATAAAGATTGGTAGTTTTACATTTCCATCATATTTCAAACTGCTGTATCTCCTGTTCTATTAGTGTAATTTGTGCAGAAATATATACAATTATAGATCTCGTTTACCTCTATAATTGTGCATAATTGCAGCTTTCTAGCAGTGTTTTTGGAGGAGATATAAGGTGATAAAGTTTGGGAGCTTTACATTTCCTTCATATTTCAAACAGCTGTATCTCCTGTTCTATTAGTGTAATTTGTGCAGAAATATATACAATTATAGATCTCGTTTACCTCTATAATTGTGCATAATTGACGCTTTCTAGCAGTGTTTTTGGAGGAGATATAAGGTGATAAAGTTTGGGAGCTTTACATTTCCTTCATATTTCAAACTGCTGTATCTCCTGTTGTAATAGTGTAATTTCTGCGGAACTACATACAATTATAGATCTCGTTTACCTCTACAATTGTGCATAATTGCAGATTTCTAGCAGTATTTTTGAAGGAGATATAAGGTGATAAAGATTGGTAGTTTTACATTTCCATCATATTTCAAACTGCTGTATCTCCTGTTGTAATAGTGTAATTTCTGTGGAACTACATACAATTATAGATCTCGTTTACCTCTATAATTGTGCATAATTGCCGCTTTCTAGCAGTGTTTTTGAAGGAGATATAAGGTGATAAAGATTGGGAGCTTTACATTTCCTTCATATTTCAAACTGCTGTATCTCCTGTTGTAATAGTGTAATTTCTGCGGAACTACATACAATTATAGATCTCGTTTACCTCTATAATTGTGCATAATTGCCGCTTTCTAGCAGTGTTTTTGGAGGAGATATAAGGTGATAAAGTTTGGGAGCTTTACATTTCCTTCATATTTCAAACTGCTGTATCTCCTGTTGTAATAGTGTAATTTCTGCGGAACTACATACAATTATAGATCTCGTTTACCTCTACAATTGTGCATAATTGCAGCTTTCTAGCAGTATTTTTGAAGGAGATATAAGGTGATAAAGATTGGTAGTTTTACATTTCCATCATATTTCAAACTGCTGTATCTCCTGTTGTAATAGTGTAATTTCTGTGGAACTACATACAATTATAGATCTCGTTTACCTCTATAATTGTGCATAATTGCCGCTTTCTAGCAGTGTTTTTGAAGGAGATATAAGGTGATAAAGATTGGGAGCTTTACATTTCCTTCATATTTCAAACTGCTGTATCTCCTGTTGTAATAGTGTAATTTCTGCGGAACTACATACAATTATAGATCTCGTTTACCTCTATAATTGTGCATAATTGCCGCTTTCTAGCAGTGTTTTTGAAGGAGATATAAGGTGATAAAGATTGGGAGCTTTACATTTCCATCATATTTCAAACTGCTGTATCTCCTGTTGTAATAGTGTAATTTCTGTGGAACTACATACAATTATAGATCTCGTTTACCTCTATAATTGTGCATAATTGCCGCTTTCTAGCAGTGTTTTTGAAGGAGATATAAGGTGATAAAGATTGGGAGCTTTACATTTCCTTCATATTTCAAACAGCTGTATCTCCTGTTCTATTAGTGTAATTTGTGCAGAAATATATACAATTATAGATCTCGTTTACCTCTATAACTGTGCATAATTGCCGCTTTCTAGCAGTGTTTTTGAAGGAGATATAAGGTGATAAAGATTGGGAGCTTTACATTTCCATCATATTTCAAACTGCTGTATCTCCTGTTGTAATAGTGTAATTTCTGTGGAACTACATACAATTATAGATCTCGTTTACCTCTATAATTGTGCATAATTGCCGCTTTCTAGCAGTGTTTTTGAAGGAGATATAAGGTGATAAAGATTGGGAGCTTTACATTTCCTTCATATTTCAAACAGCTGTATCTCCTGTTCTATTAGTGTAATTTGTGCAGAAATATATACAATTATAGATCTCGTTTACCTCTATAATTGTGCATAATTGACGCTTTCTAGCAGTGTTTTTGGAGGAGATATAAGGTGATAAAGTTTGGGAGCTTTACATTTCCTTCATATTTCAAACTGCTGTATCTCCTGTTGTAATAGTGTAATTTCTGCGGAACTACATACAATTATAGATCTCGTTTACCTCTACAATTGTGCATAATTGCAGATTTCTAGCAGTATTTTTGAAGGAGATATAAGGTGATAAAGATTGGTAGTTTTACATTTCCATCATATTTCAAACTGCTGTATCTCCTGTTCTATTAGTGTAATTTGTGCAGAAATATATACAATTATAGATCTCGTTTACCTCTATAATTGTGCATAATTGCAGCTTTCTAGCAGTGTTTTTGGAGGAGATATAAGGTGATAAAGTTTGGGAGCTTTACATTTCCTTCATATTTCAAACAGCTGTATCTCCTGTTCTATTAGTGTAATTTGTGCAGAAATATATACAATTATAGATCTCGTTTACCTCTATAATTGTGCATAATTGACGCTTTCTAGCAGTGTTTTTGGAGGAGATATAAGGTGATAAAGTTTGGGAGCTTTACATTTCCTTCATATTTCAAACTGCTGTATCTCCTGTTGTAATAGTGTAATTTCTGCGGAACTACATACAATTATAGATCTCGTTTACCTCTACAATTGTGCATAATTGCAGATTTCTAGCAGTATTTTTGAAGGAGATATAAGGTGATAAAGATTGGTAGTTTTACATTTCCATCATATTTCAAACTGCTGTATCTCCTGTTGTAATAGTGTAATTTCTGTGGAACTACATACAATTATAGATCTCGTTTACCTCTATAATTGTGCATAATTGCCGCTTTCTAGCAGTGTTTTTGAAGGAGATATAAGGTGATAAAGATTGGGAGCTTTACATTTCCTTCATATTTCAAACTGCTGTATCTCCTGTTGTAATAGTGTAATTTCTGCGGAACTACATACAATTATAGATCTCGTTTACCTCTATAATTGTGCATAATTGCCGCTTTCTAGCAGTGTTTTTGGAGGAGATATAAGGTGATAAAGTTTGGGAGCTTTACATTTCCTTCATATTTCAAACTGCTGTATCTCCTGTTGTAATAGTGTAATTTCTGCGGAACTACATACAATTATAGATCTCGTTTACCTCTACAATTGTGCATAATTGCAGCTTTCTAGCAGTATTTTTGAAGGAGATATAAGGTGATAAAGATTGGTAGTTTTACATTTCCATCATATTTCAAACTGCTGTATCTCCTGTTGTAATAGTGTAATTTCTGTGGAACTACATACAATTATAGATCTCGTTTACCTCTATAATTGTGCATAATTGCCGCTTTCTAGCAGTGTTTTTGAAGGAGATATAAGGTGATAAAGATTGGGAGCTTTACATTTCCTTCATATTTCAAACTGCTGTATCTCCTGTTGTAATAGTGTAATTTCTGCGGAACTACATACAATTATAGATCTCGTTTACCTCTATAATTGTGCATAATTGCCGCTTTCTAGCAGTGTTTTTGAAGGAGATATAAGGTGATAAAGATTGGGAGCTTTACATTTCCATCATATTTCAAACTGCTGTATCTCCTGTTGTAATAGTGTAATTTCTGTGGAACTACATACAATTATAGATCTCGTTTACCTCTATAATTGTGCATAATTGCCGCTTTCTAGCAGTGTTTTTGAAGGAGATATAAGGTGATAAAGATTGGGAGCTTTACATTTCCTTCATATTTCAAACAGCTGTATCTCCTGTTCTATTAGTGTAATTTGTGCAGAAATATATACAATTATAGATCTCGTTTACCTCTATAACTGTGCATAATTGCCGCTTTCTAGCAGTGTTTTTGAAGGAGATATAAGGTGATAAAGATTGGGAGCTTTACATTTCCATCATATTTCAAACTGCTGTATCTCCTGTTGTAATAGTGTAATTTCTGTGGAACTACATACAATTATAGATCTCGTTTACCTCTATAATTGTGCATAATTGCCGCTTTCTAGCAGTGTTTTTGAAGGAGATATAAGGTGATAAAGATTGGGAGCTTTACATTTCCTTCATATTTCAAACAGCTGTATCTCCTGTTCTATTAGTGTAATTTGTGCAGAAATATATACAATTATAGATCTCGTTTACCTCTATAATTGTGCATAATTGCCGCTTTCTAGCAGTGTTTTCGAAGGAGATATAAGGTGATAAAGATTGGGAGCTTTACATTTCCATCATATTTCAAACTGCTGTATCTCCTGTTGTAATAGTGTAATTTGTGCAGAAATATATACAATTATAGATCTCGTTTACCTCTATAATTGTGCATAATTGCCGCTTTCTAGCAGTGTTTTCGAAGGAGATATAAGGTGATAAAGATTGGGAGCTTTACATTTCCTTCATATTTCAAACTGCTGTATCTCCTGTTCTATTAGTGTAATTTGTGCAGAAATATATACAATTATAGATCTCGTTTACCTCTATAATTGTGCATAATTGCCGCTTTCTAGCAGTGTTTTCGAAGGAGATATAAGGTGATAAAGATTGGGAGCTTTACATTTCCTTCATATTTCAAACTGCTGTATCTCCTGTTCTATTAGTGTAATTTGTGCAGAAATATATACAATTATAGATCTCGTTTACCTCTATAATTGTGCATAATTGCCGCTTTCTAGCAGTGTTTTTGAAGGAGATATAAGGTGATAAAGATTGGGAGCTTTACATTTCCATCATATTTCAAACTGCTGTATCTCCTGTTGTAATAGTGTAATTTGTGTGGAACTACATACAATTATAGATCTCTTTTACCTCTATAATTGTGCATAATTGCCGCTTTCTAGCAGTGTTTTTGAAGGAGATATAAGGTGATAAAGATTGGGAGCTGTACATTTCCTTCATATTTCAAACAGCTGTATCTCCTGTTCTATTAGTGTAATTTGTGCAGAAATATATACAATTATAGATCTCGTTTACCTCTATAACTGTGCATAATTGCCGCTTTCTAGCAGTGTTTTTGAAGGAGATATAAGGTGATAAAGATTGCGAGCTTTACATTTCCTTCATATTTCAAACTGCTGTATCTCCTGTTGTAATAGTGTAATTTCTGCGGAACTAGATACAATTATAGTTCTCGTTTACCTCTACAATTGTGCATAATTGCAGCTTTCTAGCAGTATTTTTGGAGGAGATATAAGGTGATAAAGATTGGGAGTTTTACATTTCCTTCATATTTCAAACTGCTGTATCTCCTGTTGTAATAGTGTAATTTCTGCGGAACTACATACAATTATAGATCTCGTTTACCTCTACAATTGTGCATAATTACCGCTTTCTAGCAGTGTTTTTGAAGGAGATATAAGGTGATAAAGATTGGGAGCTTTACATTTCCTTCATATTTCAAACAGCTGTATCTCCTGTTCTATTAGTGTAATTTGTGCAGAAATATATACAATTATAGATCTCGTTTACCTCTATAATTGTGCATAATTGCCGCTTTCTAGCAGTGTTTTTGAAGGAGATATAAGGTGATAAAGATTGGGAGCTTTACATTTCCTTCATATTTCAAATTGCTGTATCTCCTGTTGTAATAGTGTAATTTCTGCGGAACTACATACAATTATAGATCTCGTTTACCTCTATAATTGTGCATAATTGCCGCTTTCTAGCAGTGTTTTTGAAGGAGATATAAGGTGATAAAGATTGGGAGCTTTACATTTCCATCATATTTCAAACTGCTGTATCTCCTGTTGTAATAGTGTAATTTCTGTGGAACTACATACAATTATAGATCTCGTTTACCTCTATAATTGTGCATAATTGCCGCTTTCTAGCAGTGTTTTTGAAGGAGATATAAGGTGATAAAGATTGGGAGCTGTACATTTCCTTCATATTTCAAACAGCTGTATCTCCTGTTCTATTAGTGTAATTTGTGCAGAAATATATACAATTATAGATCTCGTTTACCTCTATAACTGTGCATAATTGCCGCTTTCTAGCAGTGTTTTTGAAGGAGATATAAGGTGATAAAGATTGGGAGCTTTACATTTCCTTCATATTTCAAACTGCTGTATCTCCTGTTGTAATAGTGTAATTTCTGCGGAACTAGATACAATTATAGTTCTCGTTTACCTCTACAATTGTGCATAATTGCAGCTTTCTAGCAGTATTTTTGGAGGAGATATAAGGTGATAAAGATTGGGAGTTTTACATTTCCTTCATATTTCAAACTGCTGTATCTCCTGTTGTAATAGTGTAATTTCTGCGGAACTACATACAATTATAGATCTCGTTTACCTCTACAATTGTGCATAATTGCAGCTTTCTAGCAGTGTTTTTGGAGGAGATATAAGGTGATAAAGATTGGGAGTTTTACATTTCCAGTTAAGACTTTTACATATAATTTTATAAGCGGCCTGTAGGCCAACAATGATTTTCCAAATTGGCTTACAAGATTATTATTTGGATTGGCCATCTCTGGCCTAATCTGTCGGTACAATCCGACAGAATTTTCTGGACAGACTAGTGAACTTCTCTTCTAGCTAGATCTAGTGATCAAGTTTGATAACTTGGAAAAGTACCTGTCCTTCATAAAACGATGGTGCCATTTCAACTTGATTAAATTACGTAATAATTTAGTAATTAATAAAACGCGAAGTTTTTTCCAATATTTTCACTTAGATCTTACTGAGCTTTTCATTTTAAGTCAGCTCAAATGCCTCCTCAGATACAGAGTGCAGTTGATAACCTCCTGGCTAACCTGGCTTACGAGCCAGAGGAGGCACCTTTCAAGACACAGTACATGCTGCACAAGGTGCGTAAAGTGCATTATTTGATAAATTAAGGAATACGTTTATCCTTTACATGAAAGATATTGATCACTTAAATATGTGGCAGGAGGTTTTCAATTTTTTTGGTAATTAAACGCAACTATCCCAAAATTACCAAATAATTATTAAACCTTCTTGTTTGTAACAGATGTAAAATTAATTTTTAGCCATTTTGTGTATGCTTGAGAACATCTAAAGCTCTTAACATTTGATTTTTCTTAGAAAAATCACTTGGAAAACTACTTATTTCCCCGATATTAAGAAAAATACTAGCTTTACTGCCTTGGCGATATTTTCAGTAAAAATGGGATGAAAAATTACATAAAAATGACCTATAGCGTGCTCTTCTTTCTCTTTGGTAGCAAGTTAAAAAATTGAAATATGATTCATAAATACCAGATTTTGTAACGGCCTAGCACCTTTAATTTTGAAGATATCGAATTGCGGTTTCCGGTTTCTTTCATAATTTGTTTATACTCTTTAAAACTGTGTATATAAAAATGGGGATCAACTGTGAACCCTCACTTTTGGTCGCGCGACAGCCGCGTATGCTGGCAGGAATCTAAAATCAAGTCGCATATTCTAAAACTAGAGGTGGCAGGCAACAAATTTTTCCCCTACCATTTTTTGCTCAAATTAACCGTTTAGGCATGAAATGCATTTGAGCCGTCTTAAAATGAACACCCTGTATAATGAACCCTTACATAAGTTAGATAGTATTTAAAATTTACTGTTGGAGAATAAATTATCTATTTGCATTTACATTTTAGGATTATGCAGTTAAGATTTGTCAAGATAAACACAGGTAAAATAAAAAATTGTGTTATAAAACCATTTAACGCTCTGGGAATTTTGTAATTGTCTCTACGTAGAGATAGATGCCCATTGAAAACGTGTTGCTATACTTCGTAACATAATTGTTATTTTCTCCCTTCGTAGTATCCAGAATGAAGACCTACGACTATTAAAACTCAACAGCTAGGAAATTCGCTGGAAACAGAAAAGGACGAAGGAGTGCGCTACCTCGGCCGTAATCCTTGATAGACAACTCACCTGGAGACTGCACATCAACACAAAACTGCTACATGCATACACTCGAACTGCAACAGTTATACCCACTAATTAACAGAAACACTCCTGGCACTGTACTGCTCTACAAGACGGCTCCTTAGACCTCTTTTAACATCCAGCCTGCCCAGTCTGGATTGCAGCTAGCAACACACTGACGAAAAGACCTGCAGACTGCACATCAACACAAAACTGCAACAAGCATACACTCGACTGAAACAGTTATACCCACTAAATAACAGAAACACTCCTGGCACTGTACTGCTCTACAAGACGGCTCCTTGGACCTCTTTTAACATCCAGCCTGCCCAGTCTGGGTTACAGCTAGCAACACACCGCCGAAAAGACCTGCAGACTTTTACAACATACGAGGGTCGTTTGAAAAGTCCGTGCAAAAATAAAAACTACTTAATTTTTTGGGGTAAACCTTTTTTATTTTTCAACATAGTCTCCTTTTAGGCTTATACACTTCGTCCAACGCTGCTCTAGTTTGTTGATCCCTTCCGAATAATAGGATTTGTCCAAGTCTGAAAAATAGCCATTCGTTTCTGCAATCACCTCCTCGTTTGAATAAAATCTTTTTCCCGCCAGCCATTTCTTCATATTGGAGAACAAATAGTAGTCCGAGGGAGCCAAGCCTAGAGAATGGGGGGGATGTGAAACGAGATGGAACCCTAGGGTCCATTAATTTTGCGACCACAACTGCTGAGGTGTGAGCTGGTGCATTGTCGTGATGGAAAAGGACTTTTTTGTGGGCCAATCGTGGGCGTTTTTCTTGCAGCTCGGTTTTCAAACGGTCCAATAACGATGAATAATATGCACCTGTAATAGTTTTACCCTTTTCCAGAGAGTCGATGAGGATTATTCCTTGCGAATCCCAAAAGACAGTCGCCATAATCTTTCCGGCCGAAGGAACGGTCTTCGCCTTTTTTGGCGCAGATTCCCCCTTGGTAACACATTATTTAGATTGTTCTTTGGTCTCAGGAGTGTAGTGATGTATCCATGTTTCATCCACAGTGACGAAACGACGCTTAAAGTCATGCGGATTCTTCTGGAACAGCTCAAACCGTCCTTGCAACACTTCACACGATTTCGTTTTTGGACAAGCGTGAGCAATCGCGGCACCCATCTTGCGGATAGCTTTGTCATGTCCAAATGTTGATACAAAATATTATGTACCCGTTCATTCGAGATGCCCACAGCACTAGCAATCTCACGCACCTTCACTCTTCTGTCATCCATCACCATATCATGGATTTTATCAATGATTTCTGGAGTAGTAACCTCAACAGGGCGTCCAGAACGTTCAGCGTCACTTGTGCCCATATGGCCACTCCGAAAATTTTTAAACCACTTATAAACTGTTCTAATCGAAGGTGCAGAGTCACCATAATGTTTATCAAGCTTCTCTTTAGTCTCCTGAGGCGTTTTGCCTTTCATAAAGTAGTGTTTAATCAACACACGAAATTCTTTTTCGTCCATTTTTTGAAAATCACTCGACTTCCTCGATTCAAACGAATGCCAAACACAAAGAAATAGACCGATCTGGCTGAAACTTGGTGTGCGTTCTTCCAAGAGATGCTACTAACTAAACATAACCTCGATAAGCGCCACTAGTGCTATCTCTCTGACTTTGCACGGACTTTTCAAACGACCCTCGTGAAGTAATGACAGTGAGCTGTAAGAAGCTCCTAGGAAAAGAGAAAATCTAAGGACCAGCAGCCCTGGTTTCGAACCCGGGATCTCCGGTTAGGAATCCAATCCGCTAACCAATGAGCTAAACCCTTTATTGTTATATATTATTTTTATTGATATTAGTTTTTTGTTGTTGTTGCAATACAACCTGACGAAACGAAAAGTCAAACATTTAAAAAAAATAATGTTATTTTTGGCCCCACTAGTTCGTATAGCAAACTTGTATTTAGTGAATAAAAATAATTATTTTATTTTTTTTAAATTAAATTTGAAAGTAAGGGGCGGGATTGGCCTATATTCCAGCAAATACGGTATAGTAATTTTAAATAAAATTGTATGAGACATTTTTAAGTGGAAAACTGAAAAATTTATTTAGTCCAATAGTTGACCGATTTTGTTCAAAATTTGACTGACGCTCCCACTGGTGCGTCATAATAAATATAAAATATAAAATTCGTTTTCTTTTTGAGTTTCAGTGGATACACACATAAACAAAGAGAGAGAACATTTATGCAAAATAATTAAGTAATAATTTATAAATTAGAACTGAAAGAAGCAAAGCAATGATTATAGTAAGCAATCCTCCTTGACATTTCAGAACGCCATGTCAGCAGACTGGTGCTTTAACCTGATTATATAACAGCGTTCGTGACAATGTGTATAATAAATAATTATATCGGCCGGATCCTTGCTTCTTTCAAGGAACGTCTAATTAGACATTGTTAACTTAAAAAAAAAAAAATTATTATTAAGAACACTCACACGACTATGACTATCTTTACTGCTATTCACAAAGTTCTCACAAATTTTCAAAACAAAGTTATTCTTTAATGCACGAAGTTAAAAAAATAAAGTAATCGCCTATTTTTTCAGGCGGGGCTCAATCGGACTAGGTGTCGTGGACGGAGGCGACTAGCAAACGAACACTTTACTATTTCTCATTTTACCATTAAATAAAATCCAAGGCCAAGGCCGGAAATCGAACCCAGTACCACAATGCATATTAGCTTTGCATTTATCGCCTCTTAACCCGCTCGGCTACCATGGCGCCTTAAAAAACTAAGGACCAGCAGCCCTGGATTTGAACCCGAGATCTCTGCGTAGGAATCCAATACGCTAATCTAAACCCTTTATTGTTTAATGCACGATAAAACCCCATTTAGCAATCATCAATAGGTAACTGAAAGAAGTTTTTGTACATTTAACGGTTAGAGCTCCGGTGAATTCACAACATTTGATACGCTTAAATACTACACTAGTGACGGAACTGGTATTTTAGAGGAACAAATAAATTAGGCTCTGCCTAAATGCTCGGCTTAAATTTTTCAGGTTAAGCTCAAGTGGCCCAAGATATTCACTTGAAGTGAAAGAATTGGTCACTGAGCTAGAAGGAGTTAGAAAGCAAAATATATGGTTACTCACAACAAGGAGGCAAAGAAATTTCCGTGTACACTCAATCGGACCCCTTAGTTAGTAGTGAAAATCAAGAGAGCCTGGAAATTAAAAGAAGAAATTATGGCCGCAAATAGGTGCCATTTTGGCCTAGTAAAGTACATCAAAAGCAAGCTTACCTCCCGCAGCACGAAAATTCAAATGTACAAGACGTTGATCCGGCCAGTGCTTATATACGGCTCCGAAGCATGGACCATGTCAAAAGTAGATTAGCGGTCCTTGGCAGTATTCGAGCGGAAGGTTCTCCGTAAAATTTATGGCCCTGTACGTGATGGACAGAGTTGGAAAATCAGGAAAAACCGGGAGATATATGCTTTGTTCAAGGAACCGGATATCGCCAAAATTATAAAACTCGGAAGACTGCGATGGGCAGGGCACGTGGCAAGGATGGGGGATGAAGAAATAACAAAAGAAAATTATGGATGGTAGCGAACTAGGTCCCAGGAGGGTAGGCAGACCAAGAATGCGATGGTAGGATTGTGTGGCAAGAGATGCTTTGGCAATGCTTAGATTCCGTAACTGGAGGGCGGCTGCGCAGGAAAGAGACGCCTGGCGGGCACGTCTTGAGGAGGCCAAGATTTCTTCATGAGTTGTAGCGCCATTTAAGAAGAAGACTCAATCGGATTACACTTTTTGGAAGTTGTAAGGAAAATTAAACATCTAGCAGCAATCCTGTATGGCCAAAAATGAAGTCAGCAACGATAATAGAAGCAAAAATTACAACCAGAAACTGACAGCGCTAAGACCAATGATTCGCAGAGAGCATACACAAGATTGTCCACAGAACAATCGTTACACATTGTTCTGAGACTTGGATAATAACAGTAGCCGACGAATATAAACAAAACTGTTGATAAGAAAAAAAATTAAGATGCATATACAGGGTGAACTAGTAAGTATTGTCAATAGGCCTACTGCGTGTAGTACATCTAAAGTGGAGTTCAATGACGTATTGGCCAACTCCATATTTTCCTCTGTTCTTGAGTGACGTCACTTTAAAGTTTTTTTCTAAAATCATTACTTTTTTCCAATAAAAATGTTATTACTCAGAAAGTTTTAGTCCGAATTCGATTCTGATGACATGGTTAGAAAGACAGATAAATTTCCTAAAAATTGACACCATTTTGAAGCATAAATTATTCTCCAAACTGCCTTAATCTTCCACCGGAACCTAGGAAAATAAAAGTAATCGAAATTTTTAAGAAAACTCATTAGGCTCTTATGTGATCATTTTCAGACCTAGGTGCTGGCACTTTTTACAAAAGTTTCCTTGTCTAATGGGCTTTCAAACGGTATATCATTTTCCAGGATTCCTTTTATCTTCGTATGAGAAATTGCGTTTGTTTTGCATGAAAACGTGTTCACGAGCATACAGCAGTGATATTGTATTGTGTTGTTTAATTCATTAAACTCTTGGGGATGGAGCTGTAGTCAATTTTTAAAGTAGATTGTCTTAAAATAAGGTAGTCTAAGGTTACTTATTGCACATAAAAAAAAAAAAATCTAAACTGAAATATTTGACAAAATGTTAGAAAATATTTTAAACTAGTGCTATTTTTATAATCGAAGGTTAATTTGCTTAGTTTCAAATAGGGTACAATAGAAAATTTTGAAATACCAAGTCTAACAGATAAGAGAAGTTTATTTATAAGTTACCTAGTTGTTTTGGTTACTACCTTATTCAGATCTAAGGATTTTCTACTGTATAGCAGAAAAACGGACGTGAATCGGATGAATCAGCTCTTTAATGAGATTGATCTGGTCACAGTGGTGAAGGTTACGATGGTTAGGACTTCTGTACAGAATGGAAATGGCTAGACCTCCATGGAGAGCGTATAAGGATCGCCTGGACTATGCAAGACCAAGAGAGTGGCGATGGATGCAGGTTGTGGAATACGAACTCCGGAAAATGCAAGTGAGTTAATGGAGAAGGCAAGTTCTGAGTATGTACGAGGTGAGGCTATTAAATAACGAGACCGATGCTACTACAGAAGAACTATGCATGCGCCAAAACCTAACGACCGACAGCTGTGAAGCGTAAAGCCTTCTCTTTCGATTGTAGCGTCTAACGTGTTTGTAGAGAAATCTGTCTGACCGGAAGCGTCGTTTGTGTAAGAGGTGTTAGTTCCGTTTTGCCGAAAACATGATACTACACATGTAGTAGAGCAACGAATTGTCGTGAAATTTCACATGATACTTGGTAAAACCGCTATTGAAACTTATTTCTGATTAAAAGAAGTTTATGGCGATGAATGCAAATCACGTGCGCGAGTTTTTGAGTGTTCAAGCGTTTCTAAGATGGCCGAGAAGACGTTGGAGATGATGACCGCCTGGGTCGCCCTTCCACGCCCAAAACGGATGAATATATTGTTTATAATTAATCAACATTACTACCGTGAGGTGCATGCTCAACTTCGTGAAAGAGTAAGGTAAAACGACCCGATTTGTGGAAGAACAAGTCACGGGGTTGTCCATCAAGACAACGCGCCGGCCCATACTGTATTGTCTGTCAAGATGTTTCTAGCCAAGTACAACATCCCAGTTTTAGGCCATCCGCTTTATTCGCCTGACCTGACCCCATATGACTTTTGTCGGCTCCCTAAAGTCAAATCTACATTAAAAGGAACACGGATTTCAGTCCTTTGAAGCTGTGAAAGAAACAGCGGCACGCGTCATGCAGGAGCTCACAGAAAAAGACTTCCAGCACTGTTTCGATCAATGGAAAATTCGCATGGGGAGTTTTAGGGATAGAGGAGGGGTGTATATTGAAGGTGTTAATAACTAAATATGTTTAAAGCAATAGTCTCGTTATTTAATAGCCACACCTCGCATGTATAGAATCTTCTGCTATTGGAAGTTAAAGCCCTTTAGAGACCTTAGGTCTACAGAAAGAAAAATTGAATGATATGGCGTACAATGGTGATTAGGAGTCACAACGTTTGACGGTATAGTTGCCAAGTCAAATTTTCTTGAATCTCCTGCTGTCGTTTAATATGAGAAGGAAGATTCCTTAAAGCGACTGTAGGACTTCTTGTGTTATATTATAGGCTTCTAAGTATTGATTTGTTTCTTCGATTCATTGGATTTCGTTTTTCTTAATACTGAGCGATATGAACTCACAGTCAATTGCAATTTCTAGGATTAAAATTTCTTCTTCTAAAGCAGTGGTATTCAATCTAAGGGTCGCCAAATGGAGTAGCGAAAAATTACCTTGGGGTCGCAAGGGGGACAGAAAAATTGTGTAAATAAATTTAATTGAATACAAATACAGGGTGCGGCGCCAAAATCCAGACAAAATACAAATTGTGATTCCCGCCTTTCTATATATACCACTGGTTGATGTCGCGATTAGCGTTCATATAGCTTGACGCATGTACTAAACTATCATAAGCTCTAAACAGTCCCAATGTTGAAACCATGTGCAGAGTATAACCGTAAAGACGCGATTATCGTAAGTGTTCGCGCTGGGCGCTCGGCGACAGAAATAATTAGGTTCTTCGGGTAGCCGAAAACGACTGTGAATGAAGTCATCGCGAAGTATAATAATACGGAGAAGTCCAACGAAGGTTTTTGCAACACCGGCGAGAAAAACACACTCGAAGGAGCGCGTTGTCAGCACGCCCGACATCATTCAACGGGCTCAGGAGCTGATTTTTGAAGATCCAGGGCAGTTGATCCGAAAAATGTCGTCGGTTATTGATGTGAGCGAAAAAACTATGCGCCGAATTGTCGAGGAGGACATCCGCTATAAGTCTTACACAATTAAAGTGAAACAGATGTTTAGAGAAGGAACCAGGACAAAGCGAGATGAACGCTGCAATCTGCTTTTGTGTTCCTCAAGAAACAATGCTGCCGGACGACTCAGGTTTTTTTCTGACGAGAAAATGTTTACTGTGGATGCGAAAATCAATCGAAGGAATGACCGCTGGCTCGCCCCGAAGATGTCCTCATTGTTGCAAGAACGAAATTTCCCGCGAATGTTCACATGTTAGGAGTAGTGTCCAGTGAGGGTGATGTTATGCCACCGCATTTCTTTAACAACGGGAGAAAATGTCACAAAATAAGTTTATTTGCGTGTTCTGACAAATGTAGTGAAGCTGTAGATGGAGACTATGTCGTCTGGAAAGCCGTATGACGCCAATACAAGTCATTTGGTGCAAAATTGGTTGTCGGACAACGTCGACATGTTTTGGTCGAAAGAATACTGACCTCCCGACAGCACAGATTTGAATCCTTTGGACTACTACGTATGCAGCGTAGTTGAAAGGGTCACTAACAAGTCCAGACATCCAAACATCCCATCATTGAGAGCCGCTATTAAAGCGGCATTCGCCGATAAGGACTGTGACACATTAAAGTGCGCCTGCACATGCTTCAGACCGAGGATGGAGGCGGTCATTCAAGGTAGCGGGGGTCTATTGAGTAAATGTGTTCTTCATTACCTTACAAACAATGTGGATAAACAATTTTTTGTAAACCTTTCCGTTTTTGCAATCTAAAATATGTTTAAAAAAAATTTATATTTTGTCCGGATTTTGTACATCATTGAAAAACTTTTCTGAGAAAAATAATAGTTTCTAAAATGTGAAATCCTATTGCATTCTGGACAGATATTTTTAGAACGACGTCTTTAAAGAGATAGAGGTTAGGATTTACCCCAGACAGCTATAAGAAGCTCACAGGAAGAAAAAAAATCTAAGGAATCCAGTGCACGCTAACCACTTACCTAACCTCTTCTGATTCTTTCTATTTCTTTTTATTATTTATTTATTATTATTATTATTTTTATTAGTAGTAGTGTAGAAAGGAGGCTTCTAGCTCAGTAAACATGGCGGCCAAAGAAGAAGTAGGGTCGGCAGCATGAGTGCTGGTTTTATCTTCTCTCTACACTATTAAGAGAAGGGTGCATCTATCTCTCTTCATCTATATCCATATTGAATTTTGAAAATAAAACATTTAAATTTATTATTTATAGAAAATGGCCATAGTACAATTAATGCTAAGTATATGGAATAGTGTAACGAACATTTACTAATTCATCAATAGTCATTTTCATTTTTTGTAAATCAGGCTTTTAATACGATTAATTTTTGTACAATAATTTAGTAAATTAATAATTGATAGTAATGATTGTTATCCATATCATAGCATTCTTTGAACTAAAGGCTTTATTTCGAAATTGTGTAAAAATGTGTTGTAGGATGTACGTAGTATTAACTCTTGGTTATAGGTCAGGTACCTTATCTCTAAGTATTGCCAATTTGTCGAAAAGAAGAATGTTCTGTACCAGGACCTAACCTAACCTTTGTTTCTTTGGATTGTAGTTTTCTTTTAACAAAGGATACATGGATCTTCTGTCATATTAATTTTGGCATTGTTAAGAGTAGTTTCAACTGAATTCGTGATGATCTCTTTATGGCATTTATTTTTTCTATCTTACTAATTTTCTGTGGCACCACGATAGCCAAGCGGATAGTGAAAAGAAAGTGCAAAGAGCAATATGTAATGTGGTACTGGGTTCGATTCCCGGTTTAACAGTAAATATTGCTAGTCGTCTTAGTTCGAAACAACTAATTGATAGTTTAACCTTAAAGCCCGCCTGGAAAAATAGGTATTACGTTATTTATTAACTTACTAATTTAGTGTCCATTTTTTAAGTAAGTTTTTCTTGGTAAACCAGGGCTTTCACAAACTTGGAACCACTCTCCCATAACTTTTAGCAGTTTTATTACATTCTACATCTTCTTCCAATTAATTTAGTAACCCTTGGGTTACTTTTTATTCCTTAATTTTCTAAGATTCATGTAAATCCGTACTAAAGCATTTATAGATTTTTCTTTATGCTCGTAACATAGTCAAAAATAAACTTGTTTTAAACTTTCTTTCTAAATAAAAGGTTGGTTTGTTACGGCTGTTATAAGCTAGTAAGTTTATTTTCTTTTAATGTCAATGACGTCGTTAGTTTTTAGTTCTAAGAATTAATATCCACGACTTTTGCCAGTGGCCGTATTCAATTTTTGCTTTTCTGGTAAATGTTTTTTTATTTACTCTGGATGTATTGAATTTATGGTGCAGCCGAAGCCCAATAGTATTTTGAAGTCCAAATCTACAGATAAATTTTCTAAATTACATCAAATTTTGTTCCAAATATTGGACATATCCTTGTTCAAAAGCAATTTGTAGCAACAACACAGATCAAACAGTTTTCTAAATAAACGTCGCCAAAAATGGGTAAATGAGGAAATAGAGAATTAGTATACGAGGGTCGTTTGAAAAGTCCGTGCAAAGTCAGAGAGATAGCACCACTGGCGCGTATCGAGGTTATGTTTAGTTAGTAGCATCTCTTGGAAGAACACACACCAAGTTTCAGCCAGATCGGTCTATTTCTTTGTGTTTGGCATTCGTTTGAATCGAGGAAGTCGAGTGATTTTCAAAAAATGAACGAAAAAGAATTTCGTGTGTTGATTAAACACTACTTTATGAAAGGCAAAACGCCTGAGGAGACTAAAGAGAAGCTTGATAAACATTATGGTGACTCTGCACCTTCGATTAGAACAGTTTATAAGTGGTTTAAAAATTTTCGGAGTGGCCATATGGGCACAAGTGACGCCCTGTTGAGGTACTACTCCAGAAATCATTGATAAAATCCATGATATGGTGTTGGATGACAGAAGAGTGAAGGTGCGTGAGATTGCTAGTGCTGTGGGCATCTCGAATGAACGGGTACATAATATTTTGCATCAACATTTGGACATGACAAAGCTATCCGCAAGATGGGTGCCGCGATTGACCAAAAACGAAATCGTGTGAATTGTTGCAAGGACGGTTTGCAGCTGTTCCAGAAGAATCCGCATGACTTTAAGCGTCGTTTCGTCACTGTGAATGAAACATGGATACATCACTACACTCCTGAGACCAAAGAACAATCTAAACAATGGGTTACCAAGGGGGAATCTGCGCCAAAAAAGGGCGAAGACCGTTCCTTCGGCCGGAAAGATTATGGCGACTGTCTTTTGGGATTCGCAAGGAATAATCCTCATCGACTATCTGGAAAAGGGTAAAACTATTACAGGTGCATATTATTCATCGTTATTGGACCGTTTGAAAACCGAGCTGCAAGAAAAACGCCCACGATTGGCCCACAAAAAAGTCCTTTTCCATCACGACAACGCACCAGCTCACACCTCAGCAGTTGTGGTCGCAAAATTAATGGAAATAGGGTTCCAACTCGTTTCACATCCCCCCTATTCTCCAGACTTGGCTCCCTCGGACTACTATTTGTTCCCCAATATGAAGAAATGGCTGGTGGGAAAAAGATTTTATTCAAACGGGGAGGTGATTGCAGAAACGAATGGCTATTTTTCAGACTTGGACAAATCCTATTATTCGGAAGGGATCAACAAACTAGAGCAGCGTTGGACGAAGTGTATAAGCCTAAAAGGAGACTATGTTGAAAAATAAAAAAGGTTTACCCCAAAAAATTAAGTAGTTTTTATTTTTGCACGGACTTTTCAAACGACCCTCGTACTATTTATCCTACCATTTTTTCTATTAATCAAGTCAAATGAAACTCCCAAAAGGTATATTTATTAATTCGTGAAAATCTGTTCACGCGTCTATAATATGAAACGATTGCAATACTTTCTCTTAGTAGGTGTAAGAGCACGATGGCCTAAAATGCCGAATAGGAAAACAACATTTTTTTATTATCAAATTTTATCAAAGTGGGGCAAAGATTCTAGTGATTATTAGTAATAATTTTAGAGGGGGCCTAGGCTATCTCCCTTTCTTAATGTATGTAAGACATTGAGTCTACCAAAAAGGCATATCTACACTAACTTTCGAATCGAATGACAATTCATTAAAAAAAAAATGTAACAAAACCAGAACTATTTTTGAAAATGCTGATTTTTTCCAATTTTCTCGAAATTTATTTGATCTGCGTAGAGAAAAAAAAAATGCAGTTATAAAGGAGAATATGCCCAATATTTTTAAGAAAATAGAAAAAGAGAAAAAAATTGTCCAAGTTGGATATTTTTCATCATAACGTTTTTCGAGCAGTTTTTGACGTTCATCCCTTATACATATAACTGTCCGATTGGACAGTTTTAATCTTAAAATTTAAAAAAACTATTTTTATAAAGCAGTTAATTTTTTTTTATAGGAGAATTTTTGCTTAAATCATAATTGATAATATCACTATGGTGTTTGTTTACACGACGAAAAAATTCCTGATTTACCTCTTCTCGCCTTTGTAGCAGAAGTTAGTTGCTGAAGATGTTCACGAAATAAAACATTTCAATCAAACAGGTTTGCATAATGAATGAATTCCGATTGAATGCTGTTACCGGTCTTATACAACTGTGCCAATTATTAAAGTTTTGTACTAAATAATTTCATTAAAAAAAAACAAGCATACCTATTCACAACAATAACTTTAACAAGTCTATATGAGAAAATGTTACATTATATAGTGCCATCACTATACAAGACTTAGATCAACAGATCGACTATATAGTAGTTTATTAAGGGACATGGGATTTTACTTTTGTACATATCTATTTCTTTTTTTTTACAAATCGGTACAACAGTTGTGAATCAGGAATCTTGTTTTTCGTTGCAAACAAGATGTATTAAAAAAAAAAAAAAAAAAAATCACGTCCAAAAGTTTTAAGCACTCTATATCCAAAACATCTTGAACATATTTTTAGTTTTTAATCAAGGAAAATATTTATTTGAAAGATAATATTATAACGGATAAAAAAAATATAACGAATATAAAGGACAAAATTATTTAAAAATTCAACTAATAAAAAACAATTCTACTGGCCATTAGATTTTCTCTTCCTAGGAGCTTCTTGCAATTCACTGTCCGGTGATAGACAGTGTGTCTGAAACGAGAGCAGAGTACCGAAAAAAGCTCCGGGCGCCAATAACCTCAGATGTTGACGCGCCTTAAATTAAAAAAAATAAATAAATAAATAAAAACAGTAAATACTAAATCTCAACTTATGTAGCAAAATTTCCTTACTTAAGTAATTGAACAAAAATAAAAATATATCAAATACTCTTACAAGGGGGAG
The DNA here is from genome assembly GCF_049639745.1 of Rhodnius prolixus. Taxonomy (NCBI): domain Eukaryota; kingdom Metazoa; phylum Arthropoda; class Insecta; order Hemiptera; family Reduviidae; genus Rhodnius; species Rhodnius prolixus. The sequence goes on along the minus strand of NW_027411635.1, from coordinate 6,456,366 downwards.
GCGATTTTTTGAAATAAAAATAAAATTAACTTTGATAAGAGGAGAATTGAAATCGTAAATAGTAAAATTTTGGGTCAGATTATATTAATATGAGATCAAAAATGGTTTATATGAATTTAATATTTACAAAACTGGCACGATTCAAATTAAACGTATAGAAAATTGCACACAAAAAATCATAGTCTATGACTAAATAGATCTTTAAAAAATTAATTTCTAGTATTACTCGCCTTCACTACGGATCCAGGATCTGTTACAGGACTATCAGATACTGTGGTTGGATTAGATTTTGTCCCACAAAGTGCGGTTTCGCTCGCAGAACCATGTGTAGCCGCTAACATAACTAGTTTTTTTCTTTATAAATAAAACAAAAAAAAAAAAGCAAAAACAAAAGAAATAAGAGATTGTTAATAGAAAATTCCGCCTATGAACACCAATCTCAAGTGCATTACGAGTACTCTACTAAGGGCATAATAAGGCCTTCACAAACACCAGTCACCTGACTACTGCCGCAGTCTGGCCTGTTTAGTAAAATACAAGTTTCTTAAAAATCTTTCTTTATCACAAAAAAATAATTTTCTTACTTCAATAAAAGTTTTAGTTACGAAATTCTTTAAAATTAAATATAATACTTAGACGGTAATATAATAGATAATATAATGAATGATAGGTATGTTCAGAAATTTATGTGGCGCCCCCTGCTCAAAATTTATTGTTTTCACATACAGCTCGTACTAGGAAGTACTTGTGATTTTGTCAAGTTTTCTAAATTGAGATATCACTTTGAACTATAAGTTTTGAGATCTTCCCAATTCGAAAAATGTTAGCTAATGGTCTGAGGACATGATTTGTTGGCGTATTTTCAGCATTTACCAAACACATTATTCAACAATCAATATATTCAGGTATTACTATTTATTATTTAACAAACATCAATTAAAGATACATGAAAACAAGATTATAATGCAGATATCATTCGTAAGAAAATACTCAACTTAATATGCATCAAACGCTACTTAAGTGAACAAAAGTACATATTACCGAATTGGTGGTTTAGTTATCGACCGTAATAGCATGATGAATTATTTTTTGAAGCATTGCGGATTTCATTTTTTATCTGTGCAAAGCATCAGTTTAGTGAAAATATAGGTTTGTATTTTCAATTTCACAAAAGTACGTTATTGTTCTTAGCTTCTTCGTCAAGCTATTAGTCTAAATAAAAGCATTCAGTATGAATCTAGTCCTAACTAATGGAACAATTAGCTTTAACTAAATGCCATAAGGACTATTTTACAACAAATTTGGTTCGGTACTATATTGAGAAGTCAAAAACAAATCCGAAAACCAATATGGGTCATTGCAAATCTTTGCTGCAATTAATTCAATCGAGATAAGACCTTTATTAACATGAATAATCATAATTTAAAAACGATAAATTATAGAGCACAGACCATTATGATTGGAAAATTCTATATCACCTTTGTAATCGAATGTTATAGATTTTTCGTGACTTATGTATAAATACCTGACCTGTTTTTAAATAATTAGTCATTAAAACACACACTAACCACATTAAAATTGTTTTTTGTTACCTAGGAATGTACTTCAGAAAGAGTGCTCTTCTAAAGATGTGGTTTTTCTTCTGGGAAATGACTCAAATTCAGGTACAGTTAGTGATCTCATTCAAACCTGCATCTTATATAATTTAAATTTTGACTTCCACTTACTTTCTTAGTACTAAGAGAGTATCTAAAGATAGTGTCAAGGAAATCGCCAGTTCGAGCTTCGGGTGTAGCTCTTTTGTTTGCTAGAACAAAGTATCGTAAGTAAATGCTTACTCCTTCATCCGCGCCTCGTAATTTGGATGGGAAGTTAGACTATAAGTCTGAAAAACAAAACTAAGTACGTTATTCTACCTTCCGTGTTCGAATCCAGATGCTGGCCAATAGATTTTCTCTATCTAGAAGCTTTTTTACAGCTATCGTAGGAGCCATTCTTCTTCTTCTTCTTAAATGGCGTTACAACTCATGAAGAATCTTGGCCTCCTCAAGAAGTGCCTGCCAGGCGTCTCTTTCCTCCGCAGCCGCCCTCCAGTTGCGGAATACAAGCATTGCCAAAGCATCCCTTGCTACACAATCCTGCCATCGCGTTCTTGGTCTGCCTACCTATCTGGGACCTTGTTCGCTGCCCTCCATAATTTTTTGGGGGTATTTCTTCATCCCCCATCTTTGCCACGTAGCCCATCGAAGTCTTCCGAGTTTTATAATTTTGGCGATATCCGACTCCTTGAACAAAGCATATACTTCCCGGTTTTTCCTGATTCTCCAACTCTGTCCATCACGTACAGGGCCATAAATTCTACGGAGAACCTTCCGCTCGAATACCGCCAAAAACCGCTCATCTACTTTTGACATGGTCCATGCTTCGGAGCCGTATATAAGCACTGGCCGGATCAACGTCTTGAACATTTGAATTTTCATGCTGCGGGAGGTAAGCTTGCTTTTGATGTACTTTACTAGGCCAAAATAGCACCTATTTGCGGCCATAATTCTTCATTTAATTTCTAGGCTCTCTTGATTTTCACTACTAACTAGGGACCCTAGATAGCCAAACTCGTTAACCCTCTCGAATTTATAATGCGCAATCGTCAGCTGCTGTTCCTGGATAGTAGAGCTATATCCCGTACGCATATATTTTGTCTTGGCTTCATTAACTACCAAGCCTAACCTTCTGGCTGCCATTTCTAGTGCGAGAAAGGCTTCTTTCATGGCATTCATCGATCTTGCTATAATATCGATATCTTCAGCGTATGCAAGCAGCTGGACAGCCTTATTTAGCAGCGTACCACTAGCTTGAAATCGTAGGAGCCATTAGCAATTAAAACTTAAAATACGTAATTTATTTAATTTACGCTGAAGTGGCACGTTCTAAAATTTGGGGATTCAGTCGCACATCTATTCTTTATTCTCTATATCATAACAGTGCTAAACTAGAATAATAAACCATAATGTCACTTAGAGGAAAGTCTAACCATCCCTCTCGAACAGAATTGCCCTTAATAAACTTTTTCTGGAAAAAGGTTTCTGATAAAAGTCATAGATTTGCGTACGAGCGATCAGCTCAGTAAGTTTAATGAGAATCGTAGGAGCCGTTTTTTGGGGAAAATCATAAAAACTGAAAAATCTATTCAGTAAAGTGATGCTTCCGGCACACCTAGTTTGACACCTACTTTATTTTAGCGTCTTTTTTTGACACCTAAGCTGAATATCAAAATTACACTTTCTGTTATTTTTCTTTTTTGATGTACCATGGATACACACACAGTCCACTTTGTAAAAACCACTTTTTCGGACTCAGAGACCTGCAAAACGGGTATTTCCGGCTAAAATTAAAAAATAAAAAATATACCCGCCCAAAAAATTGCCTTCTAGGTAGAGAAGTAAAAATGAAACAAATAAAATGTTAAGAACGGCTCCCCAAGCCCGCCCCCTTAGATTCGCCTTTAAGTTTTAGTCTCTTCACCAGTTTTTGTTTATGTTTTAGGCGAGAACATCAGGTATCTGCGAAGTGACTACTCCCATCAATCTCAGGGAGAAATATGGGAAAAGATATTTAGACATTAATCATGAAAGACATTACCATTCTCATATTCATCACTTCTTAAATATCTTAGCATCATACTTTAAAACATTTTTAAATAATCCATCAGAAAATATAGATATTATTATAAATTGTAATGATGAAAACGTACAGTTTGCAAACGGTTTAAAAAAGCAATGTGTAAAAAATGAAGTGAAAATCAATGAACCATATATTACAAACTCAAAGATATTAAGTTCTTCAGAAATTAGTTGTACTGAATGTTCAAAACTTGCAAATAAGGACGTCAGAGTAAATAACCTTCCACAGAAATTAATTACAGAAGGATCTGTTAAAGATATCGAAAATTATTCTGCTTCAGTGCACAATAATAACAATCACTTTAACCCTTCAGTTTACGTTGATGATCACATGTCTAAAGACAAAGTTTATCGTATAAAGGAACCAGACTTTGCTCCAGATGGTATCAATTATATAGTTCTTAAAACAGGAGAAAACATAACTGCAGATGTGTTTAATGAAATTGCCAGAGAACTAATCCTAAATCCAGATGAGATTAAGATCCTTGTACCTGGTCAGGGCATCTTTCCATTGCTCACCTTTCCGACCAATGCCACAGATCTCCAGGACATTCAGTCAGACGCAGTAGGTATACTTGGTACTGGTCTGATTATAAGACCTTCTATTCTTTTAACAATCCTGCAGTTCATAGAATGGATAAAACATATGGAAGACTCTTTCAGTGGAGAAAAGTGACCTTAAAACCTCCCAAAAATAAATATTTAAAATAAAAAAAATGCAAAAATATGATCACCTAAACGTATGTACTACTTTCATGTAGGTAAGGACCTGTAACATTCTGATGTCAGCACCAGAGTAGCGAGATCAAAACAACATATATTGTTGACTTTTCTAATTATAATATTTACTCAATATTAATACGCTTGTAACCTTTGTTGACAATTTGAGTAATATATGTGCTGCCCCATAAAATTTGGCCAAACTTCTAAATATCAATAAGTTAAAAATAAATTCTATTCCACTAGCAATGAGTACTTACCCTAATTTTCACTACACTTTCTCATCTATAGTGAGTACTCATCATCTCAGATAAACCTCATCACTTCTTTTCATCATCACACCAAAATCATCCACTCAGCATCCCGCCAATAGCAATAAATAAAATGTTGCACATATCGGATGATAATACCCGAGCTGTTACAAATGTGTGCGCAAGTAGTGAGTATGAAATAATAATTATATGGATCTTAACCATTAGACAACTAGTTTCACACCGCAGCTAGTTATATGATAAACAGCTCTTGGCTGTCTGAAGAGATCAACTTTCTCACCTACAACATACCAGAAACTTACAACCACCATCCTGCAAGCGTATGCCGCCATGTACTGACAAGAGTCGTGAAGGATTACTCCAAATTAAAGAGAAGTAGAATATTAGTAGTTTTGTTTTTATTTTTACAGAAATGTGTAAAATGAGAGTCCCTGGACTCTAAACTAGAAGAAAATGCTCGGTGGTGCGTCTGTCTTGCTTTCTGGGAATCAAAAACTGAAAAACACAAATTTTATATTTTTGTTTTAGGTACCACTGTAGTTAATTTACTATCAATCAATCAATTTCAAATTATAACAATAAATGCAAAATATTCCCTAATTTAGACGCTTCAGTAACCAAAATTATTTGTTTTTTAAATTTTGTACGAAACACATAAAAAATGAAGTGATTTTAACGTTAATTAATCGAAATTTTTCAAAAATGTATATTTTTCTTAATATATATATTTTTTTTAAATACAGCTTCTTTAATTATTCATAACTTTGAAAATGAAAAGGCCATCAAAATGATTCCAACTGCATTATCTTTATAGCAAATTATATTTAAATAAACTTAGTACAATTACATGTTTTGCTAATAATTTTAAAAGATACAAAACATTTAATAAGGATTTTTTATAAAAAAAAAAGCAAAACAAATTTTTTTTGATCAATGGTAGCGACCTCTAAATATTAATCGATTTTGCTCTAATATGGACGAAACTTTTTGTTTTTAAATGAACTTTGATTTTCCGCCCGGCGCTCTTTAAAATTTAATAGTCATCATTGTTTGAAACACCCTACTGTACATTCTATTCTTTTCCTGTCTATTCCCTGCGGTTATCCAAAGTGGTTCACCAGCTTCAGCTAATAAGGCATTGATTCGAGCCGATCTGTTACTACCTAGACACAGTCTTAGTGCGGAGTGTTGCACAGTTTTTAGTGATTTAATAAGATTTTCTTTAGCCTTGCATATCTTGTTCAAGCGCAGGAACAAAAAGTTCGAATGGTTCCTTTATAAATAAATAATTCAATTTTGGAGATCATCTCCCTAAGAATATCACATTTAATAACTGATGGAGGTCTAAATTAACTAAGGAACAAGTTTAGCAGGTTACAGATGTCTTATAAATAAGTATAAATACTGAGTACAACATTTCATTGTGTTTATTGCGATGATTATTTGGAGTAGACATAAAATTATCCATGGATTTTTGAATGTACACATATTAAATTAATATTATGAATTAAGTACGTGATCAAATCAGTTGTTGGAGATGGTACATCTGAAGTTTTGTAACAATTGAAAAATTATAATCAGCAACTCTGTATGATCAGAATCAAATTCTGCTGACCAGTAGTGTAGCGATTATTTTATCTGGGTAGGCAGTGGTAAATCTTTTATTTAATATTAGTAAAAATTCTAGCCAACACCGACGAATAACGAACTTATCTGTAGTAAATCTTTTTATAAAATGAACATGTAGAAAGATGCCATACTTCGTAGATTAAGGATTTTTTTTTTTTAAATATGGGCTCGTAAGTACGAAACTGTATTTAGAAATTACGTAAATCTTCCATCTAACATTCTTAAAGAGGGGTTACGAGTAACTCCTTCATTACTGATTAATTTTAGTGAGTGAAGAAAGATTGAATGCATCTGCTAACTTTTGGCTTTCAATTAAAGACAAGATCTTACACAAATAATATAATTCAGTAAGAACTAATTTTCATTTTCTTCCTGACCATATTTCTCACGTTAAAAGAAATTAAATAAATTATACATATAATAAAGTAGGAAAACAATAATAAGGTTGAATGGAATATAATGAATTTTCTGACAGTGATAGAATGTTGAAAAGGTGACTCCAACAACTTCCGAAAGATTAGCCTTCGGACCCTCAATACTATGAAGCAGTAATCACAACAGGAGTGGAGAACTTCGCTAGTGCTGGAGGATACGAAAAGCGCCAGCCTTTGGTATAATGATTAAACGTTTAGGTTTCGTTTATTCGTTGAGCACTTGATGAAACATGATTTTTTGACTGTCAGAGCAACATTTGTACGCTGGAATTTAGGTAGTACAAAAAACTAATAAAAGCAGTTTTCTTTTTTCCAAAAAAAATTTTAGTTAGGCGTAGAGTAGAGCCTAAAAGAAAGCTCCCTATACCACTTCTTCAAAGACTACAACTTTTGCACCATTTAACTTTATTAAGAGATAATATATATTGGGTTTTAGGAGCTATTATTCATGGCAATTAATAAACAAACTGCTTCTGAACTTCACTAAACTTCACCTGTTTTGTAATGATTAGTATTTATCTTCTATCACAACGATATAAAGAATAGTTATTGAGTGCTATTTCTGAAATACAAATCACACCCTTTGATGACCGTTAGGAAAATGATGGTAACTCGAGCTGTACTTTATTGCCGCTTTTCCAGATGGCTGATGCACTTACAACTCAGTATTGCAGTTAGAAATTTCATTTTCATATTATACAGATGTTAGAAGCGCACAATATTCTGAAACGGCACTTTAGAGTAAAACATAAATCAGTCTTCTTTAAGAATCCGTTTGAGTAAAGTTTCCTGGATAAACATTTCAAATAAAAGTAATTGGACTATATTTACGAATCGTGCATGAAGTAGAATGTAGATAAAATCATTAGAACCATTTCGAAGAAAATGCAAAAAATTAAAGTGTCGATTGATCTTCTTCAAATCTGTACTTTTGCCACATATTTATCTAAATTAATAATTTATTAATATTCAATGGATTATGAGGCCGTAAATTACATGGAATTGGCACTTAACATGAAAGCTTACCCCATTTCTCTTCCAATATGTCCTGATATAAATTTTCTTGAAAAATGATTTAGAACTATTATTATATATTATACAAATGCAATTAGTAAACAAAGAAAACGTTGTTTTCGAAAATAACTAGTTCTTAAAATCGTTTCAAGTAAAGTGGCACTTCCGGTATACTGGCTTCCAAAAGCGTTAATGAGGCACACTCAACATGCTATAAGCTCACAGATCAGATTGCAAAAACCACCTTATTGGTCTCAGGGAACCTAAACCCGAACACCGGTGAAAACTCAATTTCGCATAATTTTAAAAGATCGCAATACTTCCTCTTAGTAAGAAAAAAGAGAAAATAATTAAAAAAAAAAAATAATTGAAATCTATCGGAAGCAGATTAAGAAATAAATTCAATTTCATCAAACTGTTGCATTACATTATTAAATGTATGGGGCTCCAATTTTAAAAACTGCCCGGTACCCGGCAGTTAACCAACTGAATGATGCTAGTAAAAATCCAAATCTAAAAAAGTACTTTAAAATGAACTATTGATATTTTATTCTATTGTTATGTTAATAACTTCCATCACATACGTTATTTTTTTGTGTGGAAAGAATCACCGCTGATGCTGGCGTTACCGCTGTAGTGTTATATGTACTAGCGCTCCTAGTGAGAGAAATTGCATTATTGCTCCCTTGTCCCACACTCACGCCTATTGTATTTTGTTTGTTTTCTTCGAAGATAGTTTGTTCTTAAGTTTGGTCGTCCGGGCGTCATCGACTTGTCTAAATTAAAGTTTCGTCAAATTACATTACTATTATTCAACAAAAAAAACGCAATAGTTTGTGGGAGGCGATGAAATTATCTACATATTTTGCAGTGGTCCCATAGCAAAAAGAACATACATCATTGCCAAAAGCAAGTTACTAAATCAAAAATTATGGGGTGTGCCATCAGTTCTGGAGAAAAAGAGGCAGTTGAAAGGTCCAAAAAGATTGACAAAGATCTCCGAGCAGATGGCGAAAGAGCAGCTAGAGAAGTTAAATTATTGTTACTCGGTAAGTGATTTTTTAAAAGACATATTGAAACAACATTCATTACGTGATAAAGTAATAATTAAAAAAAGGTTAGGTTTTCTTTTATGAGTGCTAAATGAAGTAAATTATTCATTACTTGAAAAAAAGTGTTATTCTCATTAGTTAAAAAGTGTTTTCTTCATTAGTATGCATTCATTTAATAGAATATTGACCTAAGTGTAGTCCTGAGTAACGTTTATTTAACTTCTTATATGTGTTTGTTTTTCAACATTAACTCATCTTATTTTTCGTGGACTCCAATTTTTGTCTTCGATTTACTTAGGACATCTGTGTGTCAATACTCTGCTGGAAAAAATACAACTTTTCAACGTAAAATGGTTCTTCTCTCTCATTTTTTTTTTTTGGAGGCCCTTTTCCACCTATTTCATATCTACTACGATGAAGTGAATCTGAAAAGTTGCAGGTCTTCCTTGATTGATCTATTCTAAGAGTTCGCGTATTTTTGCTGCTTTATTTGAAAGCAGTCATTTCAAAATATGACTTACCAGTTACTCTTGAAAGTATGATTCATTTTTATTAATCACTTTAACCCTTCTTTGTGACAACTAGTTGATCTAAAGTTACCACAAAGAATTCCATTATGAGGCAAATGATTAGCCGCTTCTCAGTCAAATTTTTTACCCTTGAAAAAATGAGCCATCAATCGGAATAAGAAATAATCCGTATGAATTAATTTTAGAATACAAGCAGGGTGAGGAAGAAGTTAATTAATTTTTTGTGACAGTCTGTCGTAAAGTGGTGGTAGTGTGTGGTCGTATTGTAGAAGTACATTTTTTATGTTGACAAAAGAACAGAGCTTTTCCGTCTAATGTATAATGAACCGAATAGTATTCAGATGAAATAGCTCGCTTTATTTTTTTTCGTGAACCTTGTTCGTGAGACCGGAATAGCAACTGGTCAGGCAAACCCCTGTTTTCTCAAACGGTACGTACAAAAAAAAAATGTCTAAATTGTTAGTGGCTTCATGGCAAGAGACAAGTCGCTCTATAAATGAAGATCATTAAGATTTTAAGAAGAATTTGACACATTTCACCCACATTGTCCTTTGCTGTCGTAGGGAATGGATAGTCTTACAATATGTAGGCACCATTTCAATTTCATGCAAGAGCCTATTTATGGTGAGACACTCCTTGACCGCAGCAAGTTTCTTGGTGTTCAAGCATCAGCCTCTACAGCTTCTCTTAAAACAGTTGGTAGGTTAATGAACCGTGGATGCCCCAACCATACCTTACTTTTAATGCTCATATCTTCTGCCTTGACATTTTAAAACCTATAATAGTAGCACGAATTAATAATGCATTGACCCCTTCAAAAGTACTTTCGACAAAATAAAAGAAAAAACTCAGAGACATGATGCACTCTATTAATACACATTTTAGAATGTTTTGTGGTACAATCAAAACTTTGATTACACAGGTACAGATCGAAATTCAGATTTTAGTAGCTTTTCTTTTTTCATCCTTACCAATCACCACGGGAACATAGTTCATTCATTGATAATACTAATAAAAACGTCTATCTATTTTTTACATTGATGCCAGTGAAGGGTAAATTATTAATGTAGCACTCATCTCTAAACTCTCAGCCATATTTAAGACTTTACACTCGTTATTTCTCCCTGAAAAGAATAACAAAACAAAATTTATATTTTTCACACTGATGAATACAAGAATTCAAAAACGATGAAATATACAGTGTACACGGAGAAATGGTCGAAACTTCGGGAGGTGATTCTGGACATCATTTGCAACAAAAATTCTATATAAACTAGAGCTCGATTCTGCCCCGTTTTATAGATATTTTTAATTTTATGTTTTTTCAAGGTACTACTACTTTTTAGCAAATAGTTGCCTATATTTCTCAAACTACTAAAGCTAAAGCGATTTCAATAAGCTCATTAGAAAGAAGGTTTTTCCTTTTAAATAAGCTAATTTACATTTCAAAATAATAATATCAAGTATTTCACTCTGTGGCCCAAACATAAGAAATAGCAAGTTTCTAATTTTTTCCCCAAAACTTTGACTTCATTTTTCTCAAAAATATTATATAAGGTGAAAACGTACACTCCTCATGAAAAACATCTACATACAATCACGTTTCGCAAGGTATACCTTAAATAGTGGTTATTTAAAAATTGGCATTAAGAAAGGAATTCACCTGCCATAAAAATATAATTGATCAGAAACATCAAATCCAGTACCATTTTTTGCAAACGTGTAATTTAATAATTAATTAATTAAGAACTATATTCAAAAATATTAAATTTAAATTATAAATAATAAAATAAAAAGAAGAATATGGTATATGAGTTTGAATGAGCCTTAGGTACCAATTTCAAAAGAAAGGATTTTCGTTTAACGAGTTTAGAACTGTGTGTTATTCTTTAGTTAATTAGAAAAATCTGCTAAATATGTGAATAAAACACAGATTTTCTTGAACTACATAATAAAATTTTGGAATTAACAGGTTGTGAAGAGCTAATGATTAAGCGAGAACTTACTTATCACTCTAATCAGTGCAGCACAGTGTACTGTGACTTCAAAGATGCCTCCTCTGGCTCGCAAGCCGGGTTAGCCAGGAGATTATCCACTGCTCTCTACCTGAGGAGGCACCATTGAAGGCACAGTACAAGCTGCGTAAAGTGCATTATTTGATAAATTAAGGAATAAGTTTGATCCTTTACATGAAAGATATTGATCACTTAAATATGTGGCAGGAGGTTTCCAATTTTTTTGGTAATTAAACGCAACTCTCCCAAAATTACCAAAAAATTATTAAACCTTTTCGTTTGTATCAGAAGTAAAATTATTATTTTGCTCTTTTGTGTATGCTTGAGAAGATCTAAAGCTCTTAACTTTTGATCTTTCTTACAAAAATCACTCGGAAAACTACTTATTTCCCGATATTAAGAAAAATACTAGCTTTACTTACTACCTTGGCAATATTTTCAGAAGAAAGGGGATGAACAAATACATTAAAATGATCTATCGCGGGCTTTTATTTCTCTTTGATAACAAGTTAAAAACTTGAAACATGATTAATAAATATCAGATTTTGAAATGGCCTAAAACCTTTAATTTTAAAGATATCGAATTGCGGTTTCCGGTTTCTTTCATAACTTTTTATACTCTTTAAAACTGTGTATATGAAAATGGGGTCAAGTGCAAACCCTTACTTTTGGACGAGCGTATGCGGGCATGAATCTAAAATCAAGTCACATATTCTGAAACTAGAGGTGACGGGCAACAAATTTTCTTCTACCATTTTTTGCTCAAATCAACAATCAATCAAATGAATAAGCCGAACACAGGAGATTGTGGAGAGCTAATGAATAAGCCAAGAACTTATTACTCGCTGTGATCCCCAAATTAAATATTAGTGGATGGAATACTTCACCGGACCGCCAGTACACCACGATCGTCTTAGCGTTCGGAACACCCTATCAGGAAAACATCTAGAATACTCCAGCCTAGCTTCTTCACTATTCCAATCTACGAAACCGTAGATGTATAATATATCGCGATATTCAATATTCGAATATGTTGGCATAATGATAGCAAAATGACAACTAAATATCTAATGAAAATGTAGACTTTAAACTATCTTTTCTTCTTAATGTATTTATTTGTTTTTATAAGACGTATTAGGATAAAACAGTTTTTAACTTGGAGATTAGAGCGAGAAGTAAGTTCTCTGCTTATTCATTAGCTCTTTACAACCTGTTAATTCCAAAAGTTTATTGAGTATGTAGTTCAAAATGATGATTTATTCACATTATTTGGCGTATTTCTTTAATTAACTAAAGAATAGCACACAGATCTAAACTCGTTAAACAAAAATCCTAACACTCATTTAACATCATATTCATTTTTATTCTTCTTATTTTATTTTATTACTTTTAATGTAAGTTTTATATTTTTGAATATAGTGTTTAAATAAATGAATTATTAAATTACACGTTTGCAAAAAATCGTACTGGATTTGATGATTCTGTTCAGTTATATTCTTATGGTAGGAGCATTCCTTTCATAATGCCGACGTTGTTTTGAGGCTTACTTTTTTGCAATTAATCACAGATTTCTGCATCAATTTTTAACATAACCTCAATTATTGTATACCGTTCGAAAGGTGATCGTATGTAGATGTTTTTCCTGAATAGTGCACGGTTTTTTCATATAAAACGTTTTTGAGAAAAATGAAGTCAAAGTTTTTGGAAAAAATTAGAAACTTGCTATTTCCTATGTTTGGACCACAAAGTAAAATACTTAATATTACTCCTTAACAAAAACTTACAGTTTTAAAAGTTAAGTATAAGGGTTGATTAAACGCCAAAAGGTACACAAATCAGCAGTTCCCAACATTTCATTAATACTTCATTGATATAATTTAAGTAATTTTACTGCATTAACTTTTCCTTCACATTTTTTAGAATTTATTAGATGTCACAGACCCTTATGCTGGCCATTTTCGTCTACAAAATATTTACTCAAGTAGCACACCATTTAACTTAGATTGACTGTAATATCTATTTATCTATAATAATCAAACTATTAATCACAGGTGAAAAAGAAAACGTTATAAAAAATATAAAAAAAATAAGAGGCTAAAAAATTCATAAACTTTTTTTACATCAATGATTTTATGCATTTATTTTTATTTTTAAATAAAAATCATTGGTTTAAGTTCATTCTTCGATTAAAGTAATTGTTATTTTATGAAGTAGTCAAACGTTTGTAATAATAAGTAATAAATAATCTGGCTTTATCGCAAATAATATAGTTTTCTTCAATTACATTCTCAATCTAGGTGTTCTTCCCACAATGTTATATATATGTAATATAAAATAAAGAAAATAAAGATATGCATATTTTTAGGACAGCTAATTATTCCAGTATTTTACCATAAGTAAAATTAGGGGGGACTAAATTAAATTACAATTGAGAAATGAGTAAATATTGTTGAATAATCTACTTGTTATTAAATGTATGTTATTTGTGCTCACGAATATTTCGGTAAGACGAATTTAAGACTGAAATATTGTTTTGAATCCTCCGTGATTGAAATTTAAAAAGTGGCCGACTCTAACTTTGTTTTTTTCTACTTTAACATGCATGTATATGTGACTACTCAGAATAATTCATCACTCATTTTATCATAATTATAATAAAAAAATATTATGAATGAACTGGCCAGCATAAGGGTCTGTGACATCTAATAAATTCTAAAAAATGTGAAGGAAAAGTTAATGCAGTAAAATTACTTAAATTATATCAATGAAGTATTAATGAAATGTTGGGAACTGCTGATTTGTGTACCTTTTGGCGTTTAATCAACCCTTATACCTAACTTTTAAAACTGTAAGTTTTTGTTAAGGAGATTTTTGTACCTTTTGGATAGATTTTCCTTTTTGTCTATTTGCAAAGTTACGTCTGCTTTACAGATTTTTTAAAATTTGGAATAAGCTATTTTATCATTATAACCTGATAAGGTGTTAAATCGGAACCGTAACTACCACTGGAGAGATCTTTTTAAAGAATGATTATAGTTGCGGTCCCCAAACCATCCTCAATAACCATTTTTTTGAGAAAGCGTTTTGAATAAAATAGGAAGGTATTTGTACGTAAATAGCAAAATTAAACTGCGATTTCAGTACTTCCTTTTAAGAGGAGCAAGAAAAATAAACTGCGATTACAGTACTTCTCCCTAAAAGGCAAAGATTTTGAATCGAACGACAATTCATTGATGTAAATCGGTTCACTCATTGATAATTTTAACGATTGCAGTACTTCCTCTTAGTAGGTGTAAGAGCATGATGGCACTTCACAGCCACGTAGAGGAGCTTTAACCACTTATTTGAGCTAAATTTTATCAAAATCGGACTAAGCTTTGTAGAAATATTGGTAATAATAGTTTTAGAAAGGGCCTTATTTGGGTGGGGCGAACTCCCCTCCTTATGAGGCATAGCGTCGAGACTTTTAAAGTACAAATCTGTACAAAATTTCGATTCGAATGACACTTCATTCATGAAAATCGGTTCACGTGTCGATAATTTGAAACGATTGCTATACTTCCCCTTAACAAGTGTAAGAGCAGATCGTCGCTTTATTGTTAGGTAGGGGAGCCCTAACCCTATCATCCTACCAAATTTAATCAAAATCGGGCCAAGATTTACAGAGTAATTAGTAATAATAATTTTGGAGGGGGCCTTACATAAAGGGGGCTAACTCCTCTCCCATTCGATGTGCAGCGTCAAGACCCCCAAAAGGCACATCTACATAAAATTCCGAATCGAATGACACCTCATTCATGAAAATCGGTTCACGCGTTTAGGCGCTACGTTGTTTACAAAAAAGGTAACAAGAACAAGAACAACAACAACAAGAAGAACAAGAACAAGAACATTTTTTGAAAAAGCCGTTTTTGCTCATTTTCGGCAACTTTTTTCTCGAAACCTATTAGATCTGGGTGGTTGCAAAAAAATTACAGTTATAAAGGAGGATTTGCCCTATATTATAAAGAAAATTTGGGAATTTTATCTTTTATAGAAAAATAGAAAAAAATTGTCAAAGTTGGGTGTTTTTCAACGTTACACTTTTTCGTGCAGTTTTTGATGGTCAACCCTTATACAACTGTCCTACCGGACAGTTTTAATTATTTTGGAATACAAATTAGCTTATTTAAAAGGAAATTTGACCTTCTTTCTAATAAGCTTATTAAAATAGCTGTAGCTTTAATAGTTTGAGAAATATAGGCAACTTTTTGCTAAAAAGTAGTAACACCTTGAAAAAACATAAAATTAAAAATATCTACAAAACGGAGCCGAATCGAGCCATAGTTTATATGGAATTTTTTGTTGCAAATGATGCCCAGAATCGCCTCCCGAAGTTACCGTAGTCTTATGCTGAACACCCTGTATATGTGTGTTTTATGTAGAGGGAATCCAATTGATCTATTGCGAAAACGGTGTTTTTAGGCATCTCAAAAGAGGTAAAAAGTTACAAGTGTTCCCATGATATTTATTTACCATGTAATAGCGCCTGTATATGTTTTTTTCTCTGTTATCAAAACGTTTCCATGTTTTTTCCCAAACTAGCGGATACTTCTCTTAAGTAACTTCCAAATTCTTGATGGAGAGTCGGCTCCTACTTCAGGAATCTTAGTTGATACTGGAATTTCTATACTGCCGTCAAATCTGTACTTCACTCATTGTTTTAAACTTCTTATAAAAGCTTCTGAGCTTTAAGCTTCTAAAATTAAGTAGTTTGATTCTATATAATTCCACTACACTACCAATAATTTGAAAGATTCTTTTAATTGAAACAATGTATTCTTTTAACTCACTTTGTGGAATTAAATGAAGTTGCTCCACCAATTAACACGTTACATTCATACTTGAATAAATTTTTTGAGCAAAGTCTTGTTCATTTTTTATCGATTGGATTATTTAAAAAGTACAGAGGTCTAATTTTTCTTTTATTGTGTTTATGTTAATTTTATCAGCTTCTTTAAGCGAAAAAAATATCCATACTGTTTAATGCTCTTTTGTATTGAAGTGTTTTTAGATCAGTCAACTTGAAATCTTCCTTTCCGATTTTTTAATAATAACTTTATTAAGGGAAGGGATTAGCTGAGTGGTTAGCGTACTGGATTCCGACGCGGAGTTCACGGGTTCGAATCCAGTTGCTGTTTCTTAGATTTTCTCGACTTAGAGCTTCTAAAAGCTCACTTTCCAGTGATGGGCGGTGTTGTTTGCGACGAGAGAACGCTGTCTAGAGGACAGAAAAAAGCTCAGGCGCCAATAACCTCAGATATTGACGTGCCTTAAATTAAAGAAAAATAATAATAAATAAATTGTCACGTCCTACTGTAACGTGCAGATAGTTCAGTGGAGAAAAACGCCAAATATTAACTTAAATTAACAAATTACGACAATAAGGCAAAGCCTTGAACTGATTGGAAATAAATTTTCTCCAAACTGGCCAGTAAAAAAAAAAATATATTAATATAAGAATGTTTTATAATTATTAAAGCTATTTTTGAGGAAAAAATCGAAATACAAACGTCTAATCACCATCTAGATATGTCTAATCGGTGTGTACTTTTGTTAAAGCATAGTGCCATTCCTGACATAACGTTGTCGAATAACCTTCTTTAACTTGCATTTGTATTTGCTAGTGACCCTGTAGTTTTCCACAGGATGGAGCAACCTCAAATTGCCCTTCACATCTAAAATCCAGGTTTTGCTTTGGTTATGACGTTTACAATAAAACAAAAATTTTACATTCTTGTTCCACTGAAGAATTACTGTTACTGTGGAATATTCCTTCTAGGCGTAATCACTTTTGTTATAATATTTTAAATATGATTTATACCCAGTATTGTGCTATTCGAAAATCTAGAAATCTTTTACATTTTACATTTGAACGTTTTTATTTTGATTTAATACAGGAGCTGGTGAATCTGGCAAGAGTACGATCGTAAAACAGATGAAGATAATTCATGAAACGGGGTACTCCAAGGAAGAATGTGAACAATATCGGCCTGTTGTATTTTCAAATACAATACAGAGTCTCATGGCAATTATAAGAGCAATGGGTCAGCTTAGAATAGATTTTGCTGATTGTTCAAAGGCTGTAAGTTTATAAAAATAACAAATATATATGTATATTTTTTTTAAAAAAAAGAAGATATATAGTAATTTAGTGGCGAGTCCAGGAGGATATTTTCTTAAGTAAAGAATTTTAAAAAGTGCCTTCTTCAAATCCTAGATTTATTTTAATATCTGTTTTATTATTTTAGAGTATTCTTTTCTGGAAACTAATTAGTTCATCTAAGGTAGAAAAATGATTGCCTACTTTTTGCTTATTTTTTATTTATTTTTTCTAAGGTTTCGACCTAGAGACCAGGTCATCTTCAGGACCTGCACTAAAACAGTTAACTGAACTAACAGTACATAATAAATTAACAATTGTATTTTGGTTTTGATTAATTTGAACTGGTTAAACATTTTTAATAATTGTTTTAAATAAAGCATTCAAAATCAATGTGCTATTAGAATTAAATAATCAGTATAGGTCCTGAAGATAACCGAATGGCCTTAGGTTGAAAGTTTGGCAGATAGAAATAAAAAGTTACCGATGATCTGTTGTGATGATAAAGTTACGAGTCGATCTAGAACAAACAGTCTTGGTCTGCTTCGAAGAGCTGAGCTTAATGTGCTTAAAAATGACATCTACCTTTCTGAACCTCAACATCTTGCCGTCGCTTGATCGAATGCCACAAAGTTAATCAGTAATCTCACTCCCTGTACAAGCACAGAACCTGGTCCACTAATAATTATCTTTAATTTGTCAAAGTGGGGTTTGGTGACGTTATAGTTAAAACCAGGTTACAATATTTCGATCTATGTTTCTGTAAATACCTTCTACAACTTCATGCTCTCATAAAATGTAGTTAAATCTATCTAGAGTTGGTGTAAACTGGACACTATTGACTACTTTTAAGTGGTTTTGAGGCAGATCTCCGTTTTAGATTTGTTCCGATATTTTGGTTTTTTAAAATTTTTATATGTAGCTTGAATTGTTTCTCATAACCTAATTTATCTGGAAGAAACTAGGTGAATGATTTTGTGGAAATAGCAGACTGCTGGTTTTACTAATGAAAGTTAAATTTAGCATATATTTTGGCGTTGTTGCAATGATGACTCTTTTGTAGGCGTTTGGTGAGTTTGGCTACTCGCAGCCCACACCTAGATAGACATGCATTTTATTGTAAAGCCAAGGTACTTGTGACGTAATAAGTACAAAAATACGCATTATGTGTCCCAAGATGGGATAAGGTAAATCCTTTTATTTTAAACTTAATTAATTTTTGGTAGAATGTAGTCTGAATTAAGAATGTCTTTTTTTAAAAATCTGCCTGCTTCAAACTTAATTCCTGGAAGTTTCGCTAATTTTTGTATTATATTCATGAAAATTATTGGGTATCAAATAAATGCCTAACATATGACAGGTTCAAACTTCATTTTTTGTTTTTCTTAGAATGCAAGATACCTTTGTTACCATCCCTTGTATTAATAATAATAAAAGAAAGGTGTGTCCGAATTAGTTGCCCACTACCCATTATTAGTAAACCCATCTCCTGTCGCATAGTGACACCTTTGATAGAAGCTTTGGATCCAATCATGTGTTCAATGATTTTCTTCAACTTCTGAATTACCTTAACAAATTTGTTTCTTATTGTGTATGACTTATAACCGTGCATTAATCCAAACCGATACTTCAGTGTGGAGCCTAAAATCACCAATTTCTCAGGTTCTTTCAAAATTACTTTTAACGCAACAACTTTGCAAAGTTTTTTCTTCTTTTTTTTTGTGGGGCATTGGCTGCGAGGCTATATTGATCAAATAAAAGTGCTATCACTTTATACAAGTGCTACCTAATGTTAGTAGTGCGTAATCACTATTTCTGCTAAAGGCGTCTATAGAAACTTTTTAATTAAAATTATAATTTAATTATTTTCCTATTTTAATTATTTTTATTAATTGATTTTGAACGTTTCCAGAGGAATAACGAATTTCTCGGTTCTTGCCTCTAAATTTTCTTCCTCAATCGATCTATATACGCATATAGTAAATTTATTTCGGTTATTTCGTCGTCTATTTGAATCGTTAGACATCTTAAACTTTAGAACACTTTTTAAAATCATTTTGCATCTATAACCCACTTGTTAAAAAATAAAAATTAAAAACTAAAAGATAAAACTGGAGTTTTACTGTACCACAAAATTTGGGGAGGAATAATAGACTAAATAGCCAGAAAATATAGTGTGAAAAGTAAGGGCCGCTGAAGGATATAGAATTTATTTCACTATATCCTTAATTTAGCCGAAAAAAAAAGAATTTACTTAAGCAGCCAACAAAATTCATGTACCTTCTCTAGAAAGTCTAGAAAGTTAAAGTAGTTTTTCACTATTTATTTTCGCCCTTAGATTCAACCTAGATTTTATTTTAACTGTTTTCCCTATTAATTCAAATTAATATAATGATTTGTACATTCATATTTACATTTGTGAAATAATTCATTACTTTCAACTCGGTTACTTAAGTCGGTATACTCGCTGTAAGACGTCTTTTTGATCCAATTTCCGGTGAAACTTGAACCTGTATTTTTATTGTTTATAAAGCGTAGTACAAAGTGGAATGTGTACCAATATTTGGATGATTTCATTGGCCAATCAGTCAGGCTTAATCTTTCGCTATGAAACAAACAACTTGAACTTAAATGACAATCACATTTAAACTTATTCTAAGGTCCCACGAATATTCACAAAAATAATTTATCCAGAAAAATTTCAAATAAGAATGACATAATTGTATCTGTAGCCTCTTAGTACTTTTAGTTAAAAGAAATTTTTATTTTGCCCTGTGTACAAAATATAAGTTATGTAACAAAAATAAATAATCAGTGGTATTCTGTATCACTAAATTTCTATCCTTTTATTATTTTCAAGTTTGAGGAATTAAATCAAATTGAATGCTAACGTTTAAAAAGGTTACTTATTGTTCAGTCTTCTTTTCAGAAAAATTGTTTATACTGCAATTAATTGTAACATTCATATGGTGTGTGCCTTAGTGGTTGTGTTGTTGAAAGAAGCTGGCCGATAATACTTTGCACTGTAGCCACTAATGAGGGCAGTGCTACGATTTGAAGACAACGAGCAACAGCGTAATACCTGAATTTGGAACAAGTAAATTGATGAAATTCGTAGATTGTTTTAATAATTATGGACATACTTCGAGATCGCTATTAGTCTGTCCCCCTTTGTGAGGTTTTCCTTTGTAATCCAGCACGTCATGATTTGCTTTCCACGACTGATTCTGATTTTATACTTGTTCTAATATATTTATTATTTACCTTATACTTGTTTTAATTTGTAGAATCCCTGCTAAGAAGTTATTAGAAACTTATTTGATTACTTTCTGTTAGAATACACGTGGCATGTGTCTTGTGTTTCCATATGCCTAGCTAGTTCCCCTATCATTTCCACTGTTATTTATTTATTTAAAACCTAGTAAAAACTGATGTATTGAAGAATATTTTGTTCTGTTGAACCAGGATTATGCTCGCCAGTTTTTCACACTCGCTAGTGGCGCTGAAGAAGGAGAATTGACACCAGATCTTGTGCAAGTCATGAAGCGTTTATGGGCTGATCCAGGAGTTGAACTTTGTTTCTCACGATCTAGGGAATATCAACTAAATGATTCGGCTGCCTATTATCTGAATTCGCTAGACAGGTACTTGCTTGTATTATTATTGGTTTGTGGGGAGGATCCAAGCCTCCTCTAGGTCAATATGTTCACTCCAAGAAAAGTAACGAGCAAAAATATAAACCTGGACTTGACCACGCTAAGATTCACAGTACGTAGTCCGCACAAATCAGACAATAATCTTAATGTAAACAGTCCATGCCACTTTTACTGGTACCAGTTTTCCTAATCTCCTCACAGTCAAACACCTAACTATGAGGTAAGTAAAGTGTTTTCTTTCCCGTCTCAGAATCTTTACAAGAAGAAGTGTGGCAAAAGAACTCAGATGTCTTCTTAAGGCATAGTGTGCAGTCTGATCATATCAGCAATGTGAAAGATATTCGTGGAAAAAACATAGTAGCTCTTTATCAGGCTTTCCCTGGAAGATACAGTGTTCAGAGACATTCTAATAAATACCAGACTCAGGACCAATGAAGGGGAAGAGCATCAATAATATAATCACCTACCTCTGTCATTATACATATGTAATTCTTATTTGACGTACTGGGTAAACAAATAGAATAAACATCTTTGATTGATATTTATATATATATTTTATTCAGCGCATTTTTGTGTCTGTGGTCGTTAGGGCCCCTTTCTTAACTGTTTAAGAAAATAGCTTTAAATATTAACAACATTTAAATATTTTATTGATTATTTAACTTTCGAGAGTGCTATAATTTGAGTTTTGATGAAATTTGTTTGAACAAAACTTTAATCAGCTGTTGCCGTTTTCATCAAGAGAATGGAAGAAAGCTTCAGTCTTAATGGAGAACTTTCAGCGACTAGCGACGGGGTGCACTCGTGGACTCATGGAGATCTAAATACAAATATCAATATAATAACTGTTGTATTGATTTTTCAATCAATCCAGAACTGTTCAATGCAAAACCTCGCCTTATTCTAATGGTTGACTGGTGTATGCAGAACTTATGTGGAACGTGTTCATATATAACATTTAGGTGCCACGGTAGACGAGCGGTTAGAGGCGAGACCTGCAAAGTTAAGATGTATTGTGGTACTGGGTTCGATTCCCGGTCTAGACCTTGGATTTGATTTAATGTTTAAAATGAGAACTTTGTAGTAAAGTATGTTTGCTAATCGCCTCCGTCCACGACACCTGATTGGACGTAGTTGGACGTAAAGCCCACTTGAAAACATAAGCATTACTTAACTTTTTTAACTTTACTTTTATAACATTTAGAAAATAGGAAAATAACAAATCTATGTGTGGTTTCAGAATCTCACAGCCGGGATATGTGCCCACCCAACAGGATGTGCTCAGAACCCGTGTAAAGACGACTGGTATTATAGAAACCCACTTCACCTTCAAAGGTCTACATTTCAAGTATGTTTTCTAATTATTATTTTTAAGAACATGTTTAAGAACGAAACAGTGGGTTTTCTGATTGAACTCAAAGGAAAATTAATTTAAGTCACTTTTGGGAGCGAAGTGGGAAATGATTTTTTTTCTAAAATGATTTTTTCAAAATAGATTTGATGGCCTTTAAACTTAGTATCACATAGTGCACATGCAGATCTACCTCTTTAATGTAAAACATTTTCCAAAAACTTCATTTAAGGGGTGGGTTGAAGTTGAGTTGCTTTCTAAATAGTTCTGACAGTTTATTGTACGTTTGTAATACGTATCATATTTGTGTATCTGAGTTATCAAAATTTCGAGTATGAGAAATAAATTAATGAAGTTGCAGCTTTACAGAAAAATATTTCGACTATTTTTGATATTTTCTGATATGTGACTATTTCCTGACATTTGCTAAAGGGTTCCATTTAAGCGTATTTCTTAGTTACGTTCTCCGGGGCTATTATTTTATTTTGGAACTGAGTGAACATTGATATTAGTGAGGTTTTGGGATATTTTGTAAGAACACACTTATAATTATAATGAAATAATAATGAATTATATAAAGAACTTGAAATGATGAACTTCAACAAGATAATTTAATTTCATAAATTGCAGTCTGTGGCTGTTTAAACCATATTTTTCTTTTATATTTTCATGTAAAGAGTTGCTATGATTTTTTAAAATTTTGTATAAGCACTATACGATGTGTAGTACTTCTACCACTTTTGTGACATTTTTTCTTGGACGTCATTTTAGCGATTGTGGAGGAGGTTGATGATGACTGGCTTTTTTCTATAATGCCATTTCAGTAAATTAGACAATTTTAACTTCTGTAAATCTTAATAAAATTATTCGTTCGTAACCATTAAATGTAGTGCCGAAAATCAAAATTTAAAGAAAATCAGTGGGGCAGGAAACCACAAAAGTTCTCTTAAAACTTTTAAATTGAAAACCCTTTACTTTGGTTTGAAGTTTTTTTTGAGAAAATTAATTTTTGGGAAGGTGAGATCATCATCATTATTCCTCAAAAGTATATTTGTATTATGTGTTACACAAAGAATACTTCTAATTGAATAAACAATCATTTAATAAAAAGACTTTCATTTTAGGACTTACTAACTAAACAAATGTTAATCATTTTGTTTATTGATAAAATATAGAAAATCTTTCAGTTTAAGATTTCTTTTGTTTTCACAGAATGTTTGACGTTGGCGGCCAGAGATCTGAAAGGAAGAAATGGATCCATTGCTTTGAAGGTGTCACAGCCATTATTTTTTGTGTCGCTTTATCAGGTAATTTTCCCAATTGTTCATTGATATTGAGTAAAATATTAATGATGTTATTACTATTATTTTCATTTAAGGCGCGTCAACATCTAAGGCCAATAGCGTCTGTAGCTTTTTCAGTGCACAGCCAACCTACTGTTTTCTTGCTACAGAAACATTGTGACAGTGAGCCACATACAAACGTACATCTTACAACCGAGACCGGGCCCTGGCCCCCAAGAATTGGTACCCTTTGACGATAGCTTTTTAACTACCACGTTTGACGCCTCCTTACCGACCTGATCCAGCCGTCTTGTTTTCGGGCGAACTATTCTTTATTTGTGTAGTTTACGGTTATCTTTGGGAGTCTTTTCTTCCATTATTCTCTGGAACAATCATTTTTTATAGTTCTCGCGCCTCAGAAGGGAGAAGCATAGTGTCGTCCGCTTTTGCCAGTATTCTACTCGTACCCTTCCACCATTCTGTCTTTCTTAACTTCGTTATTATACAAAGAAAACAGTGGGGGTTTAAGAGGCAACTCTGTTTAATAATTTTCATTTTCATAAAAAATCTGTGTTTCATACAACAGTCTACAAAACCTGCTGGTACAGGAGAAATTTAAGTGTTTATACTGCGTTCACCTACCAAGAAACTCCTGATGAAGGGCGAAAATGGTATCCGAAATGTAGAGCACCAATACTTTTCTTTTTTTTAATACTTTGGACATTGCCGAACATCTTCATCCTTGTAATTTAAGACCTGTTACAAAATTACGAACCAGTCTCTTTCTTATACTTTACAACCTTTATACAACCCTTATACTTTATAGGGACCTACTAGATTATGTAATTTAAATACAGGAGAGTTACGGCCAATTGAATGATTTATGTAATATTTTTTACAAATACATATTTGTGTTTCAGGTTACGATCTAGTGTTGGCTGAAGATGAAGAGATGAACAGAATGATAGAGTCTATGAAACTGTTTGATTCTATCTGTAACAGCAAGTGGTTTGTGGAAACTTCTATTATTCTGTTTCTGAATAAGAAAGATCTGTTCGAGGAGAAAATTACCAAGAGTCCACTCACGATATGTTTTCCAGAATACACAGGTGTGTTGAGCATTTATTTCACTAATAGCAAATATAATCTAGGGATTTTGTTTAATTTCTGACTTGCATTGCGGACTGTTGAGAATTTGTCTGTTATATTTGCAGAAAAATAAGCAAGAGCAGTACATAGTGGCTTTCTTACTGATAAATGGGGTCGTGTTGGCCTCTGGTGTGATCCCAAATAGCCTCTATCACATTATTATAATGTTCTATATTTTCCCGTCTTTGTGTAACCAAAAAGTACTCATCCTAATGAATAAGACAGTTGTGTCATTTAGCGCTATAGAAGGAAAAAGACTTTGGCATAAAACCGTTGTAATCCCAGGATACGATTAAAAAAATGTCTTTTACCGCTATTTACATTATTAAAATTTTCTAAAACTTCGAATTTGAACTAACAATAAAAAAAACTGTTGAGTAGTCTTTCTGGTTAGCCGATATTTTTTCAAATATGGAATTTAGGTTCCATATTAAATTCTAATTAATACTTACCACATGGTAAATCCTTAAAGGCACATTGAGGAGAAGTCTAACCCCCTCACCGCACTTAGTAGTATTTTTCCTAGAAAATTTTTAAGTAAAACTTATAGAACTACTTTATTCCGTATCAGTTGACTATTTTACCAAAACTTTCCTGCTGCCCCCCCCCTAGGTAAAATGGATACATATTTACAGAAAGGGAGAGTTCTTTCCAACTTTCCCTTATCAGGTCGGGTTTTGTTGTTAAAGATAACGGAACTTCGTCCCTTAAGTTCCAGTTGTCGACTCAGTATGTGGGTCTATTGCGATCCGTTCTGAAATTTGATTAGTATCAGGTACTAGAAAAGTTGTAAAAGAAAATAGGTGTTTTGTGATTATAATTATAACTAGTATTAATGAATGAGTAAATTTTATTATCATTATTGCTTACTTACTGCCAGCTGTAAGGCTGATACTCAGGCCTTAATGGACTGTGATAGTCAGAGAGAAAATAGAAATACTAATAGAGGATTAAATAAATAAAACGCAGTATATTTATTTATATATTTTTCTGCTATTATTTTAATGACTTGAAAAGTGTTCGGATCATTACGAAACAAGATCAAATGAAATCAAAGGATCAAAACTTGAGTTATCGTGGTATTTGTATATTTCAACATTCTATATATTCACTGCTACTTTACCTCCAGCGTTGATATTTCTTTCAATAGTTCAGTTGATAGTAGCCTTTAACTGAATAATGCTAACAACCATATTTCGAATTTAAATTTTTAGGCTCAAACACATACGAAGAAGCTGCTGCCTACATTCAAATGAAATTTGAGAATCTGAACAAGAGGAAAGACCAGAAAGAGATCTACACCCACTTCACCTGTGCCACAGATACCAACAACATCCAGTTCGTTTTCGATGCGGTTACCGACGTCATCATCAAGAACAATCTTAAAGACTGTGGTCTTTTCTAAGATATTATATATATATGTGTGTGTGTGCAAATATATATCACACACTCACACACATACATTATATATATTTTTTTATAACCATTTTAAAATAATGTAAATAAATGTCGAAATTGAACAAAGGAACTGAATTGTGTAAAAATTTAAGTTAATCCATTCCATGTCGTTCAGTGCCACGTGAAAAATAAATCGATTAAGTCTTAATTATTAATAGCAAGTATATGTATTTTTTTTCTTTTTACTTTCTCACATTTTATAATGAATTTTTAATTTTTTGTATTTATGTTTCAAAAGAAATAAGGAAGACTCCTTCGTTGTAATAAATATATTTTGCTGAAATGAATTTGATGCTCATTTAATTTTCTCCTACCCGCTCTTATCAACTAGATTAAGACTAATTTTAGGTTGAAATAAAGATATATCGTTCCTATTTATATTATTACAAAAGATGTGCTGTACCTTTCTCTCATCAGAAGTCGTCATCGCTGAATTCTTTGCCCCTTACCTCTCACCACACCCTTTTTGACCTCAACACAAGCCAGGTTCTAAAAACAATTATTATGCAACTAAAGGGTGTATTGGTTGAGCGGAATCAAACCTATCTCCAAGTACAAAAAAAATATGGCTTTTGTAAAATGTAAATTGGCAACTTCAGTAAATTTTAAATAACAAATTTCAGCAGTTCCTCAATTTCATTAAATTGCTGACCACCCTGAAAGCTACACACCACAACATATAGATAATAATTTTATCAAAATAAAATATGTTTGATTTCAAATTTTAATCGCCTACAAGGCATGCCAAACAATATCAGTTCTAATTTATTTTTCAAAATATGGCAGCGTAGAGATTATTCCTATGCAGCGTTTCAAAGCTAGCTTCATCCTGCGAATAAGGTACACACTTAAAAGTTAAAAAAAAAAATGCGACAGCAAATGTACATAAATAATTATTTCGGATTATAGTCCTAGCTTTCTTTAAGGTTTTTGAATGATAAGGGACAAACGTGAATTTTTTCTGGAAACACAAAAGGACCCTCAGTCAATTACTCCCCAGCCCCAATTTAATTCTTGTTACGTAGTTAGCAACTTAACGCCACCTAAGTTCCTCTTGTCCTGTCAAGATAACTAATGGACTGTTTATAACAGGATAACAAAAAGATATATTTAACTAATAAATTTATTTAAAAAATATAATAAAATATCACTTTTATATGTATGTATACATAAATTAATCAAGCCTTTTCATAAACTTTGGTGGTAACAATCGCCTTAAAGTATCCTTTGATAGGCGATCTGTAAATTTGTAATACATAATAGCATCCCAACACATCTCCTGCAAGCTAGGTATTTTCAGCCAGGCACTCATAAGTGCGTTAGTTCGGCAAGCATATGTGATACCACCAAATATATATAATTTGCCCTGAAAAATAAATTAAAATAAATTAATACTATAAAAAATTGTTATACTAACGGAGAATGAAGTCGCCCTCCACTTTCTCCCTACTCTCTCTCACCCTCTCTCTGTAAACCAAATATTCGTAAAAGTTTCAATAAATTCTCTGCATTATTTAGAGATTATTTTATAATGCAAAACATGACATTTTAAACCGGCTGAAGCTGAAAATTATTTAGTATAAACTCTGAAAAGGAAATTAAATACAAAATTGTACCTTAAAATTTATATTAAAAACCATGTAAATCACGATTTTGATAAAAATTTCGACATGATATTTTAAAAGAACATCGATGGTGATATGTAAATTTATAATAAAAATTGTAACATTTCCAAGAAACAGTAAAATCAGTGGGGAGGAGTGATATGACAAGAGCTTTTTTGATTTTTTTTATTAATTTCTGTGATTAACCTGAGGTGATAACGTCGATGCATGAAAATAAAGAGGAGTTTCTAATTCTAAGGAGTCAATTCTCGTCCACTGTAGTGATTCCATATCAAGTTTCCAGGAATCGCAAAGTAATACTACGCCGGACTCTCCTCCAGTGATAAATACTTCATGGCCTCCTGGGGACTGAACAAGAGAGTGGAATCTTCGATGTACAGGATATCCGTCGTTTTCTTGTACTTTTGGGTCTCCAATCGTAACTACTACTGACCACTCGTGTCGCTCCAGATCAAATACTGGAATCTCCTGCAAAAGATGATTAACCAAGCTTAACAAATTCTGACAGACAATTATTCAAATTAAAACTCGGTTATGTGAAACAGCTACACGACATTCCTAAACTGCAATTGTTACAATTCTCATCTCGTCATTTCTAAAAAACTGAACGTATTAATGAATTCTTTACCGAATTGTAGAGAAAAGTTAGCTCTATAACTGGTATAAATTTCAATGTTCTATTGATAATAAAACATTATTTCAAATTAGTTAATGAGATATAGAAGGTTGAATTTTGGTGGTCTTCAAATTCGTACAAATTTCAAACCTTTGTTTCTCTCTTCGTATTGTTCAGATTTCATGAATTTTTTGCTGAATTGTAGAGGAATGTAAGCTCTATTACTGGTATAAATTTAATTGTTTAAATGATAATCGGTAATTTAAAATGGTTGCATTTTAAATAAAAGATATGGCTGTTGTCGGTCTCGACGCTGATCACAGTTAAAGAGAGTTTCCTCACGTATGGCAGGCCCTCTCTAAAATATTAAACCTAAATACTGTGTAAATTTGAGCCCATTTTTGAAATATTTTGGCAGGAAGTTAGGGCTTCCCCACGTGACATTAAAATGCTATCCTGCTTTTACACCTCCTATGTGAAGTACTGTGATCGTTCAAATTATTGACGCATTAACTGATTTATGAATTGTCATTCGATTCGAAATTCTATGTGGATATAGCTTTTGTAGATCTTGTTATCTGTAATATTAGAAAGTGATTTTGCCCCACATATGTAAGGCTCCTTTTAACTATTATCAATAATCTTCGCCCGATATTGATTGAATTTGGCGAAAGAAAGCAGAAAGGCAGCCTTTGACAATTGTCCTATCTGCTCGCCCTCACTGGTCACTAGATCGTAGGTCACTAGGCTTGGTCGATCGTAGAAGAAACAATTGAGTCTGACTATTTAGGGATATAAATAACCATTAATCCGACTGTAATAATAACGTCCACCTTATTAATAACTATAGCAGTCCAGCTTCTAATACAAGTTGGAATGTGAAGATGGCTGACTGAGACAGGTACGCATTATTAACTAGAAGTCCTTTGCAGAATTAAACATTGACGAGGATAATTTATCCAACTACAACAAATTCATAAAATTTACATTCATCAGTCCACCTGAAAGTAAACTCAAAAAAGAAAATAAATAATTAAATAAAATAAAAAACTGTACTTAGGAAGTAAATCCAGTTACCCGCCCAAACCTTGGTCAAATTAGGAGTGTGAATTAAAAAAAGAAAATCTTATAACATCCTTTAAAAATTGTAAAATATTGCCGACATGGTCTAATTATATAGAATGGAAAAAAGAAAGCGCTCAGTGTCGCAGTCCAGTGATAAACAAAAACGGAATAACTCCTTAATTAATCATAAATACTAAATACACTCAATTCATGAATAAAGTTTGTAAATTAAGAATTAAAAGCCAAACTTAATAAATAACCTAAAAAAAAAAATATAACGAAAATTACAACAATTAAAATGTACATATATGTATATTATTATTATTTTTATATGTAACTGAGAACAAGTGAAACAATTAATAACACTCAAAATGTATTGTTCTAATATTCAACATTTTATATTTTTGGTTTGCTAAATGCCACAGGCAAAACCAAAATCGATGCGCTAAAAAAAAACACCAACATATAATTTTGATTCTATTAGAAGCTATAAAATGAATTACCTGGAATCCATAGGAAAAGTGAGCAGTTCCTCCACCAAAAACAAATACTTTTGATCTATGCAATTGTAATCCTAATTCATGTCTGTAACGCCCCGGTGGATCCGGCGGTATTCCTCTATTCAGGTGATGTACTTCCCACTTTCCAGAAGATAAATGTAACCTGTGTACATCACATGAGTAATCATAGCCTGTAGTTCCTCCAATCACATAGAAGAATTTTTGATGTACAAAAGCCGCTTGACCATACTGTGCTTCAGGGGCATCTCCAGAAACCTAATTTGCATAATTCAATTGAAATAATAATAAAAAAAGGTAAACAGGTAACAACGCAGTGGAAATTAATAAATATTTCGACGAAAAAAAAGTGGGTGGAATATTTCAAATAATATTATTTTAAAATGGTAAATATAACAGAAGAAACTCCGTTAAAATAAACAGTAATGAGAGAATATTACAAAGGAAACAAGAATAATTCGATTGGTTTCTTCTCATAGAGAGGAATAAACTATTCAAACTACAAAATAATTAGGAGAAAATTCTAAAATAATAAAAAAAGAACATATAGTTAAGTAGTAATCTAGAGATGAAAGTAAAGACCCTTTAGTTTATTTTTGTTTACATACATTAATTAACAATTATAATTATTTAATTAGGATATTTTACTTCTTTTTGCGCATTAAAAAAAATTTAACTTTGTTGATTGAAGGATTCCACCTAAACCATCTTTGTTTTAAAAGCTCTTTTTTTTTTTTTTGAAATTGCCAGTGGCGCAAGGCAAGGATATTTTTAGTCCTGCTCTAGTTTTTTTTTTTTTGCACTCGAATCCTCCCCCGAATTTTAGAAAGCGGTTTATTAATCCGTAACACTAAGTTCAAAATTCTCTTGTACTCTAGAATGCGGTGCATTTGTCAGATAACCTTCAGGGTTACTCAGTCGAACTTAACTGTGAATCTGGAAAAGTTCCGAGGTTATGATGCTTAGAAGGGATGGTTCTACAGAGGTAAACCGATTATTGTTGTAACCGAGGTATAAATTGTATCAAGCTAACTTGTCGCCCCTCTTTAGCAGGTTATCTACAAGAAAAAGATAATCTATTGCTAAATAGGGGATTAACTGAATCTGATACAGCCTTATTTCTCAGTATATAATTCCGTTTTCAGCCAAATATAAACTATTCTGCTCTATCTCCTGCTCTAACTTGTGTTACGCTGTTAGGTATTTGAACAGCATTATGAAGCTGTTGAAAAGATTCAGCGCTCTTTAATCAAAAAGCTTTTTGAACTCTCTGATGCTACTACTAACTTTAAAAGAAATGTATTGATTCAATTTTCTTTTTTACTCTAAAACTATAATATATTTTCAGCTCTGCAAATGACCCACTTCGTGGAGTTTTGTGGAGCCTAGTCACAATACAATTTTTTTCAGACAATAATAATTCATTTACGCTATAGGAACTCTGATAAATTTTTAAATTACAAGGTGAGTTTTTACACCTAAATTTTACTGGATGGTAAAACAGAGAAATACGACTGTGCTTAAAGATAAAAGGAAGACAGCTTTAACAATTTGGCCGAATGTACATTTAGTCTGAAATATGTCTTCTAAGCTTAGTATAGTAATTACAAACACAATTTATGAAATTTTACTTAACAACTTTCTCCCGAAAATTTGATTAAGCTTACTTCTGAAAGAGGATTCCTTTTAAAGTGATAAGTATTAAAGTAATATTAACTCAAACGTTCAGAGTTTGGAGAATATGAATGAGTTAGAACCTTTAGAATAGTAGTAAGAGCAAGTCGTGTGGGTGTTTCTGCCAGATTTTTTCTTCATTCAAACTGAACGGTAGGACAAATTAACAATAATAATAATTATAATAATGTTCACAAATACGAAATTGTACTATCTTTACCCTTTGTAGTGAATTTCTACACATAACTCAATGAAAAGCAAATAATTTATAAGCAAATATAGAAAACAAGGCTATGTCTTATCTAAATTTTAGTCATTTTACGTTTTTGCTGGATAACAAACAGATTGAGGCAGATCAAAATGTGTCGCTGATGAAGCTTTACGAGTAATCAAATGAAAGAATAATGACACTGGACAAAAAATGGATACAGATAAGTGCTGAAATAAGCATTCAATGGTCGGATTACAGTCAATAGACATTTCCAGATGGTGCAAGAGGATATTTTAAAAATACCAAGACACACTGATAACGAGTGGTTTTACACTGAGATCAAACAGCAGATCTACTGGGTTCCTCCTACTATGTTATAAAAAGTGAAACCACTCTTTAAAGTGGAATAGCAACACATCCAGGTACTCTAGGAAGAGAAGAGGTTCAGGCAGTTGGGAAAAACCATTTCCAACTCGCAAAAATCTCCACTAGCCCCCTTTTTTGCTGAGGCAAGTCTGAGGAAAGCCCCCCTAAATTAAAGGCTGAGTATTCTAAATAGAGTATATTTCCCTCCAACACCAACCCAGAGCTCCCCAGGGAAGCTCCCGGGTGGGTATAACTAGGAATCGGCAGTTAGAGGTACCAACTTACTAGAGCAGTTGACGCTACCAACCTAACGCTTTCCAAATTAGAAGAACCAGAATCTCAAGAGAAGTTCTAAACAGATAGAGAAGCAACTAGTAAATCCTTCCCACGGCATCCTCTTCAAACACACCAAATTAAGAAGTTGGGAGGCTTCTTGGAAAGTTATACATCCCCCAAACCACTCTAGATTTCAAGGGAGATTCTAGAAATCAGATTGAGACGACCCCCCCCCCCCCTGATGCCAGCCAGCTCTCCCTCAAGGTCTTCAACGGAGAACATATTCCGTTGGAACACCTAGTATCAACCCAAGCTTTCTAGAGAGTCCCAAGAAGTGAGAAGAGCCGACACATTGAGTTAACCAACCACTTCTTGGTGAGTAAACTCTCTTACCTAAAGTGAAGGTACATCCTACTCCACCATCATGGTAACTACGCTGGCTTTCTGAGGAAGTCAAATACCGTCCAAAACCCGGGTTAGTTAGGAATGGTTACATACATACTTCAAGTGAGAATTAAACGGCGGCACAAGGTGAACGGTGCAGGCCCCGTTTTTAACGCAGCACTCCTTTCTCATCCATTTTTCGCTCAGAGCACATGCCACCTTGGACTACGAGATGTGGCTATTAAATAACGAGAATATTGCTATAAAACATTTTTTTTTAAATTTATACATATTTAGTTATTATCACCTTCAATATAAACCCCTCCCCTATCCCTACAACGCTCCATGCGAATTTACCATTGTTCGAAACCGTGTTGGAAGTCTTTATCTGTGAGCTCCTGCATGATGCGTGCCGCTTTTACTTTCGCAGCTTCAACGGACTGAAATCGTGTCCCTTTTATTGCAGATTTGACTTTGGGGAACAGATAAAAGTCACATGGAGCCAGGTCAGGCGAATAAGGCGGATGGCCTAAAACTGGGATGGTGTACATGGCTAGAAACGTCTTGACAGACAATGCAGTGTGAGCCGGCGTGTTGGCTTGATGGAGAACCCTTGACTTGTTCTTCCACAAATCGGGGCGTTCTTTTCCTTACTCTTTCACGGAGTTGACCAAGCACCTCACGGTAGTAATGTTGATTAATTATAATCGATATATTCATCCGTTTTGGACGTGGAAGGGCGACCCAGGCGGTCATCATCTACAACGTCTTCTCGGCCATTTTGGAAACGCTTGAACCACTCAAAAACTTGCGCACGTGATTAACATTCATCACCATAAACTTCTTTTAATAAAAGATAAGTTTCAGTAGCGGTTTTACCCAGTTTCATGTGAAATTTTACGACAATTCGTTGCTCTACTACATGTGTAGTATCATGTTTTCGGCTAACTAACACCTCTTACACAAACGACGGTTCCGGTCAGACAGATTTCTCTACAAACACGTGAGACGCTGCAATCGAAAGAGACGGCTTTACGCTGCACAGCTCTCGGTCATTAGGATTTGGCGCATACATAGTTCTTCTATAGCAGCATCAGTCTATAATAGCCACACCTCGAAGGTTAAGCTGGACTTTGCTTATGGGTATCCCAATAATAAATGCATAAATCTGCACGTTCTTATTATGTCAAGGTTATGTGGTTCTCGGTATTGTGGATTGTTGGACTGCAATACACCGCAGGTTAATCCACTTCGCCATCAGGTTAAGACACTTCATCTTAAGGAGAAAATGTAATAACTTCACTCAAGTTGAAAGTCCTCTGCTAGAGATTTTTTTTTATTCCGATTCCTATGAATAATTTCAGAAAGGCCGAAAAGATTTAAAATAGCCATTACCGCAATAAACCACATGTTTAAAGAAAAAAACATTGAGTAATTCGCGGGAAGTTTACCAACAACAGTTTTTTTGTTCAAATCAGGAATTACTAACCTCAACAGTTTTAAAAGTGGGAACTTCTGCGTTTAAGTCACAAACAAACAACGTGTTACTGCAATGTCCACCGAACGGCACGCCAGTACCACCATATACAAGAAGAACGTTTCCTTGCAAGATCACTGCGTTGGACGCCAAAACAAACGGAATGTTTGCAGCTGGCACCTTCACCCATTCATTTCTAGAGATGTTATACTTCCATAGTTCCCTAAAATATACACTGTAGTATTAAATAAAGCAAAGATATGCTGTATATAAGTCAAATCTTATATCTGCAATTAATTAAAAAGTGCTTCAACTGATAAACTTATATTCTAATAAAAACGGAACAACTTTGGTAAATTGAAATATCAGAATATTTTCTCCCAGGTAAAGTACCACCATTTCAACAAACCTTAAATTTCACATTATTTTGACTATGAGAATTAGAAAGAGTAATAATATACAAATTCTATTGAAGGTATGTTTATAAGGAAGCTGTGTCGTCACCCTTCCATCAATAGTATCATATTTTATCATAGAGAAGTCAACTATCTCTTTAGTACAAATTTTACGATTCAAGAATTTAACTGCGTAAACTGCAATAAGAGAAAATTATGTGAGCGTTCACACCAGATTTTTACTGTAATAACGCAGTAACTTGATTTTCTGCACTCGGTCGTTTTCTGAAAAGTAAAAGGAGTACCTAATAAAAATTTAATTATTAATATGTATAATTCATTTATTAATATAATAAACTGGCATAGTTGGAAATAGTGCAAATTACGTTTGAAGATTCTGAGAAAAGGAAAAAAAAACGCAGACTTTTGTTACTCCCAAGTATTTAGAGAGGCAAATGAAAAAGAAACATAGCTGTGATAAAGATCAACAATGTATCAGAAAAATGACTTTTAAAAATGAGAATAACACTCACCTAAACAAAGGCTTACTCTCCATCCAAACTTCATCATCGAGCCCCAAATCGCTGCCTACAGAATCTGGATTGTAGCCGCCGTAACTAAAAATCTCATTGCAGTTACTAACTATTTTATGGCCGCTCCTTGCCCTTGGCCAAATACCTTCGCCACAACTCACATGCCTAAATACTAACGGCCGAAATTTATATTCGGCACTATTATCCTCATCATTTGCATTTTCATCATTATCTCTTGCTGAACCGAAAGATCTGCTGTAGAATAAACCCATAAGACTCACAATACCTAATACTGACCAAAAAATAAAACAGGCTCAAGAAATTCAATTTCGAACTAAATAAATAACCAATTTTATGGCACCTAACTTCTTATACGTATAATAAAACTGCAACTTGTAACCTAAGAGAACCTTTCAAATTGTCAAAAGATTGAATGTAATAATCGTAGATAATCGATTGTTTTAAGCCACCCCGTAATTGCAGATTTCATTAATGTTGCTGTATTACAACCACTAAGTAAGCTAGATATAATATGCGTTTCATGAAACTGCAAGAAAGGACTTTTCAAATTGTCAAAAAAATGCAACTAATAGAATGTATTAAAACTGTCCGGAAGGACAGTTGTATAAGGGTTGATCGTCAAAAACTGCACGAAAAAGCGTAACGTTGAAAAACACTCAACTTTGACAATTTTTTTCTATTTTTCTATAAAAGATAAAATTCCCAAATTTTCTTTAAAATATAGGGCAAACCCTCCTTTATAACTGTAATTTTGTTGCAATAACCCAGATCTAATAGGTTTCGAGAAAAAAGTTGCCGAAAATGAGCAAAAACCGCTTTTTCAAAAAATGTTCTTGTTCTTGTTCTTGTTACCTTTTTTGTAAACAACGTAGCGCCTAAACGCGCGAACCGATTTTCATGAATGAGGTGTCATTCGATTCGGAATTTTATGTAGATGTGCCTTTTGGGGGTTTCGGCGCTGTACATCGAATGGCAGAGGAGTTAGCCCCCTTTATGTAAGGCCCCCTCCAAAATTATTATTACTAATTACTCTGTAAATCATGGCCCGATTCTGATAAAATTTGGTAGGATGATAGGGTTAGGGCTCCCCTACGTAACAATAAAGCGGCGATCAGCTCTTACACTTGTTAAGGGAAAGTACAGCAATCGTTTCAAATTATCGTTACGTGAACCGATTTTCATGAATGAATTGTTGTTCGATTCAAAATCTTTGCCTTTTAGGGAGAAGTACTGTAATCGCAGTTTATTTTTCTTACTCCTCTTAAAAGGTAGTACTGAAATCGCAGTTTAATTTTGCTATTTACGTACAAATACCTTCCTATGTTATTCAAAACGCTTTTTCAAAAATATTGTTATTGGGGATGGTTTGGGGGACCGCAACTATAATCATTCTTTAAAAAGATCTCTCTCGCGGTTGTTACGGTTCCGACTTAACACCTTATCAGGTTATAATGATAGAATTGCTCATTCTAAATTTTAAAAAAATCTGTAAAGCAGATATGTAACTTTGCAAAATAGACAAAAAGAAAATCTATCCAAAAGGTACAAAAATCTCTTTAACAAAAACTTACAGTTTAAAATGTTAAGTATAAGGGTTGATTAAACGCCAAAAGGTACACAAATCAGCAAGTACCCAACATTTCATTAATACTTCATTAATATTTAAGTAATTTTGCTGCTTTAATTTTCATTAATATTTTTTAGAATTTATTAGATGTCACAGACCCTTATGCTGGCCACTTCATTTATAATATTTTTTTGTTATATTTATGATAAATCACATATATGTACATGCATGTTAAAGTAGAAAAAGACAAAGTTAGAGTAGGCTACTGTCTTGAATTCCTCTTACCGAAATATTCGTGAGCACAAATAACACACAGTTCTAACAAGTAGATTATTCAACAACAATTATTGATTTCTCAATTGTAATTTAATTTAGTCCCCCTAATTTTACTTATAGTAAAATACTGGAATAATTAGCTGCCCTAAAAATATGCATATCTTATTTATTTTATATTACATATATACAACATTGTGGGATAAATACCTAGATTGAGAATGTAACTGAAGAAAACTATATTATTTGCGATAAAGCCAGATAATTATTACCTATTATTATAAACGTTTGACTACTACATAAAATAACAATTACTTTAATCGATGTATGATGTATATCCAGGATGCACAATTCCAGTCAGTTTTTGACTTTGAGGCGGAGGTGAGTCAGTGCGCTGAGAGGTTGGACATGAGTCAGGAGCACCACACGAGCGTCAAAAAATTGAGGCAGACATTGCGGGAGAATGCGTTCGAGGAATGGACTCGGTGCAAGTGGCAGGGTAACGGGGCTCAACACTTTAGGGATGCGCCTAAACTGAATAAATTCCTCTTCGATAAACGAATATTGACAGGTTCGGAGTGGATAAACGCCATAAAATTGAATTCTAACTACGCACCACTTCGTGGTGTTCCTGGTGCCGGTGGACAAATGGTGGGAGAAGTTGGGACCCTCTGCCGCAAGTGTGGCAGGGAGACGGAAACTCCAGCTCATGTGCTGGGAAAATGCCCTTTTAACTCCCTCCTTATCACTCGGCGCCACCATAAGGTCAAGCACGAGCTAATTCGGCTCCTGAGGGAAAAAGGATATACATGCTTTGAGGAAGTTTATTGCATCGACTCAGCGGGATCGACGAGGTATGCTGATATAGTCGCCCTTCATGACCGCGACAGATCGGCCCTAGTCCTCGACCCGACCGTGAGATTCGAGAGCAATGACCCGGACCAGGCGGAGAAGGTGGACTTTAAAAAAAAAGGTATATATGAGAGTTGTGTCCCCTTCTTGAAAGAGAGGTTCCATGACTTCGGTGACCGAGAGTTTCGGGTTCGGGGTCTCTGGTTCGGTGCCCGAGGTGTCATCCCTAAGCTGACTTTCAGCTTCCTTCAGGAGCTAGGGATTGATCTGAGGGAATTGGAGGCCTTGGCGGAGTCTATCATTGTGGACTCGATTGGCATTATCCACCACCACATCTACGGGGCATGAGTTTGATTGTTCTGCCCGCTTATTTGTTGGTATTGTATGATTATGATATGTTGTTATTCTGATTTGGATGTTTCTGTTGCTGGTTTGGTTTATTTTATTTTATTTTATTTTGTTGACATATTGTATTAGTGTTAGGAACGATTTTCGTTTTTTTTTTTTTTTGCCTGACGAATTGAAGATCTCTCAATGGTGTAGTATTGGTGTTGACTTCTTTCTTTTTTTTTCCACTTTATATATCTTGATTGACTGATTGGTACGCTGTGTGTCTAGCAACCCGATCTATTTGGGCAGCACCCTTTGTTTTGTTTTACAATCGATTCTCTCTCTCTAAATAGATATTACAGTCAATCTAAGTTAAATGGTGTGCTACTTGAACAAATATTTTGTAGATGAAAATGGCCAGCATAAGGGTATGTGACATCTAATAAATTCTTAAAAAATATTAATGAAAATTAATGCGGTAAAATTACTTAAATAATATCAATGAAGAATTAATGAAATGTTGGGTACTTGCTGATTTGTGTACCTTTTAGCGTTTAATCAACTCTTATACTTAACATTTTAAACTGTAAGTTTTTGTTAAAGTAAAGACAAAGAGAGCAAGCTTTTTAAGGGTGTTATGAGTCAAATGCGATTTTGGATACATGGGGCATGGACATAAACACAGCTTCTTTTGTATCAGTGAAGATTTTGCAATCGTTTTGAGGTTCCCTGAATAAAAAAAGAAGTTTTTTTTACTAATTGGGGACTCGACAAACAAGGCAACCTGCGTGAAGGAGAGTGTCATTTTAGTAAGTCGATTTTTCAGGTTCTTGCGATTTTTCCAACGGTTTTGGAATGTTTATAGTAAACATGTGAGTCAGTTAGAATGGTTAATCGAATTCTTCGAAAATTGGAGGAATGGGAGCCATAATTATACTTGCAATGCGGTATATTGAACGGCGTAATGCTAGTATGAGAAGGGA
Organism: Rhodnius prolixus; assembly: GCF_049639745.1. NCBI lineage: Eukaryota > Metazoa > Arthropoda > Insecta > Hemiptera > Reduviidae > Rhodnius > Rhodnius prolixus. The sequence continues at coordinate 6,416,815 of NW_027411635.1, read as the reverse complement.
TATTGAATGTGATTATATTTAAAGTGATGAAACAAAGAGGGTTAGAACTGTATATTTGAGAATGGAAAAGTTTGCAGAGAAAAGAAAGAAAAAACTTGGCGGACAGTCTAAAAATATGAGATAGCTAAAGATTTCATTAAGAATATGTCAAGCTAATCGCTGAAAGGACTTGTTCAGAATATTCTGAATAAAAGCTTTTTGTAACGCGCAAAACCAAATTAGTTGACCGTATTGGAGATGGAGTTTTGCGAGAGATTTATACAAGTTAACATAAGTGAACGTCTGTCATAAAGATTTCTTTATTTCTGAAGACAAATCCAAGAGTTTGCCTAGACTTGCCTCTGATCATTTTGATATGATCTGGAAAATTCAAAATTCGTTAATATTGCCGAATAGCAATATTCTAATAAACTAATAAAGTAGCAACAGGACACTAGGGAGCATGGCGACTCAATCGTCCAGTGCACTGAATAAACCTAGTAAGTTAGTTAAGATTACCGGATAGCAGTACTATTTTAATAAACTAATAAAGTAGCAACAGGACACTAGGGAGCATGGCGGCTCAATTGTCCAGTGCACTGAATAAACCTAGTAAGTTCGTTAAGATTACCGGATAGCAGTGCTATAAACTAATAAAGTAGCAACAGGAAACTAGGGAGCATGGCGACTCAATCGCTTAGTGCACTGAATAAACCTAGTGAGTTCGTTAAGATTACCAGATGCCACAATCTCCGGTAGGGAAACATTTGGCCTCCCGAAGAGGAGAAATCTAGTTTTAGAATAAACGGGGCACACCTCTACAAAGTGCCGCACAGTCTCATTGGACTCACCACTGCCGGCACAAACTGGCGACTGGGTAAGGCCACATTTAAACAGGTGGTACGCTAAATTCGCATGTCCACACAACACCTGAACCAAGTGGCGGATCCGGGACCTGCTAAAGCCAACTATAGCCGGTTTCGACAGGCCAAGAACTTCCTTAGCCTGACGGCAATCAGCCCGGGAACTCCACCGTTTCCGATGTTCCTTCAAAATTCACTGCTCCACCTCTGGTTCTACAACGTCGATAGGATTCAGGGATAATGGGCTGAGGAGTCATTGTTATCAACGCAGCTCCTTCCTTTGCTGTTTCATCAGCAAGTTCGTTACCCGGAATCCCGGAATGACCAGGGAACCAAGCAATTTTCTATAGATAGTTGAAACAAGTTTTAATTTTATTGTCCAAAATTTAAATTTGGTTGAGAAAAGTTTAATTCTAATAATAAATACCTTGTAAAAGTAATCAAAGTTTTTACATAAAACTGATTTGTATATTAAAAGAAAATAAATTATATTGTAACTTTAACATTATTTTGGTATATTTCTTGAGCGGTCGGATTTTCTATCACTAGCGTTTAAGGTGTAATGAATAAGTTCTAAAATATTGCTAATATTACTCTGTTATTCTTTTCATCTCTAATAATTTTAAATTAATTTTTTCTGTGTCTTTATTACTTGAATTCGTTCTGGGAATTTGGCATATAAAATGTACATATATTATATTGTAACTGAAAATTCGGTATTCTAAATCAAATGTGTTGTATGAGAAAAAGTGATATAGGTTCATATCATATTGTTGCTGAGTGTTTAGTACAAAGCTTTATCTCAGTTCAGAAGGGTAATGATAAACTTTCTGACGTATTGGTTTAGTATAAGACTGTCAATAACGTAAATAGAAATGTTTTTCACGTTTCGCAGAATGAACAATATATTTTACTATTGCATTTCTTGTTCTCTAGTGTTTGTGATAGCCAATGGTAAGTTTTTTTTATTTATATTAGAAAAATGCTTTGATAGGTATAAAAAGTTCAAAAATCAAGTAAAACATAATACTTTAGTTTGACCAGTGCAAGTTTCAAAAAACTAAAAATCTGGTGACCCAGTCTTTCTCTTATTCCAATTCTGAAAGTTCCAATTCAGACATTTTTTTCGGACTCATGTATAATAAAGTATGATGAAAAAAAAAAATCATTAGAAATAATGTTCCCAAAAAATGAAATAAAGGACATCTTTAACTCTATAACTACACTTAATTTAAGCATGTAACATCCGTTACTTGTAATATCTTTTCCTATTTAAATGATCGCGATGAATTTGAGAGAGTCCCTTAAATTTAACACTTTTCATTAGTTCAATAATGCCTCTATTTTTTGAGAAGTTATTCGTTAAAACTTAATTTTACCCTTTAATTTAAAAAAAGTGAAAATTTGGTAAAAGATTACAAAAAAACACATTCATAGGGCTTCTTTGAAACTCTCGATTTCCCTTTCATCTACTATAGGAATATCTTTAAAAATATCAAACTAGCTTGAAAATCGTTCACCAGAATTTATTGCCTTTCACAATATGCTATATTTATTCAATGCCCATTGGAGATTAGTATAAAAGGCACTAACAAAATACAAGAGCCCTAAGAGCGATTTTATTAAAAAAGTTAGGTCCGCAGTGTTGGGTAATATTTTTGAATTTATCCGTCGAAGTACGCACGTTGTATCCATGGCCTTTTACGAATTTTCATCCATCGTCAGGGAGATGTAACCTCTCTTGCTCAGTAGTGCGACACGGTAACGTAAATGAAGTAGAAATATCTGCACCAAATTGATTAATCTACCTTTGATGATAAGTAAAAGTTTAAAACTGATCCGGGATACAATAAATATGCGTGCTGCGATGGATAAAATGAAAGAAACGGCTTTAATTTTTAATGGAGAAATATTTAAATGTAATATTAAATAATCTAAACCGAAATAATGAATAATATAACCCAAAGAGCCAAATCAAGACATGATGAGCAACGTTAAAGAACTAAAGTTAACCTCAAGTTACCTGTAAAAACTTAAAAACAGAAATCTGTACGATTCTTTTCTGCTTAAAATTTCTTCTAATACGTTTGAGAAAGTACAAAACTTGAAATGAAATTATAAGCTACTTGTGCGAAGTTTGGAAACGCAATTTAAAGTAAATGGATTGAGTAATTTTTGAGAAAAATTAGCAATAAAAATGTACCATTTAAATGGCAACTTCTGGCTAAACAATTTAGGCCAAAACATAATTTTTATTACCTTGGATTAAAATGTTTTTTTTGAGATTTTAATAAGTATTGATTTCAGTGTGGAGTTATGACGTCAAGCTTTTTTATATGTTCTTAAAACGAATTTTAAATGCGTTCGCATCAAAGTTTTCATTCTTGAATCATACTGAACAGTAAATCAGTGACGTTTGAGTAGAGTTTGAAGTGCGGATGGGTTCCAGCGGGCATTGACAACAGAATAAATAAATATAACAATCTGTTGAATCAAATGCTCATCATAGTATTAACACTGCATTGCCACTGGCCGAATTTAGTTAGTTATTGCCAAAGTGGTGTCATATTGACTCCATAATTTATTTTTATCTTTTTTTATATTGATTTCAATTTTAATAATCAAATTTGCATTAAAGGATGGTAAAGAATAGGAATTAAGAACAAATCGGCTTTAACATTTCACGCAGAAGGAATTAACTTCAACTTAATAACGCAGTAATTTCAGTATTTTCTAGAATCCTGGTTGACTGCCTTCTGATCAGGGACTTTTTCATTTTTATAATTACATTCACTATTTTTTCAATTACTATGCGCTGTTGACACCAATCGGAAATTACCCAATTCGCTGCAAGTTTTTGCTGCAATTTGGACAGAAAATCAATTCAAGAAAGAGGCTTTTCTTGTGCCTTGATAGTTTCTACGTAAATTATGTAAATTTATTAAATAAGCATTTAGGAAATAATTTGGAGTCAAGATAATAACAGAAAATCTACTTATATTACCAATCAGGAGTCGAAATAACTCCGATATACTTACGTGTAATGCCAATCTGGAGTCAAAATGACTCCTAAGATTCAAGTAAACTAATCTGCTAAAAGAAACTATTTCACGGTCTTCAGCTCGTGACTATCAAATGGTGAAAGTTTGGGGATAGCATATCTAAGAGCAGAGACCGCTCCTATCTTTTTTTGGAGTCAAATTGACTTCGGATTGGCAAAGCAGTGTTAATAAGGATTTAAGTATTGCTAGAATTCTGTGTTTGAAAATATTGGCGTCACCGGCTATACAAAATTTCTTTCAGGATTTCCTAATTTCAATTTCTTAGATTTTCTGGGAAACCTAAGATTTAAAATTGGTGTACAGAATGCTAATTTGTATTGTGTGCCATAACTGTTAAACAAATTATTATTAAATGATAGGCACGTAGAATACATTTAATGGTTCTAGATTTGCACCGGGCTCTTTTGCTAGCGACCAGTACAGATCTAGTATTGATACATATCGTTTAGGTGCCAGGAAATCAGAGACAGAAGCGTAATGACGTGCACGATAAGGGGAAAAACCGAAAAATCAGGGGAAAAATTTCATCATTTGCCACGCTCGTAAATTTACAAAGGCATGCAAGGCTAAGAGACTGTTCAGATCAAAGGCCGCTTGATAAGCTACTACAGACTTAGTAAACACATGCGTCTATCAATGGATAGATAGCCTGTGTAACTTCAACAGACAATAGAAGAAGAAAGGCGCAATTTGTATTCAGTATTTCCTGTTGTGTGCAAGCCGACTTGCAAACCCCTATAGAAACTAATCCAATTTAAACTTATGTCAATTATTAATAAGTTAGAGAATTATATTTAGAACGCAGCAAAAAGTGGAATCATGTTTCTATAGAGGGAGTTTAGTTAAGCTATTAAATAATTTTGTGTATTCATTTTGAATAGCATATTATTGGATAACTATTAATTTTTCATATATTTTTTAGCTCATAGAGATACCCAAATTCTCACACTGATATCACAGGTGTTATCTTCTTAATTTGCTCTTTCTAAAATGAATATTATTTTAACAAAATGTAACATAACCAATCAAATAATTGTTTCAAGTAGGACACTGCTTACACAAATCTACTGTTTTTCTTGAAGGATTCATTATGTTTTGAATTTAATGTGGTTACCCATCTAAGTGTTTATTTATTACTATATAATGTTTACATTTATAGCAATTTTATGGCAGCACCGTTTCCCAAGAATAGTAGCTCAAGAAATAATTAATAAGAAAATATATTGGTATAAGGTTTGCCAAGAGTTATAGAATCAATATGGATTGTCAATGTTTAATTATAATGTAAATAGTAATAATGTAGATTCATTTGAAAACTTTTTAGAACGGGTAAATCTAGAATTTAAACAAAACTTAATGTGCAACGCTAATCAGTCGAGATTTCATACTCTGTATAAACGTTTAGATACTAATTTACTTGAAAATCATTATATCAATGGTGTAAACAGTGTTCGGATGATGTCAACAATCTTGAAGTTGCGGGGCGAGGCGCTGTACTTAAATTATAATATCAGTAGAGAAGAGAGAGCACATAAATGCGCATTGTGTAATTTAAATGCAATAGAAAATTTGGTACACTTTTTAGGACTTTGTCCAATTTTGCCGGAGTTCAGAATGAGGTGGTTAGGTAATAAATTTATAAGTGTTGATGAAGTCATAAAATATCTGAATGGTGATTATGGAAGGGAAAATTTATATGAGGACACCGAGTATGCCTGGAAATATAGAAGTTTTCTGATAAATGAGTTTAATTTTTAGTTTAATGAAAGTATTATAATTTAATTTCTTTTCTTTTAAAGTAACAAGTCAGTTTTAATTTTTATTTTAAAATATATTTACGTTTTTATTTGTTTTGTATATTAAGTAGCGGCAAGTATGGAAGTCTAGGGTTTAGAAGTACAATTTTAGTTTATTATATTTATATTCTGTAAATTTATTTGAAGAAAAGAGAAAGAAAAAGAAGTAAACATCTTTAGTTATAAACTTTTATTTTTGCACTAGACAACTTGATCAACTTGGCGGACGGACTCTGGAGTCCATGCCTAAGTGTTTGTAATTTGTTCGTATTGTAAATATGTTCTTTTTGTTTCAATAAAACACTATTATTATTATATTATGTTTACTGTTTCTCAGATGATCACAATGAAGAGATGATAAATGCAAAAGTGAATTCTATTAGTCATCAAGTTAGAGAAATTATTGAACACTACAAACAAGTGGAACCAGTCGGATTACCTGGAGCTCCTATTCCAGAACCACTGCCCATTCCAGACATGAAACATTCTACAACAGTAGCTACCTTAATGTTAAAGAATGCATCCATGAATGGGCTTTCAAAATTCAAAGTTGAACATCTATATTCAAATTTGGCCAGTATGCAGGTATTTTTTTAAAAAAATCTAATAATAATATTCTGCAATTGTTTAAAAATAAATTAAGTCTGATTACTGGAGTTTGTATGTGAGCTAGGACAAAACTGGTTTTTAACATGGCTTGTAAAATTTGCCCACAGTAAACTCCGCCAGTAATATTTAATTAATTTATTTTTTTGCTGAGGGTGTTTCTATTTGAGAAGCAAATGCATTACATTTTCATTTATAAAGTACACTTTTCATTTAGGCTACTGCACAATCAGTGAAATAAGTTGCTATCCCCTAGGTTTCAATCAGTACTGCATCTTTTTTTTAATTACAGTTTATACTAAATTTTGATCGAATAAATCTATTGTGCCCCTCATTGGTGCCAGGTGATACCACTCTCTTAGCTGGTGAAACAACTCACCCAAGTTCTATAAATAGGGAACCTTTAGAAAGAATGTTGGTAGCCCGGGTGTTGGGGATGACCACCCTAGTGAAACTCTAGAGTGGTCTTGGTCTTTATCTATTTTTTTGGAGAAGAAATTATTGGTGTATAAACTCCTTTATATTGGATAGTTTTAATAAAAATAACCATTCAAATAAAAAGATTTATGTTTTACTATAGGTGGAAGTATCATTAAAATATGCCAAACTCGAGGTTTTAGGAAATTATATACTTTCTACTTGGCTCAGCCGATCATCTGGTACGTTTAACGTTACTTTAACAGAAGTCTATCTTGAAGGTATCGCTTTGTTGGATGTTGCAAGACAGGGAAACCTTGAAGCTACTGATATTAGCCTTGATATATCTGTCAATGATATAGCTCTTGATTTCAAGAATCTAGGCTTTCTTGGCACAGTTTTCCAAGGTAACTTCTGCTAGGTAAATTATCATTATATTATGCTTGTTTTTACTTACTTTTTCAGCTAGTGAGTGGCCTGATTATTTAAAAGCTTCTTCTTTTTTTTTACCGCAATTGGTCTTGTGATTTCAAGGGACTCGACAGTAAGTTTGGGTTTTCAGACAACTGAATATGCTGCTTTATTCTCTGAAATATGTACCTAATTTTTTTTTTTAATTTGTATTTAATAGATTTTTACTTCAATTTTTTGACATATGAAACTGTAGTATGGAAGAGGAAATATCTTACTAATCTGATCTAATTAAGTGCTCGGCTGTATGTAACGAAAATATTAGGTTACCAATCAGTTGGGGAAACCCTTGCTTCGATAAAAAATATAATAACATGAGATGTGAATATTTTAAGCAGTCACACGGAGCCATGTCTGGCGAATACAGAGGCTGAAACATCACTACAGTGTTGTTTTTGTCAAAAAAAAAAAAAAAATACGGACAAGCAATGAAATGTGAGCACGTGTTCTATAGTTGTGCCAAAGCCATGAATTCTTCCGCCACAAAGCCGGGCGTATGTTTCTGATTGATTCACGCAAACAACGTTGAACTAGTAATACACCTTATTGACTGTGGCAAGAACTCATGGTGCATTATGCCGTTAAAATCGAAGCTGTAAGCATAACCGTAACTTTGTCGTGCTTTTTTCGTTCTTGGCAATCCAGCATGCCTCCACTAGAACGATTGAGCCTTAGTCTCGACGTCATATCCATAAATCCATGTTCATTGCCTGTTATGACTTTTTTTTTCTAGTAGTTCTGCATCGTTGTTGATTTCATTTGGCGACTCCTGAACAACTTTCATTCGCTGCAATTTTTGTTGACATTTTCGAACAAATTTTGGTTAATTTTGAGAATAGCACGCGGGGCGATTACTTTTTTCAATTTTAAAGTAATCACACATTCCAATGTTCAGGAATCATAATCTAACTACACTGTTCTAACGCCACAAAAACAAGAGCGTCCAATTCGAAGGTAACAGAGTGTGCGATGTGTAGATTAAGTTACCAACTCAACTGGGTCGTCTAATTTTTTAAAGACAACTCCAAAGTGATGGCGCAATTTGCGCCAGAACACTCCCTTGTACACTACTTTACAACATGTCTTACTTTTTTTTAATGATTTGTAGTCTAAATTTTTTTTTTTTTATTGCAGGTATGATCAATGCAGTTGGCTCTTTAGTATTCGACAGTATTAAACCATTAATATTATCTGAGGTAAATACAAACATGAGAAGTGATATTAACAAAAATTTGCGCACATTGAAACAGACATTTCCAAACTCACTGCCGCCGATCGACCTAGCACTGGCTGCTGCCAGGAGAATGATCAGAGAGAATGGATTTGATCCTTACAGGTGGGCATTCGCAACCTCTATTTCGTATTAATTTGAATATTAGGTTAGATTATTTATAAAAAATTTATATATTTATAAGTATTTATGTAAAAAAAAAAAATTCTAACCATAGAATTGTTGCTAAAAAGGTATTTGACATCTTATTATTCACTTATATAGTTTATTAATATTTAAACGTTTTTAACAGTAATAATAATAATAATAATGATATATGAAGTAGGAAAAAGAAAATACAAATAAAAAAATAAAATAAAATAAAAATAAATAAATAAAATAAATAAATGAATAGTTTTTAACAGTATTAAAGTACCCTTATAAGACTGTTATTGATGGATATACAAGAATAAGTATATATAGCAAGTTTAAAGAGAATTATTGGAGTCATTATTGAGAAAAACTGTTGAGTACAGATGCACTTTCTGTTGGCTGATGTACTAAATCTTACTATCAAGACCGAAAATTTTACCTATTTAATTAAAATTTTAGTACAAATTCTAAGTAAATAGTAGTAAGCGTCTTGTGTGGGTTCCCTAACAGATTTTAATTTTTTAATTATTATCATCCTCTAAAATTAATTCCTATTTGTTTTTAGGTTAGAAGATTACAAGTACAATCCAGGAATCTTTTCTGTTGAATTGAATAACATATATGTATCTGGGCTGGCCTCATTCTATAGACTAGGCAATCTAACTATTTCTGTAGCGAATAATTCACTGCTTCTGGGCGTTCACCTTTCCACAAGACGACTGCACGGCAGGTATGTCTGGCAGAGCGGTAGAACAGCTTTGGCAACTTGGTCTCGTTGCTACTAGGCAAGTAACGATGAAACAAATGAATAAGTAAATTCATATGTTAAATATCTTTTTTTCTTTTTCTTAGATTCAAATGTAACCTTCCTCTTTTAAAAATTTCAGCTGTTCATGGGAACTTTCATTGGGTGGCTTGCTATCTAATTATGGTTCAACTAGTTTTTCTGTGGATTACCTAGAAGTGAACACCAAAATAAATCAAAGCCTCAATGTACGCAATCCGCCGAAGTTAATAGAACTTCAGCTTTCACTGGGGAATATCCAGCTGAGAATGAATGGACTCGGAACCCTTGATTATGTTCTTGAACTTTTGGCAAATGTTGTGCCCAATCTCCTTCGATATCAGGTGAAAGCATTGTAATTTTTTTTTATTAGTGTTTAAGAAAATTGAAATAAGTAAAAATATTTCGTTTAATCAATACTTTAATGACCCAACAGTTCTTTACTATCCTGTTTTTGAAGTAAATGCGTGTAGAAGTTCACGCTAGTGCTGGGCTAAACTTAAGTAGTATCTTTTTATGTATCGTTTTGATGATGACTACAAAACCATTGAATAAAACAGAAATTAAAAGTCCTGCAGGAGTGATTTTACTATCATTTTAACCAGTATACATTCCATTCCCCTTTAGTATGGAGTTATCGCGGCTTAGATATTGTAAAGTTTTTCCTTTTTCTATCTTTCTCTATTTGAAAAACTTCAACTACAACTAGTGACTGCCACTAGTTATTAATAAAAGTGGGTTCGTAAAGAATAAAACTCGCTAAACTTGTAACCAAACTGAAACTGATTTATTAACACATTAACATTCACTAGCAACTATAACTATTCGCCACAAGTATTATTCACAACAGTTTACTGTTACACACTTACTACAAAAGTCCACAATAAAACTGTTCAACGACTGACTACTGATCCGCACTGCACTAGACTCGACTGCACTAGCAAAACTCAACTCAGCTCTGGCTAACTCTGAGACACTGACTTAAAAACTCTAACTGATTGACTCGGGCCGCTCACTTGGTTTTTATACAGTGGTGGAACGTTCTAGACTTCTCCATAAAAATTCCCAAAACAATCTAGGCCTTTCTGTCTGGCCCAGGTAAAGTCTGGACTTTTGTTAGCCCCTCCCAGCGGCCCCTCAACGAACCATAGGTTCCATCCCCTCCCAAGAGTTGGCGCCAAGGTCATTTCGTTACAATATTATAAGCGCCATTAAGTTTGAAGTTCAAGGTGGACACATTACCCATCCGCGCAAGTTAACAATCGCTGTAGCACGACACTCATAATGATTAGCACATGGTTTTGACATCATATTATTGATCTTGATTAGATATACTCGAAAAAGTGCTATTCATCAACATAGCATCCGAAAGTGCGTTTCAGTAGTAATGCAGCAAAATGCCATTATCATAACTAAACAGAGTTAGTTACTTGGTACATGGCGAGCAAAAATTTACTTTCATTTAGTTTATGTCAATCCCTCGCTTGTGCATCTCCTGTGATCTCTTTTTTTTTTCTTGTTTTTACTTTCTTTTACTACCTGTAAGTAGAAAGCATTGCGACGAATCAAATTTTGGACATGGCATTTTCACCAGTAAGGCTCATTTTGTGGTTCCCTGAGTTCGTAAAATTGGTTTTTAGAATATAGCCTCCTCCTTTATTTAGGTAAAAAACGAAATATTTAACTTTTATTTTTTTTTTGTAATACTTAACTAAAGAATTACCACTTTCTATTAAAATCAACTAAAATTTAGTAGAAATTCGAAGTTTGAATCAAATTTATGACTTATGTGGAAGTCGTTTTGAAAAGAAAGAAGTCTTTTTAATATGAATGTCGTGTTTACAACAGTCACAAAAAAATATTTTACACCATTAAATAAATCAGTCTTAACTAATTCTCTAATTAGTTTAATGATTGAATTCCAGCTGTTGGATGCCATAGAAGGACTTCTGCTCAGAAGGATTCAGGACACTTTAGACCTTGTCGATATTGAAAAGGAAATTGAGTCTCACCTGAGTGAATTGGATGATATGACCAACCCTAATCCTCCGGAAGATGATATGGATCTGAAAGTCAATTCGCTAGGTGTAGAATATTATGATGATATTGTGTTTTAATGAATGAATACAAATTTAACTCTAATGGTTAATTAATTTATAAGTTTTAAGATTATTTATAAATACATTTGTAATAATGTAAATTACAATTTTCTTTTATATACGATCGCTACTCTCGTGTATAAATATAATACATTACTACTTCTTTGGCTCCTGTACCTTTATGATTGCTTGTAAAGCAGCAAGTATTGTTATTATTATTATTATTATTTTTTTTTGGACTTGAGTTTTAGCCGATAGTCAGCTTTTGACGTCCTCTGAGATCTAAAAATGATTTGATGTGTGTTGTTGGCATCAATACAAATATTTCTTCAAAATGGAAATAGGTTAAAAAAGAATGTTACATTTTGGAAGGTATGAAATAGAATTTTAGTAGGTAATTGGAAATTTCCGTAATTAAAATTAAAAACTCAAGAACGTTTATTGAATTATTTCGTGTTCCACGAAGGCCCCTTCTTTGAATCTTTGAATTTTCTTCCTTTCTTTGGTTTAGCGAACTTTATAATTGCGGCTACTTCTCTTGATCAATCTGCAAACTATTTTTATTGAAAATATAGCCTGTATATTTTAATTCGGATCAATCCCAATTAATTAAATCGCTCCACTTAATTAAAACTTACTTCGCATAGTCTCTTAACAATTTCTTGCAGAATTTTGTAGTATTTATCAAAAGAGTTGGTAGTAATACGATATCGACCGAGTAGACAAAGAACGGCTCTAATTATGCACCACTAAAATCGTCTATACGGCGTTGATTGGCTGCAGGTCATTATGGAGACAAAACTGCATCCTTAGAAAATGAAATAGGACATTTTAAAAGAGTGCGTAGCAACGTAACGAAATAGAAGTAACTTTTCTAGTCAGGAATCAATCATGAAAGTTATTTGGCGGTTCAAGGTCATACTTCTTCAACCTTTCATTATGCGTTGGAGTTCATACCATGCCTACTGATCTTGTAGAGATGAGTTATGATTGTTATGAAAAGAAGCGTATTTCATTTCACTTGATTAAAATAACGTACTTTGTCAAGTCAACATTAGTATTCACATATGCAATTAGAAATTTTCTTTACATTTGTAAGTTTACAACATATCTGTTGAAAAATTAAATTTCTAATTGTTATTAATAATTAAAATATTTTTGTTCCATCAATAGTTTTTTTATTTTTTCATACCTCGTAAAAGAAGTAAAGATAGTGTGCGAAACCTGTGAAACTGTTTTGAAATAAGCTATCCTTGAATGTAATCATTTTGTTTTCGGTGATTTCGTGCAGTTCTCTGAAAAGTAAGTTAATTATTTCTTTGCAATTTTTATTTAAAAAAAATAAATCAATTCTAAATTATTTGTTTTGACTGTTAGCTAATATCTCATCTATTTATAGAGATTTTTATTTATTTATACAATTTGTGCGAACTCACAAATAAATTATGCACCTATTATTTATTATTCAGCATTAGAACTATTAAGGAACCTTCTCTTGCATTACTTGGAGTAAGAAAGCTCATAAAAAAGTGCCATCTTTCACAGGTGGATGACCTTAACCCGCCAATTTTGAATTTTTTCCTACACTATAAAAGAGTATGAGGAATTATTTATTACTTCCGAGTTTAACAGACTGCCGCCTCATTACGATGAATTCCCTGAAATTCAGACAAAATATTCATCAAATGTCTCTCCAGGCAGTCTCACACCAGTAGAACAGTCTGTAAAAATAACCCCTTTGAAATTAATTATCCTTCTTTTATAATCTGGAGCACAAATATATGCAATTAGTTCTCTGAAAGAGTGCGGCCAGTTTTCCTGACACACACCTCGGATTAGCACCTTGATTATCTAATTTTAACTGGCCTAAATTATTATTTTTTATTTAATAGCTTAAAGGAATCATGTTGTCTAAATTATTTTATAAACAGATGCTCAGAAATAATCGTAACGTAAGTGTTTGGGTTGTATCCTAAATTAAATGATTGTTTTCAAATGAAAAATTACTTCATTTACTTCTTAAACCAAACCGTTTTGACAAAAATTTCTGGGTCCATTTCTGGGTGTATTACTTTGGTTTCAAACTTCTTCTCAGAGATTTCAATAGCGTTTTTGAATTTTTTTCCCAGAGTTTTCAAACAGGATTTGTGGCACGTATTCTTAAACTATCATTTTGCTATAGTGACCAAACATAATATAAAGTCAACTACCTGTGTGATCAAGTTTCAATATTATTATTATTTTAAAATTTACCTTAATTGCGGTGAGAGAAAGTCGAGTGTGTTAACACCAGATTTTGTAGCCTAACCTCAGAGATTGGATTTAGAAGGGTATAGTCAAAAGTGTACTAAGAATTGGATGAATTAATAGGCCATGAAGATGGTACGTTTCATTGAATAAAAAAGAATAAGTTAGCTTGGATATGTAGAAAGGCTACATGGTATTCCTTGGAAAGGGGAAAAAAGAGGACCCCCGATGAAATTTTGGAGTAAAGAATTAGAAGATGATCAGTCAAAAATTGGAGAGACGAAAAGTATAATACAGAAATGCTTAGAAGGAGGCCAAAGTTCGCCTAGTACTGTAGAGCCAGTCAAGAAGTCAAAAGTGTAGGGATCTTCTTGGAGATTAGCTGCAAATTACAAGTTTGAAGCAGTTAAACGTTTTCTATTTTTGTTTATCGCAATATGTTCTCCAATGAGTTGTCAGAGGGTAAAAAATTACCTTCATTGGTGTGGAGCCCAACGTTTTGTTCAAGTTGGCACTGCTGGCCATAAATAGAGGATCTAGTTGAGTTGATTCGTTCAGTTATGTAGGACTCAGTGAAGGAACTGGTTGCTGAAGGTGAATTGCCGCATGAGTCATTGCTGGCTTGTCTCTGCTTGAGACTGTACTATGAACTCAAGAAACAGCCGAACTGTTTATCATGCTATTCTTCACAATCCTAGCACGTTTTAGATGAATTTTACTTAATAAATAAAATAAATTTTAATAAATTAATCATTCACGAAGTAAAAACAAATTATAATAATAACCTAATGTGATTTGCTCGTTTTTTTCGTGCGAAGTAAATGTAGCTTTAACTTGCGATTTATTTATTATTAGTGCGTTCATTTTTGTTGTTTTTAATTTATTAACTGCTCTAAAAGAAAAACATGGGCGACATAAATACTTTTTTAATAAGATCTGGAATTAGTGTACAAATTCGGCGTACAGATGGTGAGTTTACCTTTTTTATACACATTCAGTAACCTTCAATTTGTTCAACTTATTTCAAATAGCTGTAACTCGTTTTAAGGACTTAGGAATTTAATTGTTAAAGAAAGTTATTCTTTAAACAACTTTAAATTAGGCGAAGTTATGTTTATAATAATATTGTAATGTTTGAGCTTCACGAAGTTAGGTATTTTAAGTTCTTTTAACAAACTCAAGTACTTTTCTTTTAAGTATTTCTTCTATTTGAAGTGTGTAGGTGTAACTTGAAATAAAATAAAGTATTATTCCCTTCCTTTGAAATTATTTGCGCTTTATTTACTATTTTGCTTAATATCTTTTATTTATTGTTTTCTCATTTCTCAGTTAATCTTCATAAATTTCTTGGGTTTATTTTATAGGGCTAATTTCATTGTAGTTACTTTTTCTTTTGACTTGAGCGCAAACATAGGGAACAGTCGTTACTCAAAATATCGGCTGAATATCTTTACTGCCGGGTTCTAGTACCTCGCTTTTTCTACAAACTTGATTTGGTTTTTGTTCTGTTAAATGTAGATTATACAGATAATTATGATATTTGTCCTAGACTGACTTCAGTGCAGTTTTTCAGATTTTACATGATCTCTTGAAGTCAGTTAACCACTTTTCACTCCACGGCCAGCCACCATCTGCTCAAGAATATGGTTGGAGAAGAAATTTAATGGATGCCTGGTCATTGAGACCAAAGGAAATAAAGAGGAAGTCAAAGTAGCGAAATTGGGTGTGAAATGCAAATCCTGTGCCTAAAAGACGAAGAACCTTCTTCTACGTTATCTATCCTGGAAGTCTGTCAACTAGATTTTTTGGATGTTGAATGGGAAAATTCTTTCTGTATAACTAAGGTGGAGAAAGATATTTTTCTTTCTATCTGATCCTCTTCTACCCTGAATCTTTCTCTGCACAATGATGAAGTACACAGTACTTTTGTTTGTTCCTCATTGTTCCTCGTATGTTCGTAATGTTTTAACTTCCTTTGCTTTTTGGTTGACCTCCTTTATTTGGAATAGCATTCTTTGAAGTCATTCTATGGTTTTATTCGCACACGGTATTGGATGTATTTCTCGACAGATCCACATTTTAAAGGCTTTTACTCTCTTTGTTATAGTCCCTGATAAGGTCAATACAGAAATTAGCAGAAAACATGGCATTTTTAAAATCCTGATTAGATGGCGCATTTGTTTCTCTTGCCCGTTTAGTTTTACACTTAAACAGAATGATTCCAATTCTCAATAATTGTACTACCTAGATATCTGTAATTATTCCCTTTCAGTTGTTGGTATCAAGTTTTTTTTATTACTTCTTATCAGGCTCTGATCTTGTTATACGTCAAAGTTGCTGTTGCATTCTAGAGTTTCGTTCATTGATATGAACAGCTCTTAATCCTACGGTGTGATACGGGACCCACTATACTTCAATATACGAGTATAGTGTCTCGTATTGTCGATCGATAAGAAGCTCGTAGTAAAACTTAATGGAACATTGGATTTGATTAAAACCTCTTGTTATTTAAATCAAACGTGAAATATCAGTCTTCTTTGGTTTCTGATACATTGTGCAGTTTGCGATGTGTAGCCCAAGTATAATATTGAAAATTGGGCAATGCTAGACCAAAGAGTATCAGTCTTAAGAAGGATGATCACTTGTTTAAATGAAGTTCAAAGTTGCTTTCTCAAAGCCGCGAACGCTACAATTTTAAACTGTAATGAGATTATTAGGAACTATCTGTGTGATCCGTGTAGCCAAAGTGAGCAAATGGGGACCATAAGATGAAGAGTTCAAGACTTCTAAGCATGGAGACTTGCCAATAGTCCTGTTATGTTTATTCAACATCACAATCGCACTCTTTGTATTCTTTTTTTTTAAACAGAGCCACAAGAATTTTATCTGTTAGTTTATCTTCAGTCTCCAAATTAACGTGAAAAGGGTATGACGAATCGCCTCCTCTCTAAGAGATTGGATCCCTGTAACCTTTTTTTCTGAAATCTACAGGACCAATTATTATTATTATCTCAAATAAATTCCTTTTTTTATTTTGCAACCAGTAGAGGTACGGTTTTACTACTGGAATGACAGTTACTGTTTTTCAGTACGCAGAGTTCGAGTTGGACCGCCTCATTTCGTTTCCAAGTAGCCTCGACATGATGGTGATGTATTTTTGAGTTTGTGTCTCCGTTATTCAAAACGTGTGAATCTTTTAAAACTCTGTTTCCATAAGAAACACACGTTTTGTGACCCCTTGAAAGAAAAATATACGATTTTTAGCGCATGGTCCTTGTTGTGAAAAACTAAATATCGCAGCAAGATCCATCCATCGTTGATGCGAATATTTTACTCAATTCATTTTCTTTTAATTTCTCAACTTTATACTAAGGCGATCACTTTCATTGAAAACAGTTTTCCTTTAAAACTGAATTGTGTGGTGAATGTGTAGTCCCAAAACTACGTTTTTGTTTATTATTTTTTTTTCAGGAAGAATTCAAAGAGCTGTAATGTAGAGAAGTGATTTTATTAATTTGTTTGTAACTTGTGTTTACATTTTTTTTTTAGAAGAAAATAAGATCTGGTGTGAAATGTCATCTATTATTTCAAGAAGTTACTTCAAACTTAGCAAATTATTATTAAACACGGTTTATACAGCATTTCTTTTTGCCCTTTCTGACAAGAGTGTTAATAAATAGTCTAAAAACTCTTGGACGCAATACTTTGCAACTTGTCTCTAATTCTAAAATTTCAGCAGCGATAGCGGCAGCATATATAACAATAACGCATTAAAAAGATGGGTAAAGCTCGGTGTTAAATTATTTACTATATATTCGATAGATTTCGAGTTACTGCTTTAAAAGTTGCATGAGTACAGGTTAGGTTGTGGGTACAACTTGAGTGACATTGTAGTCACTTGCTGCAGTGATTCCTTGTAACATTTAAAATATCTGTAGTCCATCTTTTTTATTTCTCCAACACCTTTATCTGTGCAATGTTTACATGTTTATATTTAATTTTAGGAAATTTTGAAAATAAGAATAATTTTCATTAGTTGCGAAAAATAAGTTTTTTTTAAATACTTACAGGAAGAACTCATCCTGCCATCGTGTCAAACGTTAACAGCGCCATGCAAACAGTCACTGTCGAATGGTTCGAAAGAGGGGAAACCAAAGGCAAAGAGGTCAGTAGCCTGCCATAATTAAAAAAAAGATGGTTTAAAACATTAAATGACTGTTTAATCAATTAATACCTTTATGGATATGAAAATATGTCGCTTCTTATTTTAAACAATGTTAATCAAGCTGGGTTTTGTACTATGTTCTTGTTTTCACGTATTGCCGCTAGATGCCGGTCATGTTACGAATTGAATTGTTTGGCTGTTGGATTTTTGGCCAACTTAATTTTTAGAAAATTAAGCATTTATTTAAAAACGATTTCCCTCTAGGCATTAACTTGTTCGGTGTCACTTTCATCTAGTTTTCGAGCTTATATCTCTAAAAATTCCGGTAATTCCAGTCCCTCACCTTATAACAAACCAGGTAATGAAACAAACTCATCCAGGTTCTCTAGGGATGTTCTAGGAAATGAAGTGGGAGCCGGTAGGGATAACTACTCAAGTGCCAACTCATCCCGCTCTCTCAATATTATTAAGAAATCTCCACCAAACAAAGACTAAGAATTCTAGGGTATATTCTCAAAACCTCTGGAAGTTCTAGGAACCAAAGGGTGATGGTAGCCAGAGATAATCACTTCTTATTTCGTGTCTGTGCACCCTTTTCTGTTACGCCCTCCCCAGTTATTCCAAAGATGGTACCCCACATTCAGAAGTTCGATATGTTCTAGGGAGGATTCACTCTATTGCAACTCTAATAACCACCTTGTCCCTCTTGACTAATCATATGGAAATGAAAAACGGTTACTAGAGATGAACTACTACCTGATGCCAGTTACCTCTCCCCAACGCCCCAGGAAGGATATATCCGCTCAAACACCTGGTAACAACCCAGGCTCTCTAGGAAAACCCTAGGAAGATAAAAAAGAGCCGATAGGGATTACCATTTTTGATGTCCAAACATTCCTCCCCACTCAGAGTAGGTTAATCACCCTCGTAATAACTCGCAGGCTTTCTGGGCTATCAAATACCTTACCAAGCCAGAGTTAATCAGGAGAGGTGCAGTGCTTGTTATAACAATATAGAATTACATAATTAGCCTGTAAGAAACTTTGCATTTAGTTGTGGTACTGGACACAATTAGACACTAAATTTTTTTTTTTTAGTAAAATTTTATATGCGTACATTTTATATGTACAGGCATCACCGGAACGTAAACTGTAGAGACTAGGGTAAGAAAGAAAACTAAGGGATTTGAAAACGTCCGGATTTAACCCTGGACATTTCCTTTAAAAGTAACTTATTACTTCCTTTTGGTTGTCTTTCTTCCAAGGATTTATTATGTTCAAGAGGACAGCTCTTCCGAAACTTGTATGACAATTTAAGAATTTTCTTAAGTTTTAGATAGTATCTAAAAATACTGATTTTTGTGCTCTTTCCCAGTGATGGGACTCTAAAAGGAGGACATTCACACTTTTCTTAGTAGACAGCACGCCATTCTCTGACAAGATTTTCTAAATGATCACCTGTTTCAGGCTGCAATTATTCCTTATAATGAGGGCTCATTATATTTTCGTATTTCTTTTTTCTGTTTTATCCATCGAGCGTTGTGCTATCATCATTATTACAAGGGCTACCATCCTTTCGCTTAATTGTGAAGAGCAGTATATCTGGGTAAGTGTGAGGTACCCTCCTGTTCATTATGAAGTACTCTCCTGTTCATTATCACTTTTACTTTGTCGCTCTTAGTAAACTTCCGAGGTTCATACTTGTCTTTGTAATAAGGAATATTTTCTTGTGAGGCTCAGCACCTACTCACAAATGCTGTGGATAATAGGAGTATTTGGATATGGCTAGTGCAACTTACTGTGATATTTGGACGCTTTCTTCTTCACCATTACATGAAGTACAGGCCCTGTACTTCTCAATGATATTTTGATTCATTTTATGCCTTGGTGTGGTTTACCAATTTAGGGTTGACATTTAGATCGTACCCCGATTAATTTATTTTATTATTTTATCATCTTTAAGATGGGCTTTATTACACCCTCCTTTACTCTTTTTATAAAAATGTTTACAGCGAAAAGTTCTTATTTACTACAGCTAGAAACTAACATTTACTTTATAAAAAGAGTTTCTTTTAAAAACAGTTGCTTTAAAAATACCTATCACAAAATCGAGATTGATTATCTTTGTTAAACTTTATAAGCTTTTGAATTGTTTTGCTAATAATGAAAATCATTCATTTAGATTGACTTTGCAACCATATATGCCCTGAATGCGAATCTCCACCCAACTTCTAACATTAATAACCAGTCATTAGACACTACAAGCAACATAGAAAGGGTAAGTGAATTTCTGATTAATGGTATTTGTTATTTGAAAAGTATTATTGTAAACCAATAAAATTAATTGGATGTTTGGCCGTTGTTACAACATACGTTGTTGCAATGGTTGTTGAAATGACCATCGCAACTGCGTATATTATTGTAAACATTTTTTAAATCCATGTCTGAGATTTTTTAAATCATTATAACCTAACTACCTTCAATTTTTTGAATGTCGACTGGTTTCTGGAGCGTTCCTCTCATCTTCAGCATGTCTTCATGAACAGATATAAATAGAGTTACTAGAATTACCGGTTTATCGCCCTAGAAACCGGTTCCAGTGGCCTAAAACTGCTGAAAACTAAAAATTGTAGGCAACTTACATGGAAATATTACTGCTGTTTTCCAGCACTGCCCAACCAACATAACTTGTTTTAGTCCGCACATAAATAAGTTATTATGTTAAATAGGTAGAAGTAAAAAAGGTGAAAGGGACATAAACGTTAAAAATTATACTAGATGATACACAAGGTGTTGAGCTTAAAAACTATGCAAGGTCTGTTATTGTTATTGTTATTTTATTTATTTATTAATTTTATTTTTGGCGCATCGACTGCCTTGGTCATAGCGCCTATTATTTTTGTTGATAAACTTCCGATTAAAAGTAAACTTCCTTCAGACGTGGACTTAAAATTTATAGGTCTTTGGTGGCTAGAAAAAAAAATCTTGAGTAATATTTTGGAAAATAAGATTCCAGGCAGCTGAGTTTATATTCCTTTTAAATTTTTTACTTTTTTTTTTTTAACTTTTATGTGCACAAACATTTGCAACAACGGTTGCTTATGCATTTCTTTAGTGTTTTGTAGTTGGCCATGGACCAAAAAAAAAAACCGTAGAGAAAGTAAACTTTATTATTCTTCGTTTCTGACACCTTTACTTTTAACGTTCGTCTTCACCCCGTACTGAATAATCCCTGAATATCTTAAGGTTAGGACTCTCCGTGAATAGGCACTTCGGTGTGTGGGACTATCCCACCTCAGCAAAAGGCACAAAAGATTGAAGACCATCGAATCATCTTAAAAATTCAAGAGTTTTATCCTGTTATAAAGGTGATTGCAACCACCTAAATCCCAAACAATATGCTTATTATGTTTTTCCTGATCTTCGAGGAAAAGGTTTGCAAAAAAGATAATGCTCTGCGTGGTGTGGAACTTTGAAAGAATGTGAATTCCGAGTTGTTTTCTCATGGGCGAGCGATTACATCTGAACTGCATTCAGCACAACTATATGGGGGTTTATGCTGTTCATGCCAAAAAGTACCACTCTTTAATTTGCTGAAAATAGTTCTACAGCATGAAAACTATGTCCATCACCCATTGGCATCAGACGATTTCTAAAATTAATGAGCAAAGGTTGAACTTCATCTATAATTGTTTTTATAACAGATTCACTCTTTTGGATTTTCAATTCTTCCTAACCAAGGCTCATTTTTTTATGGGATTAAAATTTTGCTGTGGAAGAGGAGGTGAAAGCAGGTTATATTGAATTATTTGCTTTCAAGGAACGTTCGGGGGGTACCAAAGAGGAATTGAATTACTGGCACTATGGTAGGTTGAAGTATTAAATAAAATATCATTGATTTTGACCGTCGTAGCGCGTATGTATTGTATCCCTGACTGGTTTCGGATTTTCAACCAACATCTTGGTTTCCAACAAGTGAGATCGAAATCTCTACACCAAACTGATAAATGTACCTCTGATGATGGATTAAAGTCCAAAATAGATCAGGGATACAATAAACGCGTGTTACGGGGGACAAAAGCAAAGATCCAGCACTACGGACCTAACCACATTTTTAATTAATTAAAATGTTTTTAAATTATGAAAAATATAAACTGAAAAATCTTATTTTTTCATAATTATTAACGTATAAGAGTAAGATCGGGAAGACTTTTGTTGTACCCCAGTAATATTAATAAAGGCTGAAAGTAGTTATTTTATCGCAAAATACATTTTATTCAAGATACATATCCATCTTTTGTGAAGGGTTGAAGAAGACCCTGTTACTAGAAGATAGTTCTTCATTTATTCATGATTTTCACTTATGGTTTCTTAACTGTAATCATCTATCTACATTCACGTGAAGAAACAAAGCGGCCGCTTTGATTATTTAAGATATCGGTTTAATTATTTCCTTATTTTTTATATTTTTTAAAATTTTATTTAATTTTTTCATGTATACCGTCATTAAATATTTATACCATTAGGCGCCAGTCCATTACAAAATATTGCGGATTTTAAATCCTGGATTCCACATCCTCAGTAAGAATCAACTTTCGGTTATTTTATTTTTATCACTAACGAGGTTGTCTGTGTCAGATAGTATTTCAAGTTTACAGAAAAGCCATCACTAACACTCATGGACGCAAACATACACTTGTACATGAACTTGAAAAATTCGCTAGTGTTAAGGTACTTCCGTCAAAAAAAGAGAAACAACTTTTTTTCCCAGTTTTTTGTATTGGCCAGCAAAGGACTTTACTTACGCTATGTGAATGTGTCTTATGTGTGAAGTGTGTGGATGAAGTTGAGCTGTAGTTTGCCCATGGCTCGCCTAAGCCTAAATTGTAGAACTACCTCAGCAGGCCTTATACATATATGTTGTTAAGTAATTGGTGGCTGTAGTATAAGTGATCATACAGTGTGGCTGAGATACCCTCAGAGATGTTAAGTTCCTGAAGAAATGACTAGCCCATTTCACTCTGAATGACAGTCGTTTTATTGCTTGGGTCTGATACTGATAAAGTCATTTTAGAAATCTCAATCCATTTTGTATATAGTCTAATAAACTATTTTATGAGAGGGTAATTAATAAACAAATTTTTAACTCCTTAGAGAAGTTTCGGCCATATTCGATCATTTTCAGCTCTGCAAAACTATTTTATTTTTAGATTTTACTTATTTACGAATTTGTTAAATTACTAGAATCACATATTCATCAATATTATTTAATAATTTTTATTTCCCAGTACAACTGAAATAAGTTTAATTCCGTGTTTTCTGCTTAAATTCGCGCCCCCCTCCATATATATATAACTCCAACTATAAAATTCTAAAACATTATACAGACTCTAAACATAAAGAACTCTTAAACAACTACTGGATTTCATTAATTTTTATTTCATTATTTTTACAAAATACTTCACAATTCATTACCATGTTGAATACTACACATATACAACATGTAACCTTCCTCACTCAGTCAGCAAGTGTAGTGCGAGGCGGTAACGTAAGTGAAGTCAGAATCTCTACACCAAACTTATTAATTTACCATCTTATGATGGTTAAACGTCCGAAACCAGTCAGTGATAAAATTAACGTGCTATGACAGAGTAAATCAAAGGTATCCTAACCGTACCTAACCACATTTTCAACAGTTCAGCTTGTCAAGCTAAGTTGCTAAATTTATTTTACAATCTTTTTATAAAACTTAACAAAACAAATGCTAACACCTACTTTAACAAGAAATTTTTACACTGAAATATCACTCGGAAATATACCTGTTAACATTAACAGCAAAATAATCACTGCTTACAAAACCAAAATACAGGCACAGAGGTTGAATTAAAAACGAAATACTAACACTTTTCTATAAAAAAGACATACATAATAACAAACTCAAAGACCTTCACATTGAACTGGCCAACATTTTTCTTAACTGTATTATTTATTACTTTACTTATTATGTATAATGTATTTATACTTAACTGTATTATTTTTCTTAACTGTACTTAAGTATTATTGTGCCCAAATACAGGACAAGATTACAAAACAAATGGACGTCAGATACAAAAAACATAGCACTAAAGTAAACCATCTTTATGAAATGCAACATCCACAAACTAAATACCAAAATAATGGTGCATAATATTATATAATATTGCATTTTACACAAGAACTATAAAACTTACAACAATCTCTAATAACCGCGCCAAAAACATTGAACATCAAACGTTCGACGTAGAATAGCAGTAACATTATTACCACATGATAAACAAGAACATGCACGACACTTAGCGGTTGGCACTATCTAAAAGATGCATAAAAAAACTGAAGACAAAGAACAAAACAGACAATCATGAACTAAACACAGAAATGAACCTAATACAGAAAATAAATCAAAATAATCTTCATATTAACTGAAGTCGGACAAAGGCAGCTCTACAGTAAATACCAAAACGATAGACTTCATCAACTAAAGCGGACACACAATTTACGAACGACTCGACAACACGTTTCCGACATCAAATCAAGATAGCTATAAAAACAGTCACCTTTATCGAACCTACCATGAAGCACAAATACGTATCCATGCGTGCTCTGACGGATAAAATAAAAAAAACTAATTAATCTTAATCCCGTTACATTTATGTTATTTTTTTAAACTGAAAACTATGCAACAGTAACATTAAATGGTTACATACCATCTAATATTATTTGATTTTTCCCAAATTTTATAACCATTTACATACAAATATTTAATTTAGCAGAAATTTGTAATTGTTTATTCATACATTTTTCCATGTTTTTTCACTTTTACTTTAGTCAATTGTAAAAAATTATATTCATTTAAAATTTGCTTTTTTTTTTACATATATGTAACTAATTTTAATTTATTTTAAATAGAAAAACTTTAGAATGAAACAACTATTTTGGAATAATCTGACAAATTATAAAATACAAAGTTAAAAAAAAGGTTATAAGTAATAATCAGTAATTTTTGCTAACTTTATGATAAACTCATTAAATTTTTATTATTTTGCTAACGTTTAAGCCTTTTCATGAATCTTCAGCGGTTGAACCTGAATATTAACTTATTAATATATTAACATATTGCATTATTATTGAGATAAAATTTTCTTAACAATTTTTAGATACCTTCGCAAACCTTTTAAGGGAACATTATTAATGTGAATATTCATCAAGATTCATTTATCTTAAGCCTTTCAGGGCAATCTTCAGCGGTTAAACCTGGATATTACACCAATAATTATTTGTGTACTATAGTGCACTTCATGATATATAGTGAACATCTTGTCGTTGTATAGTCTTTTTTTTTTCCATAACTTATGATCATTCTTTATTTATGATTCATTTCACTAATGTAAAGTTTGTAAGAGTAAAGAGAACGATTTCAATTGTAGATGTTTTATTATAATTAACAGAAGACTAGCTAAAAATTAGAAGTAAAAAAGTAAAGAAGTAAAAACAGTGATGTATTTCTGCTAAATAAATGAATATTGATATAACACAAATTTATAAATAATAAAAATATAAATATTAATTTATAATATATATATTTATTATTTATGAGTAACGTTACGTTACTACATATAGATAAAAAGTGTATGCAGAACTGAAAATGGCCGAATGAGTTCTAGAGGATCTTTAAAATGAAATAAAAGAGAACACTATGTTCAAAATCTATTTTCTATTTACCCATGCGTTCGAAAGTCTGGGATGGGATACCTAATACCTGAATTTCTCACGTCGTGATTATTGCTTCTTTAATCCAATTAGAACATCATTAGCGCACAATTCACCGGTTCTATTTGCCCGGTTTGTATGTAATCGAGGTCATTTATGAATGAGGCGAACCGACCGGAATGGACTAGCCGATGAAGTAGTATATGTGGTAACTATGAACCATGTTGGTGGCAAGGTTACAGCCTCAGCGTCTTGGGACGAGGACGATGATGACGGCCTGGATGAAGATGAGGATGAAGAGGAAGAGGAGGACCGCAGTAGACAGGAACAGCTGACTGCGGACACCCACAACGGTAACGTCAAGGAGACTGCAGCGGCCATCTCAGTACGCAATCAGCCCAACCCCAGAACGGTAACCTTTGCCTACTACATTAGGGAACTTCACCAGTTGCTAAAGTAAAATGTAGTCAATTGATCAGTTTTAATTTGATTAAGGATCAATTCATTAAAAGAAAAAAATCTGATGTGAAACACTCACACGACTTTCTCTTACTGCAATTCTCACAATTTTAACATAAAAATTTTCTTTTTATGCAGACTAGTTACGTTACCAAGGCTCTATAAACAAAAATTGGGTTTTCGTAATAAAGTTTTCAAAAATGTGCATAAAACTTTCAATTTTCCACTATAGTAAAACGGTACTTCTTTGGACTAGTGGATTTGATTTAACCACATCTCTCCGAAAAACCTTAAAATCAATTTTCATGAAAAGAAAAACTTAAACTTAACTCTTTAGATTGTGAACGAAAGCTAAAAAATCACATTCACTCGATTGGCGATGAAGGAGCTTAGGTTGTTTTCCCTTAAGGTTGTTGCTCGATTTATTTAGTCACGGATAAATCTTAGGCCTGGGACTAGGTTTTTATTCTCTGTTCGGTCTGTTGCTGATTTGGGGATGGGTAGGGGTTGTTGCTAGATAGGCCGGGATGGGCTATGGATAACGCAGGGTTTTTCTCCCCTGTGACGAATAATAGTTGTAGGTCTAAAAATTATGTCCAGTAAAAAAATGATACTTTAGTGCAGGCCTGTGCAATCCGTGGCCTGCTTAGCATTTTTGGGCATAAATATAAATGTTTGAAGCTCTTTTAAATTTAAGAATCTCCTCGTGCTTGCCTTAATTGTAAACAGTATTAAACAAAATATATTTCATATTAATTGTAGTAATACTCGATAAAATTTGATTCAATTCCTTATTATAATTGAATGGAAATTGTTACTCCAAATATTTCCCAATGGATAACTTCTTTGGAAGTTATTTTCAATACTTCTACCTCCAGGTATTGCAAGATAAACCAAATATATCGTTAGCAAAATATAGTATTTTTAATTTAAGGTGCGTCAACATCACATTCCTTGTAAAAAAAAAAAACACGGATCCGTTTTTAGTCCATTGCGATTCCTGGACGACACGTCTGAATCCTTACTTCTAATTATATTTCAAGAAAAATTATTTTAGAGTGGAATAAAAATGAATCTGTTTTGTTACATAAAACAATTTTTAACACGCATAAAAAACACGAGTAATGATACAGGTTATTTGGCTTGTATTTACTTAAGGTTTATTCTCTCAAAACTTTCAGCTAGGTTCTGACAATATTTAATAGGCCATATACTATCAATAAAAACTAGAATAATTGTGGAAACTTTTAAAATAATAATAATTCTTTATTTTTAATTTAAAGGCATGTCAACATACCGAGAATAAATAGAAATATGTTATCTACGGCTTGGAATTCAATATTAACTGATCTAAATTTTTATTTCTAAAATTCTATTCGAAAAAAGTATGGAGTATCAAAAACCAGGTATGGCTAGAAAAAAAATGCTGGTATTGTATCGAGAGTATTGAAACCACTCTACACATTATGTTTATCTTTAAAAAGAATCAGTCGAACAATTTCACTTATAAAGAGCCCCATATTATTTTCCTTCCGATCAATAGAAAATAGCGCTTTTCATCTGTTGAATCCAAACACTACTTTAAAGTAAAGCAAGATTAGGGAATGATAAATAGTTAACTAAATGTTAATTTTTTCAGGATAACTTCTAGTCACCCTGAAAACATATTTTAGAAAAAGTAAAAACCTTACTTTTTTCTAGAGTTGGTTGCAGAGTAGTTTTTTGAATTCACCACTAATGCGGTTCGTCAGCATTTCAAAATTTTGTAAGTAGCTCTTTGACTTAAAATGGTTGTATAGGCTTCGAGGAACCTTTCACTCACCCCTTCCAAAAAGTGCCCTTAAGAAACCTAGTTCTGGCGACACGGTCTCGCTGACATAAATAGTGGATACTGTTTCTTCAACCCTTCATCATTATTCATACATTCAGGACTGATTGAATGCTTATGTAGATAAAAGTTCAGCCTTCCTGCTGAAGTCTTCCTGCTCTGTCAGCATCCTTAGCGAAACATTTGATCTCCCTGTCTGGCCCTGCTTGGGACCCATATGTTACTTTCCAGTGAATGCTTCTGAGGACAAATAACTGTGCAAATATAAATATGCGATCTAGAACCAGTTTCTTCCAAATCGTTATTGTTTTGCATGATACTGAAAGGTTTTGATTGAAAAAATAAAAAATAGAAAAATAATAAATAATGATAATGTCATCTGCCCCACTGTTCTTTCATTCTTAAGGAAGAGGAAATATAATAATTCAAGCGAAAGAACTCTTAGAGCAGCCATGATTCGACATTCAGTTTGTTTTTCAGAATGCTGTTCATTTCCCAAATCCTGGACTGGTTGCAGTAATCACTAATGACCATCCTCTCTGACTTAGTTAAGCAAGTTCAGTAGAAGCAGTGGGAAATGTATGGAGAGAAGGAAGTAGTTGTAATGTTAGGTGGTATTCAAATTGAAATGTCAACTTTAAATGTTGAGCACCTGCCTGGAAAAATTGGGTGGTTTTAGGCTTTTATCGAAGCAGAAGTTGCAAACATATTAGTTCCTGAATGAAGCCCACATCACACGAACAAGAAGAGCATTAAGAAACTGCCGAAGTCTCCATCAAACCTACTTTAAGTCACTTCAAACTTTGAAGTGAATGCATATGAAGGCACACAATTTGAGAGATAGTGCAGTTCCAGAGAGAACATTTTCCTTAATTTAAGTGCTGGTTAACTATGGTTGAAATTGAATCAGTTGTTCTTATTCTCATTCGTTCTTTCAGACATCATTCTAAATAATATCAGTGCCTTGTAAGAACTAGCACCCGGTTTCATGCTATGGTTTATCTTATTTCAATTTCATAGGAAATTGCTGGTCCTCAGGCTGCCAATGTGTTGATAAAAGCAAATTTTTAAACCGGGAGAAGTTTAATACATTCACCACAGAGTGCTTCATTCAAAGAACAAGATGACACAATCTATCGTAAGTACAATAGTTTGTTTTCAAAAGGACCCTTGTAAAAGTAGCTAGAAAATGAAGAATCAGAGTAACCGTACATGAGGTGGAGATCTTAAAAAGTTATTTCGTCATGAAAACCAACTCTAGCTCTTTCTTAAGGGGGACCTAACCTCTAAGTTCTAAAGTGATATCCTTAAATGTTTATGGTAATATTCCAGTGAACACAGAAATCCACCTTATTGTACTGTTGAGTTTTTGGTGTAACCGTAAAGACCAAATGCTGAAACCAACAACTAACTACAAATAACTTTCAAGAGTATGCCGTTGAAATATTTAACTCAACCATTCCAAACAATATCTGTTCTGGTTAGAAGTTGAGTGGGAATCTACTACTTGCAAAATTCTCTTTAAAAATCGTAGAAAAAAGCGTGAAAATGGAGTATGTATTCGTGCGTAATCAATAACAGTTGCCCCTAAAACTTGTCAACTTTCTTATGGAATAAAAAAACAAAATTGAACAGCTTTCTCACATTGTGCCATCAAATATTTTAAGGATCATGGAAAGCAAGTTACCTTTGCGAATGGTGAAGGACTTCAAAGTATGTTACAAACACACAACGCACATACCACACTGGAGGACCTGGAGTCTGAAGTATATTGTACGCATCAAGAAGCAGAAAGTCGCTTGATTTTGCGTGCACACCATGCTATGCAACATGAGCCTGAAGAAATTCTTTTTAGAATTGTTGACACAATGTTGACAAATGCTGTGTTTGTTGTGATGCTGTGTATATACTGTGTACATCATGCTCAAAGAATGCCTGCAGGGATGAATTATGGCGGCTTTTGAAAGGAGGAAACAGTTTCGTTACTTAACGGCCCATGAAATAGAAACTGGAACAGGATCAGATAAATCACGAGCAATACTCTTGTTCCATGTATTCACGGAATGTAATACAGACCGGCTTTAAAGGATTTTATAAGAACACTGCCTGATCCGTTTGGTCAATGTTACTGTACTTACGGAACTCATCAGCATCAACAAACCTACCTAACGATTATTACCTGTATCGAAAGATTTTTAATCTTACTTTACGACCTAACAATTTGCTCATTCATACAGGAAACAAGGAAGAAGAAGCTGTTCATAAAAAACAGCAATGTGCAATTGATTCCACCTACAAGAGCAGCATTAACGGAAAATGAGAGAAGAGCTACATAGTTAACAGAGCTAACTTGTATGGAGACAAGTTATCAATCCTAGGCCAGTGCTTCCATCGCCATTTGAAAAGGGATAGAGTCAGAATCCTGGTGGCAGCTAAGAACCGTTATGGACTACTTTGATGTTATGGTCAAGTATTGAATGCATAAAAGATTTAAGACTGCCATAGTTGCCAAAAATTCTAATCTCAATACCCGCCTATGAATTTTAGTGAAGGAGAGTGTTCAATCTTGCAAGTAGTAGTAATAATAATGTAAGCATTATTATGTGGAGGATTCTTGTAGAATTGGATAGAATAGCTTAATGGAAAAATAAGTACAATTTTTTTTATCAAATAAAAAGGTACGGGAAAACAAAAAGCATTTTCTGCTTGGTAAATTACCGTCAGCCTACAATTGCTGGTATATTTACAACACTTAAAAAATAGTATTAGGTAAGTACAAATTAACATTGTATCTCTCCTAATTTGCAATTAATATTTATTTAGCTGTTATATTCAGCTATGAGAAAGGTCCGATACTTATAGGCGATAATATGGTAATAAAATGTATTAGTAATGGAAACTGGACTCATTTGCCCTCTCAATCATTGCACACCTAAATTCTGTTTTGAGATTAGAGAGAATAACATCTAAATTAATATCATCGTATTTGAAAAAGTAATTCCATATTTAGTACATAATTCAAGGCTAGCCTTATGCTAATTCATTTTTTTAATTATAAAATTTCTGTACATAACATTTATCACCACCTTAGCCTTATGCAAATTATCCCAAAAGTGTAGTTTTAAATTTACGAGTGGGGTAAGACCAATACCAAGATAATTGTAAAAATTAAGTTTCCAGTCTTTTTCCTTCTAGGTTCCACTTTTCATTTTTTGCTAATCTCCCACCCTTCTGGAATACCATCATTTTTTATTTTGTCAAATTAACTGCAAGATTCCAAGTATTATAGTAACTTACAAGCCTATTAATCATCATCTGCAGGACTTTTCGCTCAGGTGCTACCAAAACCAAATCATCAACGTACATTCAGGTGTGAGCGGATATTCACATCCTCCATCCTAATACCATCTTCAATGAAGTCATAGAAATCATTTATAAATAAAGAGAAAAAACTTTAAACATTAATAAAAGGGGTTGGAACAGTTAATTAACACGCAAGAAAGAGCTGTCGGACATTTTTTGTCTTATTGTGCAGTTTGGTGAAATGGTTGCCGTTGCGCATCAGCCGAGGCCCAGTTTCTTAATTAATTTTTTATTTTTTTATGATTTAAGGCGCGTCAACATCTAAGGTTATTGGCGCCCGGGACCTCCGCGTGGGAGTCCAGCATGCTAACCGCATCGCTAATCCCTTCCCTCCCAATTTCTTAATATTTTTTCTTAAACATGTTTTGTTCCAAATTTCTTGCCTTTACGAAAAAAATGCACAATTCATGGTTTTCTTTGGGCTTCTCTGCCACAGTATTTAGCGCAGCCTGATTCTCACCTCTTTATTATCTCTCAGTCTCATTATCAGAACATTCATTTATATCAATGATGATCCCAGCCCGGAAAATTCATGGCCCATACCCCAAGAACCACAGGTCTCCTCTTGTGCCAATCATGTAACCAAGTCCAGTTCAAGATAGCCCTGTTTGCTCTTGCCTAGAACCATCAGAACAGCAGCAGACTGCTTTTAACGCCACTCACTGCTTTTAACTTCTTGAGGGTATCCACTCCCCCGGACAACAACTTTTCGCTCTAAAAATCTTAGTTCTTAATTGTCAGTTCTGTTTTGGAGAGCATAAATTGGTTCGCTTGCCTAAATTTACTCTCAATTGTAACATGAGTCCCTCTAAATATAATACCCATTACACCCTATTCCTTTAAATCTCATTCTAGCATAGGCATCCATTGTAACTTTTTACCAATTATTAGGAATAGATTTAACTCTATAAAATTTTGAAAAATTACACTTTAGAGAGAAGACCTTCTATTCCTATTCAATCCTTGTAAAAAAAAAAAAAAATTATAGAAAAAAAAAGCTTTACAAAAGTGATAGATCATTGTAGGACAGTTAGTATGAGCATTTTAAAAGAAACTTGTGTGGCTTTCAAGAAAATAGAAAGGATTCAAAGTTAGTAGAGCTATTTTTTTGTAGAGCTGTTCTGTTCATACAGACCTGCTTTATTTATTCATTTTTTATTTTATTTATTTTTTTATTGCCTGTACATATAAGAAAAACAAAAGGCACGTCAATAATATTACAATTCCTTATAATAAAAATTTTAAATGACTGTGATTTAATCAACTTTCTTGGTATAACTCACTGAACCAACAACAAAAACACGTAACAACTCATTTCAGTTCGAAGTCATCGCTCACCAAAAATTTATTATTGCGGAACCACCGAAACTTTTCGTTGTGAATATTTAAAATATTAGTAAAATTTAATATTAGAAGATTTATCAGCTAGAATTGTAATCATTGCTGTGTGAGAAAGTGCTGTGCGAGTTCACACTTCATTTTTATTATTATTTTTTTTTTTTAACTATTAAAGAGTTCACTTATGCAGTGATTCATTTGAAATCATTGTTTCTTTAAATTTTGTTTTGTTTTACACGAACCAAAAATGTTTTGTTGCATTTAGTTCAGTTTGGCATAATTGAATGTAATAAATATTAAAATCATTTTCAGTTTTTGTTGGATTTTTGAGTAATTTCAAGTGAAAAACAAAATGGAACAACTTAGGAATTTGAGATATCGAATTAATAATGCTCTCAATTTCTGGTTTTAGGACTGCTTAGGTCATTAGCACTCCTAATATCTGGTTCTTTTCTAGAACGTTTTCCACTTAGGCTAAGATATATTCCCTTAATCTATTAAGCGCCAACAAAAATCTTGACCAGCAAAGTTAAGTTTGGCCTCATGCATTAAAAATTTACTCAACATGTCTCCTATTATTATCATCGACTCAGCCTACGAGAGAGATTGTGAAGCCATGGTATGCCATCCTTTATATACAAAGCGATCAGGATTATTTATCCCTTGGATTAAATTATTCCTTCTATACTCTTACTTAAAAACCATAATTATTTTTTAAATACCATTTATTGTGACACCACTTCGCACGCCTTTATGTTAATTTCGGTCTCGGATGCCGGAACACTTATCTTCCTACACTTAATGGTACTGGAGGATATCGTTCATTTTTTGGTATGCGGGACCAATAAGCTTGTCATTCACATATTTAAACGACTAGTCAGCACAATACTGGCCCTTCATTCTACAATGGACGTCAATCGGTTTAAAATTTGACTAAGCAATAACAGAAAACATCCCGTTGTTTGTTTCGGTGTACGTTACTAATGGGGCGATCATCGTGAAACTTTTACTGCGCTATTTGTACATTTGCGCGAATGCTGCCACCTAGCAGCCATCCGACGAATCTTTAGGAACATGTGCAACAACATGCAGTGATTATTTCGATTTTTCATTCCACTTTTTCATTTGGCCCATACTCATATGTGTGTTGTCTTTTCCATAAAAATTGGCAGAAATTAGATTGAATTAGAGATTGTCAGGTTTGTGTAGAGAACTTCGACTTAACTCAGAGAGCTTCTGTCACTACACTACCATCTGATCAGCCAATCTTTGAAAATGGGTAACAATCTGAAAATCCGGCAGAATGATAGAAAACTATCTAACTAACCATGTTAAGGCGGATACAATAATCAATATTGTCCAATATACGGATGCTACCAAGTGTGACATCAGAATATCGTTCCGATATGTGTCGATTTGCAAAGGTACGCAGATTTTCACGTTTTCTGCCTTCTTTCTTTGAAGAAATCAACATGCCCCTTATACAGAAAAAGTTAATTGCAAACCAAATGGCTTTTTTTTCGGAAATTCGTATTGGTAGAAGAAGGTAGAAGTTACGTATTAGCTAATGCAAATTTTGCAACGTTAAACGAGGACTAAAAAGGGCCATCCGCGGCGGCACATTACGAACAAAACGAATGGGGTTCAAGTCATATTTTAGTGCTAGGTGAACATGTGCTTTTCCTATATGTAGTTTAGATTTCAATTACTACAAAAGTATTGTGAAAAATACATTTCAAGATCTAGCTATATCGAGTAATTATTCCTAGGCTTGTGGCGAACCCAGTAAAATATTAATAAACGGGTGATTCAAAAGATAATGAAAGCGACCAATCATTAAAAACACCATATCAACAGGTAACACATTTTTCAATTAAGTGCTTTATCTTACATTATTTTTAACTCCAGTTAACTACTATACACATACCTGTATCCATATACACACATCTGAAATACCCGATAGTTGAACTATTATTCAGAGTCAAAAGCTACTTAACCAGTTAAGCTTGTTTGACGCGTATACACGTCAAACCAAATCTCTGTTACGGTGCGTTCGACGTGTATACTCATTGTGAAAAGTATAAAATTGCCATTAACTATAAAAACTTGAAATTTAAATAAAGTACAATAAGAGTATTATTTGGTGGGATGTTTCCTTTATCTTACCAATAGAACTGCCAAGTATTTTATACGGAGGGAGGTGGTGGGAATCAGCCAAATGATAAGTGGTTGGTACATGTTTGGTCTCCGCATTAGAGATTCGGGAATTCGGCACACAAATAGAAGCTCTCAACCCTTGTGCAATGCCGTTTTTGCCTCAGATACAGATTCAGACCTCAGTACGAGCATGATTTCATTTTGCACAGAATTCAGAGCTCTTTCTTCCTTGTAAAAGCTCTTGTGTCCCCAGTTAACTACGCAATGCATACGTGAAGCGGTGCAAAATTTTGAAATGCACAGAATGCTCTGTAATGCCCCTGAGATTGCGGAAAAAGTGCTTGCAGTGACTATGCACGACGTTGTAAACTTTTGGTTGTTTTGCCCTGCGTTCGACGTGTATACACATCATTGACTGAGAGTTTTTTTTAAAAAAAACTAAATTCTACGCTTAACTGGTTAAAGTAAAAACCCAAAGCTATGAACGATTTAGCTGTTAATAAAGTCTAAAAGAATTTAAAACAAATTATGGCTTCAAAGACTTCAGATTATGGCTATATTAGTTAATTCTGTTGAAAGTAGGATAGATAATTTAGCGGTTGATGAAATTTCAGAGGTAATCCATTCACGAACACTATCTCACCTAATTCAACCTACATCAAGAGCGGATAGCAGTCTTTCTAACAGTAGACAGTCTTAGTAAAGTTTTCACTCATTTGGCAAATCTACCACGTTACGCTCGAGCCGGAATTTTCTTCTGAAACCTGACTTTATATTGTAGGCCAGGCTCACGGTCTTTTCCTCAGAAAACTGCTGACCATATAAAGTAGTAGAAATATACCAGAAATTCAACAGGCTAGCTAATATTAGGCGTCAAGAAAAAGGCTACACCGAACTCTTCAAACCCACATTAGAGTCAATTAAGAGCAACTGAAAATACAGTGATTCCAGAATCCATTCCGGATTCCTTTTTTTTACTAGACAACTTCTTATTTAGTATCCGAACAGCACAACTTAAGTTAGCTTATTTAGGACAGAACAACAATGTTCAGGGGTCTATTTCTCAGATGATCGAAGCTACCTTCACTTTACTGACCGACGCTTAAAAGTTGGCGGAGATCCCAGCCCCAAAAAATATCTCAAATAAATATGATGTTCCATTTTATTTTCACCTGAGGTATTTTGTAGTTGCATTTGTTTATCATTTTTGGGTACTTATTAAAACTAGAATTAATTTACTGTGGTCAATTGATTAGCATTATATTTTATAATATATGCAAGCGCACATTAAAAGCTATGTACCTTATGTTGTATGCATGTCTAGATTGTTGCACTTTATCGCACTATGCCTATATGCTAGTAAAACACTAGATATGTTATTAAGAATGCGCACCTACTTTTTAAGATATTTTCTATGATGTTTGTTTGTAATTTACAAATGGTTGGCCCGTTGGTAAGGACTAAAATAAAAATTTGTTATTTGATGTAAGTAAAGTGATGCTCTTTTACACTTAAAAGTCTTCTCATTGAAGATTAGCTAATCTTCTCATTGAACCAGTGTTTAAAAAAATCTGATTTAAACAGTATAGATTCTCAAGTCAAGGTTACGTACGAATAAGGTTCTAACACAAATTTTCTTTCAAAAATTGGATTTTTAAATAAATTGGCGTTAGTGAAGTAAAATGGTACTGTCGGTGAAAGCGTGGCATTCCAGATCCCCCTAACGATCGGTTAATATGTTCACATATAAAAATGGTTTAATAATTTTCTTTCTAAAGAAATATCGCACTAACCGCTTACGAGAATGTTGCTAATCAAATAAAAAAAAAATCAGTGAAATCATACGTCTGTCAGCCATTTTTATTCAATTCAGAATTTTGGCTATAAGGATGTAAAATATATTGGTATATGATGAAAATAAATAATAATCCTACGAATTTTATATTAGTTTGGACATCGCAATTCTGTGGTGGTTATGCAGGATTGCTATCTCATAATTCACTCTCATATTTCTCTTTCATTTTGTTATCTTTAAAAAGACGTTTGACCGCCCAAGATCTATCATAAGTTAGCAGATTTCAACAAGACAAATACATTGTATTCTTTAATGTGAATCACTTTCTTGAAACTGAAAATTTTCATGACAAATTTGTAGCAACATATATAATGACAGTAACCTTGTCCTTGTTAGTAGCAATGCCCTTAGCAATTATCATGTGCCCTAGCTATTGTACAGAATTACAGACGAATCCCTTTTTGTTCTATTTACTCGGAGTTTAAATGTTTTCAACTTTACAAATACTGATTTTCAAGTCAGTCAAGACACTTTCTAAATTCTCACCTATATGGTTATTAAATGGCCGAAATGAGAGCTGAGTGCGTTGTAAAGTAAACCGGAACAGAATAAATCCAATATCAGTCGCGAAACTCATTTATGGTGACTAAGTTATCCTAATGCGTAACAATTCAGTTACTTGTACTGTAAACAAAACTAAACTAATTTCTGTGAGGAACCATCTTGTAGAACAATATAACACCCTCCTTATTGTTTGAATAAGAATCTGATACGCTTGAATAAAAGACTGTTGCTTCACAGTTGGAGGATCTCGCCTCGTCTATAAAGGCGAAAACCTTGTTAGATTTAATGTCAAAATATCTCAAAGGAAAGCAATGTCAATGCATTTTGCTTGAGCTCTTAAACAAAACTAATTTTTATGAGGAAACTTCTGGTAGAACAATGTAACTCTATCTTAGTTGTTTGAACTAAAATTATTAGGCTTGATTAAAAGGCTGTTGTTTTACAGTTCGAGGTTCTCGCCTCGTCTATAAAGGCGAAAACCTTGTTAATCGTAAAGTCAAAATATCTCAAAGAGAAGCAATGTCAATGCATTTTGCTTGAATTCTTAAACTAAACTACATTCTGTGAGGAACCTCCTTATAGAACAATGTAACACTGTCCTTATTGTTTGAATTAATGTCCGGAAGTTTTCAATAAAAAGGTGAATTGGTTTCACATTGCGAGATTCTGTCTCGTCTATAAAGGCGAAAGCCTTGTTAGACTTAATGTCAAAATATCTCAAAGGGAAGCAATGTCAATTCATTTTGCTTGAGCTCTTAAACTAAACTACTTTCTGTGAGGAACCTTCTTGTAGAACAATGTAACTCTATCTTAGTTGTTTGAACTGAAATATGTTAGGCTTGAATAAAAGACTGTTGTTTCACAGTTCGAGATTCTGCTTCGTTTATAAAGGCGGAAACATTGTTAGTTAGTCGTTATGTCAAAATATCTCAAAGAGAAGCAATGTCAATGCATTTTGCTTGAGCTCTTAAACTAAACTAATTTCTATGAGGAACCTTCTTGTAGAACAATGTAACTCTATCTTAGTTGTTTGAACTAAAATCTGTTAGGCTTGAATAAAAGACTGTTGTTTCGCAGTTCGAGATTCTGCTTCGTCTATACAGGCGGAAACATTGTTAGTTAGTCGTTATGTCAAAATATCTCAAAGGGAAACAATGTCAATGCATTTTGCTTGAGCTCTTAAACTAAACTAATTTCTATGAGGAACCTTCTTGTAGAACAATGTAACTCTATCTTAGTTGTTTGAACTAAAATTGTTAGGCTTGATTAAAAGGCTGTTGTTTTACAGTTCGAGGTTCTCGCCTCGTTTATAAAGGCGAAAATCTTGTTAATCGTATAGTCAAAATATCTCAAAGAGAAGCAATGTCAATGCATTTTGCTTGAGCTCTTAAACTAAACTACTTTCTGTGAGG
This sequence comes from Rhodnius prolixus, assembly GCF_049639745.1. Taxonomy (NCBI): domain Eukaryota; kingdom Metazoa; phylum Arthropoda; class Insecta; order Hemiptera; family Reduviidae; genus Rhodnius; species Rhodnius prolixus. The sequence continues at coordinate 6,378,302 of NW_027411635.1, read as the reverse complement.
AACCTTCTTGTAGAACAATGTAACTCTATCCTAATTGTTTGAACTAAAATCGGTTAGGCTTGAATAAAAGACTGTTGTTTCACAGTTCGAGGCTCTGCCACGTCTATAAAGGCGGAACATTGTTTGTTAGTCGTTTTTGAAGTTTTCAATAAAAAGGTGAATTGGTTTCACATTGCGAGATTCTGTCTCGTCTATAAAGGCGGAAGCCTTGTTAGACTTAATGTCAAAATATCTCAAAGGGAAGAAATGTCAATGCATTTTGCTTGAGCTCATAAACTAAACTAATTTCTATGAGGAACCTTCTTGTAGAACAATGTGACACTGTCCTTATTGTTTGAATTAATGTCCGGACGTTTTCAATAAAAAAGTGAATTGGTTTTACATTTGCGAGATTCTGTCTCGTCTATAAAGGCGGAAGCCTTGTTAGACTTAATGTCAAAATATCTCAAGGGGAAGCAATGTCATTGCATTTTACTTGAGCTCTTAAACTAAACTAATTTCTATGAGGAACCTTCTTGTAGAACAATGTAACTCTATCTTAGTTGTTTGAACTAAAATCTGTTAGGCTTGAATAAAAGACTGTTGTTTCACAGTTCGAGATTCTGCTTCGTCTATAAAGGCGGAAACATTGTTAGTCGTTATGTCAAAATATCTCGAAAGGGAAGCAATGTCAGTCCTTTTTGCTTGAGCACTGAAACTAAACTAATTTCTATGAGGAACCTTCTTGTAGAACAATGTAACTCTATCTTAGTTGTTTAAAATCGGTTAGGCTTGAATAGAAGACTGTTGTTTCACAGTTCGAGATTCTGCTTCGTTTTATAAAGGCGGAAACATTGTTAGTTAGTCGTTATGTCAAAATATCTCAAAGAGAAGCAATGTCAATGCATTTTGCTTGAGCTCTTAAACTAAACTAATTTCTATGAGGAACCTTCTTGTAGAACAATGTAACTCTATCTTAGTTGTTTGAACTAAAATCTGTTAGGCTTGAATAAAAAACTGTTGTTTCGCAGTTCGAGATTCTGCTTCGTCTATACAGGCGGAAACATTGTTAGTTAGTCGTTATGTCAAAATATCTCAAAGGGAAACAATGTCAATTCATTTTGCTTGAGCTCTTAAACTAAACTAATTTCTATGAGGAACCTTCTTGTAGAACAATGTAACTCTATCTTAGTTGTTTGAACTAAAATTGTTAGGCTTGATTAAAAGGCTGTTGTTTTACAGTTCGAGGTTCTCGCCTCGTCTATAAAGGCGAAAATCTTGTTAATCGTATAGTCAAAATATATCAAAGAGAAGCAATGTCAATGCATTTTGCTTGAGCTCTTAAACTAAACTACTTTCTGTGAGGAACCTTCTTGTAGAACAATGTAACTCTATCCTAATTGTTTGAACTAAAATCGGTTAGGCTTGAATAAAAGACTGTTGTTTCACAGTTCGAGGCTCTGCCACGTCTATAAAGGCGGAACATTGTTTGTTAGTCGTTTTTGATGTTTTCAATAAAAATGTGAATTGGTTTCACATTGCGAGATTCTGTCTCGTCTATAAAGGCGGAAGCCTTGTTAGACTTAATGTCAAAATATCTCAAAGGGAAGAAATGTCAATGCATTTTGCTTGAGCTCATAAACTAAACTAATTTCTATGAGGAACCTTCTTGTAGAACAATGTGACACTGTCCTTATTGTTTGAATTAATGTCCGGACGTTTTCAATAAAAAAGTGAATTGGTTTTACATTTGCGAGATTCTGTCTCGTCTATAAAGGCGGAAGCCTTGTTAGACTTAATGTCAAAATATCTCAAGGGGAAGCAATGTCAATGCATTTTACTTGAGCTCTTAAACTAAACTAATTTCTATGAGGAACCTTCTTGTAGAACAATGTAACTCTATCTTAGTTGTTTGAACTAAAATCTGTTAGGCTTGAATAAAAGACTGTTGTTTCACAGTTCAAGATTCTGCTTCGTCTATAAAGGCGGAAACATTGTTAGTCGTTATGTCAAAATATCTCGAAAGGGAAGCAATGTCAGTCCTTTTTGCTTGAGCACTTAAACTAAACTAATTTCTATGAGGAACCTTCTTGTAGAACAATGTAACTCTATCTTAGTTGTTTAAAATCGGTTAGGCTTGAATAGAAGTCTGTTGTTTCACAGTTCGAGATTCTGCTTCGTTTATAAAGGCGGAAACATTGTTAGTTAGTCGTTATGTCAAAATATCTCAAAGGGAAGCAATGTCAATCCATTTGCTTGAGCTCTTAAACTAAACTAATTTCTATGAGGAACCTTCTTGTAGAACAATGTAACTCTATCTTAGTTGTTTAAAATCGGTTAGGCTTGAATAAAAGACTGTTGTTTCGCAGTTCGAGATTCTGCTTCGTCTATAATGGCGGAAACATTGTTAGTTAGTCGTTATGTCAAAATATCTCAAAGGGAAGCAATGTCAATCCATTTTACTTGAGCTCTTAAACTAAACTAATTTCTATGAGGAACCTTCTTGTAGAACAATGTAACTCTATCTTAGTTGTTTGAACTAAAATCTGTTAGGCATGAATAAAAGACTGTGGTTTCGCAGTTCGAGATTCTGCTTCGTCTATACAGGCGGAAACATTGTTAGTTAGTCGTTATGTCAAAATATCTCAAAGGGAAGCAATGTCAATCCATTTTGCTTGAGCTCTTAAACTAAACTAATTTCTATGAGGAACCTTCTTGTAGAACAATGTAACTCTATCTTAGTTGTTTGAACTAAAATTGTTAGGCTTGATTGAAAGGCTGTTCTTTTACAGTTCGAGGTTCTCGCCTCGTCTATAAAGGCGAAAACCTTGTTAATCGTATAGTCAAAATATCTCAAAGAGAAGAAATGTCAATGCATTTTGCTTGAGCTCTTAAACTAAACTACTTTCTGTGAGGAACCTTCTTGTAGAACAATATAACAATATCCTAATTGTTTGAACTAAAATAGGTTAGGCTTGAATAAAAGACTGTTTTTCACAGTTCGAGGCTCTGCCACGTCTATAAAGGCGGAACATTGTTAGTTAGTCGTTTTTGAAGTTTTCAATAAAACGGTGAATTGGTTTCACATTGCGAGATTCTGTCTCGTCTATAAAGGCGGAAGCCTTGTTAGACTTAATGTCAAAATATCTCAAAGGGAAGAAATGTCAATGCATTTTGCTTGAGCTCATAAACTAAACTAATTTCTATGAGGAACCTTCTTGTAGAACAATGTGACACTGTCCTTATTGTTTGAATTAATGTCCGGACGTTTTCAATAAAAAAGTGAATTGGTTTTACATTTGCGAGATTCTGTCTCGTCTATAAAGGCGGAAGCCTTGTTAGACTTAATGTCAAAATATCTCAAGGGGAAGCAATGTCAATGCATTTTACTTGAGCTCTTAAACTAAACTAATTTCTATGAGGAACCTTCTTGTAGAACAATGTAACTCTATCTTAGTTGTTTGAACTAAAATCTGTTAGGCTTGAATAGAAGACTGTTGTTTCACAGTTCGAGATTCTGCTTCGTTTATAAAGGCGGAAACATTGTTAGTTAGTCGTTATGTCAAAATATCTCAAAGGGAAGCAATGTCAATCCATTTGCTTGAGCTCTTAAACTAAACTAATTTCTATGAGGAACCTTCTTGTAGAACAATGTAACTCTATCTTAATTGTTTGAACTAAAATCTGTTAGTCTTGAATAGAAGACTGTTGTTTCACAGTTCGAGGCTCTGCCACGTCTATAAAGGCGGAAACATTGATATTCGTTATGCCAAAATATCTCAAAGAGAAGCAATGTCAACGCATTTTGCTTGAGCTCTTAAACTAAACTAATTTCTATGAGGAACCTTCTTGTAGAACAATGTAACTCTATCTTAGTTGTTTAAAATCGGTTAGGCTTGAATAAAAGACTGTTGTTTCGCAGTTCGAGATTCTGCTTCGTCTATACTGGCGGAAACATTGTTAGTTAGTCGTTATGTCAAAATATCTCAAAGGGAAGCAATGTCAATCCATTTTGCTTGAGCTCTTAAACTAAACTAATTTCTATCAGGAACCTTCTTGTAGAACAATGTAACTCTATCTTAGTTGTTTGAACTAAAATTGTTAGGCTTGATTAAAAGGCTGTTCTTTTACAGTTCGAGGTTCTCGCCTCGTCTATAAAGGCGAAAACCTTGTTAATCGTATAGTCAAAATATCTCAAAGAGAAGCAATGTCAATGCATTTTGCTTGAGCTCTTAAACTAAACTACTTTCTGTGAGGAACCTTCTTGTAGAACAATGTAACAATATCCTAATTGTTTGAACTAAAATAGGTTAGGCTTGAATAAAAGACTGTTGTTTCACAGTTCGAGGCTCTGCCACGTCTATAAAGGTGGAACATTGTTAGTTAGTCGTTTTTGAAGTTTTCAATAAAACGGTGAATTGGTTTCACATTGCGAGATTCTGTCTCGTCTATAAAGGCGGAAGCCTTGTTAGACTTAATGTCAAAATATCTCAAAGGGAAGAAATGTCAATGCATTTTGCTTGAGCTCATAAACTAAACTAATTTCTATGAGGAACCTTCTTGTAGAACAATGTGACACTGTCCTTATTGTTTGAATTAATGTCCGGACGTTTTCAATAAAAAAGTGAATTGGTTTTACATTGGCGAGATTCTGTCTCGTATATAAAGGCGGAAGCCTTGTTAGACTTAATGTCAAAATATCTCAAGGGGAAGCAATGTCAATGCATTTTACTTGAGCTCTTAAACTAAACTAATTTCTATGAGGAACCTTCTTGTAGAACAATGTAACTCTATCTTAGTTGTTTGAAATAAAATCTGTTAGGCTTGAATAAAAGACTGTTGTTTCACAGTTCGAGATTCTGCTTCGTCTATAAAGGCGGAAACATTGTTAGTCGTTATGTCAAAATATCTCAAAGGGAAGCAATTTCAATCCATTTTACTTGAGCTCTTAAACTAAACTAATTTCTATGAGGAACCTTCTTGTAGAACAATGTAACTCTATCTTAGTTGTTTGAAATAAAATCTGTTAGGCTTGAATAAAAGACTGTTGTTTCGCAGTTCGAGATTCTGCTTCGTCTATACAGGCGGAAACATTGTTAGTTAGTCGTTATGTCAAAATATCTCAATGGGAAGCAATGTCAATCCATTTTACTTGTGCTCTTAAACTAAACTAATTTCTATGAGGAACCTTCTTGTAGAACAATGTAACTCTATCTTAGTTGTTTGAACTAAAATTGTTAGGCTTGATTAAAAGGCTGTTGTTTTACAGTTCGAGGTTCTCGCCTCGTCTATAAAGGCGAAAACCTTGTTAATCGTATAGTCAAAATATCTCAAAGAGAAGCAATGTCAATGCATTTTGCTTGAGCTCTTAAACTAAACTACTTTCTGTGAGGAACCTTCTTGTAGAACAATGTAACTCTATCCTAATTGTTTGAACTAAAATCTGTTAGGCTTGAATAAAAGACTGTTGTTTCACAATTCGAGGCTCTGCCACGTCTATAAAGGCGGAAACATTGATATTCGTTATGTCAAAATATCTCAATGGGAAGCAATGTCAATGCATTTTGCTTGAGCTCTTAAACTAAACTAATTTCTAGGAGGAACCGTCTGGTAGAACAATATACATTTTCCTTAATGTTTTAATTGATGTTCGCTTGTGTTGAATAGAAAACTGTTGTTTCATATTTCGATGTTCTGCCACGTCTATAAAGGCGGAATCGTAATGTCGAAATATCACGTAGGGAAGCAATTATTAGCTGGGTACAGTGTACCAAAATCATTTACCGCGAAATCTTGCCTTTTACATTCATAGTGATTATTTCTTTTAAGTGTCACTTTGAGATCAAATTTTTATGCTGTTTACTTGATCAGCAAAACAACTAATTTCTGTGAGGAATCTTCTTGTAGAACAATATAACTCTTAAGTTAATATTAATGGTTGAAGTAAAATTAAAATTTTGTGTAGAGGTTGGTTTAACTGCTGCTTTACAAAACTTCTTTTTGTTTTTATAATTCCTCCATCTTTCCAACAATTTTCTCTGTATCCTCTTTCTTTTTTCTTCTACATAATTCCTTTTACTTACTGTTATTTCTTTTTGCTTTTTGTTTTTTCTTGGTTATTTTAATCTAACACTATTCTTTTCATCGAACTATTCTCTTTTCATTTCGTGTTCTTTCGGTTCATAAATATTTGTAGAATCGTTCTGAAGATATCAGACTTTAGTGGACGGGTTAAATTCTAGGAATGTGCCAGTAAAAATATAAATATTTTATATTTATAAATAAATAAATAAATATATATATATAAATAAATAAATATATATAGCCTTTTATGCTAATAACGGGCCAAACAACCAAAGTTACTCTAATGTAATAATTGTATTTTATTATCGAGTTTATTTTGTTTATAATTTGTCTGCTGCCTTAAATTTCAGGTAATGTTATTATATGTTATACTTTCTGTACATATTTTTCCAAAGTTTTGTTTTTAATTTGTTAGATGTAAGATTATTATGGCTCAAGATGTTAAAATGTAAGTGAATAAATGTTTATTAAGAGTATAGACTTATATTACCTGATGTGTTAATATAATTAATATTGCGTAATGTGTCTATTTTTATTGTTATGAGCACGTTGTTGTTTTTATCTATATAGTAAGCATGTCAAACTTAGCTCAGTCGGGTCAAATTAAGAATTTATGTGGGCCGCTAAAACAGAAAACGAAATAAAAAAAAATCGTAGAAACTGATTGACTTCCCAAGGGTAACAATAAAATCAATTAATGCTTGCAGTTGATGCGCCAAAAAACTAACAATAATTAAGGGGGAAAAAATAGATAAATAAAATATATACATATTTTCATGAACTTCAATAGTTTAGGATGTTGTTATAAATTAAGATATTAATTACAAAAAATAAGGTAATAAAGTAAAGATTATCTTAATGACGTTGAATAGCCGCAAAGATATTCGCTGTGGGTTGACATGCCTGCTCCTTAAGAACTTTAGTAATTCTTTTTTGTTAGCCTGATTTGATTCATATTTGGGTTCTACAAGTACTGAGTGCTTTTTTCTTATTCAGTTTTGACAGTTTTAGATGACGGATTTTCTTTGAACGTTTAGGTTAATATAACAGATGTATTCGATGGTTGGGATAAAGTTGGTTCTGTCGCAGATATAAAACACATTAAAATTTTAGTGTTCTGTAGGTCATCAATTACACACCCTTATAAATCTTGGAATCAAATACAAGTGAACAAAAAGTGACAGAAATAAAGGCGTGATTATCTTTCAAAGTTAAAAGAAAATCGAGGCAGACATAATTTCAAGAAAAATCCGGCCTAAAATAAAAAAATTATTTTGAATGCCATTATTAAAGGTGTAACAAAAAGTCTAAGCTTTTTTTTTTTTTTTTTTTTTTTTTTTTTTTTTTTTTTTTTTTTTTTTTTGAGGAGGGGAATTCTTAGTCTGCTAGTTGAAATATCTGTTTATATTTTTTCCCTGTATTTCGACTATCTTAGAGAAAAATTCTGACTTAAATTTTTTGTCTTTTATGCTTAAAAATCAACTTCATTGCAGTAGTTCCTTATTAAGCCATCATTAATTCATTTGATCACATTTAAATTGAATATCTTAAGAACTATCCTACTTCAAGTAATAGTTTACTTTTATGATATCATTTATGGATTTGTATCATTACTTTATGTGTCACTGTGTTACTTTAGGTTATTTTAATAACAGGCACGTTTCTTAGGTTATTACCAGTCAGAGACGCGTTCATTCATTACACATAACTCTTTCCATCACCAAATGAGCTTAGAGGCTTCTAGGAAGAGAAAATCAAAGGGCAAAATTGACTACCGGTGTGTTCTCAGTCATTCTCTTGCTTTGTTATTATAGTTTTTATTTTTATGAGTTCTTGGCTGCCTGTTGACAAAGGAAGTATCCAAGTCATTGGCAGGAATATTATCAGCATGCCTTAATATGCAAGAATGTGAGAGTGCGTCATTGTCTATCACCAGCGTACGCTTTCAACATTTGTCTTAGATACGGCAGACACGAAAAATTGATAGCCTTTTGCAATTTTGGCACATTGTTTTTTAGGCCAAACTCGTAATTCTTCTTCAAGGGAATTTGGCGCTAGGCCTACACCTAAGGTGTGGCTCAAGCTTTACCCTTAAGAGTTCCTCTTCACACGGAAGCTATCTCTTTACCTGTGTTCTTTTTTAAAACTTTCTCGATATAATCGCGGGACAAATTAGCAATGTCTGGAACCGAAATGCCAACTATACCCTCCTTTTCATTAACATATTTGGAGGAGTATTTGCAAGCGCGTGTTCAGCGAACACAATCTGCTTTCACTGAAACAAAAATTCCAGAGGTATTCAAGGACTGGCTGTTGGTCATATTTATAATATGGCTTAATGTTATGGGACACCTTATATATTGTGCCGGATCTCCGAGCAGTATTTTTTGCCACGCTGTTCTGCCGCTTAAGATTTCTGCCTCTAATATTTTTGGGGTATAACTGGTACTAGATTAGAGCCTCTTCTTATTTATTATTTTTTTTGTGTAAAACGCATCAGCGATGAGGTTATTTGTGCCCGGAGCTTTTTTCAGAGCTCTGCCGCCTCCTAGAAGTGTTTTCTCTCTTCTATGCCAGAAAGTGAACTGCAAGAGGTTCCTAAGAAGATAAAAAGAGCGTCCTAAGGGCAGACTGATCTTATTTATTATTATTAATTCAATTACATTTAATTCGATTATTAAGTGTTCTATATACTTTTGCAGCATACATCCAGAGCATCAATAGGCCCGTTGACTTCTAAAAGTAAGTATGTTATTATCTAAGTTGTTAATGAACGATTGCTTTTAAACAAAGTTCAAAGTTAAAGTAACAAAATTCTCTGCCATCTAATGATTTGTTGTAGCTTCTTTAAGAGCTGGTTCAGATTCACTTGGGCCTTTTTAATCGGGCGATTCCAAACTCGTGCTATAAAAAACAATTATGCAGTATAATTAGTAGTATATACATACATTAAACGCGCGCGTTCAGTTGAACGCATGCGTTTATATCAGAAAACTTAGTCAAGATGACTTGATTATCCATTAATGAATTTGAAAAGACCTATCATAAGTTCTATTAATTAACATTAATGCGTTATTAGGTACCTAATATTAGCCAAAACATCATCTCTAAATATTTTATTGGCGTCCTAAAATAATAGGTAGAATTTTGTTTTTATTCTTTTAGTTTTGACTGCAATACAATGAGCATTTCAAGGGTACGTGTCTTCAAATGAAGTAAGGATGCCAAATCTACCTTGTTTTGCTTACTCTAATTCTACCGGCGATAGAGAAGCCAAACACTTCTACAGTCATGTTGACTGGTAGTGGGTTATGTAACAAAACCCAGCATAAGCCTTGCAAGAAATTGTTTTTTCTATCTCGCGTTTAAAAATTGCCCGCATGAACCTTTCAAAAATCACTGCTAATGGCATCTGTAAAGTGAAGAATGAGTTAGTGCGTAGTTAGCCTGTGCTGGCGCTATAAACCCAAGTAGTTGCAAAAACTACTTTATTGTGTGACGATGTGGTGCAAGTTGGTGCAAAGAAATTGTGTATATAATATAGATATTTAGCATATGTGTTGTGCAGACACAAGGTGCGCTAAGCATTACGCTGTTATCTTCTTCCTCTTCACTGTCTTTGCACCTACTGCTCCTTCGTATTTGTAAGTATAAAAATACTAACAAGCTACTTATTAACAGTTAAGGGCAATAGCATTAAAGGAACTCCCAACTTGGGCAATTCTAATGGTTTTGGTAGCCAGCCAAGTAGTGCCAGTTCACGTGTAGTTGAGGACATGCCACCGCCAAATCTGCAGACCACCACCCAGGTGCCTAGGATGTCGCATCCACTAGCAACAACAGATGCTGGTAAGTTTTTAAAATATATTCATTTCAGACAATTTCTTGACTTTTAAATTACTTTCCTCCTAATTATCCTAGCTGAATCTATTATGGCACCGACTCAATAAGAAACCATTACTGCATGTTTAATATTCTCAGAAGTATAGGTAAAGACTCCTGGGTAAAACATGATATTATCCATCAGTTTTCCTTTTTGGTTTGACAAACTAATATTTTTCATAACTCATTATATGGCTGGCACTTCATTTTTTTTCATGTCAAAGCTCTCTCAACTTCTTTTTCATCTTGTGAAGAATGGCTTCATTAGGAACGTGGTGAATCAGGATATTCGGAGCATATGGTGATAATAGTACGTCTAACTTCGTATATTTTTGCTCAATAATCCAGAAGAAGATATTTATCATTTTTCTTTTGATATAGATTTATTCCTATATACTTGTTTCGATACCAAAGCTTAGATGTAGTTGTGTAAAACATTCCTTACTTTAATGAATGCATGTTTCGTCTTCTCAATGCGCAGAATCTCATTTGTTTTTTAGTTGGCACCTTAAGCAGCAGTAATAAATGAATAAATTCTTTATTTATGAGCAAGTTATTTATCCCAACTTAGTGTTCTCAACCTCACAGAATTTAATTGCAATTAACTTGATAGACTATGGTTAGCTTTCTTACGCTTACTGAAATATCAATTACCATCAATTCTCCTTTGTATTGGCCCCATCTTTAGTCCTTGGACCGTGCGAAAATCATACATATTCCTCTAATATTAGTCTGAGGGACTGTATTTTATCATTCCAAGTGCTTTCGTCTGTATTAATGTATTACATACGTATTTTAGTGTCTCGAAGACGAGGAAACGTAGTTAAAGAAGTAGAAAAATTAAAGAAAAATAGAGAGGAGAGGCGACAGAAACAAGCTGAGAAAAAGGAGGAAAAGGAAGCGCTGATGAACATAGATCCTGGCAATCCGCGTTGGGAATTTTTAGCGATGATAAGGTATCATTGTCCTACATTTCTGGTTGCAATTTTGGTACATGTGGTACATTCTATCGGCCAAATTAAGAAGGATTAATTGACCACCTGACGGATTATTGTTGCATTAAATATACATACTAATTGTTGTATTAAGTAAAGGAGTTTATAAACTATATTTTCAAGCTTTCTTTCTTTGTACTTATATGTGAATAATAACCGTTAGTAATGATATGAGTAAACGCATTTTGTTTAAACGCAAAGCAGAATTCAAGTTTGATTAATTTCGAACAACTAACGGATTTTTTCTCTAAAGTGCCCGCACAAAAAAAAAGAAAAAAAAAGCGGCTAAGATGATCTTTGATTGAAGTTTCAAAGTAAAACTATGAAGTAATCAGTATTTTGTTTTATCTTCAGGGAATACCAAGCTGCTCTGGACATTCGACCACTCAAGGAATCAGATATTGTGGAGTGCCATCAGATTACTGTCTGTGTTAGAAAGAGGCCACTGAACAAAAAAGGTAAATTTTATTTTTCTGTCCAAACAAATTACTGAAATTACTTCTGAACAAATTGGGTGTGAAAACTTTAACACGTCTTTCTTTTGCTTCGGTTATTACAGTTGTGATTAATTTTTTTTTTTAAAGCTTTACTTGGTCTTAGCAGCAATTGATAAGTGGTGGGGGCGCACAGTTGACCATAATCTAGAGCGCGCTCTATTTTTATTTATTTATTTATATTTTTTTAATTTTTACATTATTAATTTATTTTATGATTAAGCTCTTAGACAAGTTTTATTATTTGTATTATATATTATTTATAGTAATAATAATAATAATTATTTTTTGGCTGGCTAATTTGAAAATAATACGTTATTATCTCTCTAAAATGTGTTATTTGAAACAATTAGATTTGGTAGACAATACAGGTATGCCATTTAATTGGGCAAGGGAGCTTAAACAGCTCCCTGTATTGCTAACACAGGATCTGAAAAAAAATATGAAGTATATTTTAATGTGTTTTAAAAACAATCTAATAAACCGTTATGTTGAAGCCATTGTCCAAGTAGATACAATCGCTAAGTACCTTTGATTTAGTTGAGCCGCATCTTAAGATAAACATGCATATAAATAAGCTTCGATTAATTGTACAACTACGCTATTACAATAAAAAAAAAATGTGTCGCATAAATTTTAATAACTAGTACTATCAATTTGAGGAGGATTAAACTTGTCCTCTGCCAATTGCACGCTCCAAATGACTAATTTCACCTTTTGATGAACTGCCCAGCCTCATCCTCACTCATAGCTAAATATTTAGAAAAAAAATTTTCTACAATCTCAACTGTCCATCACCGGGACAGTGTGCTGTAAGAAGCTCCTAGAAAATCTAAGGGTCAACAGCTGGATTTGAACCCGGGTCCTCCGCGTGAGAATCCAATTCGTTAACCGCATAGCTAATCCCTTCCTTATTATATTTTATTATTTGTTATTGTTTGTTTTATTATTTTATTTTCAGAAGGTTTTATAAGTTTAAATCCAATGTAAAGTTGCAAAAAATAGTATTACAATGTGTATTTTATTTCAGAAATATCGAAAAAAGAGATAGATGTTATCACGGTGCCAAGAAAGGATTCAATCATAGTGCACGAGCCAAAGAATAAAGTCGATCTTACAAAATATTTAGAGAACCAACAGTTTCGATTTGACTATGCATTCAATGAGCACTGTTCCAATGAACTAGTGTATAAGTAAGTTTCAGTTTCTGATTCTCTAATTTCATATATGTATTTATTTATTTAGTTTTTAAGAAGAGATATTTACCAACACACTTCACAATCTTTTTCCAAAAATTAATTTACTACAGTAATCCTTAGTGAAGTCAACTATCATTTAATAAAAATTATAATATTGAAGAACCTGAGATAAGAGAAGGTCATGTGTGTCACACGTTTTTATTTTTTTAGGTTCACAGCTAAACCTCTAGTGAACACCTTATTCGAAGGTGGTATGGCAACCTGTTTCGCTTACGGTCAAACTGGCAGTGGTAAAACCCATACAATGGGCGGAATATTTTTTGGGAAAACTCAAGATTGTAAAAAAGGAATATATGCAATGGTGGCAAAAGATGTATTCCATTTATTACATTCACCGCAGTATAAATCACAAAAACTAACAGTTTCAGCAAGTTTCTTTGAAATTTATACGGGAAAAGTAAGTATTATAGAAAATAAAAGATTTAATTTTGGTATTTTTAATCTTAATAGATTTGCATGTAAAATATTATGACAAAAAATCATTTATTTTGAAACCAGATGCGGTAGTACGTGGTTATATATTAGAATGTTGTAGGGAACTGAAGTCAGTTATTGCTTTTCTGACCAAACGTCGTCAGTGTTTGGTACTTTTGTACGTACGGTTAAGGGTGTTTTAACTACTTTTGGAGGTGTTATTATTGCAAAAGACACGAGTTGACGTTTAGACTAATATGTGCTGAGGGGTTAGTAAATCATAATTTATAATTTTTATAATAGTTTTTGCCGTTATAGGTATTCGATCTTCTGGCCGATAAAGCTAAGCTACGAGTTTTAGAAGATGGAAAACAACAGGTTCAGATAGTAGGCTTAACGGAAAAAATAGTGAACAGCGTAGAAGAAGTACTGGCATTGATTCAGGCGGGTAATACTTCAAGGTAAGACCGACATTCTATTATTTTCACTCTGTACTCGTACGATCAAGTGTTGCTAACGAAAGAAGTTCTAACTTGATATTCCGGTTAGGTAATCAGATATTAAGGTTTTTGTCAAAATCCAAGTGTTGTCGATCTTATTGAATAGTTTTTTCAGTTTTTCGGTGATTTCTCCAATGAGTTTGATTTTTACTTTCTTACTTGCATTTGTGCAAAAATACTCGTTTTGAAGTCCTCAGTAAAACTGCTTTTTACAAACTGGAGTATGTTATTTGATCAACATAACTTAATATTTTTGTAAAAGGCGCAAGGTTGGTATACCAATAAGGTTTCAGAATCAACCAACTAGAAGTGCCACTTTACTAATCAGCTTTTTTTTTATTTTATGTAGTAATTTTTTTTCAAAAACAATTCTAAAATATTATTATCTTTAAACTTTGTATGCACAATATACACATTGGGGTGGTGTGACACTTTTATTTGAAATATTACTTCTGTAATTTTTTTTAGAGGGTTCTGGGGGGGGGGGATGAAATTGTGCTGCCATTGATTTATTAACTGTATATTGTTTCGACATTAAAACTTGCTATTCTATTGTTTCCTAATTCTTTGCTAATTAGGATCTCTAGATTGCACCTAAGTCGATATGAATTAATTTATATTATAAACAAAATTAAAAGCATGTCACCTAAAGGTGGCATTGAGCACTACTTGAAAAAGTAGACAAAGAAATACTCAATTATTCCGCATAATTGTTACATTTGAGACTTTTATGAAACATTAAGTACAATGTAGACAGAAAATATATAATGCAATGTTTTTCAAATCCCTATAAATGACCTCAAATACATTATGTTATTTGTGTTACTTATAATGAAGATTATACTAACAGCGCATATACAAACTTATATTGCTCAATGAACGTTACATTCTCTCACTTTCAACAGTTCCATTCTTTTGTGCAGAGTTTTCGATAAAATACATCATTTTTAAATTATTAATTTAATTTTATTATTAAAATAAATCATAATTAGCTATCGTTTAAAAACGTTTCTATGGTTAGCCTATTATCATACAGTTTCCTTGCACAATTTTCCTTCGGAAGTCACTATATTTTAAGAGTTCAGTTGAAGGAACTTTTTTTTTTAAGCAACGCACGTTAACATGCTGCATCTCGTCCAAAAAGAAATACAGGACACCTCCATTGCCTTTATTTTAAAGGGACTCTCATTTAGTGTACCTTTTCATTAAATTATCTTAGTTTCTTCTTAGTTATCATAATAATGTGAGTTGCAGCGAGGGAAATCCACACTGATTTTGGTTTTCCCTGAATCGGTTTTTTTTCTTTTTCTTTTCATATTCTCTATAAAAATTTCTGTTTACATGTTCATTTAATACAAGAGTAAATGTCCTTTGGAACCCGGTTCACGTATAAGCCATTTCTATCACTATAGCTGTTCTACACCCGTAATTCTTTAGGTTACAAAAGTGAACTTCTAAGTAACGGTTCAAAAGCTGTTTGGTATAATTTCGTGAATATGTGATATTTTGAGCTTTGGCGATCATAATAGGGAACCATGTTAACTCGATAGGTAAATGGATAGAACTTGCATACTCAAATTGATTCAATAAATGTTTTACTTTAGATTGTAAAATTCTTCAGTCTTACTACTTAAGTAAGCTTCTTAATACTTACTAAACTACTTAATTAATTAATTTATCGTTAATTACTTTCATGTAATGGAACCCTAGTGTAACCAAAACAAATAAATAAACTTATTATTTACACCCTTGCACATAAAAATAATTTGCAAAACTAATATTAATGTAAATATTAGTTATAGTATTTTCATTGGTTATATTATTTTTATGGATGGATATTTTCTTATTACTTTTAAGCAATATTATGCAAGGGAATTTAAAGAAAATTGAAATAAATACCGTTTGTAATTATTCTGGACAAATAAATGAAAATTTTCTATTTTCACTCTTTTTGCACTGGATTGTCCCTCTGAAAAGTTAGGCTCCTCCTTTAAAATGGACGAAAATAATTCCATTGGTGTTACTGCCGTCTAGTCGGCGTCCCATAAAAAAAAGAAAATTGTAGACTTGAAGCAATTTATTGATAGATTTGAATTGAATAATTACTTCATATTGATTGAACAAGCGATTGCATGGTGTCTTCAGTAGATTCAGAAGTTTGCGAGATTAATTTAACATATCTTGTGTAGGCCAGCCGCTACCTCGTACGAACTACACTTCTATAGAGAGCCACTTACACACACTCAAGCACACACTCACACACACGTACATACACTCACAGATAGATAGGACAACTAAACTACTAGAACAAAGCTATGATAACAATAAGTCTGATGAATTTACTTAACGGATTTACTTAACAAAATATTTGGTACATGAATAAACATACATACGCCGCATGGGCCGCAGACAAGAAAAGTCGCAGGTCAGCAAGAGGGAAACTTGGCTTTTCTACAAACTCTCAATCCTCGTCTGTATTCCAGCAAGTCCCAACTCAGAATGCTCGAAATTCAATAAAATACTTTTCTTCCAATAAAACCCAGCTGTGCTCATAAACCTAGCAACTAATTCTAGTGCCCAGTTACATTATCCCCCCCTTTGAAGAAAAGTGGACTCCACTTTTCAAGCTCAGGGGAGGTAGTTGACTCCGCAGCTTCTGGTTCACTCCTAGTGCCCCTCCACATGGGCAGCTGAACCTGGAATCTTCCTGGTAGCTCTCTTCGCAGTTGATGCGATGTAGGTGTATCCCATTGGCGAGGATATTGCCACTTCTCGAACTCTAACATCTGGAAAGCTATCGCTCCGAGGGCTCCTCTTGCCCTACCATTTTTCCCGCACAGCTTCCAATGCTAATCCTCCCTTCGGGTAAGGTTTTCAGGGTGAGTTTCTTTCTTCCTAGTGCCTCGACGATCTCATTGCCTATGTTTGTGGCTTACGTAAGGCAATCTTCAGCCATATGATCTCCCCTGCTCAAAGATACTCCGCTCTTAGATGGCTGACTGGATTTCTGAGTTGGCCTACCAAAATCTCTCTTTGCTGGTATTCAGCTTGTGGAACATCCATTTTGAGCTTACTCTGTAGATCCTCTCATTTTCCCACGGCCATTTCTCCGTCCACATCCCCACCGCCGCACACGCCCATCCATATACTGCTCATCTGAGCCCGAGTTATCAATACTAATACTTTGGTTTTGTTTCATAAGCTTATATTCCAATAGTTTTGCCGTCAATCAGTAGGTATGAGAACCGAATCTGGTAGTTCGCCGTTATTCATCCTCCATGCACTCTCGACGATGCCTCGGCCGCAGATTGATCCTAACCTCCCTAGGAATGGAGTTAGATTCCTGCTCGCTCTCCTGCCCACGTAACAAATAAGGAGACCTTGGGTTTTCTGTTGGATCCCACTCCCCGGAGGTAGGATGCCACGATGAATCTCCCTCTGCCAACGTAGATTCGGAACTTTCGGGGGCGTCTTCTTCCCCCTCTTCTACCGCCTCACCCGGTGTGGATGGTGCTAGGGAGACTCTGGGAGGGGTTTCACTCAAGTCTTCCCACCACCCTTGTTCATTATCCGCCGGGGAATTACTACCTGAGGTGGTTGGTTCCTCTGCAACCCTTGAGGGGTGAGCCTCTACATTTGCTTGCCCACTACCATGGTCCTCTCTGGCCTGATAGGCAGGTTTGAGGCGGTTGGCATGTACCACATATCGACCCCCTGTATTCAGAGCCAATTCATAGTCACAGGGAGGAAGTTGTGCACTTATCTCATGTGGCCCGGTCCACGGTTTATAAAATTTTTTCGCCTGACCTTGTGGTACGGCCGGTTCCAATAAATACACTTTGTCGCCTACGCGAAATACCCGGTCCTTCTTCCCCGCGTCATAGAAACGGGTCCACGACTCTCGGGCTTTAGCCTCACTCCCTTTGGCCTGGGCATACGCCGCAGAGAGCCTCTCTTTTAACTGCATCACATAGTCCTCCACTGACGCCGCCCGTTGCTGCCAAGTATACGGAAAATCAAATGGCATTTCAAAGTCTCGCCCATATAACAAATAGTGAGGAGTAAACCCTGTTGACGAATGCACAGTAGAGCGGTACGCCATCACAACAAATGGCACCCATCGATCCCAATTCCGGCCGTCCTTTCGAACAAAGTGGGAAAGAGAGTCAATTAGTGTCCGATGCATACGCTCCACTATCCCATTGCTCTGGGGATGGTAGGCGGTGGTCTGCAGTTTCTTTATGTGCAGCAAGTGGCAGACAGCTTTAAACAAATTGGACAGGAAATTCGTACCTCTATCGGTCAGAACCTGACGAGGGGCCCCATGTCTTAAAATAATATTATGAACAAATGCCCGAGCAGTCTCTTCAGCCGTTTGCGTCCTCATGGGGATAACCTCTGCATACCTTGTGAAATGGTCAACCATAGTAAGGAGGTAGCGGTTTCCCCTACTACTTAGCGGGCACTCCACCACGTCGAGGGAGACCAGCTCGAAAGGATAAGTGGCTTCATTTACCCGGCCCAATGGTACTGCTAATCCACTCGGTGTTTTACGTTCATTACACGACTGGCAGCTCTTGACGTACAGTTCCACATCTCTGGCCATCTCGGGCCAAAAAAAGTTTTCTTTAATACGAGTTAACGTCCTCTCTATACCGGGATGGCCGGACCAGGGGGTGTCATGATGGGCTTTGATTACACGAATTCTCTGTTTAGCTGGTACCATTATTCGCCACTGGTCTTCCTGGGCTTTACCATCCGTCCAGTACAAGAGCCCGGATTCGTGAACATAGGTTTTCTCCGGCCAGGACTTCCTGGTTTGGCTACACCAGCGATCTTTAGACTGCTCTTGCCCGAACTGGTCGCTTTTCCCCGTGGCCCACTGCACTTCACCGAACAACTCTGGCTTGGAAGCTGAAGCGACCCTTCGACTTAACCCGTCAGCGTTAAGGTGTTTAATCCCTGGTCTATGTTCCACATCATACACGAATTCGGACAATCTTAGGGACCAACGTGTCAATTTCGCGGAGGGGTCTTTCAGGCTTAGCATCCATTTCAAAGCAGCATGGTCTGTGACGAGTTTAAATTTCCGACCTAAAAGATAGCAACGGAATTGGGTTGTGGCCCAGACCACTGCTAGCAATTCTCTTTCAGTGGTGGAATACTTTTGCTCAGCCGGTGTTAGTTGACGGCTAGCATAAGCCACTGGTCTTTCTTGCCCCGCACACATTTGGGAGAGTACTGCTCCTAGCGCTATCCCCGAAGCGTCGGTCGCTAATATAAAACTGTCCCGAAAATCTGGGTATACTAACACTGATGATGAACACAGTGCACCCTTCAAAGACTCGAACGCAGACTGTTCCTCCTTGCCCCAAGTGAATGCCACATCTTTCTTTAGTAACGAGGTAAGTGGTTGCGCAAGGTCAGCAAACCCCTTTATGAAGCGGCGGTAATACCCCGCAAGACCCAAGAAACTCTTTACTTCTTTCGCAGAGTTTGGGGCGGGATACGAGTTGATGGCGACCAATTTGTTCGGATCTGGCTTTACGCCTTCCGAAGATACAATATGCCCCAAGTACTGCACCTCTCGCTGTGCAAAAGCACACTTCCCAAGATTTGCTTTCAACCCCGCACGCTCCAAGCGATGTAGTACATTACTTAATCGTCGGCAATGTTCTTCGAGAGTAGGACTGTAGATAATTATATCATCCATGTAAACCAGGCACTCCTCCCCTTTGATTTCCGACAATAATTGGTCCATTAATCGTTGAAACGTAGCCGGCGCATTAACCAGACCAAAAGCCATCCGTTTGTACTCAAAATGGCCCCCTATAGTTGAAAAAGCGGTTTTTTCGCAATCCTCTGGGTGGATGGGGATTTGGTGGTACCCACTGGCCAAATCGATAGTGGAAAAGTACCGACTTCTACCCAAGTTCTCCAACGTTTCCGTTATCAGTGGTAAAGGATAGGGGTCTACTTTCGTGATTTTATTAAGCCCTCTAAAATCAGTACAGAAACGGTACTTACACGTGCCATCCCTACTCTTCTTTGGAACTAACACGATCGGGGCGGACCATGGGCTGCTTGAAGGTGCAATTACCCCCTTATCTAGCATTTCGCGGAGATGTTCTTCTACAATTGGTCTCTGATTATAGGGTACCCGGTAGGGACGCTTGATAACGGGGCCTTCCTCTGTTGTCTTAATTCTATGATACACAGGTAACTTGCACCCTTCTGGCCCTGGCTCCACAAAGACTTGTAGATACATTCGTAGCACTTTCATCAATTTACCGCGATCACCCTCGGCCAAGTGGCTTAACTTCCCAATACATTCGACTTCCACTTCTCCCTCTGGGACCACTTCCTGACCCACGGCACCTACCACCTTCGAGTGAGACGATTCGCTTCCTAAGTCCACCCTCTCCGCTGTTGCTACCCACTGACCCTTCCCAACATTCACTTCTGACTCCGTTAGGTTTATCACTTTCACCCAAACCCGGCGGCCTTCAGCCCGGTTTAAACTCCTCGCTATCCTCAAGCCCCCTTCAATCGGCATCAGGGGTTCTAAAAGAATGTCCCCTTCCAGGTCACGGGCTATCTTCCCCTCCACTAAGCATTCGCTGTGACCTGGTATCTTCTGACAGCGTGCTACCTTCACGCCGATCTCGCTTGCACTGCCTTCCCGAGACCTGTTAGGGTGCCTTTCCCTGTTCTCCTGATTGTCCGTCCCATAGGACACTGCTTTCTCCTTGCAGCCATTCTCCACCAGTGCTACTGACGGGTTTCTGGGTTTAATTGCGACCTGACCTCGGCCAGCGTCTACAACCAACCCTAGTTTCCTCATTAGGTCCCAACCCATGAGACCATCCCCGCGAGTGGCTACCGCAGCGATCACAAAGGTGTGGTTCACCCGGCTCCCCTCTACAAAGAACTCCAGTTCCTGTTCACCTCTAATGGGTACCGAACTCCCCGTAACTCCTGTTGCTTTAATACGGGACTGCTTGACTACCACTCCAGGAATTGCTTGTTTTAAAATGGAAATTTCTGACCCGCTGTCAACAAGTAAGTCCAACCGACTCTTTCCTGTAAACACAGGTATTGTTAAACCCTTAGACTTCCCCGTTGCTACACTTGGCACCAGGGCAGGGGCCCTCGGTTTTAACGGGCATTCGACGTCGGGCCATCGGTCGAGCCCTCCGCTTTTGGGTGCGGGCCTGTTCCCTCATAACAAGTCCTGACTTTTGCTAAGGTAGCTCGTCGAGCGCAATCTCGCGCATAGTGTCCCATTTGGCCACAAACAAAACAGGCTGTCTCCCTTTTTGAGGGAGCAGCCTCACTGCGTTGGTTACCCCACCCAAGGCTCTTCCTCCTTCTCAGATCACATGACTTTGCAAAATGTCCCGGTCTCCCACAACGAAAGCACATGCTCCCTGATCGTTGGGGCTCCACTGTTGTCTTCCCTTCTAGACCGGAACTTCCTTGCACAGCCCAGATTTCCCGTGGAGAGGTTGACTTCACCCTCACTTGCTCAATACGCGAAGCCCGTGCCACCGCTTCGTGAAACGTTTTCGGGGGATCGTATTGTAGTTGTCGGCTTGGTTCTCCTTTGAGCCCTTTTATATAGGCAGCCATAAGAATTCTTTCAAGCTGAGCCCTAGCCCACCCTGCTTCCGCTACTGATGCCGAGATAGGCAATGTTTTCTCCCCGACTTGCCGACACCGATCTGCAAACTGACGCGCATCTTCACCCGACAGTTGTTCAAGAGAGTTAAGCTCCAACAGCTTTTGCTCAGGCGTAGCCTCCCCCACAAAGCGAGTTCTAATCACATCAACCATATCCACAAATGTCGCCGTGGGTAGCAATAGCTCCGGTCGACAAGCCACACAATCTGCTGCAGCCCCTTTTAGTTTAAGACGACATATCATAATTTTATCCGCCTCTGACCACCCGCCTCTTTCGGCCACTAAGGAAAAATTTTGCAGAAATTGGTCAATAGGCCTATCTGATATGTCCCCACTCCAAGGCATGATTAAAGATTGAAGGGAAAGATCTCGCTTAACCCCCCCTTCATTAGAGGATAAGCTTGCTGCTTCCCTTTGGGAGTTCATCCCGCGCACCTCCTCTTTCAACCTGTCTACCTCCTCCTTTAGTGCCTTCACCTCTTCCATAATTCCAGAGCACTAATACTAAGGACGGGGAAACGTTACGGGTTTCCGACTATACCCCACACCTGACACCAATGTAGGCCAGCCGCTACCTCGTACGAACTACACTTCTATAGAGAGCCACTTACACACACTCAAGCACACACTCACACACACGTACATACACTCACAGATAGATAGGACAACTAAACTACTAGAACAAAGCTATGATAACAATAAGTCTGATGAATTTACTTAACGGATTTACTTAACAAAATATTTGGTACATGAATAAACATACATACGCCGCATGGGCCGCAGACAAGAAAAGTCGCAGGTCAGCAAGAGGGAAACTTGGCTTTTCTACAAACTCTCAATCCTCGTCTGTATTCCAGCAAGTCCCAACTCAGAATGCTCGAAATTCAATAAAATACTTTTCTTCCAATAAAACCCAGCTGTGCTCATAAACCTAGCAACTAATTCTAGTGCCCAGTTACACTAGCGATTGCATGGTGTCTTCAGTAGATTCAGAAGTTTGCGAGATTAATTTAACATATCTTGAGAGAAAACTAAGAAACGGCCTTAAAGTTCAGGTAGATCTAATCTTTCGTTCAACCAGTAAAGAATTGATTGGCAGCTTACTTGTTTGGGAAAGCAAGAAGTTCCTGATGCGGCTTTTCCGGTGCAACAATGTTAATCATGAATGGTGATGGGACATACTGGTATCAGCAGAAATGTTACCAACCTACTGTCCAAGAATGATACAGCTACTCCATTCATTGGTTCAGAACCTACCCTAGGTGTAACCATCTGCACGATCTATCTAGGTAGAACGACTCTTAAGCAACGGCTGTGGAGAGAGCATGACAATTTCAGGAAACTAATTTTTGGACTATTGAGGTTAATAATAATTAAGGTTAATTATTGAAGCATTGATTGAGACTTGTGGCAAAGCTGTGCAAAGACGCAAATGAGGAGATCTTTCATAAAATCATAAAAACAACTGCTCATAATGTGGGTAGAAAAACAAAGTAAAAGGAGTTCTATTTTAATTGTTCGGTTTTAAGTTTAATTGACTTAACAAGTTCAAGGGAGAGAAGATGACTGAGGGATGACTAGTTAAAAAACCCAAATTATAACTTTTAGCTAGAAACTTATGAACTATAACCCTACCATCTACATTTGTGTGGTGTTTACATTTTTACGTTTATTTTTAAGTAAATTTGGAAGTGTTATAATAATAATTACAAGTAACTGAAAGTTGTGTGAGTGTTTCACACCTGATCTTATTTTATTTTCACATTAGAACTTCTGGTCAAACGTCAGCGAATTCCAACTCTTCGAGGTCACATGCAGTCTTTCAAATCACTCTTCGAACGGCTGGACTACAGAAAATTTTCGGCAAGTTTTCTTTAATTGATTTAGCTGGCAATGAAAGAGGTGCTGACACATCCTCGGCCAACCGAGTCACAAGTGAGTTATAAAATGAGTTTTATTAAACATAAGGCAAACTGTATTAGATTTTTGTTGTAACTGTTATCACAAAGGATTTCTTGTGTATTAATTAGAACCAAAAAATAATTTAAATTGTACATCCTAGGTGCGTACGAGTTGTAATGTCCATTTTATTTTTATTTTTTCGCTGGCTACAGATGTTAGTGCAAAAAATATACGATGAATTCTTTGTAAATGCATGTAATCCTCTCCAAATTACTGTTTTTGCAAAGGTGGCAAGAGCAAAATTTCTAACACTAGGCGTTGAGCTACACGGGGGCGCCCCTCATCCTAAATTGGGCTTGCGTGTGTGATCTGTACATTGCTTACCACTGTCTAACCGGAGGCGGTGGCTCCCTCTTTATATATTCTGTTGTACCCTGCACTGAGGTTGTGTAGCTGCCGCTAGAGAGACCATTGGTCTTAGTACGAGGCGCGATTCAAAATTTCTTGGAATATATTTCATTAAAAACATACATAAAAAATAACAATTACTGCCTCTATCAACTTCTACATCTATCACAGCGAGATTGCACCTCCGAAGTTATTTATTTTTGTTTACCCATCCTATTCCTTGGAACTTCTCTAGCGAATCATATCTTCGCTCTTTCATCCGCATCTTCAGCTTAAGAAATTAAAAGAAAGTCACCCTGCGTTAAATCATGGGAGGGTAAGAAGGAAGTGGCCATGTAGATGCTAGAGGCAAAAAATTCGCACAGAATAAGTAATGTGTGAGTGTTGCGTGATCGTAATGCTAGTCAAATGAGTTGTTAGCCCACATTTAATTACATAATCGGCAAATTTGATTTCGCGCACGCCTTAGTAAATCCCTGTAAAATTATCCATTTACGGGCAAAAGCATGTTTCCACGTTAACTTCTGCGAATGATTTTCTGAACATTCCATCATCTTCAATTGACAATTTACCTTCTTTCAATGCTTCATGAGTTTCTTTTGCAGTTTTTCCTAATATAAAACGAAATTTAACATAAATTCTTTGCTAATTCAAATCACTGATATTCACGAACATATCTTAAAATAATTACCAAACTAACTTGTTCTCTTAAAAAAAGGTATTACAAGTTTTTCTCTTTTGTAATTCAACTGTAAATTTATTTATATTTATAATACATATACTTTTATTTTTTTATGCCATACAACTGTGTTTTTAAATTAAATAAGTTGAGTGTTCAACATTCTCCCACCCTTGAAAAGGTTTACATACAAATTTAATCGTTTACTATCAACAGTTTTTTTCTAATAATATATCAGAATCAGTATATGTGATAAGTTCCTTCTTGAGGTTTTTTTTTTTTTCTAAATCTCTGGGAGATACAGCCTCTGCGCAGTCTCTTAGGATAACTCTTTGAGATTTTTATCCTGGCCTATTGATTTCTTTATATTTCACTGGAATCACCTTGATGACAAGGAAGGTTCCCCTTTGTCCAATCAAGACGTTTATTTATTCAAGGCGATTATCCTAAGGCAAAAGACCTAGGTCACAGAAAAAACCCAATCCAGACGTTTATACCTTTCATCCCCTATGAGTAAGCGGCTCCAGAATTTCTTCATTCTCTCTTAAAAATCCTGTAAATTTCACATAAAGCGCTTTCTTAGACCTTGATTCACTTGAAAAATAGATATTGTCACCTTTACTCATGTTTAATTTTTTCCAAACTGTAAGCCCTTTAACTGCAATCTCACTTGATGTCATCAAAATTGAAGGTGCCTTCTTTGAGGCGTGGTTCTGACCGAAGTGAAAAATGGATTCTTAACATCTGGGAGTGGAAAATCCTCCATAAGATATTTGGAGCGGTGAAAGTGAAGGATTCCTGGAAGATGACAAGCAATGAACTTTGAGAATTGTACGGCAAATCAAATCTGGTAGCATATTTAAAACAAGTTTGCCTTAGATTGGTGGCTTTGTAGAATGAACGCCTGGTTCCAAGATTCCCAGGAAGTTGTTGCACGGGACGCCGGGAGATAGAAGAAGAAGGGAAAGCAGCGCTTGCGATGGCTGGATGTCCTACAAGCTGATCTGAAACCTGGGTATAAATAGATGAAGAATCAAGACAGAAATGAGTGGTTAGAAGTGTTGCCAAGGTCCTTAAAAGATTGGTGGGCCAATTTAATACTGATAGTTAATTAAAACATTCTTCTTTCAATTCACGTTTAATTAGCTCCAATCCATCGCATCGATAGTTCTTATTAAGTTTTGACCTTATATTGTTAAAATAATTATTCTTACCCTTTTCTTTTATTGTATTCAAGAAGTGTTTTCTTCGTAGAAACACGCATGTTTCATTTCAAGTGTGAGATTTCATTTCAAGTGTTTTTAATGTATACAAAGTTTCGGTTCCTAGAATTTATCCTAAATAAGAATTGGTGTTTCATAGAATACTCTTAAATTATGGAAGGCATCGATGCAAACCTCCAGTATAATCTGTGATTTGATTTTCCTTAAGTTTTTGTTTATTAGTGACGTCGCAAGTGTATTGGATACGTGCAGATCATATCAAATCTAATAATGAAACGTCTTAACTTGCCAGCTAACTTCTCTGACACGGCATTGATTTCTGTCTCGCTATGAAACATCTGATAAAACTTTTTGAATCTGATCACTTTTGAAGTTAATGAAGAACTCTAAAAATTGTTTTAAATTTTTCATTTTCAAATAGTTCTTTTCCATTAAAGTACTGCAATCATAAATATTCGCTTCTGTTGAACAGTTTTTATCTTCCTGAGTTATGTTCATTTTTTAAATGAATATCTTTTCAGTGATGTTTTGTTTTGTCGCAAACAATGTCTGTAAAAACTGTTTTGAACTTTCACACCTTTTCTTCACAGGAAACATTGTTAAAAAATATACCTTACCGACTTAGTAAAAATTTTTTACACGTACCCATTATGTATCCTTTTTTTATCTAATTAACTTATCATTTGGCTGCATCATGTATGTAACTGGCTTACTAAACTATAGGCCTTATAAACGTTTATTTTAAAATTGAAATAAGTCAATGAAGATTTATAATGGCATAAAATATGTTTGGCGGCAGAAAATCTCATGCACCTTTGTTTGCAAGATTGATTTATTTGAAACAGTGGGATATCTAACAAATCCCTCTTAATCACAACGTTATACCTGGGAGAGAAACGTTACATTCTTTTGAGGAGTTCTATTTATCATTAAAGTATTTAATAGATATCTAACAAATCCCTCTTAATCACAACGTTATACCTGAATGAGAAACGTAACATTCTTTTGAGGAGTTCTATTGCATCGATGCAGCGGGATCCGCGAGATGAGCTGATGTAGTGGAACGGCTGTCAGGTTAACCACCTTTTCCATTCCCCAAACGTAACGAAGCCGTGCCTTGTGAGGAACTGAAGGAGGAAGGGATTGATCTCGCCGAACGTTGTTCTCTTCCACTCAATGGACTCTCGATGTGTCTTAGTATCTTTCTCGGCGTGCTCTGTTTCTGCCCAAAACGCATTTTAATTCCTGGTCACGATAATAATAATAATGTCCAGCTGCTGACCCCTAGATTTTCTCTTCCTAGGAGATTCTTACATCTCACTGTCCATTACTGGATCCAGTAATGGACTGTGTTGTCTGTAGCGGAAGAACTCTGCTGGAAGCTGGCAGTGTACTGAAAAAAGCTCCGGGCACCAATAACCACAGATGTTGACGCGCTTTAAATTGAATAAAATATAATAAATTGAATTCCCACACGGAGGTCCCGGGTTCGAATCCAGCTGCTGACCCTTATATTTTCTCTTCCTAGGAACTTCTTACAGCTCACTGTCCATCACTGGACAGTGTTGTCTGTAACGAGAGAACAGTGCCTGGAGGCCGGCAGTGCACTGAAAAAGCGCCAATAACCTCAGATGTTGACGCGCCTTAAGTCATTAAAGAAATAATAATAATAGCCTAGCGTTATCCATTTTTGTCAGAACTAACTTTCGATGTATACTAGTTTGCCAATAATAAAATTAGGAGGTCTTTCAACTTGTGCGCACCTCATACTTTTTCCTTTTTTGTGTAAAATAAAGAATAAATAATAATTGTATAAATAAGAGAGAATTTTATAATTTAAAAAAAATAATTATTCTGACTTAATTAGGAATGGAGGGGGCTGAAATCAACAAGTCACTGCTAGCTCTAAAGGAATGTATTCGAGCTCTTGGCAGGAAAGGAGCTCATTTACCCTTCAGAGCGAGTAAACTAACGCTAGTACTACGGGACTCTTTTATTTGTGAAAACACTAAGACTTGCATGGTGTGTATGTTTTTAGTATTATTTACGATTTAAGTCTGTAATACTTATAATACATAATACGACTAACATTAATATAATTATAATACTTATAACAAGATTTAAGTATTATAATTATTTATAGTTTCTTTTATATTTTTTTCAGTCAACATTAATTAGTGTATTGCTGAAAAGTCTTAATATTTGTTTATTAACAACTTCGGAATTATTATAAACAAGCTTAGCCAAAAGTGCAGCACCAGAGCTTCATTTTTTCCAATTTGTTCGACTTGATATTCCGTGGGGTACTGTTGTTGTTTATAGTAAGATTTTAACCTTCCAGGAAATGAGTTATTCGGTAGTGCTTCCTTTCTTAATGGATTTTTCACTTTTTCTTTTAACTTCGTGTACTAAATACCGTGTGAATATTTACCACTTTAATTTTAAATATTTTCTCAGGGTAAAGGATGTTTCAAGAAATTCAAAGGGAAGTTTAACATCAATCATCTATCTACAATGCACGCTTCTATTAGCTATATAATATGAATATAAATTTATAGCTTTGATAGAACACAATTTTTGATGAAAATAGTGTAACAGAAGTAGCTATTTTAAAGAATAGATTTTTTTTTAATTACGTGGAAAGCGACTCTACCGCTTTTCTCTAAACTTGAGATACTAACAGGCCACACAATCCTATAATTTTTCTTATTCAAACATTTTTCGAGTAAAAATATTTTTAGGGGATTTGGTTTACGTTTGATTGCTTCACAAGTGCATGATAATGAAAAAGTGTGCTGTCTGCCATCCTGTAATGAATATCGTTAAATCTTACCTGGAAATGTTATACCTACCACTTACATGGAGCGTGCACTTTATATTTAATATTTTAAAATAGTGGTTAATTGTTAATTTAAGCAATTGCAGTTTTAGAGTACTTGACATTTTTGGCCAAGGTTATCCATATTTCAGAATCATATAAAAAAGACTACATTTTAGATTATAGAACTTCATTATTATTATTTGAAATCTTATTTTTTAGATAGCAATGGTTAGTCCAGGAATGAGTTCATGTGAACATTCGCTAAACACTCTACGATACGCGGATCGTGTTAAGGAATTAGCGGCGACTGATTTGCTACAAGAAGGTAGCAATGATGAACATCGGGATGGGCACGACGATGATTTAAACCATGATGATCTTGCTGCCTTAAGATCACTAAACGTAAGTCCAATTTTTGGTGGCTAAGTAAAACATTTACTTAACCTTTACCTAAATACTGTTGCTTTAAAAAAAGGATTTAAAACTCATTTTTAAATAAACTAAATTCATATTTGGATCTTATTGTATCACACGCACCAACTAAAATACAAAAATGAATTTTGTCCACCTAGTTCTTAGTGCACACTTTAAGACGATTTGAATGATTGTCATGGAATTAGGAACATTTACTTTTATTTTTTTCTCACAACTAATGCGAGATATTGCAGCAGTGAAGCCGTAACAACGAAGGAGCCTCGTTTACAAAATAAAATTAACATTTTATCCTGTACAGAATTAAACAAATAAAATAATATTTTCCACATCTGATTTTCAAATTAAAATAATGTTTAAGAAATCTGTAATTATAACATTCAAAAGTAGAGAAATTATACGAAAATATAAAGTAAAGTAATTACCTATTTTGTCAGGCGGGCTTTACGTCCAACTATTACCAATTTGGTGTCGTGGACGGAAGCAACTAGTGCAAACGTACTTTAATGTAAATTTCTTTCATTAACCATTAAATAAAATCCAAGGCCTAAGACCGGGAATCGAACCCAGTACCACAATACATATTAGCTTTACAGGTCTCGCCTCTAACCGCTCGGCTACCGTGGCGCCTTATACGAAAGTATATAAAAAAACATTTAATAAAAAAGAAACAAATTACACTTCAATGAATTAACAGACATAAATTTTTAGAGATTTGACAAAATTTTACTGTGTGAAAAAAAAAGTATGAATCAAATAGTTTCTATGCAGTTATTGCAAAATCTAATGTTTTTCATTTATGGAAAAAGAAAAATTAACAGAGATTTATTTATATAACATATAATATGTAATATATAAACCTAAAATTTTAAACACATATTGATTGAAACTTTTTCATTTATGTTTGGAATCCAAGGTAAAATTAATAGCTAAAATGAAATTTACGAAAATGACATTTAAAAAAATTAAAAGGTTCAAGAAATATGTACTTTATAGCGGCAACAATCGTATTAGTAGTAAGAGAAAGTACAATTTTTCGGAGAAAGTACTTTTTGGGAGAAAAAAATTTCGACTTTTATCTACAATAGTACCGCCAGTATTATAAACAAATAGCAATATTATTGAGCATTACTCAATGCTGTGACGTCACGTTAGTGAACCCTCATCTAGTCATTGGTATTCATCACTACTTAATATTGTCAAGTTAATAGCAGAAAAAAATAATTTTTCATTTATCAAAGGTCGTTGCACCGTGCGTCAGCTAATTCGTAATACTTCTTATTTGGTTCTCAAAAAAATATGCTTAATGATGATCTCTTCATTTAATAACGTATTTGAACTAACTATCTTCGCCTGGCGCTGAGCCTGAAAAAAGACAGTCTTTCTGAATCTGTTAATTATAGACAATCTCGCGGTCAATGCACACAATGTTTCAAAAATCTGGGAAGTAATGTTTGGTCATTTTGTGAATAGCTATTTATCAGTCAGTAAGGTACAGGTCTCCTTGGTCAGCATTTACGAATTGTGAAATGCAAACTATATAGATTGAAAACTTCTCTAGTAAGTTCACATTTAAGTAGATAACCACAAAATATTGTAAATAATAAATGTTCCTGGCTAAGTAAGTAGCTAGTACGGTTTTTCTATTTTCTGCTATAAGCTACCAATTTATTTACAACCATCAATATGTGTAGGTTGACCTGTCACTTTTGCAACGTTTTTTATACGTTAAAAAAAACTTTTATGCAAGGGTCTGGGCGGTTCTTGAACGTAATAAGTGCGTCGTTTTATTATAAAATGATGCTAACTAATTTTCTATAATAGAATAGAATAGTGTTTTATTAAATATAGGTACATTAAAAATATAATAATACAAAAAAATAACACTTATAGGACAATGGACAATCTGTCCGTCTGTCAAGTTAGCCAATAACATACATACAAACCTAAAATGCTCTCCTTACTTATCATTATTATTATTGTTGTTATTATTATTATTATTATTATTATTATTATTATTAACCAAAGATAAACTAAATTAACTCCATTAAAGCACATGAAAAAAGAAAACTAATGTACAAAATGAAAATTAAAATCCAATCAATTAATAAACACACCAAATTTATAATAAACCTTTTCTGGGGTATTAAACTCTAAATAACTAAAAAATGAACTTAACTAATTTCCTTATTCATTATCAATTAAAAATTTCCTATATACCGCCGCCCTGGTCACAAACTGAAATACTGCGTACCAGTTTCCGCCGTTCGACCACTTCCCCTTCAGAGCACCGCACTCTCCCAAACCATCTCAGTCTGTACTCTCTCAGGATAGGGCGCACTCCCAAGAAGTGGTACCCATCCTCTCGCTCTCGCAAATTACAGAATGTGCACAGTTCATCGGCAGCATCTCCGAACGGCTTATGCTTTAAACTCAACAGCTGACATCGCGCACGAAACACCACTCTCATGAAGTAGAGCTTGTTGTCATCAGACAAATATGTCTGTCGACCTTCACTGTACAATAATTTACTATACAGAGAGTGGTGCTGCGAGCGAGACGCCAACTCCAGCCAACCTCGACGATAAGCTGCCTCAACATGCCTGACCAGACTTCCCGCAAACTCTTCATAGTTGACACCTACTGCACCGCCAATAGACAGATCGTACTTGTCAGCCTGGGCGAGCCATTCTTTGTACCAGTAAACTTTTTTCTCCATACACTTTAGTGCCATACTCCGTGGCAAACGATGTTCTGGCAAATTTAGAATTTTTAAAATGTATTTAAGGTGCAACTGCAAAGTATACAAAAACATAGGCTTACGGCCAGTCTCCAAATATAGCATGTAATTGGGTGTAAATGTTGGGAGCCCGAATAGCTTTTTTAAGAAAAACCTCTGGAGTTTCTCTACTTGCTCCACCTGATTGAAACCCCACACCTGTGCACCATAACATATAACTGCCCGCGATACAGCCTCAAAGACAGTATACTTAGCCGATAGTGGCACTTCATTCTTCACAATATAACTCGACCAGGTAGTATTTATCCCAATTTTGGCGGTAGACAACTTCTCATCAAAATGTTTCTTTAAGGCCAACTGTGGCGTAACCCCAACACCCAAGTATCTATAATAGTTGACCACTTCAATAGGTGCACCCTCCCAGGTCCAGTTTTCCCGCCGTGCCAACTTTCCCCCATTCTTAAACACCATAATTTTCGACTTATTCAGATTAATTTTTAAATTCCAAATCGCTGAATATTCGCTAAGCCTATCTATCATTTTTTGGAGCACATCGGGATTAGAACTGAGGAGCACAATGTCATCTGCATATAATAAACATCTGACATTGATCTCATCAATACTTATTCCTCCACCAATGTATTCGGGCAAATCATTTACATACAGAGAGAATAGGACAGGTGAAAGTAGGCATCCCTGTTTAAGGCCTTGTTTAGTTCTGAAGCTTGGTGTTACCCCATCTCTAACCCATACCGCAGACTCTGTCTCCTCATATAACCCCTCCAAAATTCTAATAAATTTAGCGGAAATGCCTAAGCCCAATAATTTATAAAAAAGCGATTCTCTTATTACGCAATCAAATGCACTTTTGTAGTCGATAAAAAAACAATATACTTTCTGACGCTTAACAGACAAAACAATTTTTATAATATTAAATAAAATAAATAAATTGTCATTAGTAGAGTAGTGTTTACGGAAGCCGGCCTGATACTCGCATAGAATATCGTTTTCTGCACACCAGTTTACTAATCTGTTGAGTAACAGCCCGGTAAACAATTTAGAAATAGTATCGACAAACGATATTCCCCTGTAATTTTGCACATCTTCGATACCACCTTTTTTATACAAAGGAAAAATGATCGACCTTGAAAACGACGGAGGCACATTTCCTGACTCATAAATATAATTGAAAATATTTAATATTGTATTTAAAAATACTTGTGGAGCGTCTTTATAAAATTCAAAAGGTATTCTATCAAAGCCTGGGGCTTTGTTAGTACCCGAATTTTTAAGAACGACATCCAATTCCAAACCAGTAAAATTACAATCCAGATAATCGTCTCTAAACCAGGGGGCAGCATACGAAACAAGGCAACAGTCGGCATCCGGGTACAGCAAATCGCGGAAGTGATAGTACCATACGTCACTACTAATGTTCGGACTGCACACAAAGTACTTTTTTCTAAATACATTAATTAGTGACCACATTTCTTTAGTATCTTTAATTATTTTAAACTTTTTATTTAAGGTTTCAAAAAACTCTTTCCTTTTCTTTCTACAGATTTGTTTGTATTCTTTTTGCGCTTGTAAATATAATTGTTTCACGTAATCAGAACTATTTTTACGAAATATATTAAGTAATTTAAGAGAGCGTATTCTATGTTTCATACAAACTCTGTCATACCACTTCTGTTTGTTTGTAGGTTTAAAGGTTCTTACTTGCTTACCATAACAGGCACAATCCCTAATCATCTCACAAACTCTATTTACTGCACTTTGTACATTATCTATAGCAAACATATTATTCTTACATTTATATTCTAATTTTTTTTTATAAAATAACTCATCATTTTTAGACCAAATTAACTTAGGTAAAAGTGGTAATACATCATTCTTGTTAGGCCGATCCGCCACAAATATAGATGTACAAATTGGCATATGATCTGCAAAATTCTTACTAATTATACTAAAACTTTTTATACAATGCAATATCTCAAAAGAAACGGCACAAATGTCAATAACCGAACTGCCTGCCCCTCCGACGAATGTGTAAGATCCATCAGAATCATTTTCCAACACTCTACCGTTCAGTATAAATATATTAAAACCATCACACAATTCCAAGAACCGCTTCCTCTTTTTATTTGCAATTTTATCCTTAGAATTACGTTTTACATTAAACTGATACAGATTATTCAAAACATTCTCAGGTATAACTTGCAATTCCGCAAATCTAGCATTAACATCCCCTATTAATATATAACTAAAATCTGAATGCATGTACACAAATTCTGCAAGCCTTTTAAAGTCATTTTCCCAATTGCTAACACTTAAGTACAGGGGGACAATGTAAAGGTTTAAATCTCCAGATACAAAGCTAATCACAGTCATACCATCTATTTCAACTAATTTTAAAAATTTAGAACACGGCGAACTTAATTTAATACCAATTATACTTCCGCCCTTACCTCTACCATATCTACTACTCTTTTCCGCTGGTACCCATTTCAAACTGTAACCCGTGAAATATTTTCCATAGAGACAAATATCTTTTTCAACAATAAATGTTTCAATCAAATAAAATACATCGTATGCCTTAACAAAATTTAAAAAACCAACTTCTTCGATTTTATTTTTTAAACCACATATATTGTACGATAATAAACTAAAATAAAAACCACTTCTTACATTTTCACCCTTACTACCTTTCACCTGACAGACAGCACTTCCTCATTCCATTGGACTTGCACACCCAGCTGCGGAAGTACCTGAAATAAAATCAGATATCTGGCGATCTCTGGATACACTATCTCCATCAGTACGCCGTTGAGAAGTATTCACCCTTGATTCCACCACCTTTTCATGTACTAGTTTCGTAATGCAGTCCATAAAATCGAACTTGAACAATTCATTCAACCTGCATACGCCATTCTCGCCATTCAGCATCAGCCCATTCTGTTCGCTCCAATGAAAACATAATCCATCAATGAACATATTGTTCAACCTAACATTAATTTTGGCTCCCTTGTTAACTAATTTGATCTGTTTTCTCACAGCCAGCAACTTATTGTGTTTATGTCGAACACTAGGTATCATATCCTGAATAATTGAAAATTGCGTACCTCTTAATATCTTACTCTTGCTCAAAATGAATGCTCTGTCTTCTGAGCAGGTGAATTCGGCTACTAATACTTTGGGCTCTTGTTTACCCACACGACATACATGTGCGATTTTCACATCCTCCCTCGCACCCAACATTTTAACACAAAATGTTTTGACTTTTTGAATATAATTCTCACCTTCAGTGCATTGTATGCCTCTGAAAACAAGATTATTTTTACTTAACTGGTGCAATGCATAACGTACTCGAACCTGTTATTCATTTCCACATACTTTTCTATAAACAATTTTAAGTTAAAGCTAATCTTTCTGACTCAAGGACTTTAATCACTGTGTTCACATGTGAATTATATATGTCTAGGAAGGAGAATTATCAGGCGACCTGTACGATTTCCATGAAGCTGTCTCTCAGCTACAGCAAAGAGAGGAAGAGATGCTTGATAGTCTGAAAGTTTGGCGCGAAACTAACACCAAACTAGGTACTCGAGAAGACTACTTACTTTCCTTAACACGGAATGTCGATTACGATCAAGACAGTAAGTATTGAAACTAGCCGGTTTTGAAAAACTAATTTAAATGAACTTTTTAAACTAGTTACACTAACAACACTTGTACTGGGAGCTGAAACTGTAAACTTTATCTTGAAAATTGATTTTAGGAGACTCCACATTGCCCTCCAAATTGCCATTTCTGGCGATTCGTCATTTATACCCTTTTGGGTACTTACAGTATTACAACAGTCTAAATATGTTCTGAGTTTCAGAAAATTCGCCAATTACAACTATAGAACAGGAATATTTAGGTGACTTCTATTAGTAGGATAATCAAGAGTTAGAAAAAAAATAAGGTCAGTGTTGCTCGGCGAAATTAGAATAATGGCAGTTTTAACTCAAAATCAAAAAATCCTCGAGTGAAAACTTCAAAACTTATATCCAATCTCTCTCAATAATTACTTGTTTTTTGTGACTAGTTTGTGACATCTTTCAGGAATATTCTAAGAATATTTTCCTAGCATGTTTGTAATAAGAAACAAGAAAATAATCAACGACATCCCATTAGTGCGACCTCAGTTGATTAGGGAACCCAGAGATGACTGAAAACATTTAAACACCGACAGTTATCTGTGGACACTACGCTTTCAAATTTCTCAAGATCCTTCGAATGCAGCAAAAAAGCTCTCATTCAGTCATAGCTATAAATCATTTATAAAAATGAAAAAAAGAAACAGACCCATATGAGAGACTTGTAATCCTGATGCTGCTTATACGAGAACGGCTTCTGTGCTTTTAATTTAACATTCTGAGTATTATTCACAAAACAAACCAATCCATTAACAATCAGCTTACAACGATCTCTTCTTTTTTTTTAATAAGCCGAGGAAAGCTCACCTTGCCAAATACCCTACTGAAGTCCGCGTCTCAACATCAACGTGACCGAGAGAAAAAGTTTTACACTTAAGATTGGAATGTTACTAAATGGTAATCACAGATATTCCTTTAAGAATTTCTGTTGGTTAGTAATTCTTTTATTTGAAGCAGAGTAAGGAACAGTCTAAGTGCTCTGCTTTCAAATATCTTGCTTACAGAGCCTGTATAGATGTGGGGCGATAATTAGAAATGCAACTTTTATCATATTCAGGAGTTCATAAGTTGTGAGCAGCTGTAGTAGTAGTAGTAATAATAGTCTTTATTGAATTATACATAATACCTTGAATATTACAAATTTAACACATTTACAAATAATCTAGACAGTCACCATGGTCATAGACCGTCGGTGGAGTCGTTTTAATAAATAATGTAAAATTGATAATTAAAAAGAACAAAATCCCTGCGATTCCATTATGTAAACAGCTGTATTTCGTGTTAAACTGAAAAACTCTAAGATCCTGTCTTGAAAAAAAATTCTGGGCTAAATGTCAAATTGAATATTGCATCGCGAATTACAGAATGTAATATTGCATATTAACTAGAGCAAAAGAAAAGGTGAAAGACTTCTTGTTCAAAAGTAAACTGAAGAAATAAATCGTTTCTGGTTATGTGTTGTTTTATTTATTTATTTATTTAGTATTTGTTAACCATTTTTTGCTTTTAGGTTATATTAAATGTTTTATACTTTCGCGATTTGGCTAAGAAGTATTGCTCTTTTGGTTAATCGTAAAGGAATACTCCAAATTTAGGCCACTTAAAAGTCTCAAACGTCCTCAGTAATTATTTTTATTTTTATAGAGCTTCTCCTTAGCCTGGCAACCTCTGATCACCTCTTCTTCCACTCCAGATCCACTTTGTCTTTGCCTCTCCAAAGATAATAATTATCGAAAGCACACTGCATTGCCGCTCACAGATGGGTTTAGCTAAATAAATAAATTGTAAACAAATTGTTTTTTAATTGTAAAGTGAAAAACACAAATTTGTGTTGTC
Organism: Rhodnius prolixus; assembly: GCF_049639745.1. Classification (NCBI taxonomy): domain Eukaryota; kingdom Metazoa; phylum Arthropoda; class Insecta; order Hemiptera; family Reduviidae; genus Rhodnius; species Rhodnius prolixus. Next base: position 6,341,270 of record NW_027411635.1, on the reverse strand, counting down.
TGTCACAAGAGAACACTCTCCAGAAACCTGCAGTGCATTCATAAAGGCTCTCATAAAGACTCATAAAAACGTTAACGTGCCTTAAATTAAAATAAAATGTCAAAAGTTAAAATTGAAAAATGTAATTGGTTAATTTTTAGATCAAATGCCGCAAGAAAAAGTTCTGCGTCTCATACTACATTTTATTTTATTTGTTTAGCATTCGCATCTCAGATAGATGAGGTTATAAAGGAAAGGTTACGCTGTCTACAAAATTTGCAAGAAAAAGTGACTGCTTTTAAACATCAACTAGTCACTGAAGAAGAAATAAGTCGAAAGATGACACCTAAAGTTAATCTACCAAACTAACTATAAATAAAATCAATCAGTATTTGACGAAAAAAAATACTTCGTTTTTAAGGAACGCGAAAATCATTTACTACTTATTTGTAGTTGGCAAAGTTTTTTATTTATTTTTTATTAACAATACACAAAAGAAATTAAATGCTTCTAATTAATAAAAAAAAAGAAAAGAAAGAAATTGGTGTGCATTGTGATTTTTTAAACTCCACTGTTGGAAATTAATCATTGTAATTTTAATTGCTGAGGCTCACTTAGTTATTATAAACAGCTTGAAGTTGTTGTTTCGAACAAAACATGAATTAGGTGTAAACTGTTGTTTTTTTTTTTATGAAATTTGAGAATGAAAAAATGCGCCTGCTTGATAATTTCTAATCATAGTTATGAAATTTCTTGACTCATTTAATTAACTTTTTTATCATGCCAATATGTAATTGTAAGGGGTCTGATCAAAAAGTTGCTGGACTGATTAGTTTAAGTTTATTGAATTACATGACAACTATTTAAATGATCTTCTAAATATCTCTTGGCTAACTAATCTACCCCGTACAGCGCTTCCATAAATGAAGGCTCTAGTTATGTTTTATCACATTAATTGTGACCGAGGTTACTTCGTACTTCAGCTGGAGGGACTCGGCAGAGGTCATGTCAAAGCTAAATTAAAACATTCATCTCATTGTTTTTTTGAAATTTTATTATTATTATGTGCATGTGCGGACAAAGCTCACAAATAAAAAATTGAATGAATTAAGTCACTATCGCATTGCAAAATCCATTCATTTGTACGCCAGGTCCCTCCGAAAAGAGTATAGGTACAAAGGGAATGCAGAATAAGACCACAAGGACTTATTGTAATAACTCTCCGGTGGCTCAGACCACTTTTGCAAGTCCATTGCCCTAGTAGGTTCCGAAGCCGCCTCCTGGGATCTCAAATACCTTGATCCCTAACTGGAGGAATGTCTCTCTTGTCGCAGTAAGAGAACATGCAGCGATGTCGAACACAGTGTGCAGTGATCTCTCTGGGCCGGTCCCATTAGACAAATTAATTCGATTGTCTTTGTCCTAGTTTACGGTCATCAGATGCGCAGTAATTCCCTTGAGGACGAGTTATGCCGTCGCATTCGGATCCAGACCCATTTAAGTTTAAATTTTACGTTGAATCTTCGTGATAGATAAATCTTCAAACATCCAGAATGAACCAGAATAAAGGGATGGAAGTAACCCTTCGCAAATACTTCTTTTGGATAGTTTTAAGCAAATGATCATGGCAAAGGAATACCTTTTATAGTAAACAAAAACAGTCGATCTTCGATTTTGTGATCAGGTTTTTCTATTCATGCGATTTATGTTCTGCGCCATCTGATTATGATAGTTTAAAAAGAATGTTTATGCATATACGCTCCGTCTTTAGTTAACTTTCCATAATTTCTATTAGGATGTCTTAGAACCAAACCAAAGAAAATGTTTTGCTTTCTTCAGTCGACTTCTCCAGAAAGTTCTTTATAAAGGCGTGCAACATATAATTTCATTAAGTTGATGTTGGAGCGTTGTCCAAAGAAGGGCTCTGATTTTTGATTTTCTGAAATCATCCATTCCAAGTGGTAGATAAACTTTAAATGTGTGAGAATGGCTTTTAAAATTAAATTCGCGTATAAAATACTAAAAACAAAAAAGGTTACTTCTAATGAGTATTGCAAAAGACACTAATCCTTGGATAATTCAAACCGTCCTCTGCAACATTTCGCTCAGACCTCAAAATGTAACCCACCTTTCTCCCTTTTTTAATTTATTAGCGCTCGGCACAATACAAACTGTAATTCGAATTTAAAGTGCGTACTCTCTTTGCCAACTGTGATCTTGTAGGACCGAAACTTACTTATTTAATTATTAAACGGAATAATTTGTTCATATTTTTTTGTTTTTTAATAATAATAATATTTAATTAATTTTTTGTTATACACAATTATTTTTTCTAATTAATTAAAAATAATAATAATGTTATATATGAATGTCATTTGAGAATTAAAAAATATTTAGCATTGTTTGTACTTTGTCCTTAATAATTAACCCTTCAGTTAAAAAACATACTAATGAGTGGAGGCAGATGGAAAAAATTGGATCAAGTTTCTTGAACCGATTTACTTCTCTAATCTATACAAAGATTTTCTATTAATGTAGTCTTTATAGTGTTTTTGTACATATCATTGGTCCATTCAAATACTCAGTTCTGTTGAGCGACGTTTGAAGAAAACCATTACAAATGGCGAAACAGCTCCTCGCAGCATTGATATGAAATCGTAAGGGAATGTTTACATGATCAGCATATTGCTCGACGTTGGTGCTGAACAATTTAATATTGATGATGTCTTCTTTAGACGGAATATCAAGGCAGCCAATCATGTGTCGTAAATGAGGCTTAATGACAACAGTTCAGTTCAGAAACATAAAATCACTTTTGAAAAGTTAAACTTTTTTCAAGTACATAAATAAAAGGAACAATCCTCCACAGTGGGGGGAGGGGGCCAAGTTACCCCCTGAGTGACAACTTGTCGCATTAATAGTCTTCTTGCTGAAAGAAAACCTTCTCAGTCCCACAAAAGTTGTACTACAGTCTGTGAAGAGGAAGAGTCGCATGAACATGCGGAAGATGGAATTATGTTAAATCTGCTCAGACAAGTGGTCATTTTTCCGTGTCCCGACTGGATTCGAGTCACTGGCAATGATGCATTTCTCTTGAAGGCGTGCGCTCACAGATGGAGAAAAAGCTCTGGTCAACACTCACGTAGTTGATTCATTCCAGATAAGCTCCCAGGATATTAAACTGAGCTGATGCAGCCAGTATTTAAATGCCGATTTTGGATAATTGTAACTTGCTGGTAATTCACAATCTTTCGAAGACATTTTTTTACCATAAGATCAGCTCATTCGTTTCCGACAATCCCAACAAGGGCATTTTGCCATCTAAATGAGCTGTTCACACAACGGTTTTGGAGGCTGCGCAACTTTTCTGAATTCCTGTCAATAAGAAGAAAATGATGACTACCACTTTGTATCGAAGCTAAGGTCACTCGGCTGTCCGTCGCTTTATAATTTTGTCTTTCAAGCAGACATTGGATTTCATTCAAGTGATTTAAATATAGTTAGTCCTTCTTCCTAGTTATTAAATCAAAAAGGTAGGGTTATTAAATCCAACAGAGTTATCGTCTTTGTTTTCATCAGTGTAAATCTTTAGACCATACTGCATTTTTAAATTTAAGTTAACTATAGAATAGACTGCGGGGGTTGTAGCTGTTGTTGGAAACTGATGGGTCTTTCCAACTTTTGTACATACATATCATCAACCACTTTACCAAACCGCATTCGGTCATAAAAAGTACACTCTTCCAGGTGAAGACATATTGGCAAAACTCCAGCTATCACAGAGGCTGCATAAAAAGTAACCTTTTATTAGTCGCAATAAGAACAATCACTGTACTCTTATGTTTTTCCGATTTCTTTTAGTTCGCAGAGTTGACTAACCTACAGGGGAAGCATACAAAATTAAAGGAATAAATGCACAATTATCAATGACTTCCAACATTAGCTGCTGAGTCCCCAATGGACTTGGCTGCTCTTGGTAGAATGACGACAAATTGCAAACTCTTTTCACAGATATATTGTAGCTGCTAATCCCAGCAAAGTTTCTTTGTCAAACAACCCTTCTAGGTATTTTATGTTATTTACCATCTCTAATCTCACACCTTCCAGAAATACTGAAACATCCTCACTAGCCTATTTGACTTCTCCCTTCTAGATATGTGCAATACCACCGTGCATTTATTCATTTTGAATTCTATTTTTTTGAGCGAAGGCCATTCCTCTTCTAGATTCAGTACTCTATTGCCATCAACACTGATTTTCAAGCCCCTTTTTCCAGTAATAAAAGCCTGTGAGTGAGGGACGAAGTAGTATGAGGGCTGCCAGAGCCTCGTCCATAATTCGATTGACCTAAGTAGATAATTTGTTTCAGAAATATAAGTAAGCCGTATCTGTGTGTAGTTACCTCACTCTCAGGGTCTAGTTGGCGAGGGACCACCTGTGTTTTATTTCTAATTGTAAGAGAATGTTACAATATAGACTAAAGGCATATTATTTAATACACTAATTTAGTTGGTCATTATTAGTTAATCAATGCAACTTCACCTTTCCTTTCCTAGTGTATGTGAAAGTGCAAGAGCATTAGTGAGGTAGTTGTACATTCTTTCACAAGAATGCATCTTAGTGATTTTGAGATAAGCTTCGGAAGTTTTAGGAAAGACAAGGAGCCTGACTATATCTCGCGGTAAGTTTAAATTTAGACTGTATGCTAACTTGAGTTTACGTTCAAGTAGAAAATGAAAATAAGTTGTTACTGAATTATAGTAATAATTGTTAACCTAGAGATTAAGGCTGTAATTAAAAATTAAAATTAAACAAACATTTCAATAGAATCTTCGTCCTTCTTTACTTAATAATGAAAAAAAGTGAATATTAAAACCAAAATATCTACATCTAATCTTACTTCAAAGAGGCTTGATGAGAAATTTACTCATAACTTCCCGAAATATTGTAGTTTCCTTTGTATTTCTGTCTGCTAATTGAAAAATATTATTTTGATGCTCTCAATTCACTGGTGTTTCTCAAAAGAAAGTTTGACTGTATAACAATCAATCGTAGCTGTAGCCTACCCAGATAAAATAACCACGGTACGGTACAGATTAGATAAATACCCGTCGTTTTATGTTATTCTTCTACGTTTTCTTGAAAATCAATTTTTAAAAAGAACTGATGGGATGAGCATGTCTCACAAAAGTCCCTTTATTGTGGTGAACCAGTACTGAAAACAAAATTTCGATGTTTTAAGAAAATCTTGAGTATTTTAGAAAGAGAAAAATCGTATGTTTTCACACTATTTTTTTTTATTTGCATACAATAAGCATAAACTGTGTTTTTAATAATTAAAACTACTCATGTTTATTATCTGAGAGACTAAAATTCGTGACATAAATCCCCAAAATTAAACAGACAAACTTTAAAATCAGTTTTATTACTGATATGAAAAAGTGAATAACTGAAGTGAGTAACGGCTAGGAGGCGTGGCCGAAGCACTTATTGATTTCTAGCAAAGTTAGCTGTTCTGCTTGAACACTACTTTAGTTCTTAGTGTCCTTTCTGATGAATATGATTTCGTTGAGTTGATCTGATTAGCTTCATTAATATGATTACGACTGATTATAAGAGCATTTGTTTGTATTAAGCAGCCTCTAACTTTTAAATAATTAGATAAAAGTATCATAAGAAGCACAGAGTCAATGAATTTTAATACAGCACCTCTATGAGCTTGGCATTCATGGTTAGTAGATCAAGCATTTTGTTTTTTTCATTTTTTTATATTAATTTCTCATACTGTTGATAAAAGAAGTGTTAAGCAGTTTTTCAAATAAAAGTTTTCACAAGAAATACAAGCTTTCATGTTCACTAAGTCCATAGATATTGATCTGTCTCTATCACAATAACCCAAAAATGAGAAGTAGTAACTAGAAACTCCAAATTAAATAAGTATTTCATTTAGATTCTACTAACTTCAATAGAGTTTTGTTCAAAATTGACCAACCAGATCTGCAATCCATGAAATTCAAATTTTTGTTTAACTAAATATATAGAACCAACTCTTTAATTTGATTTTTTTTTTCGGATAGAGACATTTTATATTCTGGAGGATTTAGGTCGTCAGACTTGCCCCAAAATTAGTTTTATCTATATAGAACCTACATTATAATGTGAAGCTTTTAACTAAATACTTTTCAACGTAAAAATTTTGGATACATATTCTATTGTTGTTAACATCTACTTAACATATGAGTTTAACTTCACCCCTCTCCCAAAATACCTCTAAAATGATTAAAAAAAAAAGTTTTAAATAAAACTTATTTACCTCATATATCTTAAAGTCATAAAAGTTTAAAGAAACTTGCAAATAAACAAATAGCACTTCCAATCAACCGATTTTTAAATTTGAAATTTTGGCGACTGTATTTGATTTTTAATAAATATACAGATATAAAAACCGGTTGAAAACATTCAAGCCATACAAATTTTTTTCTTTTTATTTCGTTTTAAATTGTGTTCTATTATATTTTACGGGAGCGGTGACTAAGTCGATTTTTGGCTTATCACGTGCCTAACGCTTGCCTGAAATGGACACAAATTTTCGCGTTGCCACTATCTGTATCTGTCAAAAAAAAAAAGCTTGGAAATGTTATTCCGGTTGTTAAGAGCATATTTCATAAAGGAGTTAGTAGTATTAGTAAAGGTTAGATAGTTAGGCTAATGTAAAGAATAGTTACCCGGAGGTGTGGCCAGTTTATTTTTAGTGTATGCGCAGTATAGTACAGTTACTGTTCACTTTTTAAACTAACATACTTCCCGCCAATGTTCAATATATTCTTTTTAAATTTCTCAATTTCCCGCTAATGTGCTGTATATACTTTTTTGAATTTTTTAACTATTAAATGTTTAGCGCGCATGCGCTGTACACCTACTACACAGTAACTGCTTCCTTTTTAATGTATTATCAGTTCCCGCCAGTGCCCTGTTTGTGACTTTAGGTGCCTTTTTTTTGTAACTTCATAAAGCATGAGCGTTTTGAATTTGCAGTTTTTTTTTTTATTTAAAGCATGAATGTAGTCTGAGTGAGGATGGAGAGATGAATGTTTTAAAATTTTGTATGGATGTTGGTTTGATTAGTAGTACGTATGTATGTCCGAAGTGTGGAAGTAATATGAAATTAACAAAAAATAATAGTGCGATTGATAAGTATGATTGGAGGTGCCGAGGCTATTCGACCCCTTCTCATGATGTGAGAAGAAGTGTGCAAAAGGGTTCATGGTTTGAAAGAAGCAAATTAAGTATGATTGATGTTTTACTTATGACTGAGTTTTTTGTGCAAAAGAGGATGCAGAACGATGTGTGTTTTGAATTGGCTTGAGTAGAGTTTCTGTGTGTGACTGGCGAAGTTTTTATAGAAAGGTTTGCATGGATATTGTGATTAATGAAAGCAGTATGCTTGGTGGCGTCGGTAAGATTGTGGAAATTGATGAAAGCAAGTTCGGAAAAAGAAAGTATAATAGAGGAAAGCATGTGGATGGCAGATGGGTGTTTGCTGGTTTCGAGAGGGGGTCGAATCAATGCTTTTTCAGGGTCGTTGAAACTAGGGATAAAGATACGTTGCTAGATGTCATTAAGACTTTCATACTGCCAGGATCTACAATTTACTCGGACTGTTGGAAGTCGTATGACTGTCTAGAAGACGAAGGCTTCAAACATTTGAAAGTAAATCACTCCCTACATTTTAAAGACCCCAAAAGTGGAGTGCACACGAATGCTATTGAGGGAACATGGAGTTCCATAAAAAGGCAGCTACCAAGAAGGACCGTCACTGGCCAGTTTGACTCCTACTTAGCGGAGTATATGTGGCATAGGAGTCATTCTTCCAGTGGCGACCTTATGAGAGATTTTCTGGAGGGAGTCCGCAAAGTGTACACTCCTCAGGATAAGGATTCCACTGAATAAGGTAAGTTTCTTTTTGTGTTGTTCTTTGTAATTATTGTACTGAATCTTGTGACTCAAATAAAAAATTAAGGGTGGTTAGGAAATTAGAAGGGGGTGTGGGGGCACAGCCCTCCACGAAAAATTGTTAAATAAAATTATCAATCTTGAATAAATAATTCAAAGTGATTCTGATTCGCTGTTACCATATAACCCGCCAGATTTAAATGTAAATATAAAACAAATATTTTTATATTTATATTTGAATTTGGCGGGTTATATAGTAACAGCGAATCAGAATCACTTCGAATTAGGCCACACCTCCGGGTAACTATTCTTTACATTTACCTCGTTAATTATTATAAGAAAAGTTTATTTACATTTTTTACTAGTTACCATTAATAGTAATTAATAATTTTAATGTCTTAGTGACTGTTGACATATAAATAAAATTGGATATCAATATGTCTTCTTTTTATTCAGTTTTATAAAATATAGGTAACTCAAAATTTTGATTTTTACTCCAGAGAAAAACCTATTTAATGGTAAACACAATCATCTTCAATATTGCCTATGTAAAAGCAAAAAATATGACAATCTTGAGTCAGTTATTCCTAATTTGTTTGAGTTAAAAAATATAGTTAGCCAGTTTTCACCACATAAAACTGGTTGGATCTCAGAAAATCCTAGAGACCTGTGAGCCGGTAAATTGGGATAACCATCCTCAATGAACTTAGAAAAAGAAATATGCCACTTTAATAAGCACTGGAAACAACCTTGGCTCTAGGGAAGTTCCAGGAAGGGATCGGTAAAACTTGATGTCTAAATATTGAAGACATTCCCACCCGCTCAGAGAGCGTATATTCTCTAAATACTGGCTTTCTATTGAAGTCGAAAGCTCTTCAAAGCCTGCGTTAGTCCGGAAAGGGCTGCTTATCTCGTTGGGGACTGGTGCCTCCGTCCTCGACACAATCATCCGTGTGCCATACATCCTGCGGCGAGGGTAATTTGACACCATAGCTTGGGGTGGGCTAGAATTCGCTTGTGGATACGTTAAACCCAAATATTTGCTCTTATAAATTTCCACTGCAGGTCCTATATACATAGTGAGAATATTAGGGGTGTCTGCATTGAGGCTTGTTAGGTTGGATGCCCACAGGATTGCTAAGTTTCCCGAAGAAGTGCTAATCCTATTCCCAGAATTTTGTTACATCCAAGTTATATTGAAGCCCAACTTGTAACAAAAATACGCTGTATGAATCAACTCTGTGGTTATAACTTGAGAATTACAGTGCGAGCAAGGCGTATAACGTTTTGTACTAGATTTATAATTTAATTAATTAGATTTTCTCTAACCTAACCATCTATCCACCTGGACCTAACCACATTTTCAATTTAATTTTTAAAACATTAATGAAAGCATTTACTTAACAGATCAGGGCATCCAATTTAAGCAGCATAGAGTCTTCAACTGTTGCACTTAGTTATTTTGTGAAGAAGGAAATAAATTTATAAAACAAATAGCAATGTCATTAATAGAAGACGTATGGTCCAATCTAACACGTGATCTACCTGAACAGAAACATGAATGGTGGGACAAAATTGTAGCCAATCTTTCTCAATCACAAAGAAAATATCATAATTTAGAACTGCTGCAATTCAAACTGTACCTCTACCAGTCTGTAAAACATCTTATTCAAAATACACAATCTATGGAATATGCACTGTTCTTCAGCTAGTAAGTACCTTTACGCTTCTTTTTTTAATTTGTCTTCAATTTTATTTTATTTTATTTTATTTATTTTTTTTAATGTACACTGCTAACCAATTTTGAAGTATTTATGATTTTCCTTTCTCCTCTTATCACATTGAAACATGAAACGTTTCTGTCCACTCTAGAACCATCTTCCGTCTTTTATTTTGATTCATGTTTTTAAATTGTTTTGTGGTTATTTTTAAACTTTGTTTAAATTTATGTTTTTATAATTTATTAGAGAAAATAAGGCGTCCAACCCTTAACACTGTTTCTAGGAGATATTTTGGGAAGGGTTTTCGATTGAACTTCTTCGCTTATCTTTAACCATTGGTACTATACCACCTGGCCTTGAAGTTGCTGCAAACCCATTACTGCAAAACTGATTTCATCGTAGCCTTAGTTCTGAAGTAGAAGAATTCTAGACCCATTTAAAGATCTACTAGAACCTAGCTGGGCCAGTTCTCCTGCCTTATTGCCTTAACCTGTGGGCCCTCGCACCAACATAGATTGAGCGTGTTCAAGCTGCTCACATCTGCTATACAATCTAAGTGAGAGACAGACCCCAGAAGAGGGGTAGAACTAGAAAAATATACCAGTCTAGAAGTAATTTGATAGGCCTTAATTCCTACTGAATTGTCAGAGTAGTGACAATCCTAAGGGCATTTCGTTGTATGATCACTTGGTCAAAATAAGTAATAGCCCTCCGCTGGGAAAACTATAGCGTACTTTACTAGGCTTACCCAAATATGGACTGATTGCCTCCGGCTGTATGTACCAGTTCCAATGTTTTCCACGGTCTTGGAATCGTCGGTATACCAAAAAATGTCACCAACAGTTCTAGATGTCTGGTATGGTATAATAAGCCACATGGCTGCGTTGGGGAACCTCTCGTTCTAAAAATAATAGATCTGACGGGTACTAAAGTTCAGAAGTTATTCGAAGTTCTGCTTGGGAACCATGCGATCAATAGGCATGCCTAGGATTTGATCCGTTATCAACTGTCTTTGATAAGTAGACGAATGTCTAATTATTGGTACATGCGTCTTTAGAGCCTGAGAGACACGTTTCGGGTTACTCCCTGATCAAGGATATCGTCGATAATCGATACGGGAGGGATAAAACAGGTGATTAGAGTTGGCGCTTTTTAGAGTATGGAAACCTATTCTGTAAAGAGGATCCTTTTTTGGGAGATGGAAACCATTTATCTGAAAAATAAACCTTATTATTTAGAATTGTTGCAACAAAGAATAGATTTGTGAGGAAAACCTTGACTTTGTTACAGTTACGAATATGATCCAAGAAGTGCTGATTCATATCTGAAGAATATAGAACACTTTAAGCAGTTTGCACTCGACTGTTGCGTGCCTTTAGTAAGTTCAGCCTCTAATATTATTATTATTACAGAGCATCCATAATTATGTCACAATATACAATGAACATAGGTTTTTCATGCACACCAAACTAATTAAAAAGAATAAGGATCTCTCAGTTCTTGATTTCCTGCAAGGTCGATTGAAAACTCTGTAACTAACAGAGCAGTAGTACCACAGTAGTGTCTGTTTTTCGTAATAACACAAAATAAATCAAAAATTTTTTAATTTAGGAAAGTAAATTAGTGTGCGAAGTGGTCTCTCTATTGGAATGTACTTCCTCCCACATGACCGAGGAACATATGACGGCAGGAGTTGTTGGCAAGCTAGACAAGCATTATTTCCTCGACTTAGATATGTCCGTATTGGGCAGTCCTCCGGAGGAGTATCAGAGTTACGCGGAAAGAGTGCGACTTGAATATGGTTTCTTTGATAAATCTGCGTACAATTCTCTAAGAGTGAAGGTAAATAAAAATGATTAAAATTCAATTTTTGTGTGTATTTATATAGTAAATAAATAAGCCGAATTAAATTAAACAGGTAAATGTAAATTTATAACTTGGTAATCTTAAGTTTAAAGGTGATATCAATATGCATGCTCTTTCCGCTAATATTTGAGTGCGGAAAGTAAGTTCTTTTTACAAAGAAACCATTTGGTAAAAACTGAAGTTCTGCACTACCAATCAATTTTCTAATTTTTGCTGAAGTTTTTATTACAGCCCGTTGGAAATGACTGTTATTAGCCATATTTCTGTCATCTGTTAAATCTTTTGAAGATTTACTTTTAAAAACAAACTTTTTTTTTTTTGACAACACACAATATCTTTATATTTTTTAATCATTCAGTACGGACAAGAAAACCTTTTTTTTCACTGCCTTCCTGAACACGAAGGGTTCCACTTCCTAACCATCTCCAGAGGGGGCACCCTCCTAAGATGTACATACCATTTTAGCTTTCTCTTCATCCATTTTTCTTTGTTTCCTGTATTCTCATTTCCCTCCATAAATCCTCATTCCTTACCGTATCCCTCCTGATTTTCTATCTAATAATTCACCGTATCACAGACTCTCCGTTTGGTTGATCAATCCTTTTTATTTTTTTTTTTCAGTTGTATGTTCACATTTTAAGATTTCTAATCCGTTACTTACAAAGTAAATCTATCTAATATTATTATTTTTTCTTTTCCCACAGGTGCTTCAGTCTTTTCTTCAAATACCAAATATTTTTGCAACTGAAGAATTTAGAAGTAGATTTGAGGATCAAGCTCGGAAGAATATCCAAAAAGAAATTTCTTTGCTTGTGTAGCTGTGAATTTTTGTTTTTATAGACACCAAAAATTTATTTTTTTATTTTTTAAATTAGATGTTAAAATATGATACTATGTTTAATTATCTCTGTTAATGACTATTAAGAAAGAAATTATATCAAAATTTATGCTGTGTTTTTCACTATTAAATATTTCTTCTTTTTTTTTAACAAGATCTTTTGAGGAAATATTATTTTTACTTAGTACTAGAAGTGTTATTGTCATTCTAAAATCTTTCTAAATTGAGTTTCCAACGAAAACTCTTGTTTTGAGATGTCCTCTGAGTTCAAAAAATCTGGTAACACTCACACTACATACACAACTACTAGTTTTTTTTCTTTAAATAGAATTAGTTTCTTTCAGTGTAGTATACAAAAAGTGGCACTTTTTATAGAATCAAGACACCCAAGCTTCTCCACATGCCCCATAAAAATGGATGTCGTTAAAAAAATTAATAATAAAGTAATAGTAGTACTAGGCTATATCAAAAATTACCGTTTTTTTTTTTATTTTAAATAGTTTAACTTAATGAATATTTAAAAAAAAATGATACTAACCAAAATATTTTTAAAGTATAATCTTTTTTATTTTGTATTTAAGGCGCGTCAACATCTCTCGTTACAGACGACGCTCTCCATCTACCGACAGTGAGCTTAGGGAGCTCTTAGGAAGATAAAATCTAAGAGCGAATAGCTGGATTGGAACCTTGGATGTTTGCATTGGAATCCAGTATACGCTGGACAATAAATCTATTGTTATTAACCATTACATCCCACGAAGCAGCTTCAATGCCTCTTTCGAACTACTCGCAAACCTTTTCCTTCCAATCCAGGAAAAAGCAGACTTGCCAGACAGACTGAACCACTGTTTGGACTGTTTAAGTATTTAAAGGTCAAATTTATGAACAAATTAAATTTTTTTTTTTTTTTTTTGGCGCATCGACTGCTGAGGTCATTAGCGCCCCTAATCATTTTAATCTTCTCTCATCTTTTATCCACTCGAGCTGGGTCGGCACGCGTCACCTTCGGGCTTCCACATACTGCACCTTGCTGAGCAAGGTAGGGTGGAGCCCAGGTATATTGGAGTATATATCCCACTCATCCCCTCTTGTCAATCGATCCAGTCGACGAGGGGGAAAGTGGGACATATTCGTGCCTTCCCCTATTTACATTAACTTAAGATATTAACGCAAGACCAAAAGTGTTTTATTACCGAATATAAATAAACCTAATCTACCATAAGGAGGCTATTTTCCTTAGAACTATGGTAATGTGCAGTACTTTTAACAAATTTTCCTGCACATTCTAAAATAAACTTAGTCTAAAATTAACCTAGAGGGGTTGAAATACTTTTATAAAATTTCTTTCAACCCCGGACTGTGATCTATCCTAAACATTCATACAACTTTCTTACTAATAAATACATTCACGCTTAAAATACATTCACGCCAATAAATACATTCACGCCAATAAATACATTCACGCCAATAAATACATTCACGCTAATAAATACATTCACGCCAATAAATACATTCACACCACATTTCACACAAGGGGAAAGTACTCGAAATTCCTTTCCCCTTTAAAAGAACTAAACTATAAACTAACCTAAATGCTAACCTAAATTTTACAATATAAATTAATATGTCTTAAATATGTAAATAGCCTCCTTATGTAAGGAGAACCCTCTTCAAGAATAGCGCACTTGTCATGTGGCAGGCCTGCTCTTTCTCTTTGGCTACGCAGTGCCTGACACCCTTCCAACACGTGCGACACTGTCAGCCTTTCTCGACATCGGGGGCACCTCGGCCTTCTTTCGGCAATGAGGAGGTACCCATGTGACACACGTGTATGTCCAATCCTTAGCCTTGTCAAAATCACAGATTCGTGTCGCGGGTAGTTCTCGACTGTAGCGTTCCAAACACGTGGTTTAATTTCTTTTAATTTTTCGTTTGTGCGATCCCACTGCCCTTGCCATTTATTTCTTATTAGAAGATTAAATTGTTATAAAGATATGCTCTGCTGAGAATTGCCAAAAGTTACACGGGATGAATGACTTCAAAATGGAGAAAATTTTCGGTTTGCGAAAAGAAGGTATCTTCTTTTGACAATTCGTGCATCGCTTAGACTGAAACATTCTCCAAATTCCTTCATATTTGGTTGAGATCAAACTTCAAGCGATACTAGTACATCAAGCAATAATGTCTATTATTCAAATCAAAGTGCCTAAATTGTAACATTTTGCGTACGCCTAACAAAAATTATATATTTTTGTTAACTGCATTATATTGCAAGTGGGCAATTGTTATTAGAAGAAAATATTATTAGACGTTCGCCTCTTACGCGCTAAAAAAAAGTTTGTACTAAGCAACATTATTTCAAAATGAAATGAATTGTAACAAATAAAATAAAATCTTAATACATAATATTGTTACTAACTGCCGTTAAGTTGTAGTGGCCACTTGGTTCCTTAAATAACTTCTTATATAATATGTAGCACAAGCGCTGAAATTTAGATTATCCCCGGCACAAACAATTGGTAAAAACAAAATGTTCAAATCTAAAAAGTACGTTACTAGTATGTAAATATCTTGATTAATATAGCAGCATAACACATGTTTTCGCAGATTATCAGAATAAATTTAGCTGAAAGTATGGATGAAAGGCAATTTTCAATAACTGCAGTATAATTTAATAAGAATTATTGCTAGGAGTGAAATGGGCCGCTTACAGCTAAAAGAACAAGTAGTTACAGTAGCTTGCCCTGGCCTCGTTGGTTCTGATTTGCAAGTGTGAGGACCAGTTTATCAGTAATAACTTTTTAAATTTTTACAGCACAAACGCCGAAATTTGGTAGATTGCCGTTACAAGATTTTTTTTTTTAATTCTGTTTAAATTAACCACTTAAATAAATAAATAACCCAGCCCCAAAAGTGAAATAAACGATTTCCTTATAAAGAATTTATTTCACACTGACAAAATACAAATTATATTGCGGTTCTAAATAACATTTATAGCTATAACTATTTCTAAAAGTTTTAGTGCTCCTTTAATCCGGGTTTTTATCCTCCACCTATTTGACAAGTTTGTTTGATTGACGTTACATTTTAAATTTACACCTGGTAAATCCAGAATACTACAAATTAAGTTTATGTATAAAGAACGATATAATTTTACTGTACAAATTTACAAAAAGTCCATATTTATATATATATATTTTTTCTTTTTTTTAAAAAAAGAAAACGCACTTGTTTCGAAATGTTCACAAACCCATTATGCAAATTTGGCGAAACTGGGGAATTTTTTGTCGTTTTTTTTTCTTTAGAAAATTACTTACAGTCTTGCATTAGCCTGTAATTTAAAAATGCACCAAGACAAGTAATTTACAGATGGTGATTCTAAAATGAATATCTTTTAATTTAAATTTTGATGATGCAGTTTTAACTTTTTATTTTAGTATATTATTACTAGAAGGGACAGAAACTAACTTTAAACTTTTCAAGAATTCCCTCCTTGAGGTTCTCGTTAGGCGGTCATTCCCTTGAGAGTTTCTTCTCTCATTCTTCGCCTTAATGCTGGCACGTCTTCTTCAATCCGTACCAATGTTCGTATCCTCTGCAGACAAAAATACAAATAAAAATCAACATAAATACCCACAAAAATGCACTAATGAAAGCACGGGAAGTGTTTGGTAGTTGTTGAAAGATGATATCACTCGGGAGTTTCAGCAAGATTCAGTTACTGTGCCGCGAGGTCAATCTCAGGTTATCTAACTATTTTACTATTGTAAATTGAGATAAGCAAGAGTGTATTTTTGCCTGACAGACGTACTTTTTCTGGATGATCTGCCGGCTAATTTAGGAGAAAATTTATGAAATTCATTTTTAGTAATCGTATTTGCTATTGTAACTTAGGAACTTTGAAAGTTCTAACCTATGTTACTTGTATAAATGAGAAAGTACTGGACTAGTTGATAGATACGAATAGTCAAAAAAGAAAAACTTATTCTTTAGTTAGTTTTAGAATAAGAAATTTACCGTGTTAAAATCACCAGGCGTCTTGAACCACAAGTAGACCATATATCCTGGTATGCAGAGCATTGAAGAAAGCGCTGTCAGCCAGCCAATAGCGTGGCTCCACCAAGGGTACTCATAGTCTAAGTACTTGATTGGCGTCCATTGTACCAAGTTAAACACAAAAGTTCCCTAAAAAACAAATTTTTAAATTACACTTAACGGTCTTTGGTTAAACAGACGTATTTCAGCCTTCCAACACACTGTAGAAGCACGTCGAAACTAAAAATATGATAATATAAAAGCACTCTAATAAAAATGTTATAAAAGTAATTAAGAGAATTGGACTCAGTTTAATTCAAAATTCAAAATTTTCAGCTTAAAAGTAGAAATAGTTAATTTTTTATCATACACCTCATTAATTTCCGCAAAATTAAAAAAAAAAAAAGCAGTAACAACAGATTAATTACATTTGTAGAAAGTACACCATTGATTATTTTTAATTAGGAACATTAATGAATCAATTCTAACTAGTGAAGATCAAACGGAAGAAAGAAAACCTACTATACAGATGACCGGAGTGGCGAACACCCAGCAGAACTTCCAGCCTGCCCAAGGGTAGTATCCGATCATCTCCTTAATACCGTCATAGAATCTGTTCACACCAAACGCCCACGAGATGGCAATACATTCAAAGAAGATCAAGAAAAGAAGGCAAAATCCGCTAACAGCGTATGAGTCAAGTATTTGAAATACATACATGCCTCCCTAGAACAAAATCAAAATATTAGTTTAAAGATTTTTTTTTTTGCTTAAATAATATAAGTACAACAAAATAAGAAGATGAATAAAAATAAAAAGGAAAAAAAAGAATAGAATAGTTTTACCTGAGAAATACAAGAAAATCCGACAAAGTAGGAAAGTATGCACACAATACCAATGAATATTTCTTTTCTTCGTCGGAGAAGTTGAGGCCATTCGTCCACCATTGCTGTGATGAACCCTTCCATCGTACAGAACTGCAGAAAATCAGTCCTTTCAAATATTAATGTCTTATATTTATTTTTTACATATTGAAACAAAGTACTTCTTATTTCGTTTTTCTTAAAGTAATTTTTTTCTCTTGAAGAAGAAATGCTTTTTGTTACAAGCACCCACATTGTGGGACTTCCCGCATAGGGCTACCCACCAAAACACCAACCCATCTTCAGAACTCTTGCCGAGTAATAATAAGCTGGGTTTAAATGAATGATGTGGACGGTTCTCAAACTAAAAAAATAAATAAATAAAATAAGCTAATATGTTTATATACTGGACTCCCGAGTACAAAATCAGCTGGCTGCTCTTAGATTTTCTCTTCCTATGGTGCGTTTTAAATTGAGCTTTAAAGCTCACATCGAGTAGTGAGAAAGTAAAACAAAAATACGAATACAAACAACTGCAATAATTAGAATTATGGCACAATTACTTCACAATAATCAGTTGTTTTATCTAATCTAATAATTATCTAATTAGAAACTAATAATAATAAAAATATATAAACATATGAACATAAAATGTACTACAACGAAACAAAATAGAATAATAATAATTATTTAACACCGCCTAGCGTAGCTATAGATGTGATTAAAACTGTCCGGTAGGACAGTTGTATAAGGGTTGACCGTCAAAAACTGCACGAAAAAGCGTAACGTTGAAAAACACCCAACTTTGACAATTTTTTTCTCTTTTACTATAAAAGATAAAATTCCCAAATTTTCTTTAAATTATAGGGCAAAGCCTCCTTTATAACTGTAATATTTTTGCAACAACCCAGATCTAATAGGTTACGAGGAAAAAGTTGCCGAAAATGAGCAAACACGGCTTTTTCAAAAAATGTTCTTGTTCTTCTTCTTGTTGTTACCTTTTTTGTAAACAGAGTAGCGCCTAATATACTTTCATTTCTAAGTTCTTAAATTTGAGAGGGTTCATTCTCTAAAACCCTCTTGGTGCGACGTTGCTATTTACTACACCTATTACTAGTATACGGCATTGACATATTTATGGTAGATTAACTCAAATGTGCAGCTGCAATGTCGAGATTTATGTGTTATTGACTTACTTTATTAGAAGGACTGCCGGCGAAAAAGCATTTGAACTTGGTCTCCTATGATGATTATTATTAATAAATAATTTATATTAAAACAAAAGCAAATTGATATCACCTGGCTGTCAAGTCCAATGAAGAGAAGCATGATAAAGAATAAACAAGACCAAAGCGGAGATCCGGGCAACTGCAGTACGGCCGAAGGATACGCCAAGAACGCCAATCCAGGACCTGAAATAATAAACTTTCCTGAGCATTTATTTTTAGCCTGTCTTGCTGCCTGAAGAGCGCGCATTACACAAAATGTCTAATTAAGAAATGAAACAACAATAACAAAAAAAAAAATCTCATACATGTATGTAAGTAAAAAATAAAAATAAGTTGCCTGAGTAAATTTCATACTTCTTTTACAAAATATCCATTTTAACGCTATGTACACGAAAAATAACACCTTTGAATAATTTCCTTCTTTCAAAGATGGACACACTGCCACAATTTATATATTTGTCAACGTTGGGAAATATGCTTCAGCTCTTCTTCTATTGGAGTGATTTTAGAGCTGTTTGACCAGTCACAACATCGCATGAAAGTGACAAGTAAAAAAATTCATTGTTAACAAAATTCTACTAAATATACATAGTATATTTTTAACTCACCAGAAGCTGCAACCTCTCCAACTGGTTTCTGCTGTTCGTGAGCCATAAATCCAACTACAGAGAATATGACAAAACCAGCAAACATGCTCGTGCCGGAATTTACACAGCACACAATTAGTGCGTCTCTAGAAAAGTAATACATTGGAATTAGTTTATTAACGACATATTCGAGATGTATTAAATGTTTTATCCATTTATGGGAGTAGTTTTAAATCAAATTAAACAGTTTTAATTTCACTGTGAAAAAATAACCAGATGTGAACGCTTACATGTCTTTCTTCTACCACAATTTATTTACGTAATAACATTTTCTTGTAATTTAGAAATAGTAATTAAAAAATATTTGACTCCAATATTATATCACAGTAAAAGGGTATGGTAGAAGGAAGCGATACATCACAGCTCCTTCAGTACTCTATTAACATCAATGTTACTTAAGAAAAAGTTTTAAACAGAGATAATACACCTAATCATACAATATGACCAAGTCCAAATGAAATCCTCCCAAACAGAAAATTACAGAAAACACGAATGATTATGCAGGTGTTAGAACCGTAGAATGTACTAACACGGAACTTTGAAAAAGAGCTTAACTTTAACCACTCAACAGATTTTGGCTCTTTGCAAATCTAAAGTTTGCTGCCCTTCCCCAAAAACCAGTGATCTGAACTTACTTGCTCTTAATATTATTCTCAACATTTTGACTCATTCATTTTCTTCAAAATTGACACCTTATAGAGAAGCCAAAAATTTGACACTATCTCATTACTTCCACTTACCAAGTAGTTAGAAGCTTCCTTCTAATGAATGATTCCGGTTTAACATATGGTCCTAACACCAATTAAAAAGTAACAAATTTTCACAAACCTTGGGTCTATAGATATCTCTTAAATCTCTTTTCTCGAAACTTTGTTTTAAGGAAGTTCTGGGAAAGAGTAGGGTAGGTAAAGGCTTCCCTGTACAATTCAGAATGCACGGAATTACAAGCAAAAATATATCTAGTACATTTTAGAAAATATTAAAAATCTTTTTAAAATAAGGAGTTTGAACATTCAAATTTGTAAGAGTGAGACACCTTCACAGCACACTTTTTGCAATACAATATACAATAAAGCTCAGTACCGAAAATTTGAATAATCTTCAGACTTGCTTTTCGTAGAGGAGTTAGTAAAAAAAACATGATGCTTATTGAAATAAATTCTATGCTCTAACTGATATGAGTTTTAAATAAAATTGAAAAAAAAAACGTACTTGTAAACATTGTTCGTGAACTTATTGTAACTGCCCAATGCTACTAGCGTACCCAGACCGAGACCATATGAGAAAAAGATCTGTGTGACTGCATCTATCCATACCTGCAAGTAAAAGTTATTCATAATAATAATATAAATAAAGAAATAAGACTTTTTAATGGTTGCATTCAAGTTATTCTGTATCTAGTGTCATATTTTGTGATAGTAATAAATGAATATGACTACTGAGCAATTTTTTAAATTGTTAGTATAAATAGAAAGTTTATACATAGTCAATGATAAAAATAAGGCACACTGCAGTCGTAGTTCAACGCCAAACTATTTTTGTATTTGCGCTACTACTTATTCTACTTATTTTGCTTTTATCTATTGTAATATCTTCTTTTTTTTAGTGGGTGCTTAATTTTTATTCCTATTATTAACAAATTACGCAGGTTCGGCGAAGCTTTAACCTGTCGTGTTCAAAAATACACACATTTTCACAAAAATAAGAGAAACAGATTCTATAAA
Source organism: Rhodnius prolixus (assembly GCF_049639745.1). NCBI lineage: Eukaryota > Metazoa > Arthropoda > Insecta > Hemiptera > Reduviidae > Rhodnius > Rhodnius prolixus. Next base: position 6,320,415 of record NW_027411635.1, on the reverse strand, counting down.
TACCTGAGAATCATTTAGTTTAGAGAGGTTCGGACTTATGTAGAAGTATATTCCTTCGGCAGCACCTGGTAAAGTTATTCCTCGGATCAGTAGAACTGTCAGAAGGAAGTATGGAAACAAGGCAGTGAAGTATACAACCTGCAACAACAATACAATACATTTAAGGTTTCTTTTTGAATGAAAATTAATTATTTTTAGTTACTTGGACGTTCCTGAGTCTTCAATTGAAAAATTTAACCTTTCTTTAAGGTTGCAGTTGTATCCAAAATAACTACGGATTACCTCTACATTTTCCACTTACATCACTCTAATAACTTCCACGGAAAGTTTTTTTTAATAGTTCTATTTTTTCGGCAGTAGTGCTCCAAATGTTCTGTACATGGGGCATCAATTAGTTCAATTAGTTATACTTGTTTCACTTGCTTGTCCTCCAGAACAAGACAGATTAATTATGTCAGTTAGCAACTGATCTTTCACAATATAAATGATACTTCTGATCCCCTCACACAGGCCACAGGTGCCATCATCATCAACATAATTACTGGCGCTACAGCCAACTAATTAGCCTTGGCCTCCTCAATGCTCTTCCACCAGTTCTCTCAATTCATTGCGGCAGACTTCCAATTCCTGTTGCCAAGCATGCTTCTAGCAGCATCTCTCAGCCCTTCCAACATATCATACCATAAAGTTATGGAGGGAAGGGTAGACCGCGTAAGAAGAGTGGGACGTCTCCATCTTAAGGTGCCGCTTTATACTTATTATAATAGATATTAAGTTTACCAGTAATAAATCAACATTTTTAAAATGATTTAAGGCGCGTCAACATCTGAGGTTATTGGCGCCTGGAGCTTTTTTCAGTGCACTGCCGGCCTCGGGACAGTTTTTCTCATTACAAACAACACTGTCCATCACTGGACAATGAACTATAAGAAGCTCCTAGAAAGAGAAAATCTAAGTCAGCAGCTGGATTCGAACCCGGGACCTCCGTGTGGGAATCCAATAAGCTAACCACATAGTAAATCCCTTCTCTTTCATTGTTGATAAACACTTTTTAAGACAAGGTTATGCCGATTCGAGTGTGTACACAAACAAAAGTAGGACTCTCTTCAACATGTAGGACTCTCTTCACTTTCAGGTATTGGATGGGCATCGGTGGCGTTTGTTTTGTATCCATAAAAGCAGTATAGTTAATAATATACGTACACATCTTGTAATATCTTTTGCTAATGAACTGATTCTTTCTTGCTGGCATAAACTTCACGGTCTCTGTATAGAAACCATTAACCATCAGCCAAGCATTGGATGCCTCTTTGACGACAAAAGGAAGGTAAAGTTCGTTGCCATGTTTTCCTTTTGGCGATTATAATTACTACATTCCGAGCAGTAGGATTTGGCTGGCCTCAAAATGTTACAAATTTAGTGGAGTATTGTTAGTACCTGCTGCACGGACCATTCAACATAACAACATAGTAGTATCTTTTTAGACCGTCAACTATATTATTATGCAGAATTGTTGTACTGACAACGCATTCTTCTCCATAATTTCTTGGCATTCCTGTGATAACGGAGTGCTCAGTAATTTTGTCTTTATGTTACTTTCCAGTTATCTATATTAGTTAGCTATTCCAGCTAACGAATAGCGCTGTAATCACATTGGTGATTAATTGCCTTTACTGCACTTCTAAAGTTTAAGGAATGCATTAAAGCATCAATTATTAAACAGGTACTAATAAATCAGATATCTAATGAAATTATGTTATTAATTATTTATAATAAAGACCTGTGTTTAAGTTAATACTTTATGAATGTACCAAACTCTTACTGTACAAGATATTTCTTTTACTATCAATATCTGTCTATCTAGTTAATTGTAAATTGTATATTTGTATGAACCTTTCCTGTCCATTTGACGCCCTTCCAAATGCAGAAGTAGCACATTACCCAGACCAGTAACAAAGTACCCGCAAGCTCCCACCGAATGTTGCCCATGTGCTGTACTCCTGATGAGATTTGCAGAACTCGCCTCCTAGAATTGCATTAATTGAATAAATACCAATTAATAAGCGTTCATTATTATTATTTACAACAATATTAAATAAAATTTCCTTATTAATTAAGTTATATTACAATTAACTCAAACACTGAAAGTTTTCTGTAACCTTGAGCATTTACCCTACAAATAGTGCCTATCTCAGTCACTTAAAACTTTTCATTTCACTCATTTTTCTGAGAGTTAAAAGCTGCAGTTCTAAATCATTTAAAAACAAACCACTCAGCGATAATATGGCAGATATATTCTATGCAGGCCCTCTCAATTTTCTTTTACGTACTTTGCAAGAAAATAACAATTATTCCCAATTTACCCTTTCATTATTGGTACAGGAAACAATACATTAAGCATGAAAAATCTTTTATTTTTAAAGTTATTATTGAAAACAATTTTTATTGCATAATTTGATACTTCAATAAATGCCTACGGAGGAAAAATTAGCAAAAAAAACTTAAACTTTTTTCCCAATTTCTAAGGCTTTAATTGAGTTAGGAAGCATGATCGCACCTACATTTATTAGAAATTGTTTTACTCAGAATCATAATTTCAATAATAATGATAGTTCTTAAAGAAGAAGATCTTGAGTCATTATGTATATAAACTATTATTATTCAAGAAACATACTGAGGTAGTCAACAAAATAGTGCACACATTAAATGAATTTTTTACTTACTCCCAGAATTCCTTGACGGGATCGGTTAAGTCTTTGACGGTGACATTCATATTGTTTATAGAACAATAGGTTGTGAAATCAGTTTCATTAATGTAACGTTTCCAGCAGTTAAGCGTATTTCTCTCGTATGTATTCACACAATACTTAGTATTCCAATAGTTATTGCAAGTCCTCCAAGGTACATCTTTAAAGTTAAATTAAATAATATTAAATTATTGGTGAGATGTGGCAACGAAAAAAGAAAAGATTGAAAATATAAAGTACTTTATGAAATGAATAAAACAAAGATTAAGTATACATGTGCTACGGCAGCCGAACGATTGAAGCACGGCCTGCTCAAGTGTATTGGTTTGTTTAATCTAATCTGATACTGAAAGAAATATAAGTAAAGTATTCAGCTACCCGACTCTGTCCAAGACTCTTAATCAGTAGTTGGACGTAAAGCCCGACTGAACAAAATGCATTACTTATGAGAAATATAGAAGTACTGAATAAAATTATCTGTAGAAATGGTGTGCATCGAATGTAAGTTGCTTAGAGCGTCTTTAAAATAATTTGTTCAGATCTAATAATGTACTGAAGGAGGACAGTAGATGTGAAATCTCTAATAATGCAGGTTGTTGGGAATGTATGATGTTTAAAAAGTTAAAATCGATTAAACGTTTGAAAGTTTGTTTGTATCCACTCTGAAATTAATAGCGTTTGGATATATTTTTTGTATAATGTATAGTTAATAATTCAATTATTTTTTTTGGTACCACGAAGTTTCTTTAAGTAATGAATTCGATATAACCTGCCTTAACTCCTTTTCCATACCAAAATTCTTAACCTGCTTAAATAAACAATGGTAGTGAATAAGTGCATAGTTGTTCGAGAGAGCAAGGTCAAAGCCAAAAACAGCGTGTGGTAGAAAATTCCAACTGACTAATTTTGTGAGGCTGTCTGAAGCAAAGCGCGTGGTCTTGCATTATCTTGCTGCAGAAAAAATTTCGTTTGTTTCTGCTCTATAAGGCGTACTTTTGGGCTAGATTGTGCTAAATAGAGTTCAGATGTAAAAGCAAGCCCATCTAGGCTAACTCGAAATGGGTAATTTAAAATATGCAAAGACGTTTGTTGCACCCCGAAAAGACAAAGACTTTTAAATGGAAAGGTATAGATCCTCAACTTTAGACAAGAACCAGAAGTGGTAAGTCAAACTGAAAAAGAAAGGCAACAGTTGGAAAAAAAATTATTTTTTTTTTTCAGATGATTTGGTCAAAATAGAATCTTTTGTTAGATTCCTTGTTAGGAACATTAAACAACGCATTTGCTTTTCAGGGTCATCTTATATAATTCTTATTGTACCAAATCATTTTTGTAAAGGTTGTGACACGGAAATTCACTCTTTCACTGAGTGGATTGTGAGGAAATCAGAATCAGGATGCTGCTAGAGTTTATTTTTTGGAGTCCAACAATGTGAATTTTACTCTTTGTCCTAGCTAATTATGGGGAATTTAATGCGTGAGTTATGTGCGTGAAGTTAAAAGTAATAACTAGTAAGAATATATCACGTCGCAAGTAAATGTGTTATACAAACAAATGTTCTGGATTGAGTCCTCCGGTACCACTTTGTTACTTGATTTCCTGCTCAACGGGCCCACTTATCTTGCGGACTATGTAAGTATTGATAGTGTAAACCAAAAGAAGAGTATCCTCGTTATAAGTGTAGAATTTCTGGCGATAATTGGTTAAAACTGGAAAGCATTTTCATCCGATCTTAATTGCCGATATATATAATTAAATTCACCATAACAGATTAACTTCAAAACATATTTAAACAATTCTGTGTTCTCTTCATTCTTCAAAATAAAATGATGCGCTTAAACCCGGCGAAGCCATTTTTAAACTGGAAATTAAAGAGGCATGCAGTCTTGTTCGCATGTGTTGCAATTTGATACTGACTTTGTTACCAAAATACCTGCACTGTAAGCGGTACCCACCGCTTTTGGCTGTGAAATAAGGATTAGGGTCAAAATTTCTATTTCTAAATTCAGGCTTTATCAGAAATTATACAAACCGTATCTTAGAGACATGAAGAAATAGAAGATAGCCCACGCCAGGATTACGATGTAGTAAATGTTCATCCAACATGACATCACAGCCGCTGCATAACCTATTCCTAAATAAAAACAAAAATAAACCTCTTTCAGAGATGTTTTAATAAGCTAATTATTAGATGCTTTATTAAAAAATAAAATAAAAAAATGTTTACAGGATAATTTGAAACAAACTTAGCTAAATTAGAATGTATTGTTAAGCTGTTAGTCTATTTTGAGACTTGGAAATCTCTTGGAAATATTATCTTACTGAATGGAAAACAAGATCGTCCAAGACTAAGATACTGAGGGACATGTTTCTACATCTGAATGAATCCAATCGTCTTGCCTATTAGACTTATGATCAAGATGTTTGATTAATTTTTGTATCTGTAAATTATTTGGTTGTAATCAAACATCCTAATAAATTAATGTGCACTTTCGAGATTGTATTGAAAGTTATAACAATTGAATTAAGACAACCATTCTCAGATTGGTTATTGCTGCAGCCAACACTATTGGTGTCCAACTAAATGACACTAAACATTGATAAATCAAGTAATCACCTTCCATACAAATGGGTAACCATTTCTTTTCCCAAATATTTATTTCAGGAAACCAAACTTAATCAGTTATCTCTGAGTTCACTTCTCTCTTCGACTAAATCTCGCATGGATGTTTGCAGCTTCTAAACTACTGAGAGAACAAATTTTATTGTCACTACGCGCTACGAAACTTTACTGTAGTGAACCAATTACAATGAATTTCGCTTAAAATCAGTAGCTATACGGATTTTTCGCGTTACTGGACGCTATTTTGGTTATAATATTACTGGTTTATGCTATTTCCTGAGGTAATTGTTGAGCTTGGCTATTGGAAATCTGCGTGCCATTGTGGAATTTTAATTCCAATTAGTGTGGTTGATGTAACTTTCTATCTTAAGTTCTAAATATTTTCAAGCAATTCAGGTAATAATAATTCTTACATATAGCAATGTGCACACACTAAATTGAGTTGAAAATGAGGTCAGCAGTACAGTGCTAGATAATATCTTTGTTTTAACACGCATGTTTATTGTATCCCTGACCGGTTTCGGACCTTCATCCATCAACAGAGGTAGATTATCAGTTTAGTATAGAGATTTCGACTTCACTTACGTTACTGTCTCACACTATACGAGTACTTGCTGACTCAGTCAGGAGTATGTGTATACATTGTCCATTCAGCAGAATTCATTAAAATTCATTCATTCAGAATTCATTAAAATAAATAAAACAAATATATGAAATTAAAACTGTGCCTCATTACACTAATCATCTTATCTATTTTTTTCAAAATTACTGCAACATGAACTAGTAATGTGAAACTTAAAAATTACTTGAAAAATAAATATTATAAAACTAAATGTTGGGTGTAAACCAAATACAAATAAACGAACTGCTATCAATGATACAAAACAATCAAGTTGTCATGGTTTTTATCAAATTACAGTCCACTAATATTTTTATTTTTAATTTAATCAAGCGTAATTTAATTTATAATAGTTATTTTGAGTGATAAAATTACAGTTTTTACAGGGCACCAGAAAACTAGAGCAATTCTCTCATTTCTGTTCGCATGCAAAGTAGCTCATATCACTGAGCGCAAAATTATTCTGAAACTGAAGAATTTAATATATATAGCTATCAAACATTTTTGAAGAATATTTTAATAAATAATTTTCAAAATGCGATGATTTTAATTCATCCTAGCGTACCAAACATCAACATTTTTTTACACTACCTTTAAATATTGGAGAGATCTTGAATACACCCAGTCCACCGATGGTCAACATCTGACCCAGTGCTAGCTCCAGGAAGAACATGGGGATGCCAGCCATGAGCAAGGTGAGGAAGTACGGAATAAGAAAGGCACCACCGCCATTCTTGTAACATAAGTAGGGAAACCTGCGTGGAATTGTTAATATTGTTATTAGAAAATATATTTTAAAAAACAAGTGTGAATGCTTCTCTTAAATAAATAACTTTAAACGTTTTTAAATACTGAGACAATCTGGTTTGACAAGAGATGAATTAAGACCATTATTGGCCTAAAGTGCTTAAAGATTTTGTTGCCGTACTAAATTATACTTTATATTATTAATTCATAATATAAACAACAATATACGCCATGATAACCGAACGATTAGAGGCGAAGAGCGATGTACGTATTATACTTCAATTGCAGGTCTAAGCCATGTACTTTTTCTTTATTATTAGTATTTTTGTTCGTATAAACAACAATAAAGCGTAAAATTTAATTTAGTTAATAGATAAAAATGTTTATTTTTTTGTACATTTCTCTTTAATGTATTAAAAGTTGTATCGCAACTTTTTTTTAATTTGCTGTAAATGTTCAAATCTTCAAAACAATATAATTTAATAATCTGTAAAGTGTTTGATGACTGTTTGAATGTATATGTTGAACTTAGTCTAATTAAAAGATAAAATGTCAAATGCAGTATAAGTTTGGATAAGAGCCATTACTTAAAATTGCTTGTAACAATGTTTATATGTATGATGTGTAATTGTAAATATTTAGTATGCGAATTTCATGAAGTGCTCATTAAGTGAGGAAAAAAAATTTCAAAACACCCCAAAAATGTCTTAAAGCAAATCCTATAAAACTGAAAATAGACAAATAAAAATACTTTCTTACGTGGAGTACAGTATATTTAACATTTTTAGTAGTGATAGACGTTCCAGTAAATTATAAACAATTATCCTTACATTTGTATGAGTAAATATCAAATTTTTTGTATTAGATTTTGTTTTTTATTGTCGAAAATACAAGGGTTTCTTTGTGTCAAGATATAAATTTAGGTAAGGCAACAAATCTGGGAGAAAAAAATGTGAATGTTGAATACGCGAAGTGCACATTTCTGAGCACATCTTTAAATTCAACGTTATTTAGCTTTAATTGTAGACGATGAAAAGTAAAAAGTAAGGAACTGAGTAAAAATAAAGATTAAACTAAACTTAACCAAAGTTCTGTTGGTGTATCAATATGGAATCACCCTGAACTATTGAATTTCTACAATTGCATACCTAAAATATATCATATCCACGAAGGTTATTGTAAACAGACAGAAAGCGGAATCACGTTTAATAGCTTTTGTGAATTTAATGCACATATTAGCGCACAAAATAAATAATGTCTATTACTTTCAAGCGGTACTTTACGTCAAGTATCGATCAATTGACATGGACATAGGCGGACATACTTTGCTATTCATTCCCCCCAAAGTATTACATTAAATTAATTCCAATTCCAAGACTAGGAATCAAACTCAGAATCTTAGTATACTTTAACTTTGCGTTTCACGCCTGTATTGAAGTTGAGTAAAAGCAATTTTAAACAAAATTAGATAGTTATAGAAGGGAATGGACTTGCAATTCTGTGAATGAAAATAAATTTCGGCGAATATACTCAAGTAAATACTTCTTTATCGGACTCTATGGCCATTTCAGTATGTTAATTTCAGTTATAGCATTCATTACCACTCACGCTGGCATACAATTAAAGAACACTTATTTTACTAGTTCTAAATTAGATTATAGCAAAGAAAACAATGTTTTTCTTTTTACCTCCAAACATTGCCAAGTCCTATGGCAAGTCCAACAACAGATAATATAAAATCAAGTTTATTTGTCCAGGAACCTCTTTCTGGCAGCTGGCTGTCTTCGGCTAGCTCTAATTCAAGTTTTGGCGCTGTCGAGTCTCGTGCCTCGTCTTCACACTTCTCTTCTCTCATGGTCATTCCAACTGGTTAATGGCAAACAGCCTTATTTCTAGTCCCGGCAGCCAACCGCCTTTCAGTTCCTGCTTCCTCGCCACCTCTGCAGCCAAGTCGATTCTGCAAACAGTCCAACGATTAGTTTATCACTTTTGGTTGTTGTTGTTGTTGTAGATTTAAACGTTTTATGGGCAGTGGGTACAAAATAAACCGAATGCTTTCAAGAAATAATAATAATAATTATTATTATGGATCCTATTGTCAGCACTTATGAATGAATTAGTCCATGTAGGATGAGCTGAAGATGCCTGATGGTTGGCTCAACCCAATTCTTACTATTAACAGTTATTATCGGCTCACCCTTGCATTATTTCTTAGTAATATAGAACTAGTTACTTAGGTAGAATAGAAATTAGATAGTAAATTATCAAGAAGCTCAGATAGTTAGAAAAAAGTTTAGATTTAATTTAAAACCAGCAATAAATTTAAGAAACGAGTTTTAGAAAATAAATAAGGGCGAAGAATAAGAAATCAGTGAGAAGTAGAGACAAGGATAACAGATGAGTTTGACCAAAAACCACCAGTGAGTTGAGAAATAACATACAGGAAACTCACGCAACCCTTAATCATACAGGTTTTCAATAAGATCTCTTCGAATTCTTTTGGACACAAGTAGAAGAGGAAGAAAAGACATGAAGTTGACGGAAATGAAAACACTTTCCAAAAATCGTAGACATTTAATTTGGGATTTTTCAGTACACAGTACGATCTTTCTTAACGAAATCCCTCAGCAAACCATTTGGTACCAAAATTACTTTAAGTTGGCTGTTCCAAACATAGGCGCATCCAGCAGGTTATGTTATGGAGTCAACGCCACGAAATTGTATGAAAAAAAAATTGAAGTTTTCGTATAATATGCTGCAAAAAAAAAAAATGTAAATAGAACATAGTCTATACACATGATTAAGACAACTCTAGCTCTAAGAATAGAAAATGGCTTAAACCTCCTACATCCATGCAGAGCAATGAATCCATCTGTTGCCTGCATTCTAAGTAGGTTGTAAGTTGCGATTGGATTAGATTCAGTGAGGATTGGCCGTTCAGCCTATTCCAAAGCGACCCAGCAATTTGTTGTGAAAGCCTCAAGATGGAGTATTCCTCCAGTTTGATTAGACAGTAGTTCTCAACCTGTGGCCCGCAAGAACTAAAAGATGGTCCGCGAAACACTTAAAATTTTTAAAATAATAATATATTTATTTGACATGCGGCCACGTGTGCGGCGACGGCGCGGTGAGTGGGACGTCGAGCGAGCTTGGAGCGCCTAAAAAACAAGTCCAGGAGTCGACTAAAAGCAGATGATGATATACGTGTAGCTTTGAGCAATCTCATCAATCCTAGGATTACCCATCTTGTTAAGAAAATGCAAAAGCTCAAAAAGCACAGTTAATATAACTGAAAACATAATCACAATGTAATTTGAAGTTTATTTTTAAAATCTAAAAGTAGTTTATTGTGATATTGAACCTGTAGTCCCTGATAACAACAAAAATATTAAAATAGTCCCTGGTCATAAAAATGTTGGGAACCACTGGATTAGACTAGGTAGAGTCTGGAGGCAGACTTCTGCGTTATTAAACAGATTGTATTAAATTGTAGTGCAGACGAACTAGAAATAAATTGTAAAATAAAGTAAAATAAGCAAATATTCTTAGCAGCGCCTCTCAAATATAAATTGTGCTAGATAACTCTGCGGATATTATCGACTACAAACAATCTTTGTTTAATCTTTAACTTAAAACCTCCAGTTAGAATCTGTAATAATTCCTTTTTCACAAAATCCTAGAACCAATCAGATCCTTTTTCGTAAACAAATGCTTCATTTTACAAATGACAGTTAAAAGATTTATTTATTGTTTATTGTTTTTTGAGTAATACATCTCGTAACAAGAGTTAGGCACAGTATAGGCAAATAAAATTTTCAACTAAATTAATAATAATAATCTGTTCGATATATGTATAAAATACAAATAAATTACCAAATGTAATTAATAAAAATTAAATGACTGTTGATATACTATAAAAATCAATGCAATATGACAGAGTAATAAAATTATATCTATGTTCAGATAGACATTTTTTATTTTTAATAATACATTACAGATAGATTAAAATAGTTATCCCATCCTCAGAATATGTTAATAAAAAGTAGTTACTTTCTAAGATATAAAGATATAAAATAGGAAACAAAAAATAATTAACTACGAAACTATCCGTATTTTATATTAACACAGGGAGATTATTCATTTAATAGGAAACTTCTAAGTGCAGTGGCGCCACAGAAATAGTTATATATCAAATTGGCCTGGACTAAGAACTCAATGAACAAATCATTTTTCTAATAAATTTATAAGACGGGACATATCCATATTTAGGTTTTCAGTTAACTGATTTTTAAGTGGCGCAAAAGGTGGATCACTCAAAAATAAAGTGAAAGATTGAGTCAGGCCTACGCAGAGTACAAATAACAGTAGAATCAAAATTGTATTTAGTACCTTTGATGCAAATACTTGCTTTATTTAGATTTGCAAGTTTTAGTTGGATAATAATTCAAGAATTAGATATATTATATTTAGACTCAAAGTAAAAATTCACTAAAATTATCCAAATAAAGAGGTAATTTAATATTTTCATTTATCTTCCATGTTTCACATAAACCTATAATATCGAATTTTATCAATTTATTTTGCAACGTCTAAATCTATATCAAATAAATTACTCAAATACTATGATTTCTATTTACCCCAACTAAATGTCCTGACAATTTCTGAGGAGATCCTTCAAATTCTGGAAAAATACAGGGGTCGTTATCCTTCTTCGGGGTGGTTAGTGTCCTGACCTGTAATATGTAGTTGCTAACTTGGACTTTGCGCAGCTTTCCTGAGTAAAGATAAAAGACAGATAAAAGATAAATTTGAGAAATTTACCAATTTCTTCCATCAAAAAACTAAGCGATGTATCTAATATCAGTTTTTAAGAGGTAAAAATGAGAAGTTTTAATTAATTCGGTTACGATTCGATGTAGTTTTTATTTCTTTTTACTGAAATAATTTATCTGTACCATCACTCTTTTAGTACGATTCTATGTTTCTAACTACAATAAATATTTATAGTAATTTGTAATCTGAGCAAACTTGTCAAAAGAAACTTATTTACCTTGCAACAAATCAATAAATAAGACAAATATAAGTTAGTAATAAATGAAAAAGAACCTCTACCTACAAAGAACATCAAAACAAATACGAGGTCATAATGAAGCCAGATACGAAGCCTGGGAACCAGAGGATATTTTTCTGTGGGTGTTTGGTTTGAGAAAACTATTATAGCATTTATTTTACAGATCTTGTGGACGCCATTTCTAACACCCTTGTGGCTAAACTTGATTATATTTTATAATATTATGGCCTTCAAAGGTGGACAAAACTATTTGGCGTCAATAAGGTAAACTTATAAAGTTGTTTAACTAATTTCGGTTGTCATTTTTTTTTGTATTTTTTAAAAGTTAATTAAACGCCCAGAGCTCTCTAATACACAACAATGTCGAATTATTCATTGCATGGATAGATGTTTTTTAAAAAAGTTCGACTCGTTAATTTTACTAAGCCGTTTGCTTAAGATGGCAGAAGTGAGCGATTATTTCCGATTGTTGAAATATCTCCTTCTTTTTTTTCCAAAGGGTTCTCCACAACTCGTGGTTCCCTTCAGCCATCGCGAGTAAATGCCTTCTTCCAAGCGGCACGATCCTCTGCCTACTCCTCTATCAGACCATATCCCGCCATCATCTCCTTCACTTGGTCCCACCACCCACTTTTGGGTCTTCCTCTCTTCCTGTGGCCATCCACCACGCTGTCCATCAAGGCAATCTCTCTCTGGACACATCCTCCTTACATGTCCATACCATGTGAGTGCCTTAGTCTCTCCAAACTCCAGGACGTTTCTCTCCACTCCCATCCTTTCCATGATATCCACATTCCTCACTTTATCGCGCCTCGAACATCCTGCAGATCTCCTCCAAAAATCCATTTCTACTGCTAGGAGTCTCTCGCGCTGTCTTCTGTTCAAGACCCATGTTTCTGCGGCATACAATAGGATACTTCGAAGAATCGATGTAAAGATTAGCCTCTTGGTTCTGGGTTCAATAGTTCCGCTCAAAATATAGAGGTAATTCGATTATTAGAAAATGGATAATAATGATGGCAAAAGTTTTTTTTTTAAGGTGCTTCAGATGATACATCAAAATCCGCTGTTTTCCTTAGTTAGTAGACACAAAACATAGCACTGTCGTATAGCCAGAGCCCTAGGCTATTCCACTTATGAGGCCCTTTCACCTCCCATCTTCAAGTTTGTAAATTACATGAGAAATAATAAGATACATCACTACTGTGATACATCACTAAAACAGTGTTTTAGTGTTCACTGTTTTTAGAATAGTGTAATTTTAATTTTGCTAACAATTTGAATGTAGGCCCCTCTTGATCTTGAGGCCCTAGGCTGAAGCCTAGTTAGCCTATAGGTAAATCCGGCCTTGCGTACAGGGGACTTTATAATTTTAGTAATTGTAAAGACTTAATTTCAATTAAATTTTCAACAATATTTTAAAAGAGTAAATAAATACAATAAATAAAATATGGTAATCGTTTTCAATTATCGACGCGTGAACCAATTTTCGTGAATGAAGTGTCATTTGATTCAAAAATTTTATGTAGAGATTGCTTTTTTTGGGGGTCTCGATGGTACATTCATTAAGAAGGGAGTTTGCCCCCTCCAATATCTCCAGCAGTAGATAAAGTTCAACTGGTACACAATATCAAATTATAATAAAATTATTGCTTATTCCAATTGTCAAGAAAATCTGCAAACCAGATATGCAACTTTACTTTTAAATTTGTGAACTTTTTGTCGTTTTATCAACCATTATACGTATTTTAACTTACTCGTACTTTAACTTTTGAGACTGTAAGTTTTTTTGTTAGTAGTTGTATAAGGGGTTGATCCTCAAAAAGTGCAAGAAAAAGCTTAACTTTGAAAAACATCCCACTAAAACAATTTTTTCCTCTTCTTTCCTTGATGAATGGGTAGTTTTAAAATGAAAAATAAATGAATTTACTTCTCAAACAAAGCCTTTTTCAAAAACAAATAATGAATAAATAAAAATGAGTGTGCTCTCTATTACAGAGTTTGTAGTTAAAAGTTGTGTAGTTTCTTCATTTAAAGCCATAACTTTACCATCATTAGCACTAGTCAAATCTTTAAACTATTCGTGTAGCAAGCATTTTTATATTTATATACAGGGTGTTCATTTTAAGACGGCTCAAATGCGTTTCATGCTTAAACGGTTGATCTGAGCAACAAATGGTAGAGGAAAAATTTGTTCCCCGTCATCTCTAGTTTCAGAATATGTAACTTGATTTTAGATTCCTGCCCGCATACGCGGCTGACGCGCGACCGAAAGTGAGGGTTTACAGTTGACCCCCATTTTCATATACACACTTTCAAAGAGTATAAAATGTTATGAAAGAAACCGGAAACCGCAATTCGATATCTTTAAAATTAAAGGTGCTAGGCCATTTCAAAATCTGGTATTCATTAATCATATTCCAATTTTTTTAAATTGTTATCAAAGAGAAAGAAGAGCACGCGATAGGTCATTTTAATGTATTTTTTCATCCCCTTTCTACTAAAAATATTGCCAAGGCAGTAAAGCTAGTATTTTTCTTTATATCGGGAAATAAGTCGTTTTCCGAGTGATTTTTCTAAGAAAAATCAAATGTTAAGAGCTTTAGATGTTCTCAAGCATACACAAAATGGCTAAAAATTGATTTTACATCTATTACAAACAAGAAGGTTTAATTACCGAAAACATTGGAAACCTCCTGCCACATATTTAAGTGATCAATATCTTTCATGTAAAGGTTCAAACTTATTCCTTAATTTATCAAATAATGCACTTTACGCAGCTTGGGCAGCATGTACTGTGTCTTCAAAGGTGTCTCCCCAGATACTGAGAGCAGTTGATAACCTCCTGGCTAACCTGGCTTGCGAGCCTGAAACTATAGTTGACGGGCTAGAAATGTTTCCTCTACCATTTTTTTGCTCAGGCTAACCGTTTAAGCATGAAATGCATTTGAGCCGTCTTAAAATGAACACCCTGTATATCAATTTTATTAGTAAATCAGAACTTTACAATCAGAGACTTTACGTAGAAGCCACATAACATGACTCATTACAAGTTGAAATTTTATACTTTATTTGGTTACTACTATTAGACACGACCATAATTTAGCGAGTAAACTGAATTAGACCAAAATAGCGCTAAAGAGAGAGGTTTTTTTTTTTATTTTAATTTTTGAATTTATTTCGAAAATGGCTACGGTTTTCTTAAAAACTGCCTTCTCGATATTTTTTTAGAGAGTTCTGCAACTTATATATGATACATTTTTTCGTGAAAAATTTGATTTCCACAAAAGTGAAAGAAGATTAAACCTTATATTTTTTGGTTTTGGTACTCTCATGGGATTAGAAAGGAAATAAGCGCTCAAAATTTAACTAACCGGAAATAACACTTTTCACTTCCTGTTTTTATTGTTTGTGTGTGTTTGTATAGATGTATAACTTTTTTTAATTAAATCATTTTTATATGAAAAGTGTTTTTTTAAGACAGTTTTTGCGAAAGGTTGGCGTGATACGCTGACCTCTTTTCTGTCATTTCAGGTAAATGAACGGTTTTACAAATTTAATATATGATTTTAGTAACAATTACAACTTTTTTGTATTGAAAATCAGAATTTTGAAAGACATGTGAGTATTTTTAGTGAAAGGATATACGCTGGTGGTTTATTTTTGAACTAATCATCGATAGACGATTCGTGGAAGCGACAATGTTATCGTCTTTCAATTGGTATCTTCGCCGCTTTATCTAACATCCTTCACAAGTTTAGAAATATGTTCGCATAAAACTGGGTTAAATAGTAAATGAAATGTGGAAAAAAAAATTATGATATAAAAAGTATTATTAATGTTCTTTAAACTCAGCATATTTGACCCGAATAAAAACATAAATTTCACTGCCATTGTAACTTCACTTAGAAGTTTACCGCTCCACCCACCAATACGAAATTTACAGGAAAGCCTAAAAATAATTTTCAAGTAAGTAAACTCTTTATTGAACAAAAAGGTACTTCAGTTTGAAAATTGTTCTTTAAATTAGTTTTAAACAATACACTGGACCCACCCTTGACTGTATATACGTACAAAAGATAGGACCCTACAGAAAAAAAGTGACGTTTAAGCAGGAATTAAAACATTCCCTTAACTCAAAAGTATCCTTAATGGTATCCCTCAGAAAATGTTTTGTAAATGTAAGATCTAGATGCATCTGGTTGGTGAGCGCCACGACGACGACGATGATGATGAGATCTAGGGTGCGTTCCACTAAGCGTTCACAACGATCACGCTCACGACCGCGGTTTTGCCCATTTCCACTTGCTTGCGAACGTTACAATCGAAAACCCAAGTGGAATGGTCTATGGGGCCTTTTTAACCGTTCATGTAAATATTACAAATGGTGACCTCAAAAATAAGTCAGAAACTTGAAGAGGTTGTTTTTTTAATTTTAACCCCGTTTATAAGCAGTTATAATAAACTTTATTAATTATTGGTAAAGTTGACTTATATTAAAAATATATATATAATTCAATTTTTATATTACATTTTCGTGGAGTATTTATAAAATTTACGTTAAAATAAAATTAAAATGTCTTTTGTGGCAACAGTAGGATATTTATTAATGCAACGTAATAATGCTTTAGAAAGTTCTTCATCTAGTTCCAATGAAGAGTGGAATGCAATTTTACAAAATCGCAATGGTGAAAAGCGAAAACTTAATCCACGTACTTATTAACTATCAAAGTGCAGTTGGTCCGTTATTCAGTGATTTAGTATGTAAAGGGATAAGTAATTTTTCATTTTATTATTTTTTTAGACTTTCGAGAAACACATTCAATTATTTACATGAGATAATACTTTCATTTACATGATTCTAATTTTTTCGGTCGCCATCTTTGCTTTTAAAAATTGCGCCAAATTTCTGAACGCCCACTTATACCCAGCTCTTAAGGTGTGGGACGTTGTGAGCTTCGCGTGAGCGAAAATAATGACGTCATTAGTGACGTTTTCGCCACGACCACAAAGACCGCGGTTGTCATGTGGTAACGGCTGAAGGTATACATTTTGATCGTTGTGAGCGCTTAGTGGAATGCACCCCAAAATGACTGTTTTGCAGTGGTTGTCAAATCAGGTGGCAGACTTCTATGAGGATGAGATGACAAAAGCTGGGTTGTACGATACGATAAGTGCCTGAATATTTGTGGCAATTATGTAGAAAAGTAGATTATAGTACCAAGCCTTCATGTAAAAATAATATTGCTAAGAAAAGTACAATTGCTTTTCTACTATTTCAAAACGGCACTTACTTTTAAAAAAACACGCCTCGTATATCTGTAGTAAAAGCCAAAATATACTAATTTGCTGATTATTCTAGCTAATATTGGATTTACCATTTTTTTCGTCCGTTATTGAAGTTTGTTTGTCTAATCAGGGCGTCCTAATACGGTTGTTTTAGCCCTGTTATACGTATATCACTTGGTGATAACCAAAATTTACTACGTTGCTGATCATTAAAACCAATATTTTCCATTTTTTCCTTCGTTTTTCAAGTTAGTTTTCCTAATCAAGGCGACCTAATATGGTTGTTTTAGCTCTGCTACCAATTTGGTGATAGCCAAAATTGCTAGTCATTATAGCTAATGTTTAACATTCTTCATTTATTTTTGAACTTCTTTTTCCAAATTATGGAAACTTATTAACATATGTACATTCTAGCTCTGCTGTAGATATTATTGATAAGAACTAAATTATACGACTACGCTGGTAATTATAGCTGTTTTCCATTTATTCTTTGGTTTCTTAAGTTGTTTTATCTATTCAGAGCAACTATAAATGTATTTTTCGACTTACTGCGAATAACTGTGGCCAGATACCAAAATATACTACTTTGATGTACCATTCGTGCTAATATTTCCCATCTTTTCCTTCGTTATTGAAGTTTATTTTTCTAATCAGGGCGACCTGATGTGATCATTGTTTTAACTCTGCTACAAATATCATTGTTGATAACCAAAATTTACGACTTCGCTGGTCATTCTAGCTAATATTTCAAGTTATTTTCTTTCGTCAGATTCTGAGAGAGTGGTCTTGTATAAAAAAATTACACGAGGAAGGGCTGTTAAGAGTTGAATATTTGCAAAGAAACAGTTTTTATTGAAGATTGTATACAGGGTGTTCATTTTAAGACGGCTCAAATGCATTTCATGCTTAAACGGTTGTTCTGAGCGAAAAATGGTAGAGGACAAATTTGTTGTCCATCACATCTAGTTTCTGAATATGTGACTTGATTTTAGATTCCTGCCCGTATACGCGGCTGACGCGCGACCAAAAGTGAGGGTTCGCAGTTGACCCCCATTTTCATATACACAGTTTTAAAGAGTATAAAAAGTAATGAAAGAAACCGGAAACCGCAATTCGATATTTTTAAAATTAAAGGTGCTAGGCCATTTCAAAATCTGGTATTTTTAATCATATTTCAATTTTTTTAACTTGTTATCAAAGAGAAAGAAGAGCACGCGATAGGTCATTTTAATGAATTTTTTCAACCCCTTTCTACTAAAAATATTGCCAAGGCAGTAAAGCTAGTATTTTTCTTAATATCGAGAAATAAGTTGTTTTCCGAGTGATTTTTCTAAGAAAAATCAAATGTTAAGAGCTTTAGATGTTCTCAAACATACCCAAAATGGCTAAAAATGAATTTTACATCTGTTACAAACAAGAAGGTTTAATAATTATTTGGTAATTTTGGGAACGTTGCGTTTAATTACCAAAAAAATTGGAAACCTCCTGCCACATATTTAAGTGATCAATATCTTTCATGTAAAGGATCAAACTTATCCCTTAATTTACCAAATAATTCACTTTACTTAACTTGTGAAGCATGTACTGTGCCTTCAAAGGTGCCTCCTCAGATACAGAGAGCAGTTGATAACTTCCTGGCTTGCGAGTCTGAGGAGGCACCTTTCAAGACACAGTTCATGCTGCAAAAGTGCATAATCAGGAATCTAAAATCAAGTCACATATTCTGAAACTAGAGGTGACGGGCAACAAATTTTTCCTCTACCATTTTTTGCTCAGATTAACCGTTTAAGCATGAAATGCATTTGAGCCGTCTTAAAATGAACACCCTGTATACAAGAGTGGCTTTTATCGATTCTGAATTTTTCTGCCATTTTCCGTTTTGAAATTGTGCTAACTACACAAAAACAGGAGAAACGACCATAATTATGTTTTATAATTATTATTGCGGATTAATTTGTAAAAACATTTATATGGGAGGGAAGGGATTAGCTATGCGGTTAGCGTATTGGATTACCACGCGGAGGTCCTAGGTTCGAATCCAGCTGCTGACCCCTTAGATTTTCTCTTCCTTGGAGCTCTTACAGCTCACTGGCTGTGCGCTGAAAAAAAAAAAGCTCAACCTCAAGTGTTGACGGCGTCTTAAATAATAATAAAAATAGTGCAAGGTGGGGCCCCTCAAAATGAATATTTTAGATGAAAATTAAAAAAGAAAATATTCACGATATTAATAATTTCTTGTTTTAAGGCTTAAGAGTGGGGAGATAAAGAAATAATCTAATAAAAAAATGTAAATAATCTTTAAATATTTTGCCATAGGTAAAAGGCGCTAGTTGGTGAAAGTGGTGTTAGAGGTCGTAGTACGACAACATTGCGGGTGTTCCGCATTAATTCGGTAGCTGGTAATGTACCGGATGCCAGAGTTCGTGTATCAGGGTGTTGGATCCAATTACGGTCAAGTGAAACTTCCGCCAGCTGAATTACTATTCAGAGCTGCAGACTTGAGTCATTTAAACAGTTTCCCTCGTCTTTTTTTTTTTTGTTCGCTGCCTTCGCATTGAGTCGGCGTAACAATGTTTACTAGATTACTGTACTGCTTTATCTCGTGTCATTATTGGCCTAATTTACTTCTATAAATAGAGAAAACTATTATAAATAAAGTTAGATACTCTTTTATTTATAGAAACAAAAACAGATATAACAGATTTCAAGAAATATGTTGCAAAATAACAGAAAATATTGTAACAAGTCTTTAGAAATGTGCAGAGTTCACCCTAAAATTTACATTTTGAGGGTGTACATGATCGAAACTTCGGGAGGTGATTCAGCAGCACAAATGCAACAAAAAATATTCTCTTCACTTTGGCCCGATTCTCAAAATAGTGGCTTTTCTATTCTTTATCCTTCAACAAATCTGCTTATTCCAAACGAAAGAGCATTTTCTAAAAAAATCTGCTTAGCCCAGAGTCTCAAAACGTTTCTTATAAACAATGAAATTTTTACTTTAATGTCTAAAAAATTCCGTTCTCGATGATTTTTGTTAAAATTTTCAACTGTATTTTTTCAATGATTAATGAATCAAGGAGTCTCACCCAATTACAATTTTTGTAGCGATTTTAGGTAGGCACCTACCTATTGTATTTTATTACTACTGCGTTTTATGGCTACTGTATTTTTTTACTTCCGTTTTATTAAATAATAATTGTTCAAAACTGAAATGGTTACTTTTCTTTTTGTTCCTTTTCCAAAAATTGACATACGAGTAAATTAATAATTTGATATCAGTGAAAAGTCGGTTACGAAACTTCCCAGTTTTCTGCATTTACAGCCCTCTGTTCGGGGTAGGGTTTTATTAAAAACCAAAAACGTCCACATGGTCTTGAAGCTCAATAAATGCGCAACTTTTCCTGTAATTGGGTGACTCCTTGATTCATTAATCATTGAAAAAATCCAGTTGAAAGTTTTAACAGAAATCATCGAGAACGAATTTTTTTAGACATTGAAGTAAAATTTTCACTGTTTATAAGAAAGGTTTTGAGGCTCTGGATTAAGCAGATTTATAGGAAATTTAATGCTCTTTCGTTTGGAATAAGCAGATTTGTTGTAGGATAAAGGATAGAAAAGTTACGGCCGTTTTTATGGTGAAAAACGCTAATATCGACGAAAAAGTTAAAAATGCAAATTTCTTGGACACTATTGTGAATCGGGCCAGAGTGAATAGAATATTTTTTGTTGTATTTGAGCTGCTGAGTCACCTCCCGAAGTTTCGACCTCTCATCCGTCTACACCCTGTATAGGTTGACATTAGTCATTTATAGCTTACCTATACAGAAGAAGCCATGTTTTTTTAATGAAAAATATTTAGAGTAGGTTCATTTTTGGGAACCTAATGATAAACTGGTTGTATGGTTAGATTAAAAGCAGGAGTTCCCCAGTTAAACAGAGCTGCATCAAAGTGAGCCTAGACTGGTGGTGTAAATCGCTTTGAGTTGAGTTTGTTAGCTTAGTTAGCTTGTTAGCAACACTTCTTAGAAATAATTATTCGGCTAAACCCCGTAAAAATACTATATACAGATGGATCGAAAGACCAACAGGGATGTGGTGCCGCAGTAATCATTGAAAGTAAGAAATATAAGTTTGGTTTACCTAGTATATATGTTGAGGAACTCTATGCAATTTACGTGGCTCTAAGTGCAGTAGAGGGGTCTACTTAGGATAGAGTTGCCAAAACTTCCAATTCAATCAGCACCTTACAATCTCTTAGGAACACATACGCCAACATCCGATTATCCAGAACATCCATACATTGTTATACAGTATGGAACAAGTAGAAGCAACTGTTACACTTGTCTGGTTACCCGGTCACTCATGAATCCCCGGTAACACAGATGCTGACCTAGCAGCCCAGAGAGGCCGATCACATAGCGATAACCACGTGAAGGACCTTGCAAACAGACGTAGCGAAACAAATTAAAAGCTACATACATGAATCCTGGCAAAATGAGTGGTTCTTAGTGACGAACAATAAGCTTAGAAAGATTAAAACTGTCGTCAAAGCTTGGGACTCTTCATGGTGGGATAACCACAGGGAAGAGGTAATAGTTACTCGTCTAAGGATCGGCCGTACCCGGTTGACCCACGGTTACCTCATGTGTCAGGAAGAACCGTCCCTCATGCAGTTAATGTAATGAACCCTTATCTGTACAACATGTACTTGTGGAGTGTTCAGAATATGAACAATGTAGACAGCAAAACAATATTGAGAATACCAGAAGAGGCAAATGACAAATGACCCGAATAGAATAGATAATATAACAAAGTTTTTAAAAGAAATTAATATATAGAAAACATGTAAATAAATAAGTTTTAAAATGTAAATATAACTGTATATAATTGTATATAGGTATGGATGTAATTTATAGTGTGTATGAATAGTGCACAGCTTTAAGAATGTGGTTCTGTAAGTTAGGATGCATTTACTAAAAAGTTCTGCATGAAGTTGGCATATTCACCTTCACAGAACAGCACGAGGCATAATAATAATAATATTTGTTTATTAAATAACGATACAAAATAATACAAAACATAAAACTGCCGTGGTCACTGGTACGGTTTAAGCAATCAGCAAAAATTCTGAGATGTCTATAAAGAACAGAAGGAATCAATCAACAGAAACAGGGTTAATACAGGCCATACACTATGGCGCTGAAGTCAGGAAATTGTTTTATTTAGATACTATGAAAAAGTTTCATTTAAACTATTAAAAACAGTTTTTTGTTGTTTTAAACAAAAAATGCCATTATTCAGCGTCAAATTTACTTATAATTTCACAGCTTGAGGCGCCACGATAGCCGAGCTGTTAAAGGCGAGGCCCGCAAATCTAAGATGTATTGTTGGTACTGGGTTCGATTCCCGGTCTCAGGCCTTGGATTTTATTTAATGGTTAATAAAAGAATTCATTGTAAAGTATGTTTACTAGTCGTCTTCGTCCAAGATTTCTAATTAGGTAGTTGGACGTAAAGCCCACCTGAAAAAATAGGTGTTATTTTACTTTACATTTTCCTTGAGAAAAAGATCAGTTTTTCTGAAATTTTGTTACTCTAGATCAGAATAAAATGAAACAGTAGACTTAAGACCAACCTTCTTTTCACTTGTGTAAAATACCATTTTGTTTCAACTGTGATATTATTCACTAGTTTCAATTCATTTATATTTTTATAAGAATGTAGTTATGTACAATTACTTTTATTAAGTGTAAAAGTATGGTTATCACTATATTGATACGCAATCTGTCGGCAGTATACAATACGAAACTCTAGAACACCTGATAATTGAATGCTTTCAACCAATTAGGCGCCAATATCTATCAGAGTTTGTTAGTGAAAATAGTATTAATAAATGTCTAAATATTCAAAATAAAGACCACCTAAATTAAGATCATTTACTTCTTCTTCTTGCTTGGCACCACAGCCCATCAAGGACCTTGGCCGCCTCTATAATCTTGAGCTATTCGTCTCTCTCTTGGGCCGCTCTTCTCCAACTTCTCACGCCCAGATCTCCTAAATCCTGCTCAACACTGTCCAGCCATTTCACCCGGGGCCTCCTAGCCCTTCCTGGAGTTTCTTGGCTATTCTTTCCTTCCCCATTCGTTCCAAGTGACCTAACCATCTGATTCTTCCTTGTTTGATAAGGACAACTAGGTCCTGATCAGCATAAAGATCTCTGACTTCCCTGTTGATCCTTACCCTCCATCTATCTTCTTCCAGAATGGGGGCCATATATTCTTCTTAAAATTTTTTCTCTCCCAGACCTGAAGAAAGCGTTCATTCTCCTTAGTCCCACGTTTTCGCTCCCGTACATCACAATAGGTCGCAAAAAATCGTCTTATAAGCATGCAATTTGGTTTCTCTCGATAGGGTTCTAAAGAGCAACACTTTCTGTAACACCACTTGGGGTGCAGCGACCCCACAGGTTACCACAGCTCATTCATACTCATACTCATTCATCAGAACAATATACACACACACAAACACACATCTTAACAGACATAGGCACCACAGTACATACACAATTCAGGGCTACCTTCCCTGGATGATAACTTCGGCTAAGGGAGTAAACCCCGACAAAAAAATCCTAAGTCCTCCAAAGTAACGGGTGTTTGAGCGTGGGGCTGATGGACCCTACTTCATTAAAAATCATTGTTACGAATCCTCAATTAAGATCTTTTTGCCTTAATGGATAAATAAATATTACTTTATAATATTCAATTTCAAATTTTATTGATGTACGTCAATATTTAGAAAAAAATTGTTTAGTTTAATTAAGTTTGGTTAAATAACATTCAATTATTATTAATTTTTTATTTCATTATTTTGTAAAGATTGTGAAGCACAGAACCCCTGCAATGTACATTATCTAGCTATCTACAATTACTTTCCGACTTAGTTTATTTAATTTATTTACTTCATTGAAACTCAACTATTGCATTTTGTGAATTATAAAGTATAATTTTACGTGTTTGATAAATAATAAACAATGATAATAAAATTGATGATGACGCTGAACAAGAGAGTGAAGAAACAGCGTATTAGAGCGATTAAATGATGCAAACTAATAATTGAGATAGCCAAAGTAAAACACCTAATTAATGTGTAACATTAGGTTCGGATGGCTATAATTAGTCCAATGCCAGAACAAATTAGAAAAATAAACAAATAATAATAATAATAATAATAATAGTAATAATAATAAAAATAATAATAATATTAATGTGGTGTTAAATGATTACATAATTACATATTTGTTCATTTAATTATATACTAATAGTCAAATACTCATAATCCAAGGGCCTCTAAAAGGCTTGTCTATATTTATCTTAACCCTTAATACATGATCAAAGATTACAACGAACAATTAAATAAAAAACAACAAAAGAAACAAAAATAAAATAAATAAGGTAAAATAGTCTCATTAAAGACAAAAGAAGAAAAATGAAATACAAAAACAAATTCTTGACTATAATGTACACAATTATAATTCTTTTCTAAAAATGAGAGAAATTGGTAGGCCTTACTAAAGACATGTCTTTACGATCTGTTATTTCCTTTATTTAATTTACTCGTATATTATGTACAAGGGATATAGGTTACGAAAAACCTTTAAAAAAACACGGGATTGCCTCCTACATTGACCAGTTTGCCGCTGTTACTGACAATGAGATCTAGTACTGTGGCCAGGAGTAAATAGTACATCTCAGGTCGTCCTAATTTACTAAAATAGATAAGAAAACCTTTGGAAAAATACGGAATCGTCTCCTACATTGAGCAGTTTGAGCTGTTTTTGTCAATAATAATAATAATTGTGTTTATTTGGAACAAACAAAAAAAAAAAATATTGTCAGAGGATCCTGACTAAATATCAAAATAATCAAACATTCCTTCAATCAAGTAACGAAACACATCTTGGGCATGGACTTTGTCCGTCTGCCAAGTTCACTCTAATTTATATACCAAACATACTAAATGTATAATATGTAAATAAATATATACTAAAACATATGCTAAACTTCGGAACTGAACATAATATTTCAGAATAAAAATTAAAATGATTTATTAAAAAATTGCCTATAATTCCAAGCTGATACCGTATAACTACTTATACAGCTTGCACCAATCAAGGCCATTCAACTAGAAAATAATCTCACTTTTCTCGAGTTTCCTGTTCTCTGAACTCCTGTAAAATCGGACATTCTCCAATAAAATGGATGATATCTTCAACCGCTCTAAGATTACAGAGATAACAATAAAGGCCTATTTTCATCCCTGTTTACACTAAAATTTAAATTAAAAAGTGCACCTCTCAGCTTCATTATTACATTAATAAATTTCACACTGTTTTTCAACATTAATATATCCGTTCTCCCCTAAATCCAACTCTAATTCTTTGTAAATACAATGGTATTTCGCGCTATTTGCTATTCGTAACAGGCTATCTCTAAATTCTGATTTTATTTTTAACATCAATTCATTATTAGATAATTTCATTTTATTTACTGAAATGTAATTGAGCTGGGCTATGCCATGTTTCTTACACAGATCGAGATAATCTTCGTACCAAAACTATTTCTTTTAGATCACTTCCTGCGCTAAAATATAGGGGAGCCGTGAATTAGGCAACAGTAATACTTTTTGTACATAATTATAGTGTAAATTAAACATAAAACAGAAGAGCGGTTCACTGTTGGTCTCTAGGTACAGCATGTAGTTTGGCGTGTTACTTGGGAGCATAAGCAATTTCTTTAAAAAAAAAATTATAAATTTTCTCCACCTGATCATACCAAGTAGAACCCCAGATCTGAGCAGCATAGCCAACTATAGCGCGCATTACAGAATTAAATATATTAAACTTTGCGAATAGTGGAACCTCTTTATTTTTTATTATATTTGTAGAAGTGGACAAAATTGTAAATTTTGAGGAACTTAGTTTTTCTTCGAAATCTTTTTTTAAAGATAATTGGAGGGGTTAGAACTACGCCTAGATACTTATAGTGGCTCACCACCACTATCTTCCGGCCGTCTATCTTCTAGGATTCACTCTTCGCTAACTTCCTGCCTTTTGGCAGAAAATAACAATTTTAGATTCCAACTTTTACAATATTCACTCAGACGATTACTCATTTATTGCAGAGTAAGAAGGGGTCAGTAGAGAATAGGGCAATATCGTCGGCGTATAAGAGACAACGTATACGTATTTATTCCTGCGATACGTATGCCACCTCCAAGATAATCGTGTAAATCATTAAGGTACAGAGAAAAATGAAGAGGGGACATCAAATAACCCTGCCTCAGTCCCGACTTAGCCTCAAAACTATCAGTTATCCCACTAATAATTCATTCTGAGGATTCAGTATTTTGAGTAGAGCGCCTATAAAATATTAATAAACTTATTTGATTCACCCAAAGCGTATAACTTATAACACAAAGCTTGCTTACTAGGAACTTCGAAGGCAGACAGAAAATCAACACAAAAGCAGTAGGGTAAAGTCGGGTGAGATGGCCAATCGGGAGAGATGGCCAACAGCCGAAATTTAACCGAAATGTCGTCCGACGGCGCTGCGTGACCTCTCAAGTTATGAACATTCACGTCAGACTACAGTGAGCTTATTTTGGTCTGCGTCAAAGCGTTATTAATTAACTCAGAGAATAAAAACATTATCGTCTCAACAAAAAATTTTATGATAGTTGCATACTGCGTGCTGCAGCGAATGCATTTGTCGAAATTTAGTGTTGTTTTTTACATATTAGGAAAGTACAGTATACATTAATGAATCCTAACTTCTAAAACTGTCAAAAAGTACGCGTTGAGTTATGTTTATCATGTTGGCCATCTCTCTCCAGCATTCGGGACAGATGGCCGTACCAACAGTAGGGATAGATGACCAATTATTTTTACTTTTCGTGACCGTAAATTACTAAATTAAGGATTTAGAATTGGCGAGGAATCTGTCAAATAAAAACAAGAACTCGTCTTTTTCGCCAACGTTTCGACAAATATATTGCCTTCTTCAGGGCCTGGATATTACAAATACAAAAATACCAACAATTTAGAGAATCAGTAACATAGAAAATCAGTTAACAAAATTAACAATTAACAGAAACGTTAAACACAAAACATCGGAAAAACCAAACTTTTGTAGCGGTATCTGTGTGTATTGTTTTATAGTGTTCCATTTTTGGGCAACTATGTTGACTACTAATTCTGTATCTGCTCGTATATAAGGGTTCGTAAGGGTTTTTGGTTCTTCCGATGTTTTGTGTTTAACGTTTTTGTATTAAAAGGAAGTTCCCAGTATCTACTGGATTTACTCTTTTGCCAAAGTTTAACACTGTAATTAGTCTATTGTATCTGTCCCATCTCTTTATAGTCATTACCGAAATGCCGAAAAAAATTGATAAAATAAATAGAAAAAAATATATATATTATTGAAAATATTAAAAAAAATAAATATTAAGTAACCATTTATTGTTTTCCGTTATTTTTAAGTTTTACTAGTGCAATTTCATTTACAATATGTGGCCATCTCTCCCAAGTTGCACTGGCCAACTCACCCAACCCAGTGGGGATAGATGGCCAATTGCAAATTTTTCTTTTTGTAAGAATAAAAAAATGTTTCCCTTAGCATTTTTTCTGGAATTTTTTCCTTATCTTATGTTTGTGAGCGTATGAGGTTTCCAAAAATAATAATAAAGTAAGCCTTGCCCTTACCAAAAATTTGCAGGCACCCTCCAAAAAAAAAAATGGTGGCCATTTCACCCTACTTTACCCTATACCTTTTTTATTTCTCTCCGCGGTGATAATTTTAATTATATTTAGCAAATTAAATATATTGTCCACCGTCGAGTACCCATTTCTAAATCCAGCCTGAAACTCATTTCAGAACACCTTTCTCCTGTACCCACTAATTTAACCTATTTGATAACATGCCCGTGAAAAATTTGGTTATACAATCTGAAAAAGGATATTCCTCTATAATTTCTGCAATCATTAACACACCTTTCTTATAGAGAGGGTAAATGATGGACTTACCGAAAATGTCAGGCAGGGTAGCAGCAGTGTATAAGTAATTAAAATAATCCAAAAGAGCCAGTTGGAAATTTAACTTATTTGACTTATTTGTAACAAAAACTGTTGTAATTCGTTCAATCTAAAATCACGGTCTAAACTTTCTACTTCATTAAGAACAGGAGTGTATAAAATTGGTGGTGCTCGGAGCTGGGGATTAAGCAACTCTCTGAAATGGTTAATCCAGAGTACACTTTTTTATTCCAGACCCCAACAAAAATGTACGCTTTTTTAACAACTTAACTGTACCCCAAAATTATTTTCCATCTCTAGCAATTATATAAACCTTTCCACTATCTGACAATAGTATATCTTTTTCTTTTTTTTAAATAACATCTTATATTTTATTTATGCTACTATTGTATTGAACTCTGACCCAATGAGACTGTGTATTTCTATACAAATTCAAAAATGCAAATGCCTCCTGTATTTTCTACATTCATCATGGAACCACCTCTGTTTGTTAAATGGGCCCACTTTGTTAATGTAGCTTTTACCCCCTAAGCTTGAAGCATCCCGAATATTATTTATAAAGTAGTGCCCCATTTCTCTTGGATCCTGAGAATTAGGATTACATTCTAATAACTTTTCGAGTTTTAATTTAAAATATTTTTGATCATTTTTAGATCAAATTAACTTCGGTACGAGAGGAAGATTAATATCGTTTTTAACAGAGGTTTGTTAATTCTAAGGGCATATGATCGGTAAATATTTCAGTTCAAAATTTTGAAGCTTTTAATACTAGTACAATACTTAATGAGTCAAAGTGCACGCAACCATCAACCAAGACCATTAACCAAGCTTCCAGGCCCACCGACAAACGTACGAGGGTCGTTTGAAAAGTCCGTGCAAAGTCAGAGAGATAGCACCACTGGCGCGTATCGAGGTTATGTTTAGTTAGTAGCATCTCTTAGAAGAACACACACCAAGTTTCAGCCAGATCGATCTATTTCTTTGTGTTTGGCATTCGTTTGAATCGAGGAAGTCGAGTGATTTTCAAAAAATGGACGAAAAAGAATTTCGTGTGTTGATTAAACACTACTTTATGAAAGGCAAAACGCCTCAGGAGACTAAAGAGAAGCTTGATAAACATTATGGTGACTCTACACCTTCGATTAGAACAGTTTATAAGTGGTTTCAAAATTTTCGGAGTGGCCATATGGGCACAAGTGACGCTGAACGTTCTGGACGCCCTGTTGAGGTTACTACTCCAGAAATCATTGATAAAATCCATGATATGGTGATGGATGACAGAAGAGTGAAGGTGCGTGAGATTGCTAGTGCTGTGGGCATCTCGAATGAACGGGTACATAATATTTTGCATCAACATTTGGACATGACAAAGCTATCCGCAAGATGGGTGCCGCGATTGCTCACGCTTGACCAAAAACGAAATCGTGTGAAGTGTTGCAAGGACGGTTTGCAGCTGTTCCAGAAGAATCCGCAGGACTTTAAGCGTCGTTTCGTCACTGTGGATGAAACATGGATACATCACTACACTCTTGAGACCAAAGAACAATCTAAACAACGTATTACCAAGGGGAAATCTGCGCCAAAAAAGGCGAAGACCGTTCCTTCGGCCGGAAAGATTATGGCGACTGTCTTTTGGGATTCGCAAGGAATAATCCTCATCTACTATCTGGAAAAGGGTAAAACTATTACAGGTCCATATTATTCATCGTTATTAGACCGTTTGAAAACCGAGCTGCAAGAAAAACGCCCACGATTGGCCCACAAAAAAGTCCTTTTCCATCACGACAACGCACCAGCTCACACCTCAGCAGTTGTGGTCGCAAAATTAATGGAAATAGGGTTCCAACTCGTTTCACATCCCCCCTATTCTCCAGACTTGGCTCCCTCGGACTACTATTTGTTCCCCAATATGAAGAAATGACTGGCGGGAAAAAGATTTTATTCAAACGAGGAGGTGATTGCAGAAACGAATGGCTATTTTTCAGACTTGGACAAATCCTATTATTCGGAAGGGATCAACTACTAGAGCAGCGTTGGACGAAGTGTATAAGCCTAAAAGGAGTCTATGTTGAAAAATAAAAAAGGTTTACCCCAAAAAATTAAGTAGTTTTTATTTTTGCACGGACTTTTCAAACGACCCTCGTATAATTCCCCTCGCTGTCACCAGGTGATCTACCATTTAATACTACTAAATTATTAGTATCACAAAGTTCTAAAAATTGTTCCCCTTTATGATTCTTGACCAAATCTTTAGAACGTTTTCTAAGTGAAAACAGAAATTCCGATGTAATTGACTCACCTATACATTACAGTCTCCCAGCAATACAATTTTTTTTTTTCAAAATAATTGATAAGAGTGTTTACTAAACATTCAAATTCCTCCGCCCAATTGCTAATGCCCAGATATAAAGGTAAAATATAAGACTCTAAATCGGAGATGGTTCCATGTTAAAGATTAATTTCATTCTCACAAATATTACATAAATATAAAACACACTGATTCTATTAATTCCATACAAACCACCCCCTTTCGCACAGCCGAACTTCGAATCCCTTTTTGCACTTAACCGAAACAATTTATAATCTCTAATATAATCTTCTACTTGACCAAAATCTTTTTCCTCTAAATGAGTTTCTAAAATATATCGTAACTGTTTCTATCAGTGAGACCTAGTACTGCGGCCAGTAACACGGAATTAACTCCTACATTGACCAGTTTGCCGCTGTTTCTGTCAATGAATACTATTACCACGGCCAGCGGTAGATAGCACACCTCCGGTCGCCCTAATTTACTAAAATAGAAGTGAGAACCTTTGGAAAAACACGGAATCATCTCCTACATTGACCAGTTTGCCGCTGTTTCTGTCAATGAATACTATTACCACGGCCAGCGGTAGATAGCACAACTCCGGTCGCCCTAATTTACTAAAATAGAAGTAAGAACCTTTGGAAAACACGGAATTACCTCCTACATTGACCAGTTTGCCGCTGTTTCTGTCAATGAATACTATTACCACGGCCAGCGGTAGATAGCACACCTCCGGTCGCCCTAATTTACTAAAATAGAAGTGAGAACCTTTGGAAAAACACGGAATCATCTCCTACATTGACCAGTTTGCCACTGTTTCTGTCAACGAGACCTAGTACGACGGCCAGAGGCAAATAGTACCTCCTAGGTCGCCCTAATTTACTAAAATACATGAGAAAACTTTTGGAAAAATACGGAATTGTCTCCTACATTGACCACTATGACGATGTTTCTGTCAATGAAACCTAGTAAGACGGCCAGAGGCAAATAGTACATCTCAGGTCGCTATAATTTACTGAAATACATATTATAACCTTTAGAAAACACGGAATCGTCTCCTACATTGGCCAGTCTGTTTCTGCGGTTTGACTAAGTCTTTAAAGATTCTATGCGGTAACGAAAAATAGTCATCTAAATGCTTCACTTTTCGAAAATTTGTTGTAATGATTCACTTATCAAGTTAAGTACTGGCTATGCTTTAATTTTTAGTAGAATCATGCTCCTTGTTTTTCGAGATAATTGATCCTGAGATTGGGTCGGATGAATTAAGCGAATCTCGATGTTCATTGTAAGCACTGGAAGACTGAACCACTATACAGGGTGAACCAGTAAGTAATGTCCATAGGCCTACTGTGTGTAGTACATCTAAAGTGGAGTTCAATGGCGTATTGGCCAACTTCATATTTTCCACTGTTCTTGAGTGACGTTACTTTAAATTTTTTTTCTAAAATTATTACTTTTTTTGCAATAAAAATGTTATTACTCAGTGTTTTAGTCCGAATTCGATTCTGATGACACGGTTAGAAAGACAGATAAATTTTCTAAAAATTGATACCATTTCGAAGCATAAGTTATTCTCCAAACAGCCTCAATCTTCCTCCGAATGCTGGAAAAATAAAAGTAATCGAAATTTTTGAAGAAAACTCATTAGGCCCTTATGTGATCATTATCAGACCTAGGTGCTGGCGCTTTTTATAAAAGTTTCCTTGTTTAATGGGCTTTCAAACGGTATATCATTTTCCAGGATTTCTTTTATCTTATGAGAAATTACGTTAGTTTTACAAGAAAACGTGTTCACGAGCACTCAACAGTGTTAGTTATCAAGTCTTTTTATTCATTGAAAACTCTTTTAGATGGACCAGTAGTCAATTTTTAAAGTAGATTGTCTTAAAATAAAGAAGTCAAAGGTTACAAATTGTACTTTAAACATTTACTTCTGATCTCTCTGAAATATTTGAGAAAATGTTAAGAAATATTTCAAACAAGGGCTATTTTTATAATCGAAGGTTTTCACTGAAAATTATGTTATTATATTATAAAATCAATTTTGTCCAAATTACTCGATAGAATATCTTGAACTTTCGGTTAACGAAAGTAGAAAACCTTATTTTTATACACACCAAATTTTATAAGAAACTGTTAAGTAAAACCAAACTAAGTTAAAAGACAGAGAGCGATCTTTACACATTGACATACACAACTGAACTCTGGCTATAAATTGTAATTTCGAAGCCACATAAATAAATAATAATAAATTATATTATTATAACAGTATGATGATGGAAGAAAAAGGCAACAAAACAAAACGAAAAATAGAATACAATAGTAAGGCAGCCAGCTCAAGTGATTGTAGATGAAAAATCAAATTGAAAAAGGTAAAATACTGGTTTAAAAAAGAATATTTAATATTTTAATTAAGTTGGCAAAACAGATATACCACTTTCAACTTGGACTTATTCTTTTAACATCTCTTCAAGTAAAGGTCTTACCGGTTTTGTACTTAACTTCTGTTAATTATAAAATTTAATTATCTTTGGCATAACTTGTTTTTTAAATTTATTCGTATCTAATAAAAAAGCTTGGTTCAAATCATATATAATGAACAATTTTTGTCATCAAAACTCAAGGTCAGGCGAATAATAAAACTGGGATGTTGTACTTGGCTAGAAACGTCTTGACAGACAATGCAGTGTGAGCCGGGCGCGTTGTCTTGATGGAGAACCCCGTGACTTGTTCTTCAAACAAATCGGGTCGTTTTTTCCTTTCTCTTTCACGGAGTTGAGCAAGCACCTCACGGTAGTAATGTTGATTAATTACAATCGATATTTTCACGTCCTTTTTGGACGTGGAAGGGCGACCCGGGCGGTCATCATCTCCGACGTCTTCTCGGCCATCTTAGAAACGCTTGAACCACTCAAAAACTCGCGCACGTGATTAACATTCATCGCCATAAACTTCTTTTAATAAAAGATAAGTTTCAGTAGCGGTTTTATCAAGTATCATGTGAAATTTCACGACAGTTTGTTGCTCTGCTACATGTGTAGTATCATGTTTTCGGCAAAACGAAACTAATACCTCTTACAGGTCAGACAGATTTCTCTGCAAACACGTGAGACTGCAAGAGAAGGCTTTACGCTGCACAGATGTCGGTCGTTAGGATTTGGCACATGCATAGTTCTTCTGTAGCAGCATCAGTCTCGTTAATTAATAGCCACACCCCCGTATGCCATTTTCTCAGTGCTGTTCTAAATATTTCATTTTTTATGGAAACCCAATTGAGTATTAACATTAAAGTAAATGAGACTCTAAAATTATAGTAACTTTCATTTAAAGGAAGAAAGTTTATTCAATTTTAGTCATAATTATGTTTTTTACGTATTAGGGATTACGTTATATTCTGGGCTTCAGCTTGTTGACAATTATAATAGGTTTTTAAAATTTTAATATCAAATTCTTCTCTGTGACTATTTAGGTACCTTTGATGTTAAACAAAAAATGTAAAAAATATTAGATTTGTCAACAAGCATCTATTCTCTAGGTTGGCAAAAAAGCTTGGCAAAAAAGGATTTAAAAAAATATTACTAAAAGCAGATGAGCGGCTGGCACTTAGATTTTCTCTTGTTAGGAGGTTCTTACAGCTCACTGTCCAGCAGTGCATTGCTTGTAAAAGCTTCGGGCGCCAATAACCCCAGATGTTGACGCGCCTTATATTATCAAAAATAATAATAATAACTATCTTGTACAAATCCAATATGTTAACAAATTTTATTACTTTATTAGTTCTTACAGACCGTTATTTTACGGACTTTACGCCTATCAAATTAAGTATCGCGGACGAAGGCAACTGGCAAACTTTCTAAAACTATAATTTTATTCTGGTAGCTATCCGAACCTAGTAACTGCCACAATACAACTTAGCTTTGTGGACCTAACCCTATCAGTTATCTTGGCGACTATTTTAATGTACTATAGAATCGTGTACCCTACGTGTGAAATCATGGTCTCATCTGTCATCCTCAGATAAAAAATGTCCAGCCTACCTTTAAACATTTCACTCTGATGAAGCTAATGCAGAAAGTGAGGAACGTACAATGCATTTAACAGAAATTGCACTTAATTTGTAGCAGTAGTGACTCATTCCGAAACATTGTGCAATAGTGCAATAAAAGGTATTGAAAATAGCTAATAAGATAGATCTATTTCTTCTTAACATCAATTTTTTTATAGTCGATGATAATATATTGAAAGGTGATTTGTGTTAAAAAGCAAACGACCTCAAATTAAATTGGGTTCTAAGAAATGAATTAGATAATTTCTGGATTGAATCGTTTCCGCAGTTATCCAAGAAAGCATTGTATATACTGATGTCATTTGCTCCCATTCTAAGCTGTTCGAGATGGAATTTTTCTGCACTAATGCATGTGGAAACAATGGTCACAAATTGCTTGAGTTCGAGCAAACAATATGCAATGAGGAATGGTTATTTCAAATTAAAGTATCGCATTTTAAAATAAAAATAAGAATAATTTAAGAATACAAAGCAAAAAAAGGTTGTTAACATTATGTAAATGGATTTTAATTTATTAAAATTATTGCAAATAATATAATTGGATTTTGTAAAATTTGTACATAATTTGTTAAAGTAAAATTTTGTCCAAATAGTACGGTATGAATCTAATGCTTATTTATTTAATTTTTATTGCATTAAAAGGCTGAGAATTTACGCACAAAAACCAAAATTTGTACATAATTTGTTAAAGTAAAATTTTGTCCAAATAGTACGGTATGAATCTAATGCTTATTTATTTAATTTTTATTGCATTAAAAGGCTGAGAATTTACGCACAAAAACCAAAATATGTATAATTTGATTTTGCCCCAGTGCATTAAATAAACTTTGGATTTTTGCTTGAAACAAAATTTTGAAAACAAAGTGAAAATTTTAAGAACCACTTTACAAAGTTTTACTTTTTAGAATTTTT
This sequence comes from Rhodnius prolixus, assembly GCF_049639745.1. Classification (NCBI taxonomy): domain Eukaryota; kingdom Metazoa; phylum Arthropoda; class Insecta; order Hemiptera; family Reduviidae; genus Rhodnius; species Rhodnius prolixus. Next base: position 6,284,939 of record NW_027411635.1, on the reverse strand, counting down.
ACTGTACTTATCTATAATATTAAATTAATGAACAAAAAAAAAAAAAACACTGTTAGAATGCCACCTTAAAGTAAAGTCGAGTTTGTCAGAATGCTATTTAGCATTTATTTCGATTTTCAAAATTTAATACACTAATTTTGGGTGAAGTGGTAGTTGGATATCCTTTTGAGTACAGACTCATGAGAATCTTTAGTTCTTCTTGGGACAGTTATACATTGAATAAATGGATTACGTTTGTGAGGATCCAATCAATCAAATTAATTATATTATTTTAATTTGGTCTAATTTTTAGCTAAGGTTCCATAAAAATTGATACTTCCTCTAGGTGTTATTGTGTGAGTTTGTTGTCAGTTACAATACTATCGCAAAACACAATATAGTACAATTGTAAGTATTGTAAATCACAACAAATTTACGCAATAATGCAATGAAGAAGGTAATAAAAATGTGTCGAAAAATTAGAGTTGTTTCATTGATCAAATTTTCATTAATAACCAACAATTTAAAGACATCCCCTGTTAAATATTAATTAAGACTAAATATTTTTAAAAATACAAATTTGAGTAAAACTTGAAGTTTACTGAATAGATCTTTTAGTTTTCTTTTTTGCTGTTTTTTCCAAAATAGTTTTTCTTAAACTGAACATTTAACATATCCGAAATTTAACTTGTCTTTTTCGTTGAATTTTATGAGTGGTAAGGAAAATTCGTGCGACTATTTACAACAGTTTTATTCTTATTAATATAATCATTTAGGTCATTGGAACGGAGACTTTACAGAATACTTTGCCTCAGGACAGTGTTCTCTCATTATGAAAAACATTCTCCATCACCAGACAGTGAGCTGTAAGTGGCTCACTAGCAAATAAAAATTTCATTTTAACTAAAAATTATAATCTAAAGTGGAAAAATTTTAAACCGCTTTGACAATAAGTATACTGAAATTAGAGTAGAAATATTATTATATAAGTTTTAATAATTATTGCTTTTTCAAGCCCAAAGTTATAATATTTATTCTAAAAAAAATTTGTATGTCACTTTGGTCTAAATGTTTGTATTTTTTTTCCAAAACGACATAAGGTTTTAGTTTGATTAAGGCTAATAAAGTAATTTCGTTTGAGAAAAAAAAAAAAAATTGTAACTATTGAATAGTTTTTGTAAAACATAAGAGTACAATATAATAATAGAAAGAATAGTTCACCTTAGTTCGGGTCCATGTTTCGATATAGTTTGTTGAGGATAGATTAGCGAGTTTGTTGTGGTGCGTCGAGTCACTGTGACACTCGCGAGTACCAGCCAGACACTCAGGCAATGCCAGTCATAACACAACGAGGAACTCCCCTCTCCAGTTCGGAGCCAGGATGTGGCTAGGGTGTTCCATGATATTAGCGAGAGAGTAAAAAAAATTAGCTCCGAGTGAGAAAGAAGATTAGGCAGATTGAAAAGGGAATCATATTAATATTTAAGGTGCAAAATCTGGAGTAAACTTCTTAAAACTATTCCTTCACTTACAGCAATTAATTTATTTACACTGTATAGATTACAATATCCGGACATATCAATTATTCCTAGTTAAATAATAAAAGTGATGACAATATACGTTAATAACTTTATTAATTACACAATTAAATGTTCTATGTCAAAACGAAAAACCACTTATTTTAATACATAAATTAAAGGCACTGCCACTATTATATTTTTAATTCACTCCCACTGAGCTAAATATGAGTTTAAATTCTACTTTTGAGGATTTAAGGAACTTTAAGCATAAGTTCAACTTGCTTAATCTCACTTGCATTCTCCTTGGTCTATCGGCTTCCAGCATTGAACTGGACGTCTTTCTCATTTCCTTCACAACCCTTGCAACCTTCTTTTCATCGTTGCTTCATCCTTCTTCTTCCATAGAATCAATACTTTCAGTTTTTTCAAATTTCTTTTCTCCCATTATCTTAGCATTTATTTTATTTGCAACTTATTCTTGCTCTAATCCATCAATGCACTTTCATTATCAGTCAAAAAAAAAAAAAGTACAGTAATAATGCGTATTTTTTGCAGGTGGACGTCCAGTTAATTCGGATTTTTTTTTTATATACCACAGGTGTTGGCCTATTGTAAAGGATTATTTTATAAAACAATTATTTAAATGAATAATAATAAGTATTTTTAGTCGTGATGATGTAAGAACATAATACTCTGAATAAAATATTGGGAATTATAATGATAAAGAAGTTATTAGCAATGGTAAATTTATAACACAATTGTAAATACAACCTCTGTCACGTCAAGACATGTCTGATCCTGTTACTGCGCGTCTCCGTCCCACCTCCACAATTTTATTTATTTACCTTAACAAAAAACTTACAGTTTAAAAAGTTAAGTATAAGGGTTGATTAAACGCCAAAAGGTACACAAATCAGCAAGTATCCATCATTTCATTTATACTTCATTGATATTATTTAAGTAATTTTACTGCATTAACTTTTCCTTCACATTTTTAGAATTTATTAGATGTCACAGACCCTTATGCTGGCCATTTTCATCTACAAAATGTTTGTTCAACACTGTAGACTATAGATTGTAATGTCTATTTATCTATAATAATCAAACTATTAATTATAGGTTAAAAAGGGAAAAAAATATGAGGCTAAAAAATTCAAAACCTTTTTTAAAAAATGCTTGCATCAACATACATCAATGATTTTGTATATTTTATTTTTAAATAAAAATGTCGGTTTAAGTTCATTCTTCGATTAAAGTAATTGTTATTTTATGTAGTAGTCAAACTTTTGTAACAATAGGTAATAATTATCTGGCTTTATCGCAAATAATATAGTTTTCTTCAATTACATTCTCAATAGTGTTCTTCCCAAAATGTTGTATTTATGTAATATAAAATAAATATTAAATATAAAATTCCGAATCGAATGACACCTCATTCATGAAAATCGGTTCTCGCGTTTAGGCGCTACGCAGTTTACAAAAAAGGTAACAACAAGAACAAGAACAACAACAACAATTTTTGAAAATGCCGTTTTTGCTCATTTTCAGCAACTTTTTTCTCGAAATCAAAAAGAGAAAAAAATTGTCAAAGTTGGGTGTTTTTCAACGTTACGCTTTTTCGTGCAGTTTTTGACGATCAACCCTTACACAACTGTCCTACCGGGCAGTTTTAATTTGTTGTACAAGTGTTAAATTCAATTGCAATTGCTTCAAGAGGTTGTGTCTATGCGCCTGACTCTTTTTGTTATTTGTGGTAACCTTACGGTTAAAAAACAACGAAGAAAATTTTGAATTTAAAATGGAGGAAGCAGAAAAACAAGCATGGAAAGCCTTCAAGGAAGTAGTTACTAAGTTTTCTTGGCCACAAAAAAAAGATGAAGATTAAAGAAAATATTGTAAAGAATATGTTAGAAAAATTTAAAAATTTAGGCTGTAACATGAGTTTAAAGGTGCATTTTTTACATTCGCACTTTGACTACTTTCCTGCAAATCTTGGTGCAGTAAGTGAGGAGCAAGGGGAAAGATTCCACCAAGGTGTAAAAGAAATGGAGAGGAGATACCAAGGAAGATAGCATCATAGCATCATTCTACTGTTGGATGTTGAAAAGGGACGACCTGCTTCGAGGCCACCGAAGAAAAAGTACCAAAAGGAGCAAGGAAATGAAAAGGTAAAGATTCTACAAAGACTTTTAAAGAAGAAAGTAATATTTTACTGAGCATTTTCATTATATTTAATTGCTTTTTAAAGTAATTTTACTTGTCGTATCACTTGCAAATAAAATCTAATTTTAAATATTATTGTTTTTTCACAATTTTTTTTTGTAAAATGTGAAGCGATTTTGTGAAAAATTCTTACGTAATGGTGGAAAATGGAGTTCATATTTGGATTTAGCGCACAAAAATACATAAAAATCAAGTATTAAATTTAAAACAATTTTTCAAAAGTTAAATAACGCAGGCCTGTGGTATCACTAAGGAACGGATTTTTATGTATTTAAAAATGCCAAATATTTAATTAAAATATGCATTTATTTTCGACAATTATGTGGAAAATATGTGATTTTCTTAAAATATTTTCTGGAATATTTAAGTAAAATGGACATTTTTTTTATGAAAATAGAATTTTGGGGGGGGGGCAAGTTATAATTATTTATACAAGAAAAGAACATTTTTACAATTTATAATAATTTATTAGGAACAAAATAATTTGTTTTTACAAGTTACAATGATTTATACAACAAAGAACATTTTTACTATTTATAAAAAGATGTGTTAAATTTTCAATTTTGAAAACTTCACTCTTCGAAATTGTTTGCAACCACATGAAATTTCAAATGTTAGAACGTAAAGTGACGACGATCTGGGCGTAAGATGGACTTGTAACGACTAAAAGATCGTTCAACATCTACAGACGTTATATCGTAGGTGCCTTGCTGAAAGAAGTTATCTCGTTGGTTGTAAAGGGTACACGATGTTCTGAGGTGACTTCTGTTCCACTAATAATATCAGAAATCTGGCAGATGGTCTCCCACCCTTTGTTCTTGCTCAGTACTTCTACCAGTTTTGATCTGATCAGATCTCCCTTACTCCCAGGTATCCCTTCCACCTTTTCGATGACTTTTTTAACGTTGGACACGTTTTCTGTCAGTCGAACATTTTGGGACTCAAGTTGGGTCACTTCGAAAAAGTTCTGCTGGAAACTCGCGAAGATATTTAGCAACCATTTGTTTGTTTGAGGCCGATGTTCGTGGCATTTCACCCAAAAAAGAATACACTAAGTGACCGAACGAAATGAATTGGTCACTTCAACGAACGAGCTGAAAGAACAGACAACGTCAGACAACCTCAAAGAACTAACAAGTGCCCGTCACTGTTTAGCAGCATTCTGTGTAAATTACAATAACCATTGTAATGCCCTACAGTCTGTGGTTCACAGTTCCTGTCAACCACCTCCCAATTATGAAAATATGCCCAAAATGAAAAATATGTTGAAATTAAAACTGTCCGGTAGGACAGTTGTATAAGGGTTGACCATCAAAAACTGCACGAAAAAGTGTAACGTTGAAAAACACCCAACTTTGACAATTTTTTTCTATTTTTCTATAAAAGATAAAATTCCCAAATTTTCTTTATAATATAGGGCAAATCCTCCTTTATAACTGTAATTTTTTTGCAACCACCTAGATCTAATAGGTTTCGAGAAAAAAGTTGCCGAAAATGAGCAAAAACGGCTTTTTCAAAAAATGTTCTTGTTCTTGTTCTTCTTCTTGTTCTTGTTCTTGTTGTTGTTCTTGTTGTTACCTTTTTTGTAAACAACGTAGCGCCTAAACGCGTGAACCGATTTTCATGAATGAGGTGTCATTCGATTCGGAATTTTATGTAGATGTGCCTTTTGGGGGTCTCGACGCTGTACATCGAATGGGAGAGGAGTTAGCCCCCTTTATGTAAGGCCCCCTCCAAAATTATTATTACTAATTACTCTGTAAATCTTGGCCCGATTTTGATAAAATTTGGTAGGATGATAGGGTTAGGGCTCCCCTACCTAACAATAAAGCGACGATCTGCTCTTACACTTGTTAAGGGGAAGTATAGCAATCGTTTCAAATTATCGACACGTGAACCGATTTTCATGAATGAAGTGTCATTCGAATCGAAATTTTGTACAGATTTGTACTTTAAAAGTCTCGACGCTATGCCTCATAAGGAGGGGAGTTCGCCCCACCCAAATAAGGCCCTTTCTAAAACTATTATTACCAATATTTCTACAAAGCTTAGTCCGATTTTGATAAAATTTAGCACGAAGAAGTGATTAAAGCTCCTCTATGTGGCTGTGAAGTGCCATCATGCTCTTACACCTACTAAGAGGAAGTACTGCAATCGTTAAAATTATCAATGAGTGAACCGATTTACATCAATGAATTGTCGTTCGATTCAAAATCTTTGCCTTTTAGGGAGAAGTACTGTAATCGCAGTTTATTTTTCTTGCTCCTCTTAAAAGGAAGTACTGAAATCGCAGTTTAATTTTGCTATTTACGTACAAATACCTTCCTATTTTATTCAAAACGCTTTCTCAAAAAAATGGTTATTGAGGATGGTTTGGGGACCGTAACTATAATCATTCTTTAAAAAGATCTCTCCAGTGGTAATTACGGTTCCGATTTAACACCTTATCAGGTTATAATGATAGAATAGCTTATTCCAAATTTTAAAAAATCTGTAAAGCAGACGTAACTTTGCAAATAGACAAAAAGGAAAATCTATCCAAAAGGTACAAAAATCTCCTTAACAAAAACTTACAGTTTTAAAAGTTAAGTATAAGGGTTGATTAAACGCCAAAAGGTACACAAATCAGCAGTTCCCAACATTTCATTAATACTTCATTGATATAATTTAAGTAATTTTACTGCATTAACTTTTCCTTCACATTTTTTAGAATTTATTAGATGTCACAGACCCTTATGCTGGCCAGTTCATTCATAATATTTTTTTATTATAATTATGATAAAATGAGTGATGAATTATTCTGAGTAGTCACATATACATGCATGTTAAAGTAGAAAAAAACAAAGTTAGAGTCGGCCACTTTTTAAATTTCAATCACGGAGGATTCAAAACAATATTTCAGTCTTAAATTCGTCTTACCGAAATATTCGTGAGCACAAATAACATACATTTAATAACAAGTAGATTATTCAACAATATTTACTCATTTCTCAATTGTAATTTAATTTAGTCCCCCTAATTTTACTTATGGTAAAATACTGGAATAATTAGCTGTCCTAAAAATATGCATATCTTTATTTTCTTTATTTTATATTACATATATATAACATTGTGGGAAGAACACCTAGATTGAGAATGTAATTGAAGAAAACTAGATTATTTGCGATAAAGCCAGATTATTTATTACTTATTATTACAAAGTTTGACTACAACATAAAATAACAATTACTTTAATCGAAGAATGAACTTAAACCAATGATTTTTATTTAAAAATAAAAATAAATGCATAAAATTATTGATGTAAAAAAAGTTTATGAATTTTTTAGCCTCTTATTTTTTTTATATTTTTTATAACGTTTTCTTTTTCACCTGTGATTAATAGTTTGATTATTATAGATAAATAGATATTACAGTCAATCTAAGTTAAATGGTGTGCTACTTGAGTAAATATTTTGTAGACGAAAATGGCCAGCATAAGGGTCTGTGACATCTAATAAATTCTAAAAAATGTGAAGGAAAAGTTAATGCAGTAAAATTACTTAAATTATATCAATGAAGTATTAATGAAATGTTGGGAACTGCTGATTTGTGTACCTTTTGGCGTTTAATCAACCCTTATACTTAACTTTTAAAACTGTAAGTTTTTGTTAAGGATATGTACATATTTTGATTAAATATGTAGAAATATTTATTTATTTTAATCAAATATGTATAAATATGCGATAACATCCAAATATGTGGAAATATGCGAAATAAAAGTAGACTCAAACGGCTTAAAAAGTGTCAGTATGAATACTTGTAGTTGAAAAACGTCTGTAAATTGCCTAGAAAAAAATATGTAAATACATACGAATCCGTTCCCTAGTTATCAGTGTTTGATTGTCTTTTTTAACTTAATTCTATTCTATTTCTTCATGAACTTCCTTCTGATCTGTTATTCTATCGTTTTAGTTTTTCAGTTTGCCCTTTGAAAAATTGATCACCATCAACAAATCTCTTTTTGTGAGAGTAAGCTCTTTCAACTACAGAAACTAGCTAATCTTCCATTGCTTCATTAGATTCTTCGGGAAGATGTGATGTCTCCAGCTGATTCATTCGTCAGCTGTCGTTCTAGTCTGGTTATAAGTAGCACCATTACATCTTCGTATTCGAACGTTTCCTTACTCTCCTCTTCTAGCGCGCTTTCATAGAGCTCAGGAAGGTTCTTTTCTTTTGGCATCGTAACTCTCCTAGCACCGATAAAATTGGTATCTCAGCCGAGGGCACTATTTCCTTGGATAAAAATTGGTTGCTTCTTGTTTCTATACCACTAGTTGTACTCGGTACGTTTTTATAATAAAAAAAACTATTATTAAATATAATATGTTTATTAAATATACGTTAAAAGCTTTTTTTACCTGTTTCTACGTCAGAACAAAAACCCTCTAATTTTAAATTAAGTTACTGTCTTAGTAATATTTTAATGATTCGGGGTTAGTAAAGTAAATAAAATATTTACTTACAAATCGATTAATAATTATTTATTAAAAAAATCTGATTAAAAATAATGTTTCTCAAACATAGCACTTATTCAGTTATAAAAATCGTTCTTGCGAACTTTTTATAAATTATTATAATTATTTCTAATCATGATCAATCATGGATATGAATGGCTGAGTTAATTTTCAAATAACGTTTAGGCAAGCGAGGATAACAATTTACATGGACAGCAGATATGGTTTCGAGGATATTAGTAACATCTGCAGGAATTACTCTAAAAATCTATTTGATCAAAATAATGTGATGTAAAGTTTTTTGGGTGTCTTTTTTTGGTGTCTTCGAGCCGGAACGCTCCGGAACGTCGTTCCGGTACTTCTTTTTTTTTGGACAGGAACGCGTTCCGGAACTAAAGATGATTTCTGTTCTAACGAAAATTGGTTGACATGTTTAAAAAAAATTACGTGAATACAATTTTCTACACCTGGTCGCTTGGAGGTCAGATCCAGCTCTGAATTCTCTAATTTATGTAAGTGTAAGTCTTGTAGGTGGTTATTATTGCATTGAATGATGACAGAAAATAATTTAATAAATGAATTTTGAGTATTAGATCCAACGGATATTGAAACTGACGACGGAGAAAAATGAAATCGAGTCGTTATGCACCAGATTTAATTTAATAACATCAACAACTCGATGTATCAATGCGTTTAGAGATTATATTGTTCAGCAGATGACAACAAAATAAAGAAAGTTCAACCAAAAGATCCTGAACATAATCAATCCTATTTGGCAGTAAGGGGCAATTGGCAGGAAAGTGCATGTCTATGCATCTCTAGTGGTGGAGGCCATTTCGAGCATGATCTGTAATATTAATGAGGAGTAAAATTTATAATAAAATAATACTTTTCTTCTTATTCAATCAAAAAAAACCTTTATAATATTATCATTTTGAAATTTCTTATAAGAATCATGTTTTCATTCATAACTTCTAAAATATCGCTCACAAAAAAAAAACCGTTCAAGTAAATTTTTCTTTAAAAAAAATAGAGGAATCAATTTCTGAAATAAAAACCGCACCTTCCCATTTGAAAAAATGAAGTTGGTGCCTGTATCTCGCTTCTGGAAGTACCGAAAAAAATTTACAAATTAAATTTGGATTTCTAACAAAAAACTAAGGGAACACGTATTTTTTAGTTTTTTTTCTAGCTATCTTAGTTTCCGAGAAAAAGTCGTTATCCATATAGCTTGGGACACCCTGTATATACATAAAATGGGGTCTGCAATGATTTTCGCTTTCTTTCCTTTTTGGTTCATAAAAAAATATTTAAAAAAATTAAAGTATATAATATATATACCTAAGCGTTCCGGTAAAAAAATAATTTACAGGACACCCCTGGGTAACAGTGGACGTAGGTTTGCAGGCTAATGAAACTGTACACATTGTGGCTAAACAGGCTTCACAAGATTTAAATCTGGGAAAAGTGGAACAGCAAAGTTCTTCAATCTAATATAATATCTTAAAGGAATTTTTCCCCAGTATAGGATTGCAGAGAAAAAGCCTCTTTTCAGCCTGGGCTTCGACAGCCAGGGCTATAGCCTAACAGCATTGCAGTAACGTCACTCTATGTCAGAATCTGATTTTCCAACAACACTTTAAACTTCTACAGTTTTTAACACTACCCCCAGATTTGTTAATCGGTATTAAAAAAAAGAAAATTTGCAGAGTTATGGGATTTCACCCCTGTTAAATGATAGGTAGAAGAGAATATTAAGTATTAATTAGGTACTAGAAGAGAATCGTAGAAAAACAGATGGAATGCGATCCGATGCAGTAAGGTTTGCTAACGTCATTGGAATTTATCTGTGATAAATTTCCATTTTTTGTTATCAAGATGCAGTTAAAATTACAATTGGTAAGATATGTGTTTAAATCATGAACAATATGATGTTTTTCATTGCTATAATTATTTTCAAAGCGCTGAGCAAACAAATTATTTAAACTCTAATGGTTGCCATTAAGCTTTATGTTGGGGAAATCTTTTTTTTTTATTATTATTAATAGAAATGATATATGTAGTTCTAAAAACTATGCAGTAATTTTAAGCAATTGTAGTTTGACCATAACGTTTCTTATCTAAATGTAATAACAGAAGAATATAAAAGAAAGAAACTGGAAATTTTGCTATAAAATTTACCATAAATACTACAAAATTTAAGTACAAAATACATAAAAAGAAGGCCAACATATTTGCGGATAAATTTAATTGGGAATTCCAACAGCTCAGCAATCTTTAATTTCTTCAATGTCAAATTACGACCGATTTTATTTTCACTTCAGTTATTAATTTTTTCTCCCAGTTAGTAGGTTATTGCAAAGACATATTTCAGTCTGAAATACTTCTCTTTTCTTTTAAATAAACTTTTTCAAACTGCACGGGATCCATTTTATTATTATCTTCAAAGAATACCAAAATACATCAGACATGACCTTTTTTTCTTCATTTTGATTTTATTTTACTATTATTATTCATTTGAGAAGTGGCTGTGTTCTAACACGCCTAGCATACTTAATCTATTAAATTAAATTCCTTAACATAGCTATAATAATAATAATAATAATAATGTATAACTATGTAATTTTTGACTTTCATATTGCCAAACTCCATGCTTCAAGACAAATCCTATCCTATTCCGAAACTGTTGGAATCACTTTTGTGTACAATTATTAACAAACAATTTAGTAACCTTTCAGGATGCTCGACTCTTCGAATTTATAGACATTACAAGCTATGTACTCCTTTCGCGATGGTTTAGAAGTTAATTACATACATATGTGCTCAGACATTCATAATATTTTTTACCTTAAATCGGCCTGCTAAGTATTTGCCTACAATTGAAAAGGCCAAATAGCGAGTTAGTTACCAAATGGCTACAATTTTGCAATGATAATTTTGAATTTCACTTAAATTCGACACAAGACTAACCTGGACTCGCCCACATTACACTGAAATTTGGGCTACTCTTAAAACTCTCGAGACAGCTCTGCCCTTTAATTCACTGACAAACACCTCTTAGACCTCATCTCTGTACAATGTTGTATAGATCTAAACTCTGGTCATTTCTATGCAAAGGGCGCTACTCAAGACTGCAACGAATAAGCTGTAAGTTTTCCAAAAGTAAAGTGTTGCTAATCGCATTAGGAGCAGAGTTTCAGACGGAATGAACAAATCCACTGGGGGCTAAAGGTATCCATAATAAATAAAATAAAATAAAGGACAAGAACCACTTATATTTAAAGAGAACTAATCTCAGAAGCTGGATAACACCAACGACACGGAGAGAAAACAGATCTGCAACGACAAAAACTAAAACAATCACAGGACATACTACTAAACATTAATCATTTTAAATAAAAACTTTGTGTTTGCATTTTGTTGTATTTCTCAAGGCAGAAACAAACTGCCTGAAAAATTAAGACTTTTTTTTTCTAAAAAAAAAAGAAAAAGCAATCTTGACTGGTCACAAATATGTTATTTTATTTTTTTTATCACAAGCTTGTCAGCTTAAATTGTAAGTATATTCAGATTTGATATCTAATATCTAACTGCCGCTATCAGATCCGACGATAAACTTTTGGACAAAATCAAACTGAAAGTGCCACTTTACTGATATTTTTTTGAGATTTTTATTGACTAATAATCATTTACATGAGCATTGCTGGTAGCTACAGATTAGGTCATCCTAATAATAAGTGTGTAAAAAATTCAATATTATTATATTATTGTATGATATTATATTATATATATTATTATTAATATGTGTGTGTTTAAAAACACTGGAAAAAGTCGCAATTCTGTGCTAGATTAAAGTAAATTTTAATCTCAAAGAAGCTTTTATCAGAACAGGGCAGAATGTAACTTATTACTAGGATGTAATATTAGTGGGGCAAAAAGACCAACAAAGAGTCGGTTAGATTTACCTAAAATAGTAATTTTTAATGTCAAAGAACGATTTACTAGTGCATTGAAGGCTGTTGCAGACTGGGTTAATTCAACTCAAGATTTCAGATCACTTTTTCATTAGTTTAAAAAAATTCATTGAATAACTGAGAATCCTAGCCTATTTGGTACAAAAAACAAATTATTAACTCAAATAATTATTTATTAAAACTGAGCCTGATGTAATAGACAGCCATCTTTACATCAAAATATAGGAATTTCAGCCTATATTCACCTAATTAATAATGATTTCAAATAACTAGTTACAGACGGAATGCTTGTTTTTACAGACTGGATAATCATTATTTTATAATAAATGAGTAAAAAACACTGGAATACTTCAGATTTCCGCCCTACATTGAACTAAAAACTGTTATTTTAATCGAAATAATCATTTACACGAGCAGAAATGATTTTTATCGTTTGGGTCGTCCTTTTTTTCATAATAAAGGAGTAAAAAAAAACTGGAAAAATTCAAAATCCTGGCCTGCACTGGACTAAAAATAATTATTTAATCTCAACTATCCCTTCACTAGAACAGGGTTAGATATATTTTATTGGGTCGTCACAATATTAGTAAATAAAACTATAAAAAAGAAAAGTCGGTATTCTGGTCTATATTCACTTGAAATAGTGATTTTTAATGTCCTATAACTTTTTAAAATAACTATTTACTAGAGCAATGCTGGTTGTTATAGACTGGGTCGTCCTTACTTCATAATATAAGATAAAAAAAAAATTGGAAAAATTCAGAATACCGGCTTAGATTCACCTAGATAGTTTATGATGACTTTTGATGCCAGATCACTATTTACTATAATAGAGCTAGATGGAGCAGACTGTGTCGCCCTTCATTCATAGTGTATGCTTAAGTAAGTACATTAGTTATAAGTATAAATAAGTATTTCCTTGAATAAGTCCATATCTTATATTTTAGATGGTGATATCAAAGTTCAAATTTGTTAGATATCTGATATAAGTAAATTAAATGATTTTATTTCGTTCCAAGTTCCTTAAAAATGAGAAATTTTATTTTCTCTGAATGTACATAAGAAACTGTTGCATTAAATCCATTAGAAACTTTAATTATCTAGTTCTATGATATTTACTTATTGCATTTCTAAATTTTGATTACCTCTCTCCTATTTTTATGTTCTTAGATCAGAATTTATTTAATTTAATATTTTTTAAATATTATTTATTTTTTAATCATGTGCATAGGTAGTATTTTTTGTTTTTATTTTTTTACTATTTTTTATTTTATTTACTAAGAAGTGAACTTATTCTCTTTTCGTTTCTAGTAGATATATTCAGTTCAATTCTGTCATGTAGAAAATATTATATTATCTCTTTTACAATATATCTATTTTATAATAGAGAGAATAATTTCCGTTTGCTTGCTTTTTATTTTATTTTACTTTATTATATATATATATATTTTTTTTACTACTTTTATTTTTCTTTTTAAGTATTATTTGTCATATCCACAATACAAAACTTAACTCCATTTATATGGGGTTTCACCCCGAAAAAAAATCGAATAAAATCTCATTCAATCTAAATCTTATATTATATATAATGATATATCATTATAAAAACTCATCCAATCTAAATCTTATCAAATATGTATATCATTCTAAAATCTCATCCAATCTAAATCTTAACTAATATATACGTAAAAATTTTGGGAAAAGTCGGAATTCTGGCCTAAATTAACAGAAAAAAGAGGGAATCTAATCATAAACAACCATTTACTAGAACAGTGCTGGTTGGTTCAGACAAGGATGCCTTTACTTCACAAAATAGGTTCAAAAAACACTAGAAAAAGTCAGAATTCCGGTCTAGATTCAGCTGAAATAATGATTAGCGGCTGGTTTTTTCCAGGAATGCTTAGACTAGTGGTGGAGCAATCAATCAGACGCCATAAAACATGATTTTGAATCTATACCCTAGAGAGTGGGGAACCAGCCGTCAACCTGATGTTCTATCCAGAAATTTTCGATAAGAACTATAATATTTCGTTTTTGGTTCTCAAGTAGTTTAATTTATCTGAGTAATACAAAAGTGCACTTGACCACGCAGAACTAAACGAGAAGTTTGAGAAACATAAAAGAGAAAAATATTTGAGAAAATGATACACATTAAAGTGTTAACAATGTTATCATACCCACTTTTGATCTTCAGTACGTGATGTGATGTCCGGGGAAGTGTCGATTTTTTTACTATAAATCAAAGATTGATTCCAATAACTTTACTGTATGTCAACTAGGTGATGGTGTAGTTTGAATGCAATTTTAGGAATGTATTTAAGGGACAACATGGTGGGAATCTTATAGGTATGTTTCCGGATGAATTATTAAAAAAACAATGTAACTTACGACCATAAAATTTGAGAATTGATTTTTTATTGCAAAAATTTACTGTGAGCAATGAACAAATTGCTCAGAATAATTTTCGCAATAAAACATCAATTCCAAATTTTTTATGGCCAATAAGTAACAGTTTGTGCTTGTATGAGCAATAAACAAATGAAGTGTATATAATTAAGAAGTGGGAATCTATTGTATTGCAATGAATTGAAAATAGGAAAAGGTACGGGATTCCCAATAAACAAAAAACTAAAAATCTATGACGCAAATAGATTGGGCCCCAATATACAGAAGCTTAGAAGAGGAAATATTTATTTTGTGTAAACGGTAAGAAAGTTTCTATAAAGATTCGTGCAGAATTGCTGCATAAGCGGAGACCTAAACTTTGGTACCATGAATTAAATTAAATATTCATGAAGCAGAGAAGATTAAAAAAATTAGCAGCCGAAAGTAGTAATGACGATTCCCAGGGTTATCTCTTAAACCAAGAATAACATTGGAGAAAAAATAAATAAATAAACAAATTAAAAACAGAAAAGCAAATAAACAAGAGGCGGACGGGTCTGGAGGGTGAGCTCTAAAGTTGGGGAGCCACAATAGATCCATAGGGGTCGCGGTGGCGTAGGCCTTGAGGCCGCCCTAATTTAATTTATTCTATTCTAAATAAACAAGAGTTGATAATAAAATTATTATCTTTTTGCTTAGCTAGCAAATAGTTCTGATTCGTTTCTCTTTGTTAGTTCTGTTCAAATCTTGGAGTTATATTGTAGCAAATTCAAAACTAATGAATTTAGGTATTAAAGAGAATCTCCATTTTTCTCCGAACGCAATTTTTACGGTGCTCTATTCTCGATGGCAACTAACTTTGCGTACAGCTTTTGCAATCAGACACATGAATCTGGACAAATATTCAATAACGGCGTGATACTAGAAGCATCTAAATTCGATAACAGAGTGATTGCAAAAAAAAAAAAACCTACCGTCGTAATTGATAGTATGAATAATGTTGTTTAGAATGTGTCACTAATCAGGGACTCATCTGTTTTTTTTTTTTAAAGCAGAATTTCAAAATTAATGATGCACCATTAGACAGACATCTTTGCATAAGAAATAATTATTATTTTACAAAACTGTAAAATTAGTCATGGTCCTACGATATATACTAAAAAAGAAAGAAAATATTTTGGAACTTTGGTACAAAATATGGAAAGACAAGAAATTTAGTAGTTTAAAAGACAGACTCTGTAGGTTTGGACAGAAAGACTATCCCCACCGCGGCCAGAGGGTCTGGAGGCAGCCACAATAGTTAGTGTAGCTTTCTGTTTAATTAGATTTGGGAACATGTGGAGGGGCTTCTGAACAAATAATGAAGGCGTAGATTATTCTTCTTCGAACAGCCATACCAGCCCTTCGCACTTGCACAATATTGCAGAGCTGTTACCTTTTCTTTTTGACATTACCAAAACAAGCAATTATCTGCATGGCCTATGCGATTAATGTATTTATTTAATAAAAAAAAAATGGCCCGTTAAAAGGTCTCCGATCATCTGAATGGCCGCCCGGCATTGTTGTAATAAGCTGCTGAATAACTCACAGCATATTATCGCTCTTGTAACTGAAGCGTTTCATCTATACTCTAACCATTACATTGTGGCAATCATGAATTTACTTAAAAAAAACAACTACTGTTGTTTAAACTGCCAGCCATGAGAATGTTGAGGAGGCCAATTGGGCTTGCCTTCACCTCACCATCAATTATAAACATTTGCACCCTTTTATTTTTACTAAAGGTTTAAATTTTTCTGTCCGATTGGCAGTTAAGGAGAACTTCCTGGAGAGCACATCCTGGCAACTGCTGTTCGCTAGCAATTAGTTCCCATGGGCAATTGGCGCGGGAACGGAGCTCAATATACTCCCTAGTTTCTAACGCGCACCGTATACACACACGTAAGTACTTATACGTGTAAATATAGGATGTAGTAATGCGAATATATGTTTTTCCGACTGCCTTTTTTCTATTGGTTTAGGCTTACAACTAGTTTATGGGAATGAAACAATTATTTAGATGACGGTGAGGAGAGTACATAAAAAAAGGCACTGAATTCGTTTTTTTTTTGTTTTTTTTTTACAACGCTGCTTGGCCATGGATGACTGTTTGGCCATGTTCGTTGTGGTTGCTCAATAAAAATATATTGTCTTGTATAAATGTTCCTTGATTATTTTAAGTTTCCCAGAGACTGTAGCGAGTTTTTGCCGTTAACTCAGGATTAGACAGGGATACCCTCTGCATCCGGCTTACGTGGACGATGTAATTGCTGATACTGATAGCGCGCCCTACGATGAAACCTGTAGGCCAAGTTTTTTTTTAAAGGGAAAGAGGCTTTGTGGTATTAAAATTAACAAAATAGTCTATTTAAATTATCATTTAAAAATCTTATACCACGAAATGTCACTAAAACATGGCAAGAAGAGAATCTAAAAGAAGAAAAAGAGAAGATGGTGATTTAAAGGGTGTGGGTTAATAATTGAATTCAATGTAATGACAGTAAGCCAACTAAGAACCGTGATGTCAGAGAGGCATTCTTTTCTAAAATTAGAAATTATGCTCTGTAATAATAACTACATGTTAGAAGGTACTGACTAAGAAGCTGAAAGTATTTATTTCTTTAAAATTTGTACATTATTGCCTCTATCGTTATCGCCGATGGCTCCTCTCTTTCCAGTGAACTGGGTGTTACTGAGGGAGTCCTCCACAGTGAGATACTAAGTTCACTTCTGTTCTCGCTTTTTATTTCAAATATTATTTTTTTGAACATGGGGCGATAGGTGTAAATATCATCTCTGCCAAGGATTTAATAATACTTCTAAATGCAAAAGATCTGTATATCTTTTTTCTTTTTTTTTTGGCTAGATAGGCAAACTAATCTTAGGATATTGGGACTCTCTGACTGTAAATACCAAGATGACTGCATTGGTTTCTTTTCACAAAAGAGGAAGATTTCCAAATTTCTTAAATTTGTTTACGGAAAGGTTGCAATTTTTGAAGAGAGCTCTTTTATTAACGTCGGAGTCTCAACTGTTGCATTAGGCAAATTTACTCAAACTGGTAAGCATTTTTTTTTTTTTTTTTGCAAAAAAGTTTAGCTGCTAACTCTGTTGTTTACAGATTATGAAATATAGAATTGTGGAGTACCAGGGTTATCTTTATGAATCTCTTTTAGAAAGTCAGTTGCTTGCTATACTTGGCTGAAATTTGGAGATTTCAATATTTAGATGTCCTAGTTAGAAGAGCCAAACTTTGTTTTATAAATTTTTAAATCCCTCCTACAACTTTCCCCCGTTACTCTAACTCATCAGACTTGAAATAGGCAAAATACATCTGAAATTTAATGTTTTCAAAAGAATGCTTAAATGGTGGCATATAGATTATGCATTCGTGCATTCGTTGAATTTATTTCAAATCATATGATTTTATTATTTTTTCTTCAATTTCGTTTAATTGGGTAACTGAATGTACGTCAGTTTTCATCTCATTGGAGCTGAAGGTCAGTAGCTCAGTCTTTATTTTCTTGCTAGAAAACAAATGCGATATACCTGCCAAATTTAAATAACATCCATTTTTCTTGACTTTCTCTTGACAATTACTTCCTTCTCTGCAATTTGCAACAATTTGATATATTCCCTAGACTATATTCTATCTAGACTAGAATATCGGATGTTTAGTTACTTTTAAAATAAATACATTTCTTGTTTTCCAAACACAGCTGCCTCAAATAATTTGAAAAATGTATCAATCGATTTAACTTTAAAAAAATAAATAAATAAATAACCATCATCTGATTTCATTGAATAGCCTAAATGTTAAATTTCTAACATTTTGTTTTATTATTCAAGTCTACATTTTGATCAGAACCAATTTTACTTTATTTTAATATTATTATTAGCGTTCCTATTATATTTCTCTTCAATTTTTACCTTACAATGTTGAATCAATATTTTTATTACTATTTTATTTCTTGCTACGTGCTCCATTAATGACTAAACGAATGTCAAGAGCTTTAGATACAAGGCTATCAAATAAATTCTAATCGATACACAAATTTTTCAAATTAAAATAAATAGTTTTTTCAAATTTTTATAATTTCATGATGTTTCACAGGCCAGCTTCTTTACCACCTCCTTAAGTAGATCAAATCTAGTCCTTTACAGCAGTAGGTAGTCGAATATCAATATTAAAAATTTGAAAGCCCTCTTGTTTGTCTGGATCACTTTATTAAAGGTGTTATTTTTATTTTCACTGTTTCATTATTAAAATTTTTATTTTAAACTAAATTGTTTAATTTCATTTCATTTTTCTTTTTTGTTTACTTGCTGTAAAACGCTACTGTTACTCGTAATACTGTTTTTTAAGTAGACACTTTACAAGCAAAGAGTGGTATGTGTACTTGCAAAAACTTCTTGCTTGTTAAGTTACACATTATTTATTAGCTCGATTGTGGTATGAATAATTTAGAGACCAGACTAGGAGAAATGAAGGAATACGCCTCTTTACATTGTAAATGGATATTTACAGTATTTATTAATTGTAAGTTGTTGAGTTTTTAATATTTGTAAATAGTTTTGATCTCAAGTTAAGACACAATGTTTGACTGTAGAGGTATGGGTGCTTAGTTAGTAGTTAAAAAAATTACAATTTATTTATTTGCACGTCTGTATTTTCTTGCGAAAATGTGTCACGTCAAAGAAAGAAACTGTACAAAACTATACTATGCAAAAAAAGAAACTATACAAACTTTTACTAGTACTGTTAGAAAAGGTAAAAGTACATATATTATATGTTAGATATTTATTCAATAAGTAATATGAATTTTAGTACTTAAAACAATGTTAAAATTAAATAACTTTTATAACAGGGCACCTAAGGCACCAAAAGGTCTTACCTACCAGCCTGATCCAGGCGCTCTTGCAACATTCGGGTAGGGTAAAATGTAATCAAAACATAATAACACTATTTCTTTGTTTTATTTATAATTTTAATGTAACATTTATTTCACAGCAGAAATCACAGAAAAATAGGTTACAAAATTAGTTCGTTAGAAAAGGAAAACAGAATTTAAAGGATCCTTACAGATTAAAAAAAAAAAAAAAAAAAAAAAAAAAAAAAAAAAAAAAAAATCAATAATAAAACTATCAGGCTATAAACATTGGTAGTGCAGTTTCTGCTTTTTGTTGCTTTTAAAATAAGCAATTCTTATCTGCAATTGTATTTACAACTATAACTAATATTTTTATTCCATACAATCCCTTAAAATGTGTATTCACGCGTAAATGTGAACCACATTATCTCAACGTAAGAGCAATAACTCTTGACTGAGTCTACTAATGCGCATTCCAGAATTTGATCCATGTCTCATCTTCCCACCTATACTTATTTCATTTCGGTATTTTCCTTCTTGTTTTGGTTACAAATTTATTCGGAAAATACCATACAAAATGCCATAAATACTGATACAAAAAATACAGAGTGATACACTAACTTACTGTAATTATTACTTTCAAAAGCAACTCGACAATTTTCATAAAGGAACTTTAACTAAAATAAAAGTGGTGGGGATTGCCCCAGTATAAATTGTCTGGCAGCGCACTTCCCCTTGGAACTTAGAATTCAAATTCAATCTGATCTCACCCTTAAACCACCCTTAAAATCCATTGTTCAGCTGAAATGCCCTTGCAACTTAATATTAGGCGCCTGGAAAATTAATGTGACCAATGAGGTTTAACCATGAATTAGACGAAATCCAAAGTGATAGTGTTCAGGTAAGAGGCAATACAGAAGTGATGAAATATGGAAGGATTAATCCTTGGAATCACACCCAAACGAACCCTGCAGACACTTTTTAGAGACAACTATGCTTGGAAAATTAACTGGCTAACAATCTTATATAGCTTCATTCAACACTGCAAATATTTTAAGCAATGTCTCGCTCCATTACTGCAACAGCTGTCATGAATGGGTCATAAGAAATTAGAAACTATTGCGAAAATCCAGCGGTTCTTTGTGAGAAAACTATTCTCTTTTCCCTCTTACTCAACGCCATATATTTGTAAGACTAAATTGGATCAAATAATTGTGTTTGCTGTTAATAGGTATCACTGTTATTGCATTTTGAAGGTGTTAAGTGAAGCCATATTCCGATATTCATACAATGCAGTTCGAAAAGTGATCAGTTTATTAGATCAAAGCATGGCTGTTTTTAGCTGAGCAATATCAGAGCCAAGAGCCATGACAGCTTAAATGATGACATTGACTGAATCAGTGTTATTCGTCAAAATTTATATAGAAAATATACAAATTAAGCAGGGAGTTGGCGGGGGATGTCTGGTGGATGAGAGATTGGTTTTGTACAAAGAATTGTATCACAGTGTTAGATGCGTGGATATTGGAAAGAAAGATGCACGGCATGAAGCTCAAATGGACTTCAGCATGTTTATACAGGTTGCTGAGTAGAAGTTTAGTTTCATTTCAAATATTTGAGATTGAGGTCTAATTTTTTAAAATTTATGACAGCTCTACTTATTGATACTTTGCAATCACAAATCTTAAACATTCATTTACTACGTGCTTTACCACTGTGAGCAAAACTTTGTGTGTTCATTAAAAAGCACTATAAGTTAAATAATTTAAATAAATCGATCTATCTATTTCTTATTAAATAATAAAAATCATAATAACTATCTTCTTTTTTTTAAAATCCCCCCAAAAAATATGATTTTTTACAAATGCGCTACTGTTTTATAATATTCTCACACATTTATTATGTGGTTAAGGTGCTTTTTTAAAATGGGCAACAAATATTCTAGATTGCGGCCATATACAGCTGTGTAATAAGTGGTTAAGGTGCTTTTAACCAAAAATTAGCTCAGTATATCAAGAATTAGCTTAATAAAATAATCCCACCTGAATTAGATTGTAAATAATTCTCATTATTAACGATTTTAATAATATATGTAATAAGATTATGTATAAATATAGTTGATGAGAATTATTTCATAAGAAGAAACACTCAAGTGATGTTCATAATAAAATGCGACGAAGAAAGCAAAAAAAGTCATTACTTTTAGTCTCCACCTGAATTTCAGTAATTTTATTCATTTTAGCTTAGTCCAACTAATTCGGGCCATCTAGTTTTCATTATTAATATTTTTTTTTTCATATTATCATCTAGGTCATTAGCGCCTTTAAATTATTTATTTATCATTGATTCTTCTTTTTTAATATAAAGGGCGTCAATATCTGAGGTCAGTGGCGCCCGGAGCTATTTTCAGTGCATACCTCCAGGGAGTTTTTTCTTGTTTTCAGACACGTTATCCGTTAATAGGCATTAAGCTAAAAGAGGTTCCTTGGAAGAGAAAATCTAAGGGTTGGCAACTGGATTCGAACCTGGGATTATCATGCGGGAATCCAGTGTTCTAACCACGGATCAAGTTTCTTATCTAATTACTGATAAAAACTAATCCCTTCCCCTGTTATTATTGCACCTAGCAGCAATACCTAGAAAAGTGGTTTAGTACATGGAAAATCAAATATATATATAACTTTTCCCCTAAGACGTACAATTTGCCCTTCCGATTATTTAAATCTGACTGCACTTCCTTGCGCCATCATTAAACATCTAAGATGCCATTGTTAAACACCCAAGTCTTTATGTTGACAAATGACTGACACGGAATCCGCGACAAACGACAAGAACTAAACAATATTATTTTTAAAAAACGTCGAAGAAAGATGATCAACGTAATATTGAAACTTATTGAAATATAGAGATCAGCCAAGCACTTAAAATATGTACTGTTTACAATCATTACATTTCAATGTTCTTCACAGAATAACCAACACTTTATGTTATGTTTCATGACAGAACAATTCAGAATGACCAAAACATTCCAAGCATTCTCTCTTATTTGGTCATTCCAATTGTCTAATCTATCAGTTCTAATCTTTAACTCTTGCCAACACAACCCCTCTCGGTGCCAGGGACGGCGCGATTTTCTTGTGACTTATTACGGAATAAAATGTTTATTATTTTTTTTTTTTTTACTTATTCTGTAGTATTACAGAACAATATTTTGATCAGATGATTGAAGGTTAGAAAGGGATGGTTTAATTCAACAAAATTTTAAAATGGAATAATGTGAGTTTCATAATCTGTTGTAGAGTTACAAAGTAGTGCCGATAACAATGTCGGAATGATGGCTGACTTTCAGCTTTCCATTTCGTCTGTAACTATTTTTACTACTGCATCGAAGTAGCATTTAGTAACTAGTATTTTGTATTGAAGGTCTATAACCTCTAGCGAGACGTACTGAAACCACACAGGCTAGCACGGATACCGCTGACAGTCCCATTACTTGATGATCTCTATATTTCCTAAAAATATGTTTAGAGTTTTATATCTGTCATTTTATGTTAGTAGATCCATATTTACTTTCCTGTTCGGTAAAGTAATTCCTATAAAGGTGGGTTTCAAGTACCCAGAGAGTGTCGTGGACGGAGGCGGGTATCTGGCACATTTTAATAAATTTCTTATATTAACATATTAAATCAAATCCAAGGCCAAAACTGGGAATCAAACTCAATACCCACATCTTACATCTGAAGCCTCAAAGCGCTCAGCTAGTGGCGCTATACATTAATCAGTTCTGAGCAAACTCTATTAAAACTTTGTAAATGTAAGTTGTAAGGCAATGCAAAACCACATATGTTATTTTATCATTATGGCAGGCGGCTCACACAAAAATTGTTGCCCATTTACAGGCAGGCACCTTTAAAGGAATATAAGTAAATATACAATAGTGGCTATCCTTGGAGTTCACAATAATTGCTAAATTGATAAATTTTAGCTTATTAGCAATTTATTGTCTTTTTTTAATTAAAAAAAATATTTATATAAAAATAATTGGAAATATCAAAAGTCTCAATTCACGCATATTAAATTGATATACTTTCTCTGCCTTTAACAATTGTTTTCAATTAAATGTCGAACCTTTCTCTGACTGTAATTAGTGGAGATCAAGTTACAAACTTAACTCAAAAGTGCTGGGTGGTGAAGACTGCAGTTGACGGTTTCGTGTTAAAGGCAAATAATTGGGTACGCGACCTTAAGGTAGTGCCCGCTTTTTTCTTTTCTCCTTTGAACGGTCAGCATTTAAACTTCTCAGATTCCGACCACCTCGTATTTTGAAATTTTTCACCAAGTTTCTTTACAACTCAGTGTTTTACCAATGAACTTTAGAGGATGTTTGTGGTTTCTCTCACATTAAAAAAAACAAACAAACAAAAAAATAACGGATGTTTTGAATAAAATTAATTTTACTTGAAACAAAAGAAAACACTGGCTCCAATTTAAGAAAATCACGAAAAAAGGGGAAAAAATAGTGATTATATAAAAGCAGTTAGCTAGCCAAGCTTAACGAAAATTTTTAAAGCCTTTTTCAAGTAAAAAAAATAAAAATCAGAATACCATGGCGCGCACTTCACGTAAACCGTTTTTTCAAAAATTGAAATTCTGGTTCTGAAATTAATGTCTCACCGGTGTTATAAAGGTTCTAAAACAGATACTGTACTGAAGTGGCAGTTTTAAGAAGTGCTAAAATTGATATTATCTAGACAAATAAACAAAATTTTTCAAATAATCATGACAGGCACTATGTTAAATAATAAGTAAAAGAAGTTTACAGAAAAATCTTTGAGGTATTTTGAGAAAACAGCGAATTAGCAAGAAAAAAAATAATTCAATAAAATCTCACACATCGTTAAAATATTTCCGGCAAAATTTAATGAAGTAAAAGCGACGATAGTTTTTGAAAACAACAATTTTCACTTTGGCGCGCCTTTCGATTTTTTTCTCACCACCCGCTAACTTCGAATTACCGTACCTGATTTAACTAGATATATGTGTGAATTTTAACTTTTTTTAATACAAACAATAAGTACTCCACATCACTTACAAACCTCTTAAAATTATTAATGGATAAATCCAAAATTGTAACATTAAGAAATGTAATTATTATGTTGGAATGACTGTAAAACCTTAAGGTAGAATTATGTGGGGAAAAAAGTGATATGCCTACCACTCTAGGTGACAACATAAATAAATAAGTCATAAACCCTAATATCAAGAATATTTTTTAGTTTGAAAACTATCTTTAAATCTCTCACATACATTTTTTTTTCCAAGAATATATCTGCCTAATATACATGTGTTCTTAAATTTGCTAAAATTTTAAATAGCTGTAAAGACAACACAAAAAGTTATAAAAAATGAAAAATATCATTTCATCAAGAGCACTTTCATTTAGCAATCCTAATTTTTTAGTAAATTCTAAATTACATACTTTAAAGGACGAACTATATTTTTGGTTCAAAATATTTTCCCCGTATCTAGACATGATCTTATGTTAATTCCAAGAAAATCAAAACAATAGAATTTCTAAAACAATGTGACCATTTTTCTATCTTGAACATTAAATCCGAGCCACACGACAATTATTTACAAACATGATAGAGTTTCTAATAATAATTTCTAACAATCATACTCGTAGTCTCCTTGAACACGTCCTAAAATTAATTGTTCTAGAAAACATAATAAAATGAAAGTTATAAATCTGTGTGTACGTAATGTAAATTCCAAAAAAATCCTAGGGGCAACTTACTAAGAAAAAAATCATTACTTGAAGAGTTAAATCCCATTAATTCATTTTCTTTATAATTAAAGCCGCACATGTCTCTCTAACCTCTCTAACAATATATAAGTGATAGGATTACAAAATGGCACTTTTGAGAGATGCTCCAACACACCCCTAATCCATAAGTGCCATTAATAGAATTTTTACGGGAAAATATTTAAAATGAAGGTTACAGAAGTACTTGTGCGCGACAAGGACAGCTATGCAGTATAAAGTAACTTGTAGGTAAAAACTGAAATACTGAAAAAACTTAATTCAGTAAAGCGGACACTTCTGGAAAAGCGGAACAAAATCTGGTAGTAAAATATTAAATGTGCACTTTCTGCTTTTTTGTTTTTGTATTAGTGGATTCACTCACAAACCAATTTGTAAAAACTTTTTCGTACTCAGGGAACCTTAAAACAGATATTTCTGGTGAAAACCGAAAATATCAAATCTAAGTTTCAATTCTTCTTCTAAAAAAAAGGAGTAAACGGTGGATTTGATGGCTACATACTTGATCAATCAAACAATTGTTGGATCGCGACCTAACGTAGTTTCTACAGGTGGAAATGAACAATTAAAGAAACAAGAGTTTTCTCGAAGTGCGAAGAGAAGAGGCGAATCCATTCTCGATGATTTTTTCATGAATTCCAACCTTTGCTGCCGACAAAAAAAAAAAGAATGTAATTAAAATGACGCTGCATTAACCAGCTTTGGCCAGTCGCAAATAAGTTTTGTTCCAGCTCGGCAATGTCCCTCTCTAATCAAACTAAAGAGAATATTGTAAAACTTAGGTTTAGAAATTAATAAGTTTGTTATTAAGTAGGTACAAATAATTATAACTGACTGATTTCTTTTTTACTCGCCCCATAATTTTCTTTACTAGCACACTTTATTTTTAAAACGAAATTTTTTTTAAATCAAAAAACGTGGTACACTTTACATTAGCTATGAATTTAGAGTCAAGTAGCGAGTGCTGACAGAGGTATTCAATTTCATACCTGCATGCATGACAATATGAATTACAACTGTGCGATATGTAGGTTCTTCTTTTGCACAACAGAGTTAAGAAGGGAAGTATTAGCTCAGTGGTTGTTTGTGCAATTGATTCCCAAGGGAAGAAACCGGGTTCGAATCCCGCTGCTTGCCCTTAAGATTTTTTCGTACAAGGAGCTTCTCACAACTCACTTTTAGGTGACGGACAGTTATCTATAACGAGTGGACACTGTCTGGAGGACGGCAGAGCACTGAAAATTGTTCTGGGCTTTAACAATCTCAGAAATGGACACGTCTTAAATTATAAGAAAAAAGTAACTTCAAGTACCAAAGAAAACAATCACGAAAACGACAAAGAAGTTGACATCAGAAAATTGCATGATTACTTACTCTTAGATAAGTTTTTATTTAAGTTGCCTTGACTGCGCTTACACGCAGCATCACACACATTGCAGGAATGGATCCGTAACGATATTACACGGCGGCCTCAGGGGGCACACTTTCTATTCCATTCTTTATGGTTAACTTTTAATTACATGTATTAGGGGGGGGGGGGAACTACCATTTCTTTTTGACAATAAACATAACATTTTCAAGTTGAATTATAACGTCTTGAAGAAAAATGTTCACATTAGATAAGCTCAACATGATCTGGAACATTAATAATAAGGCCGAAGTTACATTACGCGTTTATCACAATTTTGTCCCAAGTACTGGTACTAAGGATTGTGCAACGCTGAGTCACTTAAATAGTACAAGAAAAAGCCCTGATTAGGAATTGAGGGAAAATAACAAATGAGGTTCCAAGTCGCTTCTCAGTGCCCGAAATGTACTTAAAAATATGCTATAAGATCATTTAAACTGTGGTTGCAGAAGACAAGGTTTAATGTTTTATGTAAGTGAAGTGTTTTACATTGTTGTGTATTTACCGGTGTAATTAACTTGTTAAATATAATTAATTAAACAAGCTATTGGAAGAAAGCTACATCTTTTAGTTACTTTTAAATTTTATTTATTAATTTTTTTTTAAAGGTTATTTACATGTTTTATTGCCTAGCTTACGGTTAAGCCATCTTACAACTGAAATTTTTTCTTGCTATGAGAATGTTGTGGATGATCATGTTTAATGGATCCTTTCGTTTTGATGGAGCCACTCGCTAGACCATTAGCTGATTCTTGATGAAGTATGTATAGACATTGATTCAATGCAGTTAGCATAGATTGTGAGGACGCTTTTAGAATTAATAAGCCCGGATCTAAATTTTTTATTTCACCTGGGAGGAAGAAACATTAATTATAAAACACATACTAACACAATGAAAGGCGTTTAAGATTTCTTAAAACTAACAAGCGTGAGCGAAGGAAGAGCTGGTGTAAACCACAATATTTTCTTTTACTTAGTTCTCTTAAGTTTTAAAATAAAAATTTTCTTTAAACGTAAGTTTTTTTCATGTGTTACTAAATATTTGAACACTGAAAAGTTTTTATTTTGTAATTTGCCACAATTCGATTCCGAAATATTGTGTTCACAAATGTACACTATTCAGTTACAAATTTCTATAAAACTGTATTTTTTTTTTACTAAATCGTAAGTTCTCGACAATATTAAATATAGGTTCAGAATAATAAAAGTTAAGGAAAGTGTTACGTCCTAACTCTCTTGAAAAAATCCCTTGAAAAATTAAACATTCTGAGGAAGGAATAAACCATATTAAGACTAATAGACAATTTTCCAAGGAACGTGATAGAGCGTTATTCTTTAAATTCGGAATGATGTCCAACTGATTTTTTTCTTGCTAGGGAAGCTCAAAGTCACCTCATCTCTCGCCTAGAATCTTCATAAAATGATTTTTTCTCCAAGAAAATAATTCAAATAAATCTATAAGAATATAATGTAAAAACAATGTATAGGCATTTATGCACATACAAGCATATAATGTACTTCTGAACTTCCTGACATTTCTTTAGGAGCAGCAACAATAAATGAAAAAAAAAAGAAAAGTATTTCTCTCATAAGAAAGCAATTTAACAACCCTGATTAATATATTTCATAATTATGAAAATTAAATATAGATTACCAGTGGATGGAAGATCATCAATGGCTCTTTGCATAAGGTAATTATTTTGTTCAGCTCTAAACAAATGCTCCCTCACTGCCGCAAAAGCATCCCACAGAGCTAACGATGCAGAAGACTGTACACCAGGTCCTAACATACAGGAGGGTGGTTTGGATAAGACTATATGCTCTCGTGTAGGTATTTGAGGATTATTCTGAAACAAAAGATACAGAATAATTTATTTCAGAACGCAATCATATTATACTATATTATCATATTATACGAAAAAAAACAAAATAATAAGAAGAATAATAAGAATAATTATATAAGCGATCAGGTTAAAATTATCATTAAAGCTTAAACTCAAAATAATTCATCATCCATCAGTCAATATAATCACTGATTATAAATATTGAGCAAAAAACTGCTAAGAAACATTTCTGTTTTATTCCTGCTCCTTTTTTCATTTTTAAATTTGGATTTACTTTGCCTCATATATCCATTTGTAGCGCACAGTGGTCACTTCCAATATCAAATCATAATTACTCTTACACTCGGGACATACATATTTTCTCATACTTTTACTATATTTATCAAGTAATAATGTAATAGATTTTTCATTTCTTGCGAGTTCTTATTACGCATAGTTATGCAGATACGCTGAACTGATTACAATCATATCATTAGCATTGTATAGTTCAAAAATTCTTATTCCATTATTTCTAATCGAATCTCTAAGACGTCCATAACTACCCAACCATCCTCTTCCATTAAAGCGTCTCTTCCAATGGGTGGATAAGCAATCATAGTTTCGCTTATCAGTTCTATCATTCTTAAATACCAAGTTTTTTAAACTAGAACTGTGCTTGCTGTGGAATAGAAACCATTGATTTAGGAGAATAATATAGAATATAGGCATTGGCCTATTCTCGCTAGATCAGACTACTTCACTACTGAATGCTTAAAAATAATATAATCATTGTCTAACTAGTTTAATTGCTTTCTTTCATCATAATCTCAGTTAAAGTCATCCAGACGAGATAGCCTTTATTACTTCTATTTCCTTCCCCTATTTAAGAGTAATAGTAATAGTAATTAAGAGTAGTAATAATGTAAGAGTAATCATTCCACACTCCGAATGCCTGTATCCATTTTTATCGCAAGGTTGCTTCCTTTGAATTAAATGCCTTAAGGCAATTGCCATTAATCAAAACTGAAGGACTGTACCAATTGTTGGGACATCCACCATATACTCCTGATTTGGCACCCTCTGACTTTTCACCTATTTTTAAATCTAATGAAATTTGTGGTAAGAAAACTTTGTAAGTAAAATGAATGTAATGATAGTAGTCGTAGATGGGCAATCTGTACAACCTCCAGACTCGCAATTCCAGAGTTGGGTCTATTCATCGAAGAAACGTTAGAAAAAATGCTAAATGGGTACCACGTAAAAAAATATATGCATTTTTGAACTAAAAGAAACACAGTGCTTCATCACTGCCAGGACTAAGACTTTTCATTTAGCCCCATTACGCGCTGCTCATAGATTTTCTTTTTATGGAGTTCAAAGGTGACTGCTAGTTTCGTCTGAATTGGTAAACTTTACCCGGATGCCAGAAGTTCAGAAGAAGGATCTAGCCGTCATAATAACGCACCATAAATTAAAAACATAAAAATGAATAATAACAAGCATACTCGTAAATATGTTTCATGAATTTTTAAAAACTACATAATTATTTAGCTTCAATTTACCTGGACAGCAGCTGTTGAAAACATCTGCGACACAGCTCGTAGTCTGTTCACCCACTCTTGACGAGCCCTAGCATCTTGAGCACGCAGCTTGAAGCTCTCACCCGTGCTTGAATTTACAGTGAATGTATTTGAATCTTCATCGCTGGGTGCAATAACGGCTGCTTCAAGATGAAACCACCCACGTGGCTGTTGCTTCCTCTCATTTTCATTCTCAGACAAATTTTAAAATAAATAAGTAATCAAAACCGAAATTTTTATAAAACAAGAGACAGTAAAACGATTGTTTCGAAAAAATTTCGCCATTCCACCAAGTAAAGAACGAGAATGCCGGGGACAAGAGTTCTTGAATCGCATGACCCAAGTTTAAAGTTAATTATAGCAACAGATACTTCACCGTAAAATATTTTAAGCGTACTTTTATTACAGCTAAGCGACAAGTAAAATCGTCCGACTAATAGTATAAGCATCTACGACTTTTACAAAAACAAAATCAAATCACTGTCAGATTATGAAAAAAGCAACAGCTATTAACTGGACACTCTACCAATTTCTCCAGTATTGCTATGGCAGAATGTTCACCATAATGATGAACAAGCACTTAGAGGCAATCCTCAATCCAAATAAACATTTGCCTCATTAATCGCCACCTGTTTTTTAACAGCAGAATGCTGTTTTTTTTTTCAATTCTGATTCAATTAAGACAATTTTAACCTTCTTGTAAGATTTCCAATGGCAAATGAAGAATTAAAGAAGTATAGACACGTCGGACAAGGTCTCACTCCAAATGCAACTAGATCAGATGCCAGCGATGACTAATGTCTTAAACAAAGAAACAGGGAAAAATGCTGAGCCAGGACCAAATATATAGCATTATAAACTGAGTCATCAATTACAACACTGTTTTCAAAATATAATAATAATAATAATGTGCCAATGACCTCAGATGTAGACGCGCCCTAAATTAAAAATAAATAAAATTATAACAAAAAAGCTCATAACCTTTCCCTCTTAAATAGCGGCATCTTTAAAAGTCTCCGTGCAGTAATTAGTCAAACATTAAACATAATTGCAAGAATTCTATGTTACTCATATCAGAATAGCAAAGATGAAAGAAACAACTGTCGAGTGGGTTCCAACATTAAAAAAAAAAAATCGTGTAAAAATTGCTTTCTGGCTAAAAAACGATGCTGGGAAAGCACAAATTTATCCATGCGTAATTCCTAACATGCCTTGGAGGAGATTACGCATAGCTTTTCCTGGCCCGCTCCACAGTTGGTATTTCATACTTGTAGAGGCAAATAGCAAATGGTTAGGACTTTGAAATGTGAAATAACATTTGCTAAGTTATTTGATTAAGACTTTTGCGCGATTCGGTCTTTCTAACACAGTAGTCAGTTTTAATGGAAGTTCCTTTGTACGGGGGAGGGGGGAATCCAATAATTCCTATAAAATAACGGAATACAGTGTAAGCAATGCCTAAAGGGAGTTCACCACTAACAGTTAGGTAGAAAAGTATGTACGTTTAAATGGTTGAGAAAGAAAAATAGAAGAAGCTACAGTTATGTTAAAACAAGTTGCTTATGAAGTATACAAATTTTTTGACGAAGCCAGCAAAAAGAGCCCAACCGAGTTAATCTCTTCGCGACTATCACAACCAGATTTGACTTGAAAACAAATTATGTTGAAGAACAAAGAGAAAAACAATACGAAAAGAAATACTTCGACAAAAATAGCAGACCATTCTAACCCCGTAACAGGGAGCCCAGGTGAAGAACTACCAGCAAGAAGGGCCCAAGTGATGATTCAGAACGGTATCACCTTCTGATGGGATCCTTTATTACTGCAAGAAGGAGGGCAGTTAGAACTCGAGACGTCACATGCACCAATAAGGACGCAACTTTGAAGACGATTGAAAAAGAACAACTGCATCTATGCTGAGAAATAACATACATTTAGCCTAAATAGAAAATATTATATGGTTATTGAAATACACACCACCGTTAGCTTATTAAGTTCTTTTATTTAGACAGGATATAATACTGTCAACCTAAAAAACGTTTTAGAAGGCGTTTATGGAATTGAGAACATTGGTTAATGCTCATTTCAAACCAAAACCTGCTCCACAGGCAGGAGTCCAATTTCGCCAATTACTCCAACAGCTGAAACAAGCTATTTCTGAATACTTTGCTACTTTAAGAAATGCCAAAACTTTCTATGAGTTTGGTACAACCCTAAATTAAAATTTGATTAATCAATTTTCCGTTGGAGTTCAAAAAGAACCTGGTAAAAGAAGGCAACTAAAACAAGACATTAAATCTCTAACTTTTCGGAATTCTGTGAAATAAACTTCAAGAAGAGAATCGAGAAAATAATAATGTGGTACTTCAATCTGTAGTCGTTCAAAATAGAGAAGAACTTAACAACAGCTTTTATAACTTAATCATCACGCAGCATGAGTTCACGAATTTGTTGGCGAAATGAGTTTTCTTACAGCTCACAGCCCGGTAATAGATAGAGTTGCCTGTAACAAGAGAACACTGTCCAGAGGCCGGCAGTGCACTGGAAAAGGCTCCGGAAGTCATTAACCTCAGATGTTGACGCGCCTAATTATAATGCAATCAGAAAAATTAGGCAGAAACAGAGTAAAAATGTGACAGCACTTAGGGAAACTTATAAATGCAAATAAATAAATTTAAACTTACTAGGTAATAGCTTAATATACCAGTCTTTGGATCAAGTATGAACCATCTGAATTGCCAGCCTTTCATAACATTAGTATACTTAGAGAGTTGGCCTTCATATAGCTGGCACATCATTTCAGCACTCATTTCAAGCCTTAAACAATATAAACCGAACTGTTTTGCTTTAATCTAATACACAAAAAGGTTTTTAGAATATATTTTGATAAATTTAAATTTATTTATTTATAGAAAAAAAGATAAACCTAATGAATTGTTGTATTATCTCAATAACATCTTAACAAAAAAAAGAAGCAATTATGAGTTACCGATAAGCACTCCGATAAGGTACTTAAAAAAATATAAACAAAATACGGGGGAGAGAGTACATCTTTTCCTTGACTTATAGGAAGGTCGCATCCTCAAGACTGTCTAAATTGCCATATTTTCTAACTTTTAAGTAAAAATTCTAAAGTACGAACGGAAAACAAAAAATATTTGTTTATTCATGAACAAATCTTTTGTTATGTTCATTTTATCATACGAAGTTATGGAATCTATAAATGTGAAATAAAAATTAAATTATTCCAAATGTTTAAATAGTGATAGGTTATAGATCTTTTTTCAGTTAGTTTAGTGAAATTTTACTTTTTAAATTCAATGATATTTTTGAGTCAATAAAGTTTTATTAAAATCACGCTGGGACCGAAGAGCCAATTCAATATTAGGATCACTTTGTATACAAAATTATTTACCAATTTTCACCACCTAATTATGCTGTTCAAGGAAGAAAAAGATAGTTTTTCTGGACTATTTACAACTAAATTATTCTCATTTAGTTCTTTAAAACCTACTAGTTTTCTGAAATACCTGCCTCAGTCGAGCGTTCAAAAGTTCCACCCGCAATATACGACAAAGCAATCATCTACGAAACTTCATAATCTAATAATGGCCAATATGATAATATCCACAAATTAAGACTCTAGCAGTTTTTAGGTTTAACGCCAGCAAAGCCAAACAATTGTAAACAAAAAATGTTCCAACAAATATAAGCCAGAAACATAAAATGTTTACTGAATGAAAAAGGTACCTGGTAAGTCGGGGTATAAGTAAACAATTCATCGCAATTAACATTCTCTAAAGTAATGAGAATCGGCCAAGGAGAAAAACAAACTATCTGAAAGCGTTTAAAACAATAAAGTTACGAAATTGTGGCAAATTTATGTATCTCTTGGCCAAACCTCATAAACCTTTTACATAAAACCTTGTATTAAAAATTTGAAAATATAAAACAAAAAATATCTTACCAGCTAATTCTCCTGCCTATAGAGTTATAAACATACTCAAAATTTTCAGAAATACGTGATTTTTTTTTACTCCGTTTTTTCTTTCGTTTCATCATATTCTTCATTTCTCATACAAAGGCATTTGTGCCATTAGAACATTTACTGAAGTAATACATCATCAAATTCAATCACTTATTCCATGCAATTATATTTAAATAAATTAAAAAAAAAATAGGAAAATTTAAGTGTAACAAACAATTTCGAAAACTAAATTTACTGTTGTGTTACCTGAACTGGAATTTCAATTACTAATAGGAAGGGTTATGTTATCGTGAAATATTATGAATTTACAGGTTGGGCCTATATTTAATATTTTTCCCCTATTTATTACACTATTTTTTTATATAACTATATCTGTTGATATTTATTAAAAAACTAAAAAATAATTTTTAGTAATATGAATATTATATTAAAATCTACATTAAGTTGATTACGAAAACTTGTAGAATCGTGCCCCTTTCCGATATAAAAAAGTTTTAAAAACAGATGTGAACAGTTTCATTTATGGATAATTA
Source organism: Rhodnius prolixus (assembly GCF_049639745.1). NCBI lineage: Eukaryota > Metazoa > Arthropoda > Insecta > Hemiptera > Reduviidae > Rhodnius > Rhodnius prolixus. The sequence goes on along the minus strand of NW_027411635.1, from coordinate 6,250,299 downwards.
AAATCTTCAATTAGTCACTCACTGTGAATACCCTTATTACTTTATACCCATTATCACAACTTGCTTCTTATGTATGAGACGTTTTGGATTTCTTCGAGTCTATTTTTATCTGAACCCTCAATTTTCAGTAATTCGAAAAATAAATCTTTACTCGAAAGTCGTACTTCTTTGATCAGTATCGACTATTGACCGCATTTAGACTGACACATAGTCTGATCAGAATGCTCTCATATATAATGTTCACAGAAGCATGTGTTTTTGTCAAGATTTTATTTGGGATCACCAAATATATATTAAAACTGTCCGGTAGGACAGTTGTATAAGGGTCGATCGTCAAAAAGTGCACGAAAAAGCGTAACGTTAAAAAACACCCAACTTTGACAATTTTTTTCTCTTTTTCTATAAAAGATAAAATTCCCAAATTTTCTTTAAAATATAGGGCAAACCCTCCTTTATAACTGTAATTTTTTTTGCAACCCCCCAGACCTAATAGATTTCGAGAAAAAAGTTGCAGAAAATGAGCAAAAACGGCAATTTCAGAAATTGTTGTTGTTGTTCTTCTTCTTCTTGTTATTGTTGTTGTTGTTACCTTTTTTGTAAACTACGTAGCGCCGAAACGCGAGAACCGATTTTCATGAATGAGGTGACATTCGATTCGGAATTTTATGTAGATGTGCCTTTTGGGTAAGGGGGTCTCGACGCTGTACACCGAATGGGAGAAGAGTTAGCCCCCTTTATGTAAGGCCCCCTTCAAAATTATTATTACTAATTACTCTGTAAATCTTAGCCCGATTTTGTTAAAATTTGGTAGGATGATAGAGTTAGGGCTCCCCTACGTAACATTAAAGCGGTGATCTGCTCTTACACTAGTTAAGGGGAAGTATAGCAATCGTTTCAAATTATCGACAAGTGAACTGATTTTCATGAATGAAGTGTCATTCGAATCGAAATTTTGTACAGATTTGCACTTTAAAAGTCTCGTCGCTATGCCTCATATGGAGGGGAGTTTGCCCCACCCAAGTAAGGCCGTTTCTAAAACTATTATTACCAATATTTCTATAACGCTTTGTCCGATTTTGATAAAATTTAGCACGAAGAAGTGATTAAAGCTCCTCTATATGGCTGTGAAGTGCCATCATGCTCTTACACCTACTAAGAGGAAGTACTGCAATCGTGAAAATTATCAATGGGTGAACCTATTTACATTAATGAATTGTCGTTCGATTCAAAATCTTTGCCTCTTTGCCTTTTAGGGAGAAGTACTGTAATCGCCCGTTTATTTTTCTTACTTCTCTTAAAAGGAAGGTCTGAAATCGCAGTTTAAATTTGCTTTTTACGTTCAAATACCTTCCTATTTTATATAAAAAGGCTTTCTCAAAAAAATTGTTATTGAGGATGGTTTGGGGACCGCAACTATAATCATTCTTTAAAAAGATCTCTCCAGTGGTAGTTACGGTTCCTACTTAACACCTTATCAGGTTATAATGATAGAATTGCTTATTCCAAATTTAAAAAAAACAGTAAAGCAGATATGTAACTTAGCAAAATAGACAAAAATGAAAATCTATCCAAAAGGTACAAAAATCTCCTTAACAAAAACTTACAGATTAAAAAGTTAAGTATAAGGGTTGATTAAACGCCAAAAGGTACACAAATCAGCAAGTACCCAACATTTCATTCAAGCTTAGTTGATATAATTTAAGTAATTTTGCTGCATTAACTTTTCCTTCACATTTTTTAGAATTTATTAGATGTCACAGACCCTTATGCTGGCCATTTTCATCTACAAAATATTTGTTCAAGTAGCACTGTAGATTGACTTTAATATCTATTAATCTATAATAATCAAACTATTAATTACAGGTTAAAAAGAAAACGTTATAAAAAATAAAAAAAATTACGAGGCTACAAAATTTAAAAACTTTTTAAAAAAAATGCTTACACCAACATACATCAATGATTTCGATTATTTTATTTTTAATAAAAATTGTCTGTTTAAGTTTATTCTTCGATTAAAGTAATTGTTATTTTATGAAGTAGTCAAACGTTTATAATAATAGGTAATAATTATCTGGCTTTATCGGAAATAATATAGTTTTCTTGAATCACACTCTCAATGTAGCTGTTCTTCTCACAATGTTATATTTATGTTATGTAATATAAAATAAATAAGATATGCATATTTTTAGGACAGCTAATTATTCCAGTATTTTACTGTAAGTAAAATTAAATTACAATTGAGAAATGAATAATTGTTGTTGAATAATCTACTTGTAATTAACTGTGTGTTATTTGTGCTCACGAATATTTCGGTAAGACGAATTCAAGTCTGAAATATTGTTTTAAATCCTCCGTGGTTCAAATTTAAACAGTAGCCGACTCTAACTTTGTCTTTTTCTACTTTAACATGCATGTATAAGATGTGACAACTTCAGAATAAAGGGCATATTAAAGATAAATCAGAAGAATAATTTGGAATAGAGTTAAAATAAAGTACCTATTTAAAAACGAAGATATAATATACATTTTATCATAATTATAACCAAATAATATTATGAACGAACTGGCCAGCATCTGTGGCATCTAATAAATTCTAAAAAATGTGAAGGAAAAGTTAATGCAGCAAAATTACTTAAATTATATCAACTAAGCTTGAATGAAATGTTGGGTACTTGCTGATTTGTGTACCTTTTGGCGATTAATCAACCCTTATACTTAACTTTTTAAACTGTAAGTTTTTGTTAAGGAGATTTGCTATTAGCAACCAACACTTTTAGTATTAAAAATATAATTGTACCAACCAAATACAACGAATTGAAGGCGTCTCAAATTTTACTCTCCACAAATAAATATACTGCCATCCTATTTATTAACTACAATCCTGCCGCTGCCTATTGTTGCATTCAAATATTGCATAATGGTCTGTAAAGTGGCCTATAAAATTCATTATTTAATAAAGCCTATACGCTTCCTTTACTCTGCAAAGAACAGTTGTCCGCCCGTAATTATTATACTCCATTATGATTTTTCAGCAGAGTAAGATACTCAGTGCTAATCACTATCAAGCGACTCACGTGGAATCACACTCTAAACTGAAATAGCAAGAAGTAGACAGGCCTAAGTGAATTCTGGACAGGCGACTTAAATTAACATTAGAGATAAAATTATGCACTTATTTACAGCACTTAATTAAACCAACATAGACCAAGGGATTTTAATGATGGTGGTCTACCAAGCATTCTAATTCCTATGTTACAATTCCTTCAGTCTAAAATCCTTCTATGTATAGTCATCTATTCAGAGCTTAAAGGTCCTTTTGTAGCAGATCTATTAAAAGCCCGTTATAAAAAAAAAATGTCATTCTTCCTTTTTTCTGCATCCAAATCCAATAGGATGTCATCTTTCATACCGAAACCTCCCAGAATTCCCACTAGTAGGCTGAAGAGCCACTAGCGAGTTACTGAGTGAACATTTTGTAGTATAGTAGAGTGTCATCACTGGATTATCCCTTTATGTCAATGATTATGTCAGCGCATTTACATTAAGTAGAACTATGTACTTGAAAAGTTCAAAAATAAAATTAAGAAATGAACATATTACAAGCAAGGAAGTCTGCGGAAGTTCTAGTTCAGCTTTTTTGATATTCTCTTCTTAGAAAAACTTCTAGGCCCAGTAATGAGCCATAGCTCCGAAAAAGTAGGCGCTTCTACAGCTCCGATGGTGTACAATGTTGATAGTAACGAGAGAACATTGTACTGAGGCTAGAGAAAAATTAAATAAATATAATCATTAAAATATAAGTTTATTAACAACATGTTTTATTTTTAAAAAAATTCACAGATTTACTCATGAATCAACTCTAATGACTAACATATAACATATCTAACATATTATACGAGTACTTCTATGCACTAAAATACACCTTACTTGTTAGTCAGTACATACTTAATTGATAAATACGATGAACACTTATTGTTAATTAATTTATCATTAACCTCTAGGCATCAGTTTTATGGTTTTTTTATTTATGCATTTCAATATTTGTTATGTAAACTGTTTCTGAACTTATTGAATTTTCTGAACAATTTACCACTTATAGGGTCACTTAGTGAAGGCGGATCAGCCAAAATTAAGTAGGAGCTAAATAAGAAAAATAAATTGAAAACTTTTTTATCCCACACGGATAATCTATTACTTTAATGGTGATGTTTAAATAGTTTTTTGTAATTTCGTAGGATCTATCTGAACAATATTATGGGTTTAAAGGTCTGTAGAAAACAAATTATTTCACACATTTGGAAAACCAATGTATGATCTGATTTATAATACTTATGTTGTTTCTTTCTTTCTTTTTCTTTTTTTAAGAAAAGAGGCCTTCAATCATGAAACTCTCAATACAAAGCACGCTCGTTTGTTGAAACCTGATGGTAATAGAACTAGCAAGGTTCGAGCCTTAATCAGAGTTTACATTTTACTTGATCTACTTCAACTAGTGTTAATGATCTATCGCAAGTTCCCTAGCGCCCTTAGGGACCCCAGAATCTGCAAGTAAAAAATAAAGAATAAATAAAATGAGCATCGTAAAGTAGGAATAATCAGAATGATTTATGGATGTGACAAGGCGAAGAAGGATTTGTGAGAGTAATGTTCTCTTCTACGCCGAGACCTGGATTTATCTCGCAGAAAACAAGAACAAAAAGACGAGGAAACGAAAAAGAACAGTAATAACAGAGTTTTAGAGAAAAGTCACGAGGAAAACTAAATTGAACAGAGTATGAAAGGAGAAAATAAGCAAAGAGATGATGCAAGTGTACGTAACCTGAAGAGATGTATCAAGATTAGGTGCTCCCAATACGATGGAACAAACATAACCGAGGCAGAAATACAGAGATGGAATAGAAGAGGAAATAGCTGATTGAGGTCGTGGAATGGCCACTGCGGAACAAAAGGATTAGACTATTATGACAAATATTCAAGTAATAAAATAAAGAGGGAAGGGTTTAGCTACGTAGTTAGCGCACTGGATTCCCAAACGAAGATCCCGAGTTTGAATCCAGAAAGTCCCTTAAATTAAAAAAAAAAAAAAATTAAATATAAAGTGCATTCAAAAGTATGTGCATAGCATTCATGGATAAAATGTCAGTTTGTAGCAGTTATTTTTGTATCTGAAAACACATCATTACAACAATAAAAATAAAAACTTTTTACAGCAATATTTACAGATATAGTACAATATAAAAATTGACAATGGACTATTTTGACTAGACGATATAAACACTAATTAATCTTACATTAATGAAATAAAAGTTATAAAAATTAGATTTTCAGCTTCTTAAAAAAACTTTCACAGCAAAAAATCAGCTGTAGTCCTGGCTTTAAAGTCATCATACCCTTTTGAAAATTTAAAACAAATCTGATGTTAAAACACAAGCTATTTTCTCTCATCAGAATTCTTAAAGTTCTAGCATAATTTCTTTTTATTTATTTATTTTTTTTAATTATAGAGGTTCAGTCACATAAAAATTCTTAGTTCTCTAAGGTTTTTTTATCTTTGGTAGAATATTTTCTTCTACTTACTACAAGAGATATTTAAATATACAACACTGAAGTGACAAAATAATTTTTTTAACCAGCAAGATCGTACATAGCAGGTCATCCGAATTCTAGTACAAAAGTGCAATAACTGAAGTAAAGGCATGAATTGGTATCTTGAATTAATTGAAAACAAAGTTTTTGTGCCGCATCCGGGAACTAGACTGTCATATCAGGTCACACGAAGTTTTGATCTAAGATAATTTCTGCCCAAATAACTACCGGGAACTCAGACGACGCTGGCAAAATTTTGACGATAAAATTACTTAGAGTAAAGTAAAAAAAAAAAAATTAAGTAATGCCTACTTTTCAGGCGGTCTTTAGATCCAATTACAAAATTAGGGGTCGTGGACGGAGTCGACTTTTAATTTTTATTTTACTATAAATTTCTCATATCACCGTTAAATAAAATTCAAGAATTAGTAAACACACTGTCTACGGTGCCAAGACATGCGGCAATGAGGATTTTTTCAAAATAATCCCTTTATGACTCTACATCACAGTATAACTTTTAGGCAGGAATAGATTTCGTTTTGTAGATACACTCTCTAAGTCCTACACATTTATTAGTTCAAAAACATGCTCACAGATTGGTAGTTGCATGGAGCAAAACGTAACTAGTATGATGGCACTGATTGTTTTGCAATGGACTAGTAGGTGCTGGTCGAGTAGTTTGTCTAAAAAGGTTTGCGAAGTAGTAAGCACTAATGGCGATTAAACCCGTTGATATTACTGCTAATCCAAGTGAAGTAATGAATCGGGGCGGAGACCAGACATTTTCTACAATTCTTGCTTCACGCATCCTACTCCATACACACTTGTTCTTCGCGTCTGCATAACCAATTATACCAACACAAACCCAAGCCTTTCCAAACGGCATTCCAATGACTCTAACGTCTTGCTGACTGCAGTTCACTAATTTCCTCTTCACATCCCTGCCGACTGTCACACTGATCAGCTGTTGGCACATTAAATTTTCTGGCCAGACACTTGTCTTCACTAGCACATCGCTTGCATTTTTCTGTGCGTCCAAATGTATCACAACTGGTTTTGTCTTCTCTGCAAGTTTCAGCACCTTGAAAAAACATTTCTCAATTATTTATTTTTAAGAAAAAGAGAAAAAATTGTCAAAATTGGGTGTTTTTCAACGTTACGCTTTTTCGTGCAGTTTTTGACGATCAACCCTTATACATTTTTATTGAACAGTCAATAAAGAATCATGAATTTAAAAAAAGATCAAAGTTCCCTAAGAAAATAAATATATGTTTAAATCTTTGTACATAGTAATTAGCTGAATTTAGGCTAATGAGCACAGTAGTGAGATTTTTTTTCTAAGGTGCAGGTTCTAATGGGGTTCTAAGGAGCCGGTTTAAGGATGGGAGTCTGTTCCCGGAAGAACGATGGGCAGTTCCTTTTCTTTAGCCTTTGTATTTTGTTCTAAATGAATAAATATGGAATCTAAAAATAAAGGAAATGATAAAATTGCACCGAATAGCCATGAAGCGGCTTCTGCTGCTAATTAACCCAAACCTTTCCAACTTTTTTCATCGGGGAGGGGACGCAAAACCGCGTGATATAAGCTGCAGAAGTAGGGACAATGTTGTTACGGAAGCTAGCTGTGCACTGAAAAAGGCTCCAGGCACCAATCTTTACGCGTATTAAATTTTTAAAAAAATAAAAATTAGAAATACCTGATCGAAGGTTGAAAGAATCTAAGAGTTTTGATATCAATAATCTACATTTAACTCATCATAGTCAAAACAAAATTTTACCTTGCTACAACCAAGAACCAACGCAGATTCGCTCAGTCCTTTCTCAATCATCACCACACAATATCTATACCTATGTCCTGGGAAAAAAAGATAATGCAGGTTAGTAATACAATACAAAAAAATGCTCAGAATAATCCTAGTTTAGTGTCGTAGTAAGCACGATTTATATATAAAGTGAAAGTTAATATAAGGTTTACATAAAATGTAAATGGGTCTACCAATTTGAAGATGTGGAGCTAGTATGCTGAGTGGTAAAGAGGTAGGATCTGGCAAGAGCTCTGAAGAGCAAGTGAGCCTGTTAGTTTGTAAAAGTAGCTCATGACTTCCTAGTTCTTCGTACACAAACACAGCATCACAAGTGTATGGATGATTGGATTTAACAGACCACAGCAATAATAGATGATCTGTTGCGTAGGTCACGCCGGTTAGTGTCACTCTTGAGCCAGAGATGGGCAGTAAACTTGATTGAGGCGGTAGATCATATTCTTCACACTGTAGACTCACCTATGTGAACAGATAAACCTAGCCATTGTTAAAGTATATTTCTTACTTTAGCTAATTATGACTCAGCTGGTTAATAATAAGTTCGTCTACCTGCAACGCTAGTCCATTCTCCAGTGATGGAGGTGTGGCGCACACTGCGCTGTTTCTACTTTCAGGCGTGATGTTCTCTGATTTCAACCAGTTTGCTAGACTAGTCAGACTGCAGTCACAATTTAGTGGATTGTCTGAAAAAATATAATAATATTCTCGATAGAAATCGATGGTGATCATTTGTTCGACTTTCAATTTTCTGCATATGTGTCGATTTTCTTTTAAAACTTTTATTTTTCATTGTCTGTTTAATTTTTCTCAACACTGAATACGTTCACCACGATAAGTTTTTACGGAATCGTACATCCCATTTCCCTCGGACTCACTATTATTAATTGTTTTAACATAATCTTTAGTTTTAAAAGATATAACCCTTAACCTTTTGGTAATGGATGAAAGTCCGAAACCGTTCAGATTACACTAAAGATGCGTGTCACGACGGATATTATTCATATCAGTGGACGTAACCAAATTTTAAAATTTTGAAAAAGGTTTAAAAAAAAAATATTGGTTAGTTATGATAATAATATACCAGATAAACCACCTTTGCCGAAAATTTGTTGTTTTAATAGTAAAAATTTAATTAGGCGCTTATTACTACAGTCCTAATAAAAAGTAGTTATATAATAATTTTATTTTTAGTATATAATACACAATAAAAACCAAAAGAATAAGTAATTTCGATACCTAAACAAGATACAAATTTGAAATTCCTGCGATTTTTTGTATTTTGGAGTTATGCTGATCACAACTCAACAGACGGACACAAACATATAGACCTAATTTTTGACACGATAACAATACTTCCTAATTAACAAGTACAATAAGAGGAAGTATAAACTATAATTACAAGCCCGAAGTTTCTGTGACTGAGGAAGTGAGCTACTTTGTTATTCTGATGTCAGACAGGAATATCCCAGAGTCACTAAATTTCCTGAGGAAGTAGGTGGTTTAACGTAATCACAGACAAATTCTAGTTTACATGGTAATACGTTTATTATTTTAAAATAATAAATAAAAATAGGTTATTCTAAATTACCAGTTAATGTGAGTGTTCGGAGTGAACTGGACACATGTAGAGCTTCGGAAGCGACTATAGAGATATCATTGTCGTCCAGCCTTAACTCTGTTAGGCTTTTTAAAGAGAAAGTCAGATCTGCACTGAGTGCCCTCAGGAAGTTGTGCGACAAATCAAGGCGTTTCAAATTGCTAAGATGCGCCAGTGATCCTGTAACAGAAATAATAATAAAGTTAATTGATTTTACAAAGAAGGGACTGGTTAATGATATTCTTCTGGTATACAAAAAGAGAATGCAAACACTGGCAAGACTTATGACAATACTAAAATTCATTGCAATAGAATTTACCTTCGGAGACAGCTATTATTCTGTTGTGAGCAAGATCCAGGTCTACCAGCGAGCCTACTGCCTTGAAAGCGTCATCTTCTACAACCTCCAATACGTTATATCTGAAATTCAAATGCTCAATGTTCTCTGTTTCGAGATTTCCACTCCCTCTTGCAGCCTCAAACTTCAAATTTGATATTAGAAATTTGAAATAAGGTACTGGACTAATGCTTTAATAAAAAAATAAAAATAATACAATAATTTTTAGCAATTTTACGAGCTGTTAGGACCTTGCATAACTTTTATTTGAAAAGTTAGGCCTGAAACGTATCGGAAAATTCGTTTTGCAGCATTCTGAAGATGGGTAGAGGAAGGTGTATCAGTTCAGTTGAATATGCAGTTTTACAATCTGGGCAATGTTAGTAAGAATTAAATACGTTTAAAAATTCGGATTTTGGAAAAACCTTTTTCCCATTTTCAGTGGATTTATAAATTTTAGTCATTTTACCTTAAAATTAAATGTGTGAGTGACTGCATTCCTTGAAAAGCGCCCGCAGCGATCGAACAGAACTGGTTGTGAGCTAGATGTAATATTTTTAAAGATGACAAACTGTGCGGAAAGGTATGCCAATTTAATGCGCCAGACAGACGATTATTTCCCAGATCAAGTTCTTCCAACTGCAATAAACCATCCAATTGTAATAGTATTTCATTTCCCAATCTATTATTTTGAAGCCTCAAAAACTTGAGTTTTGATAGATTGCAAAATGTGCAATTAGAAATTATCTCCAGTTGATTCGAACTCAGTACTAAATATCGCAACATGGACAGGCCCTGCAACCAAAGAAACATGAATCCATTACTCCAAATGATTGAGCAATTTATCACTTCATTCTTAATTACTTAAAATAATTGATAATCTAGTAAATCTTTCTACTTCCATAGGTATTTTAAATAAATCTTTTATATTCTCAAAATAGGGTGTTTTTGTCAACGGAAAGTATTACTTTATTGAATCAATTATTCATTTTTTTTTAAGTATCTCAAAATGGCAGCAACAATTTTTTTAAACTTGGTGTACTAATTTAATTATGTAGATTTTTAACTTTTATTTAATTTTTCCCCCCCAAATCCGAAGTTCAAAGAATCCAAAGCCCCATTTCAGCGTAATGTACGGTTTTACAAACTACAATGTTGGTGAGAATAAATACGGGTAAATTCTTCCGTTTTTGTTGGATATTCATGAGATAGAAACTTAAGAATAGCACTTCATTGGTTTCAATTCTTTTGAATTTGGCGTTCATTTGTTTAATAATCCTATCCTGTACTTGGTGATTTGAAAGTGAACTTGGTAGTACGTGAATTCATATTTCAGAAAAATGTTTGCCCGTGCACTGTGAACGTCTGTAAGTTTGTTGCTGAGTAAGAAATAAATACCTTGAAGGAATGCTCGTGTAGGTCGCGCAACAGATTGTGGGAGAGATCAAGTCTTGATAGAGTCCTTAAATTGCTAAGTGCAGACGTAGGCACAGATTTGAGCTGATTGTTCGGTAAGCCCAGAGCCTCAAGTCCAGAACTGAGCCCAGAGAACCCTTCTGCAGATATTGAAGACAATATTCCAGAAGATATTACCAGGCCGTCAAGAGAAACTCCCTGAAAAATAAAAATCTGATTTAAACTTCAAAATTGAAAAAAAGTTCTTGAAATTTGTATTTTTTACTAAATTATAGTTGCATTTAACCAATAAACAGTCTGTCGTTTGACTTAATTAAATTCCTAACTTCTTAAGACATTTTTACAACCCAGTTTATAAGACTCTCTCTAATCTATCCGTTTTGAAACTAACTTTAGTTTTTTCAAAATACATCCACGATTACCGGTCCCTTATCTTTTTGTCTAAGTATTTCAACCAACTTATTATCCGTAATGGATCGTAAATAATGAGTCTAGGATCACGAACTCCAGATCCCTGATTTCTAATTTCCTTAAATTCCTATTTCGGATATGATCATGCGCAAGATCTACAAATTTAAACAAATCCTCCTAAACATCTTGTGCCCCTTTCGGACCACTGGATAACAATAACAACAACCGACTTAGCAGGCCTAACTTGAAATCTGCCAAACCGAAACCCTAGGTAACTACTCAACGAATTTGCACACGAATTATTATACTTCCCAAAAGTTAGTTTGTCCATTTCGTCTTTGAATCCAATTTTTGATTTTTTACCATCGATGAAATACTCCTCATTGTTTGCTCATTGTTGAATTAACAGTACGCTCTATGCTTAACGATTCGAGTCTCCGCAACTCTAATCGCATAAAAGTACTTTTTCAGAACCGTTCTTAAATGATGGCCTGACTTCAAATTGTCGCCCATTTTCAGATTTCCATACTGCCAGTCCAACTTGAATTCAAATTATTTTCCAAATGTATGAATTTTCATGTGCGGTACGAGCTAAAATTATATTGCAACTTCGGCAGCAAAAATAGTAATGTGTATAATTTATTATTGTTTTATAATAGATACAGTCATAAAAATTTAACAGCTTGTATTTATAACATTTTAACGGATGATATTTTAAAACTTAGAATATAGAATTGAAATATTTATGGTAAATTCATTTGAGTGTCGTAGGTATATTTTTATACAGTAATTGGTTTGAATTTAAATGTTTATTATCACATGTAATTTTTATATACAAATAAATCAATTGATATGCTGGCTGTAAGGGTATTTTTCTAGTCACGCCATCTTTAAGATATTACAGAAAGAACTCCTTAAATTGTAATACTAACCTGGAATAGAGGTTCCGTAATATTTGAAAGATCTCGTACTGTACAATCGAGCAGCGTGACTGCTTGGCTAGGCTTAAGCTGGCTAAGCGTGCGTGCAAGAATTGGTAGCCGTTCCTGGTCGACTACACAGCGTAAGGTATGAGGCAGATCACATGAGCAAGAAGCGTCAGTTACACTTGGGCATTCCCATGCGCCAGAAGCCCTATCAATGATCCATAGGCAAGGTATTATTAATAGCAAAGACATCCTGGAACAGATAATTTTGTTAGATTGTATCAAGAACAAGAAAGTGTCCTTTTCTTAACCAAATTAAGGGCTTTTAGATATACGTACAGACTTTTAAGTTGCAAAAAATAACTTTACAATTGCCATTTAGTATTACATCAAACTATATTTTGTGAGAGCAGTTACAGGACATAAAAATATTCACAGACTTGGAGCAGAAGTAATATGGCGGAAAAAACATTCTGAATTTTTTCTTGAATTCAAACGTAAATGACCATTTTGAGATTACCCTTAACGGTATATATTTATTTGCGTTTAGGGAAAGACTCCATACAAACAAAGTTAAGTTCTTGGTACATAATTATCAATTAGAGAGAAAATTTAATAATTATAATTATATTAAAATTAAATATATTTAATAACCATTAAAGAATGAAAAATAAAGTAAATAGAACTAAAAATGATTCTTTATTTCTACGTTAAGTGCAAATTATAGTACAAACTTTTAGAGAATATGAGACATTAAGTAATCAAAATAAAATCCAATTATAAATATAATGAAATCATTGACAGAGCAAAAGATCTTAATTTTAAGCAATTAATGATATAGTAAGAAAAGTGTCTTAAATGAACTTCATCGTTCGTCGATATATGGCAGTAGTTGCAGGATAAGGGGATTGATGGAATGCATGTAGTAAATGCTGAAAGGAAAATAGATATGGCAACTATAAGTTGTATTATACATAATATATTTAGTACCCTGAGTACTTTTTATTGAATAGATTTTTCATTATTTTCAGATAACTGCTATTTAAACCTTATACAATAATTAAAAACATAAATGTACATTTGGTTTGAAACATTTTTATCAGAAATTTCTATTAAGGTTACTTCTGAAAAGGTGTGAGTAGATTCCCTTGAAGTGTCATTTTTGTGTAAAGAATAGTTCTATCTTTTGTATACTTTTAAGAAGGATTGAATGTATACCGTAAGTTACCTCTTTGCTCAATTTTTAATTTTTATATTTTATTTTTTCCAAGTTGATTCGAAAGTCAACAGATCTTACAAGTAGTCGTCAGCATTGTGATGTTATCTTGTTATTGCCGTATTTAAAAAACAAAAAATTGTCCCGCATGCGATTTTAAAGTACGAAATCAGCCATTTTCTACGCCCTTAACAGTGGCAATGAATGGTTTTTTTTTTAATGAACATTGGACTCTAGTTAAATTAGAAAATTATTCAAATCGTAAGCTAAAGCTATATTTTCAAATTGTAAAATTGTTTAATTTCGTTTGGAAAATTATTACTTGACTAATTTTGCCAAAAATTAATAAAATATGAAAAGAATTCAAACAGCGTGCAGTGCATTTATAGAGAATATTATACGGTTCTAACACCTGTATAGTATTTATGTGTTGCCAACATTCTTAGTTGGAAGATTGTTTTTTCATTACTGGTCCGGAATAGCTGTGACGTGTCGCTTCCTTCATCTGAATCATTTTTATAAGAATGAACATGTATAATGTTGAAGCCTTTAGTACAAGGTTTCAAGAAACAGACTGCATCAAACTTAATTCCTGTTAAGTATGTACTTAACATGATGTATGTACTTTTTTTTTTCAGGAGACTCTAAATATCAATTTGGAAAGTTTGATTCGATTGCAATTCCTTCCAGTTAGCAAGAAAAAGTCAATAAAAATGCTATTGACAGTTTAGTATTTTGTGTAGCACAAATGATTATAATTTCTAATAACATAAACCTTGTTTGCAATTCGATGACAAGAATCCTCTCATGTTTGTATTGTTTTTATTTAATTTATTGATGTGTACTGGTTTGAGTGTGCTGGCTTACCGGCAACAGTTGCTTGTATTGTCATCAGTATGTAAGCGGCGGTCTGTAGTTTTTGCAGCGATCTTCAGCTCTGTCGCTTCTTCTAACTCTGGCCGTATTTGGAATCTCAGCCGAGCACAAATCGCCAGCCAGTTTGCTTTTTTTTTTCTTTTCTTTATTCTATCCATAACATTTTCTCCTTTAGGTATATATCACTTTTAGTTCATTTCTACTTACTAATACAATTTAAAATAATCAAAAACTTATGTAAACGTACACCTTTTTTTAAAAAGCAATTTACGTTATTATTTTTTTTCACCTTAGAATTATTAATAAAAAGTTGGCTGTCTCTAATATTTCTTCACAGTCATAAAATTCTTCAACACAAGGAAACTTGAAGTTAAAACACAACAAGAGCGCTTTCATTTCCATCTGGTAGAAGAATCGTTGTTCAGAATTGGGAGTTTAGCCCTTCATACAATGTTTGTTGTTTAAAAGTTATTACCGCGTTGTTAAACGTGGCTATGGTTGGAAGTGCATAGAGGTAGAATTCGCAAAATCATTTAACGTTTGACTTGGTCTGGTGGTGACCAATGCCATTGCGTATCAAGTTAACAAACTACAATGGAAAATTAACTGGGTACTTCTGCCTCTTTCTTTGTGGATGAGAATAAATAAAAATGGCAATAAAAGATTGTTTCAGTTTAAAAGGCAGGCAGGTTTTTGACAAGATAGGCAAAGTAGGTCATTCGTCCATTTATCGTGAGATTTAAAAAATCTCTGATGCGAATAAGATTGGTTAGTGAAGGCCCTACTTAAAAATTACTTTATATAATGGTTAATAAGTTAAAAATAAATGGTTTAAAATACAGAAAAGTAAAATCCACTGCGGAGAGTGGTCCACAGTTTTTTTCATTTTTCTGGCAGTGGTTTTTGATATTATTTTTCGGAGTATTTCGGATGAGCGGGATCGCAACTTCTTGGTAGAAGAAGTTTGCACCTGTTCGAATAGTCAGACTGCGTCTTTTAATTAACCTCGACTCTCTAGACCAGAGGTTCCCAATCTTTTTCGGTTTGCGGTTCCCTAAATAATCGGATTTTTTTCCGCGGCGCCCTTAATACATAAGATTTTTTTCTAAATTTTTGACTTTCTTGGAAAAATTGGAAAACTTTCCTTTTCAAAACAGAGAAAAATTAAAAACAGATACCTACTATTTTCCTTGGGATAATAATAAAATATCTAATTTCAACTGTTTCGGTAATATCCATATCGAGTATATCCACAACCACCATTTGGTTAGGTTAGTTGAAACAATAAATTAAACGCGAATTTTAAATTCACAAACAATTTATTGAACGTCCATTGATGATTAACATTATTTAAAATTATTGATGGGATAGATGGGCTTGATGTTCACTACACAACTTCTCAAATCTCGGAATAAAATTGGATATGGCTACCCTCATTTCTTGTTCAACGTTATTACCGCGACCGCCGAAAACCCAGCTTTGCACAAATAGGATGTTGCAAATGGAATTAATATTCGTAGTGCTTTACCACTGAGCAGTGGATATTCCTTGAATCAGAAAGTTCCATGCTACCAAATTGCCGAATTGTTTAATTGAATATTTTGCGGCCCCCCCTTATGACGCCACCGCGGCGCTCCAGGGAGCATACTTTGGGAATCACTGCTCTAGACGATATGAGCAAAACTGGGAATCACTGCTCTAGATGATATGAGCAAAACTAGAGCGAGCATCTGCAACCGTACCAGAAAAATGGTAATGGAACTGTAATAGGGATGTACTCGCTTCGCCCAGAAAGATCGAAGTTATATTAAACCTTTAACTCCAAGGAAAACAAAATGCCCAAAACTTAATAATAATAAATCAACCAAAATTTAGTTAAAATTAATTACTCTTAACGTAAGCATGCAGGATAAAACTAGTAAAACTGTAATATGCGGCAATCTGATGATGACATTTTACATTTTGTAAAGTTAGAAAAGAATAAGAAGGAATTATTAGAATTTTTTAAATTCGATTCTCAACTACTTTGGCCAAAATCAAGGATATCCAAGAGTAGGTTTAATGATTAAGGAAACATTTGAAAGAATAGGTTTAATTCAATTAATAGTGAGAAACAATCGTTAAAATCAGATTGTTACCGGATTTCACCCAAATGAATACTAAGTGATTTTCCGTTTTATGGTAAGCTGAAATATGTTCTGAAGAGTTTAAGACATGTTTTTTTAAGAACACCAGTAAGATGGGCGACTTCAACAATCAAGTTGGTATGATAAATGAATAATTTATTTATGTCAAACATTTGTTTGGTATAAAAGATTAGGTAAAAGAATATACCAAGTAAATTTAAATAAATGTTTTAGTAAACAAAATTGAAAAAAGTATTCTTATAAGTAACCTTAATAAAAAGAACTGGAAACCCACCCAAATAAAATTACAAAAATGACAATAAGAAAACCTCCAAGCACTTTAATAACCTTTTCAATTACTTATAGTTCATATTTCGCGGAGGACATTCGGGAATGATGAGTAGGATGAAACAGGTGAACAAAATCCTAGTCACTAAATTAGAATAAGACTAACAAGAGATGGGAATTCACCTAAAAAGTGGAAAAAGATATGAATCTTTGCTTAACTGAAACAGAGAATGTGATAAATAGTTTCACAGATGGTTTCAGCCAAAGAGGAATTGACAGGAGCAAGAAGGTCACAATCCAAATCTGATAACCAATTCAAGCTTGGTAAATTTATTTATTTATTTCTGTATTTATACAAAGAAGCATGTCACAGAAAGAGTTAGCCTTTTACTATACTATAAGAATTAAGATACAAAAGTTATTAAAATAAACAAACTTTTACCGAAATTAAACATAATACAACTGTAGGTGAATTTAAAAAGAAAAAGGAAAGTGACACTCAATAATACATACAGTGACTCCCATTAATATTGGGACACCTATTACAAAATGATTTAAAAGGAAAATGAAAACAACATACAAAAGTTTGGGATTTTTTTTTTTTTAATAACATTAGCAACATCTGTAGAAATTATATATAAGTATAAATCGATGAAATTCCAAACTGTTAGGTAGCACTTTTTGAAAAAGTGTGAAATAAGGCTCTTAAAAATATTGGGACACCAGAAGTGCTAGAGTTTAAATGTTCAATATTTAAAATCTCCTACTATTTAATATTTGGTTGGTAATAATTTAATAATTGCTTTTTGACTTACAATAGCCCTCTAACGATCAGGCATAGGTGAAACAAGTTTTTGGTTAATTCAGGTGGTGTTTTTTTCCCATTCTTCCAGGAAACATCGTTTTAATTCATTTTTGTTAGATATTACTCGTTTGCTTAAAGCACTGGCTAAATATTGCCATAATTGTTCAATGGGATTAAGATCTGGTGACTGCGGAGAGGTTTGGAAAACTTTTCGGCAATTATATAACAGTCACTGACGTATCACCCAAGCCGTAGGTTTGGGGTCGTTATCTTGTTAGAATTTAAAAGACCCTAAAATACCCAATTTTTTGGCACTTTTTCCAAATTATTTTTTAATATATTACTATAAACTATTTTGTCCAACATTCCATCAATAAACACTAATTCTCCAAATCCTGATGCGGACATCCAGCCCCAAACCATAACTGACCCACCTCCACCCGGAGGTGGAGCTTTAAAACCCTTTAATGTTGGCTGTAAATTCTTCTTTTCGAGCTCAGCATTCGCTTTCCTCCAGCCTATGGGTTATGACCCATCCATCTGACTGAAAAACATTAAATTTTGATTCATCGCTAGAGTATATCATTCCAAAAGTCACTATTTCCATTAAAACATTTTTCGGCAAATTTCACTCTCTTAACACGATTTATCTTACTGACAAAAGGATTCTTCCAGGCTATTCTACCATGATAGTCGAGTTTTCTTAGCACTCTCCGAACAGTTTCTGCCCCTTTTTTGCTTTCTAAACATGTCAAAAATTTCACATTGAAGTTTTGGAGCACTAAGTCGGTGATCTTTTTTAATTCTTTTAATATATAACGCTGCTCTCTGCTGCTCTCTCTCAGAGAGCAGTTGAGGACGGCCTTTTTGTGGGGTTGAAACAATTCTTTTTTCTTTTTGGTAACGCTGAATGATGTTCCACGCAGTAGATGTTTTAGGTCCGATCAGTTTTTCTGTCTCTCTAACACTTTTTTTTTTGTCTTTGCGCATAGAAATTACAATTTTTCTTTGTTCAATCGTTGTATTTGTATTTTTGCGCGACATGTTACACCTGGCTTGATTTATATAAACTAATTTAATTATTAATTTCATATTGAATATATGCTTAAGGTAAATATTTACAAATTGTATAAATATTCGGGCAAAACCTTGGACAAACTATAAATTATAATAGTGTCCCAATACTTATGAGAGGTAGAATTTGCTCTTATTCTTATATACATTTTTTTTAATCTACCAAAACATTTTTATGTAATTATTTAAATAGTTTTTATTTAATTAATAGTAATTATAAAATGAAATGAATTTATAAAAATTTGAATAAATGGGTGCCACTTTTAATTTTCGTCAATTTTTAACTTCTGTATGTACTGTCCCAATATTAATGGGAGTCACTGTATACTGTTCTCTTCTTTTGCTCATATTCGAAAGAAAACAAAATACGAGGTAGCTCGGGGAAACCAGCATCAACATACAATAATAAACAGAAACCAAGGCAGTACAAAATCACAAATTATTCGTTCACATTGTGGATCTAGTGAGCACAGACCTGGACATTACTCTTGTATCAAAGCACTACGTAGTCTCATTGTATTAGTCAAAAAGTTATACACATTAAATAGTACTTGAGTTTTATTTTCACATACAAGTGGGTTTATTAAATAAGTATCTGAAGAACTATTAAGGTATTAGTTTCTACTATATAAACTGTAGTAGGGGCATTTTAAAAATATGTGTACGAGAGATTCCTCGCTTGCTCTGCATAATTTACAAGATTCAGATAGTTCTACGCTATACGTTAATTTTTTTTTTTTTTTTTATAAATGGTACATTTTTTAGCAGCACTAATCCTGAGTTGGCTGAACACCCTGACGGCTTCCAAACAAATATTATAAAACAAGTAATAATTCTTATATTTTGCGTGCAGGATTTCTCTATACAATGTACTATATGAGAAAGAATGCGCTCTCTATAGGTCAAGCTTGGTAAATAAATATATGACTTTTTATTAATATAAATATCTTCATTAACTTTTAATGTTAAACGAAACCTATTATAAATACTATTTGTAAACTAAACTTATGCTCAGTCCAAGCCAAAAGTCAACACTAAATGATAACTCCTTAACAAAAACTTACAGTTTAAAATGTTAAGTATAAGGGTTGATTAAACGCCAAAAGGTACACAAATCAGCAAGTACCCAACATTTCATTCATGCTTAGCTGATATAATTTAAGTAATTTTGCTGCATTAACTTTTCCTTCACATTTTTTAGAATTTATTAGATGTCACAGACCCTTATGCTGGCCAGTTCATTCATAATATTATTTTATTATAATTATGATAAAATGTATATTAAATCTTCGTTTTTAAATAGGTACTTTATTTGAACTCTATTCCAAATTATTCTTCTGATTTATCTTTAATATGCCCTTTATTCTGAGTAGTCACGTATGCATGCTTGTTAAAGTAGAAAAAGAAAAAGTTAGAGTCGGCTACTGTTTAAATTTGAATCACGGATTTCAGTCTTAAATTCGTCTTAAATTCAGTCCGAAATATTCGTGAGCACAAATAATACACAGTAGATTATTCAACAACAATTATTCATTTCTCAATTGTAATTTAATTTAGAATTAAAACAGAATCATTGATATATGTTGATGTAAGCATTTTTTAAAAAAAGTTTTTGAATTTTCTAGCCTCATAATTTTTTTTTTTAATAACGTTTTCTTTTTAACCTGTAATTAATAGTTTGATTATTATAGATTAATAGATATTAAAGTCAATCTACAGTGCTACTTGAACAAATATTTTGTAGATGAAAATGGCCAGCATAAGGGTCTGTGACATCTAATAAATTCTAAAAAATTTGAAGGAAAAGTTAATGCAGCAAAATTACTTAAATTATATCAAATAAGCATGAATGAAATGATGGATACTTGCTGATTTGTGCACCTTTTGGCGTTTAATCAACCCTTATACTTAACATTTTAAAATGTAAGTTTTTGTTAAGGAGATTTTTGTACCTTTTGGATAGATTTTCATTTTTGTCTATTTTGCGAAGTTACATATCTGCTTTACTGATTTTTTTAAAATTTGGAATAAGCAATTTTATCATTATAACCTGATAAGGTGTTAAGTCGGAACCGTAACTACCACTGGAGAGATCTTTTTAAAGAATGATTATAGTTGCGGTCCCCAAACCATCCTCAATAAAACTTTTTTTGAGAAAGCGTTTCGAATAAAATAGGAAGGTATTTGTACGTAAAAAGCAAAATTAAACTGCGATTTCAGTACTTCCTTTTAAGAGGAGTAAGAAAAATAAACTGCGATTACACTACTTCTCCCTAAAAGGCAAAGAGGCAAAGATTTTAAATCGAAACAATAATTATTCATTAATGTAAATAGGTTCACCCATTGATAACTTTAACGATTGCAGTACTTCCTCTTAGTGAGTGTAAGAGCATTATGGCACTTCATAGCCACGTAGAGGAGCTTTAACCGCTTCTTCTTGCTAAATTTTATCAAAATCGGACTAAGCGTTATAGAAATATTGGTAATAATAGTTTTAGAAAGGGCCTTACTTGGGTGGGGCAAACTCCCCTCCATATGAGGCATAGCGTCGAGACTTTTAAAGTGTAAATCTGTTCAAAATTTCGATTCGAATGACACTTCATTCATGAAAATCGGTTCACTTGTTGATAATTTGAAACGATTGCTATACTTCCCCTTAACTAGTGTAAGGGCAGATCGTCGCTTTAATGTTACGTAGGGGAGCCCTAACCCTATCATCCTGCCAAATTTTATCAAAATTGGGCTAAGATTTACAAAGTTATTAGTAATAATAATTTTGGAGGGGGCTTCACATATATTAGGCTAACTCCTCACCCATTTGATCAACAGCATCGAGACCCCCAAAAGGCACATCTACATAAAATTCCGAATCGAATGACACCTCATTCATGAAAATCGGTTCGCGCGTTTAGGCGCTACGTTGTTTACAAAAAAGGTAAGAACAAGAACAAGAACAACAACAAGAACAAGAACAACAAGAACAAGAACATTTTCTGAAAATGCCGTTTTTGCCCATTTTCAGCAACCTATTTCTCGAAATCTATTTAATCTATGTTGTTGCAACAAAATTACAGTCATAAAGGAGGATTTGCTCTATATTTTGAAGAAAATTTGGGAATTTTATCTTTAATAGCAAAAGAGAAAAAAATTGTCAAAGTCGGATCTTTTTCAATGTTACGCTTTTTCGTGCACTTTTTGACGATCAATCCTACCGGACAGTTTTAATAATCCTCTTTTTAATCACACATTTAAGAATAAAGTAAATACATTATTTTATTCTTAAAAAAAAAATGTATTTAATGAAAATTTAAAGTACAGTACAGATCAGTTTAACGATAAACAAGGAAATACTTTCTTTACCTTATAAAGTGGCTGCACATGAATCATTTACTTTTAACAGGTAAGAAAAATTTTTGGCGCAATTGTTTTTGTTACTTAGTAAACGAAATCAAACGAAATTTCACGTATTATTCCGATCATTGCAGCTCATTTACGCTTCTTAACTTTGGTTGCTACTTTTAAGGCCATCACTGAATTAGTGGACTAACAACAAATGAATGAGTTCTCTAAGTTAATTTCTTTTCACCTAATATCTTTCTGAATTATGTATTTCTTATTTTGAAACAATCTTTCAAGAGAGAGTAACTATGGTGTAACAGTACATAATGTGGACGATATTATTAGCCTTTACCGATGGTGTCAAACCTCTATTCAGACAGTTGTATTGACTTTCAACAATAGTTATTTATTTAACAAGTGTGGAAAGTAGTACTTTTCCTCACGCGAGGCAGGGTTTGCACGCACGAGCGAGCGAAGCGAGGCGAGTGCAAGTGCAAATTGCCGAGTGTGAGGAAAATACTTGACACTCGAGTTAAATATTATATTTTTTCTGCAACCATTAGATTTATTAACTAAAAAAATTAAAAATTTCATTTTTACAGTCTACAAAAAGTAATTTTTTTATTATAAACATTTATTGTTATTAAAACTGTCCGGTAGGACAGTTGTATAAGGGTTGACCATCAAAAACTGCACGAAAAAGTGTAACGTTGAAAAACACCCAACTTTGACAATTTTTTTCTATTTTTGTATAAAAGATAAAATTCCCAAATTTTCTTTATAATATAGGGCAAATCCTCCTTTATAACTGTAATTTTTTTGCAACCACCCAGATCTAATAGGTTTCGAGAAAAAAGTTGCCGAAAATGAGCAAAAACGGCTTTTTCAAAAAATGTTCTTGTTCTTGTTGTTGTTGTTGTTCTTCTTCTTCTTCTTCTTCTTCTTCTTCTTCTTCTTCTTCTTGTTACCTTTTTTGTAAACAACGTAGCGCCTAAACGCGTGAACCGATTTTCATGAATGAGGTGTCATTCGATTCGGAATTTTATGTAGATGTGCCTTTTGGGGGTCTCGGCCCTGTACATCGAATGGGAGAGGAGTTAGCCCCCTTTATGTAAGGCCCCCTCCAAAATTATTATTACTAATTACTCTGTAAATCTTGGCCCGATTTTGATAAAATTTGGTAGGATGATAGGGTTAGAGCTCCCCTACCTAACAATAAAGCGACGATCTGCTCTTACACTTGTTAAGGGGAAGTATAGCAATCGTTTCAAATTATCGACACGTGAACCGATTTTCATGAATGAAGTGTCATTCGAATCGAAATTTTGTACAGATTTGTACTTTAAAAGTCTCGACGCTATGCCTCATAAGGAGGGGAGTTCGCCCCACCCAAATAAGGCCCTTTCTAAAACTATTATTACCAATATTTCTACAAAGCTTAGTCCGATTTTGATAAAATTTAGCTCAAATAAGTGGTTAAAGCTCCTCTACGTGGCTGCGAAGTGCCATCATGCTCTTACACCTACTAAGAGGAAGTACTGCAATCGTTAAAATTATCAATGAGTGAACCGATTTACATCAATGAATTGTCGTTCGATTCAAAATCTTTGCCTTTTAGGGAGAAGTACTGTAATCGCAGTTTATTTTTCTTGCTCCTCTTAAAAGGAAGTACTGAAATCGCAGTTTAATTTTGTTATTTACGTACAAATACCTTCCTATTTTATTCAAAACGCTTTCTCAAAAAAATGGTTATTGAGGATGGTTTGGGGACCGCAACTATAACCATTCTTTAAAAAGATCTCTCCAGTGGTAGTTACGGTTCCGATTTAACACCTTATCAGGTTATAATGATAGAATAGCTTATTCCAAATTTTAAAAAAATCTGTAAAGCAGACGTAACTTTGCTAATAGACAAAAAGGAAAATCTATCCAAAAGGTACAAAAATCTCCTTAACAAAAACTTACAGTTTAAAAAGTTAAGTATAAGGGTTGATTAAACGCCAAAAGGTACACAAATCAGCAAGTACCCAACATTTCATTAATACTTCATTGATATTATTTTAGTAATTTTACTGCATTAACTTTTCCTTCACATTTTTTAGAATTTATTAGATGTCACAGACCCTTATGCTGGCCAGTTCATTCATAATATTTTTTTATTATAATTATGATAAAATGAGTGATGAATTATTCTGAGTAGTCACATATACATGCATGTTAAAGTAGAAAAAAACAAAGTTAGAGTCGGCCACTTTTTAAATTTCAATCACGGAGGATTCAAAACAATATTTCAGTCTTAAATTCGTCTTACCGAAATATTCGTGAGCACAAATAACATACAGTTAATAACAAGTAGATTATTCAACAATATTTACTCATTTCTCAATTGTAATTTAATTTAGTCCCCCTAATTTTACTTATGGTAAAATACTGGAATAATTAGCTGTCCTAAAAATATGCATATCTTTATTTTCTTTATTTTATATTACATATATATAACATTGTGGGAAGAACACCTAGATTGAGAATGTAATTGAAGAAAACTATATTATTTGCGATAAAGCCAGATTATTTATTACTTATTATTACAAACGTTTGACTACAACATAAAATAACAATTACTTTAATCGAAGAATGAACTTAAACCAATGATTTTTATTTAAAAATAAAAATAAATGCATAAAATCATTGATGTAAAAAAAGTTTATGAATTTTTTAGCCTCTTATTTTTTTTATATTTTTTATAACGTTTTCTTTTTCACCTGTGATTAATAGTTTGATTATTATAGATAAATAGATATTACAGTCAATCTAAGTTAAATGGTGTGTTACTTGAGTAAATATTTTGTAGACGAAAATGGCCAGCATAAGGGTCTGTGACATCTAATAAATTCTAAAAAATGTGAAGGAAAAGTTAATGCAGTAAAATTACTAAAATAATATCAATGAAGTATTAATGAAATGTTGGGTACTTGCTGATTTGTGTACCTTTTGGCGTTTAATCAACCCTTATACTTAACTTTTTAAACTGTAAGTTTTTGTTAAGGATATTACAATGATTTACATTACTTACGTATTTACATTACTTATTACATTTTCTGCTGTTTCTTTTATTGATGGGGTGTTTTCTAAACAGGAATCGCAAGAATCCATTTTAAATTTCTATAAGGTAACACTATAACCTTTTTAACTGTTATAATTAAAAATATCTAATTATTATTAAAGTATTATTTTTATTTCTATATTCCTTTCAATTTTTATTTTATTGTTTAATATTCGTTTTTTAATTATTTAGTTACGTTAAATAAGCTTATTAAAGTTTTACAGAAAATATTTATGTTAATAACAAAACTTCTTATATCAAGGAAGCACAATAAAGTTTTTCCACACACTAGTGCGGAAAGTGACACTAATGGGAATTTTTCCCCACTAGTGTGGGAAGTTGGGCATTACACAGCTGATTTTAATTGAGTAATGAGAACTTCCCTACATGGTTGCAGAAAAAAGTGTTTTTCTTCTTCTTATGAGCATTTTGTGCTAATGCAAATTATCAATTATTAATATGTCTATAGAGGGAAACAAAAGCTAAATAACTTGTCAGAAGGTCAATGAAAGTTAGAAAAATAAATCATTTACTGAAATTACATTCTTGAATAAATATAAATTATTTAGGAATACCCGTCAGTATACCCTGCTGGTTTGCTGAAGTGGCTAACCAGGTAAACGTGTAGAAAGAATGGCTGAAGATGAGTACTCGTATACTGGCCAGTAGTCAGCGTATAACTGACAGGCTGCAAAAAAATGGAACTTTTTCAAGTTATGATAGCCTCAACTAATCACAATGTGTCAGAAATCTGGGCTCTAAGATGTATTACCCCAAAATGGAATCGATTCTCAATAGATTCATCAAAAAAGTCACCTAAACTCACAGCATGAGCAATATTAAACAATCGGCCAACTCCAAAAATTCAATAATTCTAATTTTAAAACATGAAATAATCAACTTCTTAAGATTGAGCAGTGCTAAACTTGCCACTCGGTTAGGTATGACCGACAATTCTCAAGGAGAAGCTATGAAGATACATTTGAGGATTAACGGCAAGTGGTTAAAAAGTTGTCGAGGTTAGCATTAGAAGATTTTAAAGGCTATCGCAAAAATACTTCTTATTTTAACTAGTGCAGGTTTAAAGAGTAGACAAAACAAAAGAATTCATTAAAAACTATCAAGGTAAGACTTGTAAGCTTTATTGAAGTGGAATTTGAGCATTTAAAAGTACGCAGTCAGAAAACGTAATGACGGTTCAGGGCAAGAAGGCAGGGTTGTTGAAATAGCCACTGTCTGGATAAAAGTTAAGGATGTTGCAGATAGCCTACCTCTGGTGGAGCCGGTGACTGGTTCTTCGAGCAGAACTCATAGCGATTCTAGAGTACAGTTCGCTAACTCGAGAACAACAGGTTAATGCAGTAAGAAATTTCTCGGATAGTGAAAAACCAGTGTTCATCAAAAACTGCTAAAGGAATGTAGAAGAAGACTTAGTGAATTAGATCGAAACAGACCTTTTCTGGGTTCTTGTGTATCAAGGAATGCAGAGTAAAATGAAAAGGATATTGAGTAGCGAAGGTCTTTTTTTTTTTTCACAACCCTTCGATAGGTGAAAGCAAGTGTTGCCAATTCAGAATCAAAGAGAGGGACCAGAAATTGACGTAAGATAATGGCAGCTTAACTCTTGCGCCCTGACGAAGAGATCTACAATCGGATATTTGCTTCAATATATCATTTCAATCAAATCCTTTTTAAAAAAAATCATTAAGGAGGACGAAATGAATACATTGGATCCACCGATTCGATAAAACCGTACTCGCTGTGATGATATTGAATTAATGTTAAGAGAAGTCTATCGTTACGTACGGTTCGGAAGCATGGGTATTAACCAAAGCGGACGAACGAAGGTTGTGCAGGTGGGAAAGAAAAGTATTATGAAGGGTTTTCGGACCTTTAAGGACGTAGGATGGCTATAGAATCGTTGAACTGTTCGGGTAGCCACTATAAAGTCTGGTAGACTACGATGGCTGGGACATTTGCACCGAATGAAGGAGACGAGAGGTCCCAGGAAAGCTCTATATGGACACCCTGGTGGAAAAAGGCCGAGGGGTAGGCCTCGTCTAGGATGGGTGACCGACGTGCAGGAAGATTTAGAAGCCCTTGGTCAGCAGAGATGGAGAACGTCGGCAAGAAATAGAGAGAGGTGGAGAGCTGTAGTGGTTGAGGCTCGGGTCCTTCATGGACCGTTATATAGCCCTTGAGTAAGTAAGTAAGAGAAGTCTAAAAATTCTCTTGGTCGCATCAAATGGAACAGAAAGGATCTAAGGTAATTCGGCAAGCATTGTGTCAACAGTGTGGAATTGCAAAGTATCCAGAGTAAGCCAGCATCTATACTTTGGGGAATCTCGCAAGCTTTTTGCAATGCAGGTTTTTTGAATTTGAGGTAATACAGTGGAAGAAAAGTTTTCTAAAAACTATCTTCATCAAGTTTGAAAAAGGTATTGTAACGAGACTTGATAGATTTAAGAGTAATCCAGGTGTGAAGAAGTGAGAAATTGATGAGATGTAAAGATACCCATCCACTTTTTATATCCATAAGAGCTCTTAATTGAAAGTTATAGACTCACATGGGGTACAATGAGTGCACAAAATTGAAGAAAAAATCATCGCCATTTTTGGGAAAGTTTTAAAAAAAAAATCCATTCAGTAATATAGTACTTTTGGTTGAGGGATTTCTGTAGTTTTAAGTTGCAGTCATGCCCCAGGAAACATAACTTATTTGCGATATTTTAGAGATATTTTGTTCACACACATTCTAATAATACTTTTTTTACGTAGTAAAAACAAACAAAAAACCTCCCATCAATTTTAATTTAACTTGTTTGTAAAGTAATCAGATTTGAATTCAATATTTGCTTATAACAAAAACAATTGTAGCGGATAGTGTAAACTTTACTTACCAGCAAGGTAATTTACGATAGCCACACATCACCTACATAGATAAGGATAACAATGCTTTTAGTAAAAATTCAGTATCAGTAACTAAAAGTACAGATTGTGATTGAAAATAGATCAAGAGATTATGGACCCAGACAGCAAAGCTGGCACTTTTAAGTTACACCGTACTTGAACAGTTGTTATAGAATATGTTGAAATTGAAATAAGCAATGTGTTTATGAGAAGGCGGAGCAGTTTGTTTTTGGAATGTGCGTAGGAAGTGAAGCCATAATGGTACAGTCAAATAAAGTAGAAATACAATACTTAAATAAATTTCATAAAATAGAAATGTAATCGCATGTTTAGACTTTAAAAAAAAAATATATGAAATATCTTATCGAATATAGCTTTGATAAGAAATAAAGATGATACCTTGCTGACAGCGTAAAGAAGCGAGACGAGAACGGACACTCGCAAAAGCATGTCTCTCTCCTGACGCACGATTAGTCGACTAAAGTTCCAACGACCGTTTCCAGCTTGTCATTGTCATTCATATACTCCCCACTACCATATGTTTATAATGGTGGGGGCATTCATTAAGCCTAAATCTAATGTATTTATTCCAGTCTCAATTCTTAAATCTGAACAGATGGTTAAATAAAAACCTACTGTAATGGGCTTCTAACATGATCATTCCAACCATCAGTTTTTTTATCAATCCTGTACACTTGCTAAACAGCGGTGTTACTGTCATTGATCGAGCAAAAATGTTTATCGCGTAATTTTTTCTTTTAAATTTAATTCAATACATCTACGAGGGTCGTTTGAAAAGTCCGTGCAAAAATAAAAACTACTTAATTTTTTGGGGTAAACCTCTTTTATTTTTCAACATAGTCTCCTTTTAGGCTTAAACACTTCGTCCAACGCTGCTCTAGTTTGTTGATCCCTTCCGAATAATAGGATTTGTCCAAGTCTGAAAAATAGCCATTCGTTTCTGCAATCACCTCCTCGTTTGAATAAAATCTTTTTCCCGCCAGCCATTTCTTCATATTGGGGAACAAATAGTAGTCCGAGGGAGCCAAGTCTGGAGAATAGGGGGGATGTGAAACGAGTTGGAACCCTATTTCCATTAATTTTGCGACCACAACTGCTGAGGTGTGAGCTGGTGCGTTGTCGTGATGGAAAAGGACTTTTTTGTGGGCCAATCGTGGGCGTTTTTCTTGCAGCTCGGTTTTCAAACGGTCCAATAACGATGAATAATATGCACCTGTAATAGTTTTACCCTTTTCCAGATAGTCGATGAGGATTATTCCTTGTGAATCCCAAAAGACAGTCGCCATAATCTTTCCGGCCGAAGGAACGGTCTTCGCCTTTTTTGGCGCAGATTCCCTCTTGGTAACCCATTGTTTAGATTGTTCTTTGGTCTCAGGAGTGTAGTGATGTATCCATGTTTCATCCACAGTGACGAAACGACGCTTAAAGTCCTGCGGATTCTTCTGGAACAGCTGCAAACCGTCCTTGCAACACTTCACACGATTTCGTTTTTGGTCAAGCGTGAGCAATCGTGGCACCCATCTTGCGGATAGCTTTGTCATGTCCAAATGTTGATGCAAAATATTATGTACGCGTTCATTCGAGATGCCCACAGCACTAGAAATCTCACGCACCTTCACTCTTCTGTCATCCATCACCATATCATGGATTTTATCAATGATTTCTGGAGTAGTAACCTCAACAGGGCGTCCAGAACGTTCAGCGTCACTTGTGCCCATATGGCCACTCCGAAAATTTTGAAACCACTTATAAACTGTTCTAATCGAAGGTGCAGAGTCACCATAATGTTTATCAAGCTTCTCTTTAGTCTCCTGAGGCGTTTTGCCTTTCATAAAGTAGTGTTTAATCAACACACGAAATTCTTTTTCGTCCATTTTTTGAAAATCACTCGACTTCCTCGATTCAAACGAATGCCAAACACAAAGAAATAAACCGATCTGGCTGAAACTTGGTGTGTGTTCTTCCAAGAGATGCTACTAACTAAACATAACCTCGATACGCGCCAGTGGTGCTATCTCTCTGACTTTGCACGGACTTTTCAAACGACCCTCGTAGATAGACATTTTATTTTTTGAACTTCCCAACTTCTGTTAACCATCACTTCTTACATTTAAGTAAAGTTATTTGGCCAATTTTTTCAAACGAGGCTTAACGTCCAACTACCAATTAGGTATCGTAGACAGGAGCGGAAGCTCAGACTTCACTGTAAACAATTTTTTGCTAATAAATAAAAAGTAGCACTACGCGGGATTCGAACTGGTGATCTCCCACTTACAAAGCCATGCTTCTATAATCACTAGACCAATAATCGCCCACTACTTACTTTATTGCAATAAAATAAAGAAGAAATTTTTAGCCAGTCATTCAAATTGTTTAAGGAAGCTGAGAAATCTTGAACAGAAGTACTAAACAACTCAAAAGTTGCTAAGTAATTTATAAATAACATCGAAAATAATTTAATTGCACAATATTTTGATGTTTATCTCGTTAATTTGGCATTCAATATTTATGAATTAATTCACTTCTTAGTCATACAAAGGTTAATTCATTTTGATAAACAAAATAAAACAAAATTACTGTTCATTATTTTTGGTGACTGAATCATAGTTTCAATAGGATGAAAAATTAATGCCAGTTTCAGTCATGATAAACTTTACTATGTCGAGATTTCGACCTAGGGACTAGGTCCATCTTCAGGGCTAATTTACAATGTACTGTTTTACATCATTAGAGGGTTGGCGTGTCTTCTGTCTTATCTGTTCATTAGGGTGTTTCAAAAAATGATGACTTTTAAATTTTAAAGAGCGCCGGGTGGAAAATCTAAGTTCATTTAAAAACAAAAATTTTCGTCCGTATTAGAGCGAAATCGATTAATATTGATTGATTGATTGTAAATTAATTTCAAATTATAACAATAAATGCAAAATATTCCCTAATTTAGACGTTTCAGTAACCAAAATTATGTTTTTTAAATTCTGTACGAAACAAATAACAAATGAAGTGATTTTAACGTTAATTAATCGAAATTTTTCAAAAATGTATATTTTTCTTAATATATTTTTTTTTAAAATACAGCTTCTTTAATTATTCATAACTTTGAAAATAAAATGGCCATTTAAATGATTCCAACTGCATTGTCTTTGTAACAAATTATATTTAAATAAAAAAAAAAGCAAAACAAAAATCTTTTGATCGATGGTAGCGATCTCTAAATATTAATCGATTTCGCTCTAATACGGACGAAACTTTTTGTTTTTAAATGAACTTTGATTTTCCGCCCGGCGCTCTTTAAAATTTAAAAGTCATCATTTTTTGAAACACCCTACTGTTCATGAACATTCATGAAACTGAAATTTTTTTTTAAATAACTGAGTTTTCAATAATTAGTCACTAACGAAAATTTACGTTCCAATTACAGTACAACCTCGATTAACCAGCCATCGGTTAACCGGGATTCGGATTAACCGGGATCATGTTGAATCATCATAAGAACACCTCAGATCGGCGCCGAAACAAAAGTTAATTTTCGGTGGAGACAGGAAAATTTTTTGTCTTCCGATGTACCATAATTGTAGGCGTGGTAGCAACTCTTTTATACCTGATTTTCTTGAAGGATCATTATGTATGTATGCAAAAAGCCAAAATATGGTGCAATTAGTACTGAATTTCTTGGGATTTACCACGGGCTTACAAAAGACCATGGGATTTACGTTTGGTAAATGGTTGATTTTCAACTTCACGGTTATATGTAATATTTTTATGGATAATTACCGGCATTATTTTAATCTTCCCAGAGAGCAGCCTAATCTCAAGCTAGTCTTCAGTGTTGAATCAGTTCGTCCTACAGAAAACATTTTTCGTTTGCCCTTTTGATCAAATTTTTATTTCACCTACGCAATGGAATCCGTTAAAAAATAAAAAAGAAGGATTGCCGTCTAAGATAGGAGTTGATCTCTGGGACGAAACAGTAATGTATTATGTAATACTGTGTATTCGGTTTAACCGGGATTTCAGTTTTCCGTCGTGGGTATAGCCGGAGGTCAGTCCGGTTAATCGAGGTTGTACTGTAATTTAAAAATTAATCTTACAAAATTCAAGATTATGATTTTTGAAAAAAAGGTTGTGGCAGGAGAAGAGATAATTAGACGGTGGTTTTAGGGAGGAATATTTTCAATAAAAAATATTTTTTAAATAAACATTTAAGGGTTTATCTCAACCCAAACATGAACTTAAAAAAGCAAAATTTGAAACACAAATTATCTGTAGACAAACGACGTTTAAAGCAATACTGTTAAACTAAAATCTAAAAACAGAATATTTGTACAGAATGTGTTGCGATCTATTGTGCACTAAGGGAATTAAGTATGGTTATTTTCTGCCTATGGGGTATTTTTAGTAAAAGCATTTTAATTTTATTTTTCGGTATTAGAATAATGGATATTTAAGTCCATTTTAATTTTATGTCAAGAAAGACAGACGCTCTTAATTCTGAGTGTGACAGATTATTGTGATTTAAGTCAAAAACATTTATATTACTGAAAACATTTTAATTTTTCCTTTCATAAATAAAAACGCTATCATTAGACTTATTTATAATTACAGACAATTTAAATTTTCTTCGTATCTAAAAATTAGTGATTACTAAAATAAGAACAATAAAAACTAGTAGTTTTGAACTGCTGTAAAAAATAAAAAGAATTCATAAAGCTAAGCACATTTGGCAAATTGAATAATATTTGAACAGTGAAACCGCTGAAAAGATCACAGTAATAGATTATCTAATCAGGTAAAGAATACCAAATAAATGAAAAAAGTATAAGATATTCTCTCAACAATTGGACAACAGCCTCTTTAGCAAGCATGATGCCTAGAGAGCAAAGATTGGGTTTGCCTTTCCACCCAAGGAGAGGTAGTTCAAGACTAACACCTCTAATTCAGATAGTACAAGTATTCAACAGTCTAGATATAGTAGCCACTAACTGTTTTTAACCCCTCAATAGAAACACAGCCTTATCTAACATATTAAAATGCCGTTAAAATTATAGTAAATTATTATTCCAACTTAGGACAAGTGGAAAGTACACAATAAAGTTAAATAATCATGATCGATTAATACGCAAAATAGATCCTCAGTTGGATTGTGGGTAATTTTGATTACAAAAGAAAGAGGACCTGGTAAATATTCTTGTTGAATGCCCATTTTACAAATCTATTGGAGAGTATTTACTATTCTGATAATGTAGGGGAGTATATTGAAAAATTGTTGAATCCAGACACTGTCAATTCGGCTCATATTCTGTACAAATATGTAACATGCATTTTGAAATTAAGACATTTTTCTCAATATAAGTATGAATAGTTTTATATAAATTTATTTATAAATTTGGTTAAAGTAATTCATTTATTTAATCTGTATTTGTATTTATTAATTTTTGGTTTGTTTATAATTGTATGCGATTAATCTGTACCAACACCACCATGCTCCTTTGTATGGGGTCTACCCCTATAACAAATAAATACAATAATTGTAATTGAATTGACTAAAAGCTCTCCTCTCAAGATAAAAAGCCAAAGCGATCTGATAATCTTAAGTGTAAGCAGGTACTTGTTCTCAAAAGAAAGAAAGTGGGTATTTGTTTTCAAAAGTGCAACGCTAAAACTAAAGATCAAGTTCATCATCAAATAAAAACATTCGTAAAAGACCTTTACAGAATTCATAGACTTCTACCTCCGAAGAGACTGTAACCCTTCCAAAAATCACTAGGATTTTAACAGTTTTTCAAACAAAAACTGAATTCACATAAAGAAGTAACCAATTTTTAAGTATTTTCAAAATAAATTTGACGTGAGAATCGCAAAGTAAATAGTTCAGTAGATCCTACACATGTTATGGACCTGATCATAACGCTGTTCATCCCAAATCTGAGCTCCTATAACATTCTACAAAGCTATAAACGGAATTGATTGGGGCCTGAGCTGGAATTAGCAATACAAACCTTAGGTAATAAGAACGAAAGCGCTTTTCTTGTGACCTGTATTTGAAAAAAGATAAGCATTTTTAGCCTTCGGTAAGAGTAAATCGTGAAGAGTAACAAATTTGTTTTACAAGTTAATATACTTCTTCACAATTTGCCTAATGAGAACTTCAAAAATCTCGCACCATCACTTTTTCTAAAAGCCATTGTTATACATAATAATAAGCATATAATTAATAGACTTAAACAAACTGTTGCTTGATAAATGTATTTATTATGTCAAATATAGGCCCTAATTTATCAAAGTCAAAAGTATAATTGATTTTAAATGTATAAAATAGGCGCCTTTTATTAGATTGTTATTTAATTCTGAGTAATGTATTTTAAAATAAGAAAATGAATAAGAAGAATAAGAATGAAAATGGAATATTGCGCATGCTTAGTGTGTGCCCGTAATCTTAAAATTACAATAGTTCAATGAAGAGTGCAGGTCTGCATGCAGTCTGACTCGAGGTTACGGTGAGTTCGTTACACTGACTAGGTAAACCTTGTGAAAGCGTTATTGGTGTTTAATAACTAAGTTTGTATTCTTCTACTTAATAAACATGGTCTTAGGTATGTATAATATAAATTAGCTTATTTATAAATATACTGAAAACAAGTTAACTAATTTGAATCATATTTATATTCTAGAAGTACATAGTTATTCTATTGTTGAATCATTCTCAATTCCAATTAATTTCATTCGTAAAAGGTGTTTTATTATACGTTTTAAATATTTATCTAAAATTTAAGCAATTTCGTATAAAATTAAAATTAATTCCTGTTTAAAGTATAAGAAAATAAAAATAAGTTAATGCTGTCCTACTTAATAGCATTGTTATAAATTCTGCCGGCCACGTATATACTAAATATATATGTACATGGGCGTAGCCAGCCAAGTTAGGGCAGGCAGTTTTAAATTTTCAAGAATTATAGGAAGTAAAAGTGAATGAAAAGTAACATTGCTATTGATAACCCAAAATTTTTATTGAATAATTAAAAAGTTCTTAGTTAATTATGGTAAATTTACAACCATTGTCTTTACTTGCTATTTAATTAAAATCATTGCACAACTTTTCTGTGTTCACACATAATAGCTGCCTTCTTTGTGGCCAAGTCGCAATCCTTTGCAGAATGTTGATCGGTGACAGAAAGTAAAGTTCAATTTACTTTAAGCTGTAATCGTTGATACAATTCTTGAACTGGCATGTTTACTTACGGCTTCTACGGTAAAAGATACAAAATCCTGTCTATTTCTTTTATTTATGATAAGTTATAAGTTACATATGCGAGGGATGTAAAGATAAGTAACTAATCATTCAGATGGGGTTAAGAATTTCAAACATCCCTTTACATCAATTTGCCGGAAGTGAAGGTTTTCCTAATGACGTCCACATCCTGTTAAAAATACTTACATGACATCCTCAAAACAAAGATCACCATGATCAAAGCACGAAATAATGATTTCAGAACAGACAGACGGACAAGCAATTTCTCGTAATTCCTGACTTCATGCACCGAAAAGTTTTCCCCTTGAAAAAGCGGTTAACTCCGGTGTAACTTGCATTAGTTATTTTTTTCGCATGGGAAGATTCTACGCTCTACTTCTTCATAGACTAGACAAAGCTATTAAGGTGACCTTTGCACCGTGATCTTCTACTTTGAAATTTGTACTTTGTCTTACTTGTTTTCTTCCAATTGAAATCATTTACTTTAAAGGTTAATGTAAATCTAATAAATAATAATGATAATATAATAATAATAATAATAGATCTTTAGTATTTTCGTACATACGTAAAGTATAAACATAATGATGAAAAGCGTTCAGACGACCGTCAAGAAGGGTCTTCTACGAAACAAAAACTAAAACCACCAAGAAAAATGAACATATTAAAAGTAAAATAAAATAAGATACAACTAAATAAGAAATAACAAAAAAAATTGTACCAGAAATAATTTATTTTTGTAAAATAACATTTAAATGAAACATACACTGTTCTCCATAAATGTTATAATAACCTAAGCATAAAACAAACAAAATTTGTAAACAAACTTGTTTGTACATCGAATTATATTAAGTAAATCTTAGTATTTATTGTTGCATTTAATAATTGAATTCTTTTGACTAAATCGTACATGTTAAGTCAGGCTTTTCTACGAACCAGACTGATTCTACATTTTCCAATTAAATAATTAATGAATTCAATTTATTTTATTTACTTTTTTTAAATATAAAAAAAAATTGAATAAATAAATGCATCTCATTGTAAAGACGTCTAATAAAGGGGAGCTAATTTGACTGTTCTGTTGGCGGTATGAAATATCTACTTTCTGCGGATTTATCGTTTTTAAAATTATGCACAACTTAGTACGAGTACATTTAGTTAAATTCGCTTTAATATCTATTCATCCCAATTTGGTACTTTGTTTTACGTTTATATTTATCATAATCACAAATAAATGGTCATTTCTGTAATGATTATATTTAGTCGTCATACTTAATCATGACTTGATTGATTTAATTAATCATGATTAAACTTTAGGCGTTAGTTGTGACTAATTATGTTTTGATTATTCGTGGTTAATTTATTAATAAAGTTAATAGTTTCTGTTTTTGTT
The DNA here is from genome assembly GCF_049639745.1 of Rhodnius prolixus. Taxonomy (NCBI): domain Eukaryota; kingdom Metazoa; phylum Arthropoda; class Insecta; order Hemiptera; family Reduviidae; genus Rhodnius; species Rhodnius prolixus. The sequence goes on along the minus strand of NW_027411635.1, from coordinate 6,213,809 downwards.
TTAACTTTTTTTTAACCAGATTTTTAAACGAATAATTTTATAAATTACTTGATAAAATTAAAATAAATGTTAACTTTACCAAAAATGTTGCGTCCTACTTACTTAAAGGAATGTTAGTAATATTATATTATTTTAATTCACTGCATAGCTAGCTATTTATAAAAGTTACATCTTTAAAATAAACATAATAATATTATAAAATAAAATATATCTGACGTAAACACTAAAACAAGTTCCCATTATTATTTTCAAGGTTCTAGCAAACACTTTTTTTTATTAAAACCCAGAATGTTAGAATATTTTCTTATTTTTTTTTTAAAAAAAAAAGCAAGTTTGTAAAACAGTGCGAGGGTCGTTTGAAAAGTCCGTGCAAAGTCAGAGAGATAGCACCACTGGCGCGTATCGAGGTTATGTTTAGTTAGTAGCATCTCTTGGAAGAACACACCAAGTTTCAGCCAGATCGGTCTATTTCTTTGTGTTTGGCATTCGTTTGAATCGAGGAAGTCGAGTGATTTTCAAAAAATGGACGAAAAAGAACTTCGTGTGTTGATTAAACACTACTTTATGAAAGGCAAAACGCCTCAGGAGACTAAAGAGAAGCTTGATAAACATTATGGTGACTCTGCACCTTCGATTAGAACAGTTTATAAGTGGTTTCAAAATTTTCGGAGTGACCATATGGGCACAAGTGACGCTGAACGTTCTGGACGCCCTGTTGAGTTTACTACTCCAGAAATCATTGATAAAATCCATGATATGGTGATGGATGACAGAAGAGTGAAGGTGCGTGAGATTGCTAGTGCTGTGGGCATCTCGTTATGAACGGGTACATAATATTTTGCATCAACATTTGGACAAGACAAAGCTATCCGCTAGATGGGTGCCGCGATTGCTCACGCTTGACCAAAAACGAAATCGTGTGAAGTGTTGCAAGGACGGTTTGCAGCTGTTCCAGAAGAATCCGCATGACTTTAAGCGTCGTTTCGTCACTGTGGATGAAACATGGATACATCACTACACTCCTGAGACCAAAGAACAATCTAAACAATGGGTTACCAAGGGGGAATCTGCGCCAAAAAAGGCGAAGACCGTTCCTTCGGCCGGAAAGATTATGGCGACTGTCTTTTGGGATTCGCAAGGAATAATCCTCATCGACTATCTGGAAAAGGGTAAAACTATTACAGGTGCATATTATTCATCGTTATTGGACTGGTTGAAAACCGAGCTGCAAGAAAAACGCCCACGATTGGCCCACAAAAAAGTCCTTTTCCATCACGACAACGCACCAGCTCACACCTCAGCAGTTGTGGTCGCAAAATTAATGGAAATAGGGTTCCAACTCGTTTCACATCCCCCCTATTCTCCAGACTTGGCTCCCTCGGACTACTATTTGTTCCCCAATATGAAGAAATGGCTGGCGGGATAAAGATTTTATTCAAACGAGGAGGTGATTGCAGAAACGAATGGCTATTTTTCAGACTTGGACAAATCCTATTATTCGGAAGGGATCAACAAACTAGAGCAGCGTTGGACGAAGTGTATAAGCCTAAAAGGAGACTATGTTGAAAAATAAAAAAGGTTTACCCCAAAAAATTAAGTAGTTTTTATTTTTGCACGGACTTTTCAAACGACCCTCGTACATTACACTAACGTCCTAGAGAGATGCATACCCTCTCTAACCATCTCGGGAACAACGCTAAAACAGATTTTATTGAAACAGAAAAAATTATTAAGGTACATGTGTCGTATAAATGTTATACAATATATTCGCAGTCAAATTTTACAATCATTACATTAACATTATAAATACGGTGACCATTATTTTTGTATCAAAAAACAGGACAAGGAGGAAAAAAAACCTATAAAAACCAATGGCCAAATAATATGGCCCATGTTCAACCGAAACTGAGCGACTACTTGCACTATACACTTATTAATTAGTAACAAAATGTAAATAGTAACTCTTGTAAATAGAAAAAATAGTCAGTCTTTTAAAATCACAACAAAATTTTGTTTTAATGTCACATACTTTAAAACTATACTAACGACAATAATATACAAATATATCTAATTTTCACAATATGAAGATCAGATCTTAACAAAATCATACATAAATCTTCGAAAAAATATTCATATTTTCATTAATTTCATTGAGTATAATTAAAATTTCATTGAAAAACAGTACAAAACAGTACAAATGAATAAAAAACAGGACATTTATGCTTAAAAAAAAAGAAGGACAGCGTCTTTCAAAAACAGTACTGTCCTGCCAAAAACAGTACGAATGGTCACCGTAATTATAAAGCACCTATGTAGCCATTTAAGTTCGGGAAAAGTTTTCTTATATTTGATAACAAATGAAAGTTATGAGTAAGGAACAATTTACTTAAGAAAACTTTCAGTTTTAATAACTTACAAAATTACTTTTCTAATTATACAGGGTGATCCATTTAAAACGCACCAATCGCTAATAACTTTTTAGGAAAGCGAAATTTCGAAAAAACCCACAAAGTAAACTATATGTTTTTTTGGGTCTAGTTTTCAAATTTTCCACCCCCAATGCTGTATCTTTATTTTTGGCGGAGTTACGGCCAAAAACCCAATTGGGGTTTCATAAGGACCACTGATTTTGACAATGATTATGAAAACTACATAAAAAACTATAAAAAGTGCCGTTAACCTGGTTTCGATATCCCTAATATTTGTCGAGATATTTAAGATCAAAGTTACAATTTTATCTATTCGTGATCGGTTTTCAATATTAATTTTACACCAGATATACGAGGTGTGTTCAAAAAATAAGGTGAATTTTCATTTTTCTTAAAAAATATTTATTTATTCATCGATTTTTATTTTGTCTCCTTCAAAGTAGTCCCCCTCAGATATAATACATATGTGCCAGCGTTTTTTCCAATCCTCGGAACAGTTCTGATATGCACTTTTTGGTATGTCCTTGAGCTCTCTCAGCGATTCGGTTTTTATCTCCTCAATCGTCGCAAATCTCCGTCCTTTCATGGGTCTCTTCAATCATGGGAACAGGAAAAAGTCGCAGGGCGCCAAATCTGGTGAATACGGTGGCTGAGACATGATAATGTCATTCAACAATTCCTGAGCGATGCTCATGCGACGGTTTTTTTGATCAAAATTCAGCAATTTTGGAACGAACTTCGCTACTACACGCTTCATGCCCAAAATTTCCGAAAAAAATTGCAGGACATGTGCCAACCGATATGCCGACAACCTCAGCAACTTCTCTAATTGTGATTCGACGATTCTTCTCAACATTTTCATCGGTTGTTGATGTGCTGGGGCGTCCAGGGCGAGCGTCGTCATTCACATCTTCTCGACCTTCTGTGAAAAGCTTGTACCACTTGTAAACATTTTTTTGACACAGAGTACTCTCACCGTACGCCACTCTCAACATTTCATGTGTTTTTTAACACTTAATTCCATTTTTTACACAAAATTTGATGCAAATTCGTTGATCCATTTTTTTCGACAGAAGAAAATCGCCGAACTCGCAAAACACTTGTCTTATTTATGCCTCTAACATACAAACTAAACATGCTATATAGCTACAACTTTGAAAATATGTTCGAGACAAGTGTACCAACATAAAAAAAAAAGACAATCGAAATTCGAATGTACGTAGCCCGCGAAATTTGAAAATTCACCTTATTTTTTGAACATACCTCGTACACGTTTTGGAAGGTCCTCTGACTGCAAAAAATGTTATTTGTGACGCAAAGAACAGAAATAATAATAATAATAATTGAAGATTTTAAAACATAATAGTGTAATGTAATGGTTATGGGTGAATCAGGATAAATTTGTTTTATCATCAAATAAAAGCAACCATCACATCATTTTAATGTACCCAGTATGCAAGACTTCTTCACCTATGATTACGGTAAGAATATCTAGCCAGGGAGGGGCAGGTGTTGGTCTAGTGGTCAAGAGCTTGGCTTTGTATGTGGGAGATCCCCAGTTCGAATTCCGCTCATGACTATACTTTATTAATAAAAGTATTATGATTTTTTAAGTAATAAAAATGACTGCATACGTGGAAAAAATAAGGTGGGAAAAACTATACATAAAAAAAATCCCTGCTAGAATGGAATTATTCGATTGGCCAATCAGTGTTACCAATAGTTTTTATTAGCTGGTGAAATATATAATGCAGGGTGAGGCCTAATTCTGTCGCCTATTCCATTTCAAAAGTAAATAATAATTCATCTAAGTTGAAACTGGTAGACGTGGTATGTAGGTAGACATTAGGACACTAATACCCCCACATATACTTAGAAATATTTGTTTAAAAACATCTGGCGTGAACTAGTGACTCATATTTAGTACAGGAATGATTAAAAATTCTATTTACAAAGTATATTTATAAATATTTATTAGCTGAGGAATGTATATTTCAGTTTAAGGTCTACAATTGGTTGAGATGAATCGATCGCCTTACAACTGTGTTCAGTTCTAGTTGTCTCTAGTTTAATGGGCAAAGATAGAAATCATTTTCACAGATATATATATCTCTCTCTGCCCAAAGTTTGCCCGACCAACTGTGCCTTTAAACGCTGATAGAACTGTACGAGTACATTGTGATCACGAAACAGTTTTAGTTGGTGCTTCGTGCTTGTGTATTTCGGAGACTTTCCACCCAAAAATATATGTATTTACGAGATCTGTAAATTAAGTAATGAGACCGATTTTTTTAAAAAAAATTTATTCAAAAAGAATTACAATTCTATATTGTCACCTTCAAAATAACTTCCTTCTGAAGCCACACAGCGCTGGAGACGTTTCTTCCACTCCTCATAGCAGTGCTCGAACTCCGATACTGATGTAATGGGTTCAGATGACTTGAAGAGGAGGTTTATGATGCGGGAATTAGTTAGAGATTTTAATGAGTTGATATTCGGAATATGAATTACGAGTTTACGTAAATAATTAAATATATATATTTTAACAATAATTTAGACGTTTGTAAAGATATACTACAATAATTTAAAATGATTTAAATTGTAACTAGAATGCACAACTATAATGACGTTAAATAGATGTATGTTTAAATACTTAGATAGGGACGCGCTCGCGGTGTAACTCGCTGGTAGAATCTTGATGTTACGCTGGTAAAATACTGAAGAATAATCATCGACTGATTCCCCACTTCCTGTAGAGAGACCATATATAGCCATCACCACACATTGACAAGTCTTGTAATTACGGGTCACACTCAAACATCTCTTGCCGTGTGTTGACCCTAGTCTTGAATAGGCCGGGTGACAGGCGTTGGAAGTTATCAAAGGGCTGTAGCCAGGTATTCGGTCTTTTGAGTGTTTGTAGCCAGGTGGTCACTGTATACTGACCGTTTAATGGCCCTTTTGAAAGCGGTGTGTCTTTGGCGGGCGGTCCCTTTTTGCCCGTGCACTGACCGCGGCACTAGCGTCTGACTGGCACCACTAGTTATAATTTTTATAATTAAAAATTATATATTTTTCTTCTGTTATCACATCACACTGAAATAGCCTTCAGCTGGTCGGTTGAATGTTTTCGACTGTCCCAAAAAATGAGTACCCTTGAGGTGATTTTTCAACTTTGTGAAGAGAAAAAAGTCACAAAGACTTTCAAGTCAGGCGAATAAGGAGGCTGAGGAGCCACAGGAATGTTTTTACTGGCCAAAAACTCTGGTTTATTGAAATTGCTGTGTGACAAGGAGCATTATCGTGATGCAACACCCACTTGTTCTTGATGTTTGGTCTCACACACGAATGACCCTTTTTTCGAAGTTTTTCAAGAACCTCTCGGTAAAAGTGTTTGATTGACCGTTTTGATCTTGAGGTAGAAACTCTTTGTGGACGATTCCGTGGATATCGAAAATAAAAACAAATCAGCATGCATTTGATCTTCGACTTCGCCATCCTTGCTTTTTTGTGGGCCTTGGAGAGGTTGAAGTGTGCCACTCCATGCTCTGGCGCTTGGTTTCTGGGTCGTACTCAAACATACAAGACTTGTCACCAGTAATGACACGTTCCAGAAAATGGGACAGTCGAAAACATTCAAAACGGTTGTAACCGACCAGCTGAAGGCTATTCCAGTATCGGAGTTCGAGCACTGCTATAAGGAGTGGAAGAAACGTCTCCAGCGCTGTGTGGCTTCAGAAGGAAGTTATTTTGAAGTTGACAATATAGAATTGTAATTCTTTTTGAATAAAATTTTTTAAAAAAATCAGTCTCATTACTTAATTTACAGACCTCGTATATTTTTTCTTTTGCGTTTTTAAGATAATTAAGAATTGTTTGTTTTCTTTTAACGAGGAAATCGCAGAAAAAATTCATACAATTAAGGACAAAATACAGCCATACCAATGAAGGTAACTTCTAAGAAAGAAAAACAAGTAATACAGATGTTATCAAGAAAACCATGGTTTAAGTGAACCTCAGCTATTAAAATCGTTGTCAAGACTTTAACTAAGTTGACAGCTAATCAGGCAGTTTGTGGAAAAATAATTTACATAGAATCGAAAAGAGATCTTCAACACTTTGAACAGACGAAGATGTAGGAGAAGATTTCAGATGTATAGTGTTGATTTGTCCATGGTATGAAAAAGACTGAAGTGCTTTTTGTAGCTGGATCATGTAAGCTCCTTACCGGTGCAAAGATACAGAATAAAGCAGGCTTTTCTTTGTAATGCTTAGGTTTCTTATAAAATGCTCTGAAAAGAGTTATTATTTATGGAACATTTTGACATGTGTTGTTTGAACCAGTTTTAAATTGTGAGGCAATATGATGAAGGACTTTAAGATTGAAAAGGATTGAATTCTTCTGACTGTTAGAACGCTTCGCGGAGCCACACAGTGTTCCATAAGTGCAGATTGGTCTCAAAAGTATTTTGACTGGAGCAGATAAATAAGTTAAAAGTGTTTTATAACCACTTAAGTTATGTGATGAGGCATCTATTTATACGGCAGAATTACTCGTAGTCGCTATACTGATGTCACTGAAATATATGTGCTCCTTGTCAGAGAAAAAGTTTCTAATTCTAAGTGATAGCTTGAGTGCACTGCATAGATTAACAAACTAGCACGGACTTTGTAAGATGAACCATATTATTGCGGAAATAGTAGAGCGTTTAGCACTTCTTAAAGAGGAGAACGTTTACGTTCACTTTCTTTGGGTAAGAGAACATAGCGGTGTTAAAGGGAATGAAGTAGGTGGATACACTCGCTAAAGATCCCACTGAAATTGGAGGATTTGAAAAGTACAAAGTCCAGTGTCGGATTTATGAGGAAGAATAACCAAAACCGCATTACAAATGTGGCAAACAGACTACAGAAATAGTACGAAGGGTCAATTTTACAAGGGTATGGTGAACCAATTGCCTAAAAGACCTTGGTTTAAAGGTACAGGCATGAACAAAAGATTGGTTACTACAATTAAGCAGATTGAGAACGAACCATGCAGTCTACGGGTCGTACCTACATCGAATCGGTAAACGAGCTACTCCGTTGTGCGAAAAGTGCAAGGAGGAAGAAGATTTTAAACATGTCGTCATGGAATGCCCACTTTATAAGAAATGAAGAGATACAGCTGTCCATCTCGCTGAACAAAAATTTGAGTGCCCCATTTAGATACTAGCACGGACTTTGTAAGATGAATCATATTATTGCGGAAATAGTAGAGCGTATAGCACTTCTTAAAGAGGAGAACTTTCTTTGGGTAAGAGAACATAGCGGTGTTAAAGGGAATGAAGTTGGTGGATACACTCGCTAAGAGACTTATTCCCATTTTTTGGATCTAGTAAGCGAACCCTCCTCTGCTAAAGAGGTTGCGGACTTTCCCTATTAGTTCTTTTTGCGCTACTATCTTCTTTGGGGACTCAAGGTTCCAAAGGTTTCATATTGCAATCGCTCGATTGCAACACAATCGAACAACAAGTGAGAGGTCGTTTCCTCCTCTTCCTGACACAATCTGCACATCGGTTCCGAGCTAATAAGCCCCCACCTTGTACAGAACTGCTTCCTGAACAAACCATACCCTGTGAATAGGCCTGCAATAAGAGTAATCTGATTTCAACCCAACTACAGGGTCTCTTTGGCACTTTACTTACACAGTAAATGTTAAATTAAGAAACATATACAGTACAACCTCGATTAACCGGCCCTCGGTTAACCGGAATCTGGATTAACCGGGATCATGTTGAGCCCATCATAAGAACACCTGGATCGGCGCCGAAACAAAAGTTAATTTTCGGTGGCGACAGGAAAAATTTTTTGTCTTCCGATGTAACATAATTGTAGACGTGGCAGCAACTCTTTTATACCTGATTTTCTTGAAGGGTCACATTATGTATGTATGTATTTAAAAACCCAAAATATGGTGCAATTAGTACTGAATTTCTTGGGATTTACCACGGAGTTGATCTCTGGGACGAAACGGCTTTTTAATTTACATATTTTCACATAGGCATCTTACTGATGAGTTTACCTATGCACCCGTATAATACATAAATGCTTATATACGTACATATGTACATTCATAGGTACAAATATACTATGTAATACTCTGTATTCGGTTTAACCGGGATTTCAGTTTTCCGGGGTGGTTATAACCGGAGGTCAGCCCGGTTAATCGAGGTTGTACTGTAATTATTTTGATTGTTTTATTTGGGCCAGCATTTGAAAGATTTTTGAAACAGCTTCTTCGTTTTTATGTACTTCTTTTTAGACCGAGGATTTTAGTGATAATTTGTATATTGAATTTTTTAAAAACCCCTAAAATTGATTTTACTTTGCCTTTATTATTTTCATATTTCATCTAGTTCCACATGTTTCGATTTTCTAGTCATCTTCAGTGGATCTACGTATATACAAAGTGTACTTAACAAATATTTTCTATATGAGTAATTATTTATAAAAATGGCTTTTTCATTGAAATTTTTTGTTATTCAATAATTTTTGTTCTTGTTTTATTTGTTACTTGTAAGCAACATGTTTGTTAGTTAGTTTGTACTTGTAAATAACACTTACTTGTTAGTTGTTCAAGTAAATAACTACTACAAGGAAGCCTAACTGATAGAAACGCAGCCCGCAAAGCTTATTGTGGTACTAGTTTCGATTCTTGGTTTTGGTTTTAGATTTTAATTAACAGAATAAAAAGAAATGCACACTAAAATGCATCGTTTACGAAATTTAGAATATCAGATCAAATTAATCGGACTTAACTATCTAAGCACCATTTTTTCTGGAAATACAAATCGAACGCTATAAAAAGCTGCAAATTATAACTGCGAAAATTCGCTCTTGTCCCTTGGAAAAAACCTCTTTTGGAGATATCAATTCCTCTTGAATGTTCATTTAAAAAAAAAAAGAAGTTTTTAGATCAAAAATACAATTATAAAAAGTTTTCACGATAAGGTTACGTTATGGAGTCAGTATAAGAAATCATTGGAATTATCGGGTATCAGTTAAAATGTTAACATGATTTGCTCTCATGCAACGTTGCCTTAGTTCACCTTTGGATTACACAAGTTGTACAACAAACACTAGCAAAAATGACCTTCCCCTAGATTGTACATCCGGCGTAAACCATCAGCCGGGTTAGTCAATACTACTGCACTATTATACTACACCTATTTTTGAAGAGCAATAGCGGTATTATTTCTCAATTTAAATTGTGTACTGCACAAACAGTGATGTATACTCTAGCAAACACCTTTTTGTTGTTATTACTTGTTTTCGTACACTAAGTTGGTTTGAAACTATTCGATTCGCATTATTATTATTTTCGATCATTACAGCCTGCTTGTTTTGGAAGGGGTCGGGCCAAAGGTGAATTTACGCTACGTAGTTTGGGGCCCGCTCAATTGACAACATAAATAAATATGAATATCATAAATGAATACAGTTGAACCTCTCAATAACGGACACTTGCGGGGGAAAGCAAAGTGGCCGCTGTTTGGAGGTGGTCGTTAGAAGGAGGTAGGCAAGTTTCATAATGAAAAAATATGGGTTTTGTTCCAAACATCTATTTAAAAATTGTCTATTATTAATAGATTTAAAAACGTACATAATTGCATAATTATTTAGCTATATGATATGCATCAAGTTTTTCTTAATTATCCAAAAAATTTATCAAAAAACTACATATTATTGAATTAATTAATAATTTTTATAATAATCATCACATTTATTCATAACAATAATTTATGGTAAAATTATCATCATACTATCATCTATTATTAGAAAAATAGAACAAACCTTTCGGCAAGTTGACGATGGCTCCGATTTGGTTTTTGCAAAATCTTCCAACACATTTATTTTCTCTTCTAGAGTTAACCACTTACGTTTGAGAGACATATCGGAAAAAATAATATTGTTCGTCCAAAGTAATATTGAAAAATGATTAAAATGGTACAAGATGTATGGAGCTTATACAGGAAACTTTATGAAAAACCAGAAAAAAACAAAAACTTGAGAGGGGATAATTATTTTGATCACCGCGTCAAACGAACTTTTATTAATAAGGTGGTCGTTGGTGGGAGGTGAAACATTTAATCCGTTCCCCAAAATCAATGTCCGCGGTGGCTATGTAGACTGTCCGTTAGATGGAGGTTCTTTTATATAGAAAGTGTATAGGGGTAAAACGGGGAAATCCAAAAACGGTCCGTAAATGGAGGTGGTCGCTAGTGAGAGTGTCCTTTATGGCTCGACTGTATCTGTATTCTTTAAAATTATTTCATAAAAATATTTTAAAACTGCCTGAATTTAGACTGCCACATATAATTGGTAAAGAACTAATAAATAAGAAAATATATTGGTTTGATACGTCGAAGAAATTATGTTGCCATTATCGAATTAATGTATCAGATAACGAGAGAATAACTTTCTGAATGGGAAAAGAGTTTAGATAAGTTATTGAATTGTATTGAAGCAGATGTAAAAACAAAACGCAATAGAAAAAGGAGTTTTTAATGGACTACGAGGTGTGTTCAAAAAGTAACGGGAATTTTTAAATTTCGCGGGTTTGGAGAGTCTGATTGTAAAATTTTTTTTTTATTATGTTGGTACACATGCCCCTGAAGTACGATAAAATTTTCAGTAATATTCATTGTTTACTTCTTAAGTGGCAGCCGTTAAGGTTAGACGTGTTTTTCGAGCTTGGCGATTTTTGTTTGTTAAAAAAAATGGATCAAAGAATTTGTATTAAATTTTGCGTAAAAAATGAAATAAAGTGTGTGAAATGTTAATAAAGGCATATGGTGAGTCTGCTATGAGTAAAACAAGGATTTACGAGTGGTATAAGCGTTTCCAAGATGGCCGCGAAAACGTTGAAGATGACGAACGACCTGGACGTCCAAGCACATCAACAACCGATGAAAACGTGAAAAAAGTGAAAGAAATGGTTATGAACGATCGCCGAATCACAATCAGAGAAGTCGCTGATGATGTTGCCATATCAATTGGCTCATGCCATGAAATTTTTTCGGATGTTTTGGGTATGAAACGTGTGGCAGCAAAATTTGTTCCAAAATTGTTGAATTTCGAACAAAAACAACGGAGAATGGAAGTTGCTCAAGAGTCACTCAATGAAGTCGACAACGATGCGGATCTACTGAAACGTGTTATAACAGGTGACGAAACATGGGTTTACGGATATGATGTCGAAACTAAGGCTCAATCGTCCCAGTGGAGGCATTCTGGATCGCCAAGACCGAAAAAGGCTTGACAAGTGCGGTCGAATGTGAAGGTTATGCTCACTGTGTTCTTCGATTTTAATGGCATAGTGCATCATGAATTCTTGCCACAAGGTCAAACAATCAATAAGGAGTACTACCTACAAGTTCAACGCCGTTTGCGTGAAGCAATCCGAAAAAAACGCCCGGATTTGTGGCAAAACAATTCATGGATTTTGCACCACGATAATGCACCTGCTCACACTTCATTGCTTGTTCGTCAATTTTTGGCCAAAAACAAAACTTTAACGATGCCCCAGCCTCCATATTCGCCAGACATGGCTCCATGTGACTTTTTTCTATTTCCAAACATAAAGAGAACATTAAAAGGCCGTCGTTTTACAAGCATAGATGACATTAAAAGCGAATCGCTGAAAGAGCTGAAAGCTATCACAAAGATCGAGTTTCAGAAGTGTTTCGAGGATTGGAAAAAGCGCTGGCACAAGTGTATTGTATGCGAAGGGGACTACTTTGAAGGCGACAATATTAATGTAGATGAATAAATAAATATTTTTTTCAAAAAACGAAAATTCCCGTTACTTTTTGAACACACCTCGTATATCCCCAAATTAAATTATAACTATTATTTTTTTATTTTTACATCCGTTTACATAGTTGTACAATACAGATGGGGTGGGTTTGACAAACAAAAACAAACTAATCAATAACAAGAAATAGAAAAATTGAAAATGAAAAGTATTACTTTTACAGACGAGAAAAAAAGAAAAAGCGATTAATGTAATAAAAATAATGATAATAATAGTACAATGCAATATAAAATAAAATGAATTTAACCAAAATAATACTAAATAATAAGGGCAATGGATTTAAAAAGATAACAATAATATTTTGAACATAAATGTTTCCAGTAAGTGATTTACAAATCCAAATATACAATAATTATGAATTAGTCTACAACACTGTATTATTTATTCAATAAAAATGACCTCAGTTTTAAAAAGTTGCAAACAAAATAGAATATATCATAAATTTGCTCCACTTTAGAGATATATAATAACTCATTCACATTTCTGAAGACGTATTTATTAATATATTTAATTCTAAAGTGCCCGTAGAAGGGACACGACCAAAAAAGATGATGTAGATTTTCTACACATTGATGACACAATTTACAACTTTCATCAAGGTTGATCGTATACTTGGTGTTATCTATATATACTCTTAAATTTTTTCCTGAGGCTAATCGCAGCTGGCTAATGGCTCTCTTCATTGCATAGGGAGCATTAGCAGATAAATAAAAATTGTGACAATCAATATATCTAATGCTGTTAAAGAGTGCACTAAAAGAGGAGTTAGCAGCCCGGTTACAATCATAATTATACAGAACGGCACGATAATCATTTAATATTTTATGTTTGTTGCTCTTCAAGTGAGTCACATCTAGGTTATTCCAAACATGGCCGTGACCTGCCTCAATAAATAGACATTTCAGTTGCGAGACCCAGTTGTGTTTGACAGAATTACTAGAGGATTTATCTAAAGAGAGAAGCTTGTCGAAACCTACTTTAGGAAATCTATTATTAGGCATGTTTAATAGTTTGATTAGCCAGCTGATAGCAGACTTAAAAACAATAAGTTTCAACCTGATTTGCCCTGTCTCTAAACGAATCATATAACTTGGAGTGTTAATAGGCCAAAAAAATAAAGACTTAAAAAATTTAGATTGTATAATTTCAATTTGGTCACAGTATCGTAACGCCCAAAGTTCGCAACCATAAAGCAAAACAGAACAGACTGTACTTTCAAATAATCTGAGTAGGGAGGGCCATGAATTTAATTTTGATTTAGTACAAGCTCCTCTCAACATATTCATTGCAACGACAGACTTCGAAATCATATCTTTGCTTGCTGCAAGGAAAACACCTGAGTTCGAAAATGTTATACCCAAATACTTCTGAGTGGCGACTATCTCCAGAGGAGCACCATTATAATAGAATGCTTCTTTACTCTTCTTATTACGACCTTTCTTAAATATTAACATTTTAGATTTACTAACATTGACTTGTAGGTCGTTCAAACTGCAATAACGCTCCAAAGCCGTTAACTTTCTTTGCGCTTCCACTGCCGTGTCCGAAAGTAGAATGACATCATCTGTATAAAGCAGTGCTGCCACTCCCGTTCTGTGATCTAAACTGACGGGGCTGCAGTTATTATTCAAAAGAAACTGATCCAAATCGTTTATAAAGATAGCAAAAAGCAATGGGGAGATAGTATCTCCCTGAAGCACCCCTCTACAGACAGACACCTCCTCAGTATAGGAATTACCAACTTTAACCCTCAAACTAGACAAACCGTACAGACCTTCCAATATCCTGATCCATTTTGCACTGATGCCGTAAGAGAACAATTTATTCCATAACAAGGTGTGGTTAACGCTGTCAAAAGCCTTTCGAAAATCTATAAATGTGGCATAAATTTTCCTTTTATTTTTTAATAAATGAATTAAAACTGCCGCGGTAGGACAGTTGTATAAGGGTTGATCGTCAAAAACTGCACGAAAAAGCGTAACGTTGAAAAACACCCAACTTTGACAATTTTTTTCTCTTTTTCTATAAAAGATAAAATTCCCAAATTTTCTTTATAATATAGGGCAAACCCTCCTTTATAACTGTAATTTTTTCGTAATAACATAGATTAATTAGTTTTCGAGAAAAACGATGCGAAAAATGAACAAAAATTACATTTTCAAAAATTGTTGTTGTTCTTCTTCTTCTTCTTCTTCTTGTTGTTGTTGTTGTTACCTTTTTTGTAAACTGCGTAGCGCCTAAACGCACGAACCGATTTTCATGAATGAGGTGTTATTCGATTCGGACTTTTATGTAGATGTGCCTTTTGGGGGTCTCGACGCTGTACATCGAATAGGAGAGGAGTTAGCCCCCTTTATGTAAGGCCCCCTCCAAAATTATTATTACTAATTACTCTGTAAATCTTAGCCCGATTTTGAAATAATTTGGTAGGATGATAGAGTTAGGGCTTCCCTACGTAACATTAAAGCGGCGATCAGCTCTTACACTTGTTAAGGGAAAGTATAGCAATCGTTTCAAATTATCGACACGAGAACCGATTGTCATGAATGAAGTGTCATTCGAATCGAAATTTTGTACAGATTTGCACTTTAAAAGTCTGAACGCTGTGCCTCATAAAGAGGGGAGTTTGCCCCACCCAAGTTAGGCCCTTTCTAAAACTATTTTTACCAATATTTCTATAACGCTTAGTCCGATTTTGATAAAATTCAGCTCGAATAAGTTGTTAAAGCTCCTCTACTTGGCTGTGAAGGACCATCAAGCTCTTGCATCTACTAAGAGGAAGTACTGCAATCGTTAAAATTATCAATGGGTGAACCTATTTACATTAATGAATTGTTGTTCGATTCAAAATCTTTGCCTTTTAGGGAGAAGTACTGTAATCGCAGTTTATTTTTCTTACTCCTCTTAAGAGGAAGTACTGAAATCGCAGTTTAATTTTGCTTTTTACGTACAAATACCTTCCTATTTTATTCAAAACGCTTTCTCAAAAAAATTGTTATTGAGGATGGCAACTATAATCATTCTTTAAAAAGATCTCTCCAATGATAGTTATGGTTCCGACTTAACACCTTATCAGGTTATAATGATAGAATTGCTTATTCTAAATTTTAAACAAATCTGTGAAGCAGATAAGTAACTTTGTAAAATAGACAAAAATGAAAATCTATCCAAAAGGTACAAAAATCTCTTTAACAAAAACTTACAGTTTAAAATGTTAAGTATAAGTGTTGATTAAACGCCAAAAGGTACAGAAATCAGCTAGTACCCAACATTTCATTCAAGCTTAGTTGATATAATTTAAGTAATTTTGCTGCATTAACTTTTTCTTCACATTTTTTTAGAAATTATTAGATGTCACAGACCCTTATGCTGGCCAGATCATTCATAATATTATTTTGTTATAATTATGATAAAATGTATATTATATCTTCGTTTTTAAATAGGTACTTTATTTTAACTCCATTTCAAATTATTCTTTGGATTTATCTTTAATATGCCCTTTATTCTTAGTAGTCACATATACATTCATGTTAAAGTAGAGAAAAACAAAGTTAGAGTCGGCTACTGTTTAAATTTGAATCACGGATTTAACAGAATATTTCAGTCTTGAATTCGTCTTACCGAAATATTCGTGAGCACAAATAACTCACAGTTAATAACAAGTAAATTATTCAACAATTATTCATTTCTCAATAAATTGTAATTTAATTTAGTCTCCCTAATTTTACTTATAGCAAAATACTGGAATAATTAGCTGCCCTAAAAATATGCATATCTTATTTATTTTATATTACATATATACAACATTGTGAGAAGAACAGCTACATTGAGAGTGTAATTGAAACTATATTATTTGCGATAAAGCCAGATAATTATTACCTATTATTATAAACGTTTGACTACTACATAAAATAACAATTACTTTAATGGAAGAATGAACTTAAACCGACGATTTAAAAAAATAAATAAATAAAATAAACAAAATCATTGATGTATGTTGATATAAGCATTTTTTAAAAAAAGGTTTTGAATTTTTTAGCCTCATATTTTTTTATTATTTTTTATAACGTTTTTCTTTCTAACCCGTAATTAATAGTTTGATTATTATAGATTAATAGATATTACTGTCAATCTACAGTGCTACTTGAACAAATATTTTGTAGACGAAAATGGCCAGCATAAGACAAAGTGACATCTAATAATTTCTAAAAAAATGTGAAGAAAAAGTTAATGCAGCAAAATTACTTAAATTATATCAGCTAAGCATGAATGAAATGTTGGGTACTAGCTGATTTGTGTACCTTTTGGCGTTTAATCAACACTTATACTTAACATTTTAAACTGTAAGTTTTTGTTAAAGAGATATTAACTATAGCTGACAGGGTAAATAAAGAGTCCATGCAGCCTCTACCTTTCCTGAAACCATTCTGTGATTCAGTTAAAGGGTTACCGAACTCTAACCAATCTGAGAGTCTATTGCCTAAAACTTGTGTAAATAATTTAGTAACAGAGTTCATTAGAGATATACCTCTATAGTTATCAGGTAATGAAGGGTCGCCCTTCTTAAACAACATAAACATCTCAGACTGGCCCCACTGACGAGGAATGATTTCAGTTTCCAAAATTCTGTTAAACAGCTTAAGTACAAAGAGAGCTCCCTCAAAAGGCAAATGTTTAAAAAATTCATTTGTCACGGCATCAGGGCCGGGTGCTTTACAATTTTTACTATTGGCAATTGCCACTGCAATCTCATTCACCGAAAAAGGAGCGTCAAAAAAAGGATGAATCACATCAAATGCAAAAAAATTCGCGGAATTTACAGATATAACTATAATTATTATTTATTCTTTGCCGTTCAGTGATGTGAAATTGATTTTAAAAACTCGTTGAGAACTGTTCCTATTTAAATTACAGGCCTTTTAAATTAGAGTTGTGTCATGTTTTGCTTATTATGCAATTTTAATCAAATAGAAAATTGTAATCCACCTTATTGGAATATTATCAAAACAAATATGTTAATAAACTCCTTAACAAAAACTTACAGTTTTAAAAGTTAAGTATAAGGGTTGATTAAACGCCAAAAGGTACACAAATCAGCAGTTCCCAACATTTCATTAATACTTCATTGATATAATTTAAGTAATTTTACTGCATTAACTTTTCCTTCACATTTTTTAGAATTTATTAGATGTCACAGACCCTTATGCTGGCCATTTTCGTCTACAAAATATTTACTCAAGTAGCACACCATTTAACTTAGATTGACTGTAATATCTATTTATCTATAATAATCAAACTATTAATCACAGGTGAAAAAGAAAACGTTATAAAAAATATAAAAAAAATAAGAGGCTAAAAAATTCATAAACTTTTTTTACATCAATAATTTTATGCATTTATTTTTATTTTTAAATAAAAATCATTGGTTTAAGTTCATTCTTCGATTAAAGTAATTGTTATTTTATGTTGTAGTCAAACGTTTGTAATAATAAGTAATAAATAATCTGGCTTTATCGCAAATAATATAGTTTTCTTCAATTACATTCTCAATCTAGGTGTTCTTCCCACAATGTTATATATATGTAATATAAAATAAAGAAAATAAAGATATGCATATTTTTAGGACAGCTAATTATTCCAGTATTTTACCATAAGTAAAATTAGGGGGACTAAATTAAATTACAATTGAGAAATGAGTAAATATTGTTGAATAATCTACTTGTTATTAAATGTATGTTATTTGTGCTCACGAATATTTCGGTAAGACGAATTTAAGACTGAAATATTGTTTTGAATCCTCCGTGATTGAAATTTAAAAAGTGGCCGACTCTAACTTTGTTTTTTTCTACTTTAACATGCATGTATATGTGACTACTCAGAATAATTCATCACTCATTTTATCATAATTATAATAAAAAAATATTATGAATGAACTGGCCAGCATAAGGGTCTGTGACATCTAATAAATTCTAAAAAATGTGAAGGAAAAGTTAATGCAGTAAAATTACTTAAATTATATCAATGAAGTATTAATGAAATGTTGGGAACTGCTGATTTGTGTACCTTTTGGCGTTTAATCAACCCTTATACTTAACTTTTAAAACTGTAAGTTTTTGTTAAGGAGATTTTTGTACCTTTTGGATAGATTTTCCTTTTTGTCTATTTGCAAAGTTACGTCTGCTTTACAGATTTTTTAAAATTTGGAATAAGGTATTCTATCATTATAACCTGATAAGGTGTTAAATCGGAACCGTAACTACCACTGGAGAGATCTTTTTAAAGAATGATTATAGTTACGGTCCCCAAACCATCCTCAATAACCATTTTTTTGAGAAAGCGTTTTGAATAAAATAGGAAGGTATTTGTACGTAAATAGCAAAATTAAACTGCGATTTCAGTACTTCCTTTTAAGAGGAGCAAGAAAAATAAACTGCGATTACAGTACTTCTCCCTAAAAGGCAAAGATTTTGAATCGAACGACAATTCATTGATGTAAATCGGTTCACTCATTGATAATTTTAACGATTGCAGTACTTCCTCTTAGTAGGTGTAAGAGCATGATGGCACTTCACAGCCACATAGAGGAGCTTTAATCACTTCTTCGTGCTAAATTTTATCAAAATCGGACTAAGCTTTGTAGAAATATTGGTAATAATAGTTTCAGAAAGGGCCTTATTTGGGTGGGGCGAACTCCCCTCCTTATGAGGCATAGCGTCGAGACTTTTAAAGTACAAATCTGTACAAAATTTCGATTCGAATGACACTTCATTCATGAAAATCGGTTCACGTGTCGATAATTTGAAACGATTGCTATACTTCCCCTTAACAAGTGTAAGAGCAGATCGTCGCTTTATTGTTAGGTAGGGGAGCCCTAACCCTATCATCCTACCAAATTTTATCAAAATCGGGCCAAGATTTACAGAGTAATTAGTAATAATAATTTTGGAGGGGGCCTTACATAAAGGGGGCTAACTCCTCTCCCATTCAATGTACAGGGCCGAGACCCCCAAAAGGCACATCTACATAAAATTCCGAATCGAATGACACCTCATTCATGAAAATCGGTTCACGCGTTTAGGCGCTACGTTGTTTACAAAAAAGGTAACAACAACAAGAAGAAGAAGAAGAACAACAAGAACAAGAACAACAACAATTTTTGAAAAAGCCGTTTTTGCTCATTTTCAGCAACTTTTTTCTCAAAACCTATTAGATCTGGGTTGTTGCAAAAAATTACAGTCATAAAGGAGGATTTGCCCTTTATTTTAAAGAAAATTTGGGAATTTTATCTTTTATAGAAAAAGAGAAAAAAATTGTCAAAGTTGGGTGTTTTTCAACGTTACGCTTTTTCGTGCAGTTTTTGACCATCAACCCTTATACAACTGTCCTACCGGACAGTTTTAATGAGCTGTTATTTTTGATGAAAGTGGTATAAGCTCATTTTTCCATGTATCGAGATATTTAAGGTTTTGCATTTGAATTAATTAAAACTGTCTGGTAGGACAGTTGTATAAGGGTTGATCATCAAAAACTGCACGAAAAAGCGTAACGTTGAAAAACACCCAACTTTGACAATTTTTTTCTCTTTTTCAATAAAAGATAAAATTCCCAAATTTTCTTTAAAATAAAGGGCAAATCCTCCTTTATGACTGTAATTTTTTTGCAACAACCCAGATCTAATAGGTTTCGAGAAAAAAGTTGCCAAAAATGAGCAAAAACGGCTTTTTCAAAAAATGTTCTTGTTCTTCTTGTTCTTGTTCTTCTTCTTCTTGTTACCTTTTTTGTAAACAACGTAGCGCCTAAACGCGTGAACCGATTTTCATGAATGAGGTGTCATTCGATTCGGAATTTTATGTAGATGTGCCTTTTGGGGGTCTCGACGCTGTACATCGAATAGGAGAGGAGTTAGCCCCCTTTATGTAAGGCCCCCTCCAAAATTATTATTACTAATTACTCTGTAAATCTTAGCCCGATTTTGAAATAATTTGGTAGGATGATAGAGTTAGGGCTTCCCTACGTAACATTAAAGCGACGATCAGCTCTTAAACTTGTTAAGGGGAAGTATAGCAATCGTTGCAAATTATCGACACGTGAACCGATTTTCATGAATGAAGGGTCATTCGAATCGAAATTTTGTACAGATTTGCAGTTTAAAAGTCTCGACGCCGTGCCTCATAAGGAGGGGAGTTCGCCCCACCCAAATAAGGCCCTTTCTAAAACTATTATTACCAATATTTCTATAACGCTTAGTTCGATTTTGATAAAATTCAGCTCGAATAAGTGGTTATAGCTCCTCTACGTTGCTGATGCTCTTGCACCTACTAAGAGGAAGTACTGCAATCATTTAAATTATCAATGAGTGAACCGATTTAAATCAATGAATTGTCGTTCGATTAAAAGATCTTTGCCTCTTTGCCTTTTAGGAAGAAGTACTGCAATCGTAGTTTATTTTTCTTACTCCTCTTAAAAGGAAGTACTGAAATCGCAGTTTAATTTTGCTATTTACGTACAAATACCTTCCTATGTTGTTCAAAACGCTTTTTCAAAAAAATTGTTATTGTGGATGGTTTGGGGGAACGCAACTATAATCATTCTTTAAAAAGATCTCTCCAGTGGTAGTTACGGTTCCAACTTAACACCTTATCAGGTTATAATGATAGAATTGTTTATTCCAAATTTTAAAAAAATCTGTAAAGAAGATATGTAACTTTGTAAAATAAACAAAAAGGAAAATCTATCCAAAAGGTACAAAAATCTCCTTAACAAAAACTTACAGTTTAAAATGTTAAGTATAAGGGTTGATTAAACGCCAAAAGGTACACAAATCAGCGAGTACCCAACATTTCATTAATAGTTAAGTAATTCTACTGCATTAATTTTCATTAATAAGTTATTTTTTTAGAATTTATTAGATGTCACAGACCCTTATGCTGGCCACTTCATTTATAATATTTTTTTGTTATAATTATGATAAATCACATATATACGTACATGCATGTTAAAGTAGAAAAAGACAAAGTTAGAGTAGGCTATTGTCTTGAATTCGTCTTACCGAAATATTCGTGAGCACAAATAATACACAGATAATAACAAGTAGATTATTCAACAACAATTATTCATTTCTCAATTGTAATTTAATTTAGTCCCCCTAATTTTACTTATAGTAAAATCCTGGAATAATTAGCTGTCCTAAAAATATGCATATCTTATTTACTTTATACTACATATATACAACATTGTGGTATGAATACCTAGATTGAGAATGTAATTGAAGAAAACTATATTATTTGCGATAAAGCCAGATAATTATTACCTATTATTATAAACGTTTGACTACTTCATACAATAACAATTACTTTAATCGAAGAATGAACTTAAACCGACGATTTTTATTTAAAAATAAAAATAAATAAATAAAATAAAATCATTAATGTAAGTTTTTTATAAAAAAAAGTTTTGAATTTTTTAGCCTCATATTTTTTTTTCTTTTTAACCTGTAATTAATAGTTTGATTATTATAAATAACTAGATATTACAGTCAATCTACAGTGCTACTTGAACATATATTTTGTAGACGAAAATGGCCAGCATAAGGGTCTGTGACATCTAATAAATTCTAAAAAATAACTAAGCATTTGAATTAATTTAAAAATATTCGTAAACCTTAATCTATTCAAGTGATGTTATTAACACTATACACCTTTTAAATTTTATTATGAAATAATAATTATTACAATTCTTAAAAAAATAAACAATTTTTTTTAGCTCCAATTGGACTTAGACCACTTTCAAAAGTAACAAATTACAAGAAATAAAAACAGGAGTAAATTTAAGTCCATATTTTTATAGACATTATAGCTTTACTGAAATGGGTTTTTATGTAAAATTTAATAATTAAAATGAAGACATTTAAATACACGAATAACCAAGTTTATTTTTTTTAATTCCAGTTATATTAAAAATATAAAAATGAAAATTACTTCGTTAAGATCTTTAAAGCAAAAAAAGATATTTTAAACTTATTTTTCTTTTACAGTTAGCATAATATCTGCTAACGAGCAGCGTACACTGAAGTAGCAATAATCAAAAATAATTGCAATAAGAAAGTTGTTTTAATTATAATTATTAGAAATGGACTTAATCCACTTTCAAAAAAAATATTTTTGTGATAACATTTTATAGTCAAAATTCTTTTGTTGACTTTATAAAAAAAATCGTACTCCATTGAATGTATGATTATAAATATGGAAAGAATGTGTCTATATCTTACTGAAATTACCATTAACTCATTTTTTTAAAAATTGGACTTATACCACTTTCAAAAATAACAGCTCAAATGTACTCTCAATGAAAGCGAACTTTGTAGATATTTGAATGGTTTAGATTGGCAAGCATTATGAAATATTTAAAAGATGCACTCTCCTATAGATCTAAGTTAGAGAATTTAATTATGATTAATTTTAATATACTATATTATTTTATTTTTTTGCAACTCTGCTGACGGATTTGATGAATTTGATCTAGGCAGTTTTGTTCGCCCTGCGGGAAGGAGTAAATCAGATGGATCACATCGAGTTTGACGGGAATGTACAGAGAATTTAATAGGAGAAACTGAAGAATGTTTTCTTTTGGGATTTAACTAGAATAAATAATTCTGACAAATACAGAAGAGCGATCCGTTCAGACTTATACTGTATGAAGGAGTACATATCACTCGTTCTATCACACAACAATGTAAAAACCTTTTCTATGCGACATTTTAACTTACCTGTGCTCCAAATCCAAACATCATCTCTCTGAAAGTGCAGAAACTTTCAACTTTTTTTTTATTGGTCCAAAGAATCTTTTTACTCAATGTCCAAAATAAATTTTTAAAAAAATCGTTCAAACCTACCTGATTGTGCATATCTAACATTTTCTATACATTTCGTCAAAATTATTTTTTAAATTTAAAGCGCGTCCAACATCTAAGATTATTGGCGCCAGAAGGTAGTTTTTTTCAGTTCACTGCCTCCCTCCGTACTCTGTTCTCTCGTTACAAACAATACTGCCCATCTTCGGATTGTAAGAAAGCTCCTAGTAAGGGCACGTTTACAACGGAGCTGTGAGTATAGATGATAGCAGAGATGATAACTGATAGAGTAAAATATAATCGCTGATTAGTGTGCACAACGGAGCTGTGATACATGCAACATGTCGAGTAGTGAAGAAGAGTTTTTAAGTTCACCAGCCACGAAATGGTATATTTTAAAGAAAAAACGCTTTAGAAAATATCATGTACATCCCATAAATAAAAAACGAAGTACTTTGGGTGAATTTCACTATTTATATAAGGAACTTAGAAATTATCCGGATCGTTTTTTTGAATATGTGAGGATGGGTCCACCCACATTCGACTATATTTTAGAAAAAATAAGGTCAAAATTAAGAAAACTTTGGAAAAATTGTCATGGAAATCCTATAACCATAGAAGAAAAACTAGTGATTACTCTTAGGTTAGTAATGATTTTATTGAAAAAAACAAAAACAAATAAATACACATGAAAATAAATGTAAGCACGATTTAAAAAACAAAATATTGTTTAAAAGTAAATAATAAAATAATAACCAAAAATAATGAGTAATGACAGCACTAAATAATTTTTCGACGTCCATTTTGAAGCTCCGATACTGGAGTTCAGCTAGCAGAAAAATGAAAAATTCAATTCTATCATCTATGCTCGTTTATAGCAGCGAGTATGAGTCACTAGTCGAAGCTTCGTTGTGCACGCTCACATAAGAATGTACTAGGTTATTCTATAAGCGCTGATGCATCACTGCCATCATCTCCGGCTATCATCTATGCTCACAGCTCCGTTGTAAACGTACCCTAGAAAAATCTATGGGGCCAGCAGCTGAATTCAAACCCAGAATCTTCGAATGGGAAGCCATTACGCTAATTCCTTTCCTCCCAATTATTTATTATTATTGTTATTGCATTATTTTACTGATTGGAAAAGAATTTGAGACAATTCATATCTTAATGTGCAGTTCAGTAAATCATATTTATTTTTAGAAATGACTCTGTTGTTAGTAAATTTAATGTTGCCATTGATACTGTCTTTAAACAAATTCTAACACCTACTAAATGTAAACCGGGATCTCAAGGCCAAAATTGAATAATTTAGTTTCTGCAGTGTTTTTTTTTTTTTTTTTTTTTGGACACTAGTTAGGGTAATTATTTCTAATTTTATCGTTGAAAAGTGATGTTTAATGCTTAAGCTACGAGGGTCGTTTGAAAAGTCCGTGCAAAAATAAAAACTACTTAATTTTTTGGGGTAAACCATTTTTATTTTTCAACATAGTCTCCTTTTAGGCTTATACACTTCGTCCAACGCTGCTCTAGTTTGTTGATCCCTTCCGAATAATAGGATTTGTCCAAGTCTGAAAAATAGCCATTCGTTTCTGCAATCACCTCCTCGTTTGAATAAAATCTTTTTCCCGCCAGCCATTTCTTCATATTGGGGAACAAATAGTAGTCCGAGGGAGCTAAGTCTGGAGAATAGGGGGATGTGAAACGAGTTGGAACCCTATTTCCATTAATTTTGCGACCACAACTGCTGAGGTGTGAGCTGGTGCGTTGTCGTGATGGAAAAGGACTTTTTTGTGGGACAATCGTGGGCGTTTTTCTTGCAGCTCGGTTTTCAAACGGTCCAATAACGATGAATAATATGCACCTGTAATAGTTTTACCCTTTTCCAGATAGTCGATGAGGATTATTCCTTGCGAATCCCAAAAGACATTCGCCATAATCTTTGCGGCCGAAGGAACGGTCTTCGCCTTTTTTGGCGCAGATTCCTCCTTGGTAACCCATTGTTTAGATTGTTCTTTGGTCTCAGGAGTGTAGTGATGTATCCATGTTTCATCCACAGTGACGAAACGACGCTTAAAGTCCTGCGGATTCTTCTGGAACAGCTGCAAACCGTCCTTGCAACACTTCACACGATTTCGTTTTTGGTGAAGCGTGAGCAATCGCGGCACCCATCTAGCGGATAGCTTTGTCATGTCCAAATGTTGATGCAAAATATTATGTACCCGTTCATTCGAGATGCCCACAGCACTAGCAATCTCACGCACCTTCACTCTTCTGTCATCCATCACCATATCATGGATTTTATCAATGATTTCTGGAGTAGTAAACTCAACAGGGCGTCCAGAACGTTCAGCGTCACTTGTGCCCATATGGCCACTCCGAAAATTTTGAAACCACTTATAAACTGTTCTAATCGAAGGTGCTGAGTCACCATAATGTTTATCAAGCTTCTCTTTAGTCTCCTCAGGCGTTTTGCCTTTCATAAAGTAGTGTTTAATCAACACACGAAGTTCTTTTTCGTCCATTTTTTGAAAATCACTCGACTTCCTCGATTCAAACGAATGCCAAACACAAAGAAATTGACCGATCTGGCTGAAACTTGGTGTGTGTTCTTCCAAGAGATGCTACTAACTAAACATAACCTCGATACGCGCCAGTGGTGCTATCTCTCTGACTTTGCACGGACTTTTCAAACGACCCTCGTATTAGTGGACTGATTATTTCAACTCTTTATATGGGCAATAGTCCGTTAAGATAAGCTTATAAGCAAGATAAGAAGTAGTTATTACAGCTTCTGAGGACTATGCTGGCCTTATATAGTTCAGATTAGAACTGTTATGCGTCACACATATTAATAACAGTATTGCACTAACAGTTATAGTAGAAACCTTTCAGAAACCTTCATGCTCCAATTTTAGTGCAGCATAAACGTGATTCTTCTTCGAGAGAATATTTCTGCCTAAGGCCTAAGTGATAGCTATATCATAGGAGTAGTTATTAGGTGTATTTATTTCGAGAGTACAAAACCAAAGGTGCCAAAAAAGTTTTGTAAATGTAAAAAAAATCGTAATAAAATATATGCGTAACACAAAATGCGATTATATTTAGAATAATTCTTAATTTTTGTACATGATTTTTTCAAATAACGATTTTTTTTTTGTCAAATGTTAGAAAAAAAAGCACACAATTTTGAAAAAGTATTATATTTATACTACAATTAATACATTTTTTAAATAAACATTTTCAATGGATTTTGGTTCTAGTTATGAAATGTTTACATAAAAGGAATTTAAAGAACATTATTTATATTATAGACTTTCCTCTAATTATTGCACAAAATTATTATCACTGCTATTATCATTTAGCAAAAGAACATTAGAAAACCATCAAAACATTGATGTAAATGCAGTATAGATTGTATAGAATAAACAATTGAAATGCAAGCTCCTCTAGATATAATAAGGGATTTAGTTAATAGATTAAATGTAAAGATCTATTTCTGTGATTGGCTTCATTTCGAGGTCCATGAATTGGTTTCAGTTTCGCTTATATTGATTAAAATGTTTAGATAAACTTAAACAATGTGTTATCACACAATTCTTGAAGAAATAGACTGAAGACCATCAAGAATGATGTAAAATATGGTCCCCTATTGCAGGGAAAAAGATCCACTTTTTATCTTAAAAGTGTGTCGCGATCGACTTGTTGTCATAGGCGTAGTCTAAGGGGCGAAGAAGGGGTGTGAAATGCATACTATGTTTATACACTGTGTTTCAGTATAAGGTGCATTCCAGCGAGAGGTATGGGTAGATAAGTAAAATATATTATTTTTTAAATCACTTATTAAGTTTTCGAGATATAGGCTGATGAAGAAAATAAATTTCTAGACCCAACTTTTGATAGCAGAATTTCGGTACATGCGGTACCTAAAATATTGTATTTTCCAACACTCTTTCAAGATAGATTTTTACTAACTTAAAATGCAATTTAATTTTTTTATCAACTGCAATGTATAAGTTGTTGTACTATTTGTTCGTTTGTAAATTTATGACCTTGGCAAATTCCCAGAAACTATTTAAACTATTGCTAGAAAGTTTTGTTTTCTACAATCGCTTCAAAGTACATGGTACACGGAATTCCACCCCAGACATGGCGAGCGATCGACGATCAACCAAAACTGGCCTCGCGATCGACGATCAACCAAAACTGGCCTCGCGATCGACTTGTTTTCCACCCCTGCCCTATTGGAGTAATATCTGCGAAATATGGGCAATTACAGTTCTCACCTACCTTTACAATTGTGCAAAACTGCAGCTTTCTAGCTGTATTTTTTAAGGAGTTAGGATGTCAATAGTTTCACATCATAGTACTATTAGATCTGCCGATCAGGATAGGGACATCGTTATACTGAAATCCTTTTTGAGGGTTTCTTCAATAGGATAAGGATACTTGGAAACTGCTGTTGCAATTTTGGCAAGGAGATTAAAGCTGTAGAAACTTTTATAAACCTGATAGATAACTTATCCATAGAACTCTCTATGGAGGGTGTCAATAACCTAAGTTTTGTTATGAGGAAGCCACTCGTAACAAACATGGATGTACACAATCTTTGAATAAAGAGGAAGTGTAGGTGTGGCCGAAGATTTACTAAGCGGCTACATACCAACATAATATCAAAATCCGAAGACTTCTAGCTCTTTGTTATTCAGTTTTTTATTTTAATATATCACCTACATTATACACAAAAATCGAACAAACAAATTATAAATTGTGGCGCCTCACACCGCAGATTAATATGATTCGATTTTGCCATTGAGATGGCAGCTACTTTACTCCGCTGGAAGGGATTTGCCGATAGTGATATTAGGTTCTTCACGGATAGCCAGGCTGCAATTAAAGCTCTGGCCTCCTCTGAACCAAATTTCGGTCACTTCTTGGCCATGCTGCTCTCAATTTGTTGGGAGCTTTGAATACTATTTCGTTTGCTTGGTCCCCTGGTCATTCCAGGATTCCGGGTAACAAACTTGCTGAAACAGCCAAGGAAGGAGCTACGTTGATAACAATGACTCCTCAGCCCATTATCCCCTGCATCCTATCGACGTTGTAGAACGGAGGTGGAGCAGTGGATTTTGAAGGAACATCGGAAATGGTGGAGATCCCAAGCTGACTGCCGCCAGGCTAAGAAAATCCTTGGCCTGTCAAAAACGGATATGGTTGGCTTAAGCAGGTCCCAGATTCGCCAGTTGGTTCAGCTGTTGAGTGGACATGCGAAATTTAGCGTCCCATCATTTCAAATGCGGCCTTATCCAGTCGCCAAATTGCGCCGACTGTGGTGAGTCCAATGAGATTGTGCGGCACTTTGCAGAGGAGTGTCCCGTTTATTCTAAAACTAGATTTCTTGTCTTCGGCAGGTTAAATATTTCCCTACCGGAGATTGTGGCTGCTTGTAGTCGCCATGCTCCCTAGTGTTTTTTTGCTACTTTATTAGTTTATTATATTGGCATCTGGCAAACTTTAGCCGGATTTATTGTTTTAAAGCCCTCTCATGGGATGAGGGGTGGGCGGGGAACAATGGGCATTTTGGATTGCCTGCGTTCCATCCCCTTTTTGGTGGAACCGCCCTGTTAAAACAATCTAATCTAATCTAAGTTGCCCGTCCTAATTAATTAATCAATAATAATGTAATTTGCTTTATGTATATATGTAACTAACTAGTTGTTCTCTGATAAATCCAATGTAATTTGTTTTAGAGATTCAGACGGAAGATAAATTAGAGTATAAGTTCGTACCGAATACAACTCAAGCTGTGAAATTTAAAGTAAAAGCTTCAAACGATGCCCACGTTGCTCTAACCCAAGAGCCACAAGAAGGAACGCCTATGTATGAGGTGAGTGGTAATTAATAGCTGCCAGCTTTTATAGACCATTCAGTTATTTATTTAAACGTTCGCAAACAATGCAAGTACATACAAATTAATAAATAACAAGGTCTATGCTCTATAAACCGGATCTATCATTCATATCAAAAATAGAAAAATAATGAAATTTAATTTTTAATTTTTTGGTAATAACGTCCAAAATTAATTACAATATAAATCGATAATGTTCAACAATAACTTCAATTCACTTGAGACAATTCAATTAATGTTTGCAAATTAATTCAAGTTTCAAAAACCCCTTTTATACTTTCTTTTTAAATAGTGAATGTGAAACATTCCAGTTTAATTGGTTTAATATTGTTGACTATTATTATTAAACTCAAAACATTCGTCATTGTCAGATATTTCATTGAAATAACGTAATCTGAATTCAAATAGAATGGGGCGTTCTGACATTAAATGATGTGGGGCATTATATTCTATATGCGTTTCTGGTTTGAGCGCTTAATTTACCGATCAATTGGAGAACATTCATCTGTCTTTCTATAAATGATAGTTTACATCTGTGTAGTAGTACCACTCTTAATTATTGAATTAAGCTAGAGATTAGCTCTAAACTTGTAGGTGTTTTGTTCCATGAATCAATCTTCAAAATGAATTTTAAATCTTTTAAAAATTCAGTATTTTCCACCAACCAAAACTGCTAATCTGTGACAAAAAAAAAAAAAAAAAAACTTTGGACAGAATAAGCGTAACTGGGTAAAAACTCAGAAAATTGTACTCGTTATGGTTCAGAGACTTCGTTACCGTTAGAAAACAGTTTAATTCCGTTATAATCAAATTCAAGTTACATCCAGAGATCTGGGATGTAGAAACCAGCGCTTATATTATCTCTTTTTTAAAAATGTGGTCTTTATCCAGAATTTTAACAATTAATTGGGGGGGGCGCATTGACTGCGTTGGTCAGTAGCGCCATGTCGACGATAGTCTCCGCAATCATTATTATTATTTACTTTTTTTAATGATTTAAGGCGCGTCAACATCTCAGGTTATTGGCGCCCGGAGCTTTTTCCAGTGTACTGCCGGCCTCCGGACAGTGTTCTCTTGTTACAGACAACCGGACAGTGAGCTGTAAGAAGCTCCTAGGAAGAGAAAATCTAAGGTTCAGCTGCTGGATTCGAACCCGGGACCTCCGCGTGGGAGTCCAGTATGCTAACCACTCAGCTAATCGCTTCCCTAGCACGCAATCCTTATTATTATTCAATATAATATTTCTATTTCTATCATTAAAACATTGGCGCAGTTGCGTATTTCTGGCAAATTTACTAATAATTATTTCACTTAAAGATTAGATCCTCATGTTCATTGTAAAATATGGAACTTAAGGAAAACCAAGAACTTTTATCTTATTTTGTTTGCCTACTCGGCACTCAGACCTGGTAAAATGTACTTTAACTTAAAATGATTTTAATTTTTTTGTTTTTTCCTCATGAGTACATTTCCTTCTTGCAAGGAGTTGATAGTTAAAAAAAATATAAGAAACAAAAAGTAACATTCAGAAAAATAATTTTAATTAATACAGTGCTTACTCAATGCTGCTAGTTAACCTAGTTTATCTGAAATTAAATAAATTTCCAAAGTGAAATTTGGGTATCCGAAGTGAGTATCAAATTTGGGCTTTCTATAATTTTTTTTCTTATTAAAATATTTTGTGCACACAGATGTTTTCTCCGATGCTTTCTCAAAGCCGGCTTTTTTCTTGTTAAATAAATGGTTTAAACAAAAAACACTGCCTATCACCCGTGAGTTTAGATTGTTAGGTTGAGAAAAATCTAAAGATTACATTGACAAGGTTCTTGTACCCGTTACTTGCATGAAGCCCAGCGCGCTGCATTTCACCTAATCTCTGTGACTTCAGCTAAAAACTCACCTTTCTCACAATGAATAAAACTTTTTTTCTTTTTTTTATAGATCTTCATCGGTGGATGGGGTAACTCCAAGATAGCTATAAGAAAGAATCGTGAAAAACCGGAAGTAGCTATACAAGATCTACCTAATACACTCAGTGCGGATACCTTCAAAGACTTCTGGATCACCTGGTATGATGGTACAGTTGCAGTTGGAGTTGGCGAAAATTCAACACCACTACTAGTTTGGCCAGACCCTACCTTCAGGGCTTTGTTCGTTGGGATCAGAACCGGCTGGGGCGCTACTGGTTCCTGGATTTTAGAGGGTATGTATCTGGACAGAAATTGCAACAGGATTTTAGATCTACCCGGAGAGAAACACTTTATGACAAAAGTCAGTAGCACTGTTGGCTACATCGAGTTGCTGAGACACAGCTTGCTCATCAGTCATCTATGACAGTTACTGAAAAACATAAATTAGGTAGGATGCATTACTAAACAGATAAGTAAAACACGTCCAGAAATGAAGAACCAGCTGTAAACATTTTAACTGGCAGTATTCAATGATTTAACAAAAATATCTTCCGCCAGCATCAGTGAAACAACCAGTCGAAAAACATAGCTGTTCTAGATATTGTACTTCTGGTGCCGAACTACTGACCAAGAACTACAAAGGTCCACACTCCAAACTGCTCTCATTTCTCGAAGATGTATTTTGTGAACTTCTCTTCGATTACCCAAAATCTCTTTCCTCCATTAGTATAGGATAATTATTTTCACAGCACTCCACGGTCAATAAGGTATGCATGTCTGCTGTTTTCCTTAAAGGCAACAATATCTACGTACCTCGCTGAGCCCTTTTCGTCAAAGGAGTGACATATATTTTTTTTTATAGAATTTGCTTTAGGCAGGTGTTCAGTGGTTAAATATCCTTGAAAGCACCCATCTTAAGCCACTTTCATTCAGTTTCTTTTATAAATAGTTTCAAGGGAGACTTAAGTTTATTGATTCCTAACATGACTACTTCTGATTGCAGCTGCTTAACTTTAATGGCGTTTTCTCTTACGAACTGTATAACTGAAAAAGATTGTTTCACTGTCATTTTCTATAAAAGGTCACTAAGCTAACATAAGGCCAACTAGCAGAGGATGAAATGTTTTGAAAACATGAGAATCTGAAGTGGCCGTCTTTTAAAGAGCTGTTACATCAATAAGTTTTCATTTAAAGTTAATATAATGTGTTAAAAAATCAAACTGACTAGTTTTTCTATGCTAATATAGTGTCGAGTATTACTAGATAACCTTTTACTCAACCATAACAAGAGTAATTTTTGATTTTGTTGGAGTATTTTTTGTTTATACTAGAGGATATATTATTATTTTTTTATAGCATTTTTTATTAATTCATTTATGTACAAAATATAGTATACAAAAAAACAATACTATACAGCATGGATTACTCCGTCAGCCGGGGTCGATACATATGTACATAACTGAATTAGGATAAAGGCTGGTGAAAAATTGAATTTTAACATAAATAAATAAGAAATAAATAAGTGTTTACAATATAATGTACGAACTGAGCATAATAAAAGAAAATAAGAAACTCTTTTTTTTCTTTACTTTTTTTTGAACAGAACAACTGATTAAATAAAACTGATAAATACAAAACAGCTGAAACAGAGGATTTATTTAATGCATAAACATTCTAGATAACTGGCCCGGCTGGAGATCCCCACAAACAGCATTCCTTCAGTCGGCAAACGAACCTGGCTGGAATGTGCCTTCAACGCCTGGTACTACACCTACCTGGGTGCCCTGTTCTGGAGGTACAGTGCCTCCAGATGCTGTTGCCGGCGGGTATGACAATGAACAACTGTACGTGGGCAGAGCAAATCACTGTGGAGCTGTAATCCCAGGAAAGGTGCATCCATCTCATGGTGTCTGCTATGTTGCATGGGGTGGAAGTGAACATGGAATTCCTGATTATGAGGTATATTCGATTTTTTTTTTTTTTTATATCAAATTGTAATAAAATCCTGAATTTAATTTAATTTTATTCTATTATTACTTATTTATTTGCAATAAATATTTTGGCTATTGGGCTTTTTCTTCTGTGCCAACATATCCAATCAACTGCCATACAAAAGGATGACAATCAGCAACCATATCACAAGTTAATTTAGTCATAGAGACTAATATCTATCCAACTTCATTATTCTGTCATCAATGACGGGTTAATTACGAGACCATCTTCTAGTCTTCCTGGAATATTATTCTATATTTTTCTCTTGTTGAGCACAATAGAGTGTTTTATGATGCACTTCACAGTCGACAATACATTGCAAGACATATAGTGGGCGTTTCTCTATTCAATAAATTTCCTTGAGAGACCCGCTTGACCTAATCAAGATATCACATTCTAATCAACAATTCTCAGTCAAACTGTCACCAGTTCCTCTCTCCTTTCACTCTGTAACTGAAGTCCTAGGAAACAACCTTGTGGCTGCTCATTGAGTTACTCTCGTCCCGCCAGTGTCTATTCTTCAATATATAGTTCCTTCTTTCTCCCACTTTTATCGACAAATCAACAACTTCATAATATAGCTTCCTACTATTCCTGAGTGTCCAAGAAGTTCTTTCTTCTCATGTCTCACATGAAAAGCGATGAGTGAATATTTTGAACTAGAGGATGCCTCCAATACATTTCTGTACGAAACAAAAGTTGAGAGCTGATTGAACGCAAGCGTATAGATGTTTCCTTCAGTTCTTCTTATAGTCACTGATTCTTAATAGAGAAAGAAACTATTGTATATTGTGGTATGTGTTCACAGGTATTGTGTGGCTGTCAACCCAGCTGGGTTCCTTCATCGGGTGACCAATTGCCCCCTGCAGCACTGCAGGCAGGACAGTCTGAGGATAATGAACCCTTATTTGTTGGAAGAGCCCAACACGAAGATAAGATGGTTGTCGGCAAGGTATAAATATTTTTTATTTGTAAAAGCTCTGCTATAAATTACCATATCAATGCATTTTATGGTTTCATGGAAAATTATTTTGGTTTAATTTTAAGCTAATTGACTTGAATGTTACAAATTAATTATTTTTTACTTATTTTCAGGTTCAAAAAAGTCATATGGTTTGCTATATATCTTACGCTGGTCTAGAAATTCCAAAGGAGGAGTACGAAGTGTTAGTTCTGTGAAGAAGTTGGCTAAATCGAAACAAAACAAAATTGCCTGCTAAAATTAGTCTCTAATCTTCCTTATATTTTTTGTTGAATAATTTTCAATTAATTTGTTATATTACTGTTAAAGTTTAACAAGGAGTAACTTAGATTATTTATAATACATTTTTGTTGCCTGACTCAAATATATATATATCTTAGATTTGTTAACGAATAGTTCTGTCGTAACGCAATTGAATCTCAAAGCTGGTATACAAATTTGGCTAGCGCTGACAACTTAACTGAAACTGCCTATTACACTCTGTGCCTAGATCTGATATACATAAATTGTCAATTTAGACAATTATATGTAAAATTATATATTGTTAATTTATATAATTAAGTTTAATAAGTATATTGTAAACTTTATTAATACTCAGAGTTACTTATTTTGAATATGCTTATCAAATGCTTATATAATAAAAGGCAAGGTTATTATTTTTATTGTTAATTGATGCCCATTTTTAATTTCTAATCACTTTTATGGATTTTTTACTTTCTCTTACATGCTGGCTTCAATAAACTTATTATTTATTGAATTTTTATAAAGGCACGTCAACATTTGAAGTTATTGGTGTCTTTAGTTTTTTGAGTGCACTATTGGCCTACGCTCAGTGTTCTCTTGTTATATTCAGTATACATTACCAGACAATGAGCAGTAAAAAGTGAAAATCTAACGCCAGGAAGAACTCAAACACAGATGTCCAGAGCCCTAACCACTAGCTAAGAAATCCCTTCCCTCCCGTCTTTTCATTGTAGCGCCGGAAAGTGCGTAATTTAGTAAGCAATAACATTCATAGTAATAGAGCAAACCAGAGGAATTTCTCTATTATTTGCAAAATCCTTGGGATAGCCTTTGACATCGGTGGCTTCAATTAAACCGATAGCCACCTTTTTTTGCAAGTTTTCTTGAGCTAAAACTACATTACAGAGATTTATAAGATAATGTTCCAAAGAGAGGGTCAAATTTGAATTAAATCTAAGCCAGGAACCTCATTTGTTTACGAATCAGCCAAACATTCTAATAGCATCAAGTCTTTGAACAAAACTTTGCTAAGAATTGTGTTAATTGCATTAAACACTTCACTTGATTTTTATAAACTGTTACAAAAAATATTTTTACTTGAACGCACTGACTGATGTGATAATTTGCTACAAATAAATATTATAATTGTGCTAATTTGTCCATAAAAACTCCAAATTGTTATTTTACACCAATACCACATATACAGAATGAAGATTTTTGGTTTTTGTTTGTTTTTGATAATAAATGAATGAAATTGGGGAGTGAGTAAATATAGTTCGGCTATAACAAAGAATACAAAATACAAACAATTCAACTTCTTTTTAAATATCATTTATTCGACAATGGGCAATTGAAAATATATAAAATGTTTAAAAATCCATCTAGATATCTAAAAATTTCTTTATATGAATTTTTAATGACGACTTGCTTAGTCCATAAATTATTTTCGTTTTTCAACGCATTCACCGCCATGACACCACTGAAATATAAATTAAATAATTTATATCAAGCAGATTAGCAATCTGATACTAATGGAATAAAAACTGCAGCCAGTTGCAAACAATACAATAAAAAACTTTTCAACTTTTCAAAACTTTTAAAAAAGTTCTTGCGAGTATGTGTAATCTTTACTTGCTGACCTTTTCTACTTCTATGTTTTGTACTCTTGTCTCTCAGGTGAGAGCCAACAAAGTATTTAACAAATTAGTTCTTAAGTATTATTAAAAAAATCATTTTGCAATATTTTTAATGCAGAAAAATAGAAGGTATTAATGTTTTGTTCTTTGAGTAAGAACTTAAATATTCTTAGGGTAAGCGGGACAATCGCCCAAAATCCTTCGATTAAAAGAACCTTTTTCAGTAATTTAATCTGAGAAAGTAATTAATTATTAGCCTAATTTATTTCTAATGTCACCTCATAAAACTAAGAAAGACGATAAACTAAACCAACATTATTTGGAATTTATTACCAGGTAAAATATAAATAATTCATATGAAGAAATAAGTTTTTTTGCCATATGATACTTAAAATATTAGTACTAGATTATAATTTTATTCGTCAGTACAAAAATTTGTTTCAATAAACCGAGAAAGATTAGTGAAAAATGAAAGATAATTTATTATGGGGAATCCGCAATCTATTTTTGCCCCGGGTGTCGCAATGCAAGGGGTTGTCTTGCTTTGGTTAACGTAAATTTAAAGATAGTGTAAATTGAATGAGTGATCAACTGTGTACTTCAGATATCCTGATTATTTAGTCAAAGGCTTATTAAGGAACAGCATTTAATAATTGTTATTTTTTCTTCTTTTTGAATGTTTTGGTTGAAATCAGTAGTGCAAAGAGCGACTCACCTAAGTAAAATAATTGATTACACCCA
Source organism: Rhodnius prolixus (assembly GCF_049639745.1). Classification (NCBI taxonomy): domain Eukaryota; kingdom Metazoa; phylum Arthropoda; class Insecta; order Hemiptera; family Reduviidae; genus Rhodnius; species Rhodnius prolixus. Next base: position 6,177,259 of record NW_027411635.1, on the reverse strand, counting down.
AGTTAACTAGAGAGAAACAGTTGACAAGTAGATTCTTAACACATAGTAGTTGACAAATCAAATAAAAAGAAGCTAGTTTGAAACGTACACCCATTCCCTGCCATTATGTTGAAGTTACGATTGCTTACCTTATTCTTGCCACAAGCTGTTCCTTCTAAAGCCGGTCCAGCAAGAAACACACCAGATCTGTGAACTGTTTCACACTGCAGACCCTGACAGACTGCCTATGAATTCGGAAAAATGAAATAGTAAATCACAGAATTTCTTAGATCTCAATTTACCAAGCAAACAATAATCTGCTGTATACAATCTCTCACTTAGAATAACTGCGGTTTTTAAAATTCTATTTGACAACTTATCTACTGACTAATCGAACAATGTGATTAAAGCGCTTAAAAAATCAAATTGTAAACAAATACAGGAATTCAATTAACATTTATGTACTTAGTGTTCTTATAAGAATTATATGAGTCTAATATGAATTTTTTTCTTCTAGATGAAGTAAGCATGAAGAAAAGAGTGCATTTCGGGATGTTTGATTTTAAACGTAACCATATTGTCGGACCCTCTTGGTGACTAAAAACGAAACATCAAATTTGAACTTTTTACGAATTTTTGTTTTTGTATTGAATATTTCTGACAAATTTCTAATACATTTTTTCTGCCTCAAGGAAAGTGAAGCTGAACACATCTTTCTGGCAAGTATTCAAATAGTATGCTTGGCAGAAAAACAATACTTAACAGTAGCAACACCGAAAGTAAAAAAACTTGTTTTTATTCACTGGTTGAATATTGTTAAATCAAATATAACAGACTACTTTACCTCAGATTTTTCTGCTTTTCTACTTTTAGCATCACGATCTTTCAGAAGAATTTCACATTGTTTTTTTGTTCCCCAAACAGCACCTGGCTTCTCCTTGAACTTCATGTGATTGAATTTTGCACCAGCTTTACTTGTTTCATACAGACACTTGGCCGTTTTACTGAAATAACATATTTTCAAACATGAACTAAATAGAAATTAGTAAGCATGCAATTGTTAAGAAGATATTATGAGAGAGAAAGAGATTGAGAGAAACGTACGAAATGTGCTTAACTACTAAGATAATCCATTTCTTTTATCTGTAATTGTTATTTATATTGTGATAAGTTTTATGTTTTTACGTTTTTGTAAAAAAACAAACTTATAAAGTAACCATATTTTAAACCTGAGCTGTTTGAGAACCTGGGCACTGCAGGCAGACCACACAGTTTCACCGGCCACTCCCCTTGAAGGTGACATAATGAATCCATCTTTCGGACAACTGTTGCTTGAACTGTCATGGTGCATGCCTAAACTAAACAGAAATAATAAATAAAATTAATAATTGTAAATTTCTAAGGACTATAAAATTTATTTTTATATGTTGAGGTTTGGCGAAAAATTAATTTTATTTACCGTTTTTCACTTAAAAAGTTGTAAATTGTATAAGAACATTTTTTATACCAATATTAAGAATTTTAGAAGCACTTAAGAAACACAGCGTCGACACTTCTAAAGTGCAAATCTATACAAAATTCTGAATCGAATGACACCTTATTCATGAAAATCTGTTCACGTGTTATTCACAAAAAAAGTAACAACAAGAAGAACAAGAACATTTTCTGTAAATGCCTTTTTTTTTTTTTTTTAATTTTCAGCAACTTTTTTAAGAAATCTATTAGATCTGGGTTGTTGAAAAAACATTACATTTATAAAGGAGCCCTATATTATTAAGAAAATTTGGGAATTTTATCTTTTATAGGAAAAAAGAATAAAAAAATTAAAGTAGGGCATTTTCACCGTTACGCTTTTTTGTGCACTTTTTTGATGATCGACTCTTATACAACTGTCCTGCCGGACAGTTTTAATATCAGAAAGAATAGCTACGGTAGTAAATACTCACTTATGGCCTATTTCATGAGCCAGTACATAAACTGATGTAAAGCCAGCTGAAGGGTAGGGTCGGCCGAGCACATTGCTGGTACCCAACTCAGCTATAACACAAGAATATTTGGCGCTGCATATACCGCCGACCGCCGACAAACCTGCAAGGATAAAACATCGTCTTCAAACAAATTTTGATTAAGGAAAACAAAAATAGTACAACAAATAAATTTACCCATGGTAACGTTGTTTCTTCTTCCATTATCCACAGAAAAGAAATCCAATCTTAAAAATATATATATATTCAAATAACATGAGTGAAAAAGTTGAGAAAAACGAACATTTCTGAAGTCTTATAGTAAGTAAAGAGACAGCGATGAGCGTAGTGCAGACATCAGTTGGAAGCGCTTTTGGTTCGGAGTTCTTTCAGCTCTCTAAGAAAGGCATGAAATTTTTTGGAGAGCAATAAAACGAGCACTTGTCACGTGAGCGAAGATACCAAGAAGCGTAGTAGTTGAATTGTAGTGCTGTGTTTATGCGCAGCGAACCCAATACAGAAATAATTTTTAACTATACACAACCAACGGTGGCCATTGGAACTCCAAATGTGAGCACATTATTATTATTCTACTTATAATTGTTCAAGTTAACTTAAAGATGGTGGAAAAAGAGTTTTCTAGAGATGCTTATTCAACGGAGACAAGAGAACAAGTGCAGCTATCTAGCTCAACAATCTTTTTAAAATTCACATTTCACTTGATACTTCTCTAGTGTAACACTAACACAAAAATTTAAAGTAATAAGTACTCGCGTATTGGTGAGTAATTAGACAGAAAATAAAACTGTTTGCAAGTTGCATTGTTATAGTTACCTGAATCTATTAGTTTTAAAATCAAGATCTGAAGGAATCAAATCAAAATTGAAATTTAAGACCATGCTTCTGGATCTCAAGTGAAGAATAAATTTTGTGGGATTTAATCAAAGAAACGGCAGAGAGAATTTAAATTGTAGTTGCCCTAGTAAGTGTTAAATTAGTTTCATCATCAGGTCATACAAGTTTTTTCATCGCAATCATTTGTCTCTTTACTTGTAGTAAGTTCCTTGTACACTAAACTAACTTGAACCTACCCAGATAAGTAAATACCAATGTCCCAATGCTTAGGGTCATCATCTTTCGGCGGATTATGTTTCTCATTGAACGCACAAAATGAGTCCAAGAGTGATGATCTTTCTCCAGAATAATGAGGTAGATCTGATGGTTGTTTCTTTAGTATTTCCATGTTGACGAGCACAAGATCTAATTTGGTACCGGCAGAAGGATGGTGGTACAATGCCTGCACCTACAGCAAAATTAATCTTATAATTAAGAATTAGTTTACGATCTGAAGTAAGTTAATGTTTTCTTGGGTTGATGTAATAAGTCTTTCTGAGACTAATGCGAAATTCATCCGACATCTAAAAAGGTTTGATCATGTGTCATCATGATAAATTAGCAAAAAAAAAAAAAATCGTTTATAAGAGTTTCGTTTCTAACAGGATCAATTTGTGGACCAATATGCTCTGGATTGAGGAGTCTAATTCTTCCAAGAGTCTTAACTTGGAAAGTGTTACATGCGCCGGCTAAATTCTTCTTGTTGATGGTCAGCACAAAATGAAGGTAATTGAAAAATAATTAAACTAGCATTTCACGCAGTGCCCTGCGAGTCAGAGGTAGTGTGTTGTAGTGATTGTTTGTATGATTTTACAATCTCCAAAATGTATATCCGATGAAAATTCAAATTTTGTCAATTTGACGATCTCTACACTTCCACTTACGAATAACAACAGAATGTAAAAACAGAGCATAATTAAGTGTAAATACTGTACTAACGCCGTTTATATAAGCTAGCAGCATATCTTTCAACTGTGTGTTGTCATTTTTGAAGTAAGGAGCAAATAGGTTGTAACCAGCTTCATCCAGATAGATTCCTACTTCAAGATTTGGTCCTTTGGTTCCTGCACGCTTCTCGTCAATCTGTAATTAAGGAAGTTAATATTATTTCAATCATAAAGAGAAAACTACACTATCAATGCTTCTGGTTCTATATTTAAGTGATGAAAAAAAAAAAACTTTTAATTTAGGGCGCGTCTAAGGTATTGGGCCTGTAGTCTTAAACGCATTACGAGCAATGTGGATAATTCTAAACAAGGAGATACCGAAAACACTGTTTACTGTGAAGCTTCAAATATTGTTATGCCAATACTGAGCTCTGAAACTATTAAGACCAGTTTTCAAGCCATCATTGATACAATATTAAACAATGATTAATTCAATTTTTTTTAAATTTAATTAATGTTTAGAATTGACATCACCGATCTTCTGTTTGAATCTCCCTGCAATACGTACTCGCTTTATCTGACCACTTTTTCAGTCTGTAGCACACTTTTTTTGCGCGAGATATTTAATCTTAGTAAATAAATGAAATATAAATGATAACTTTAATGAACACATTTTAACGGTAAGGAAAGACAAATTGGTACCATATTAATTTTAATTACTTGTTAAATGGAACACCTTACTGCTTCATAGAAGTCAGAAAACTTTTAAATATAATTCTGTCAAAGATAAAGATTTGTTACTTGTTGTTTACATTTATAATGCACGCAATCGGCATTTCATCTTATTAGAAGTCATCTTCGGCAAGTTTCTTTTTCTTTTCTAACTGGCAGCATAAAATAGAAGTTTAGATTGATGTTATTTATTGCACAGCAAAAACATGCACTTGAACTCATAAACATAAAATTTTGATCTTAATAATAAACTCACGTGTGTATATTCACCTTGGACCTGCTCTAAATTTAAATTTTCATCCATTACAGGAATTTTATTATGCCCCCGTTTATCGAATCCTGTAATAAAAGTGAACTATTAGAGGATATTAGTATTTTATTAAAATTATATTTAATATCCGTGTTGCATTTGAATTTTCCAATTGTAGATTTTAACCTGTTTTGTTAATACAATATTTTGATTTTGTTTAAAAGAGAGTCAGTTACGGCCATTTTAATTGTCCGTATCACTTGCTATATGTGAGTTGTATTAAACCCATATTAAAAATCCTTTTCATTTTTTCCTTGAAAAGACCACCCTTGGTTCATCTTCAGATGAAAACATCATGTTCTGGTGATAATTTAGACTGGAGTCCTTCATTAAAAATTAAATGAACTAAGAATAAAGTACACAAAAAAATAGACACTAATGTCCAAGAAACCTCAAGGTTTTCTGAACGTTAGGAGGCTTATACATGAGTAAATTTCTGACTAAACAGCCTAGAATGGTAGTTTTTCAACAATTCTTTTTTTTTTTACCATTAGATTCTTTATTAAAGACTTGGCTGAGAATGAAAACAACAATATTGAAGATGAACCCAGGGTGGTACGAACGACTTTTTCTCAGAAAAAAATTAAAAGTATTTAAACTGAAATATGACTTTGACACAACCCATAGATTACGATAGAAAATCAGTCAACAAAATTCACCTAAATAAGGTATCAATTTTACTTTTTCTAAAGTACAATAAATTTTGTCGTAAAGTTGAGTACCTTATTATTTATACAATTATTTGGATAGTTAAAACTTTACTTACCAACTAGCTTGCTCCAAATATTGTACTCTAACTTAATCATTTTGATAACGTGTGGATAGCCTTCAAAGGTGGGCACAGCCTCATTGAGTGGCGTTATCTCAATCACTGCAAACTCCAGAAAAACAAAGCCGTACTGAAAATTTGGAAAATAAAACTAATGTCAGTTCATCACTTCAACATCTGGATCACTTGAGGCGTTTTCAAAAAGACGGGTAACGCAGAACATTAAACGAGGTGAATATTGTGGCGTAAAGTGCGCCTAGGCCGATATATGGAAACAGTACCCTCCGTATTTTGTGCGTCACCCAAGACCGTGTGCTGTGTGATGTGTTTTACCCTCTTTCCGAGAGTAAAAGAGAAATGTATTTGGCTTCTCTTTCGCCGCTAGAAAGGCAGATGACATTTTACTGCTTTCTATTTCACGTGACAGACTTAAGGAGATATTTTATATGTTCTGATAAGTTTATATTAAATTAACTAAAAAACTTCTTGTGAAAATACAACTTACGTTCATGTTGTATTAGACTACTCATTTCTAGACTTACAAAGAACCAAAATTCCTTCCTTACTCATTCAAGAAGTCTGTTAAATCAGCCATTTGCTTACAATCATTCTAAATGACATTTTATTAAATACTAATATAAGCAAGGTATTCAGTCTACGAAGAATTGATGAATTTGAAGCTGTTTGCGCCAACTTACCAGCAAGTCGTTCACACCTAAACAGTTGGTAAAAATTTATAAAAGAAGGAGAGATGTACAACCTAGCCTCGTCACCACCTTTTAGAGACCGTGTTGTCTAGTGTCAGCCATCTTCTAAGGTCATCCACTTCTATCTTAGGCATCCATGTTAGTGTTGTAATAGTTAGGATTAAAATTGTCAGTCTGCTCTCCCAACTTATTATTTTAATATTTACTAAACATTATTACTGCCCTCCTACAGTATTTCTCTGAAGAATTTTCCCTAGGGTTTGTTAAGCGTTCAAGAAACAGCTGGCTGTTTTTTCGATTTCATCCATGAATAAATTCAAGTCATTCTTGACATGTTTAAAAAAAAAACGCGCGCTTAACTTTACAAATGTGTTATGTAGTAGCATTATCGGATTTCTTTACATCAATAATTAATCTGAAGCATTCTTTATCACACTGAATACTTTCTATGCATCTGAAGTCAACCCCCAGGATTAGCCTCCAAACTGCAGCAATCAATTTTAACAATAATAATAGTAATAATAGTAATAATAATAATAAATATAAGTATTCTAAGGAAGTGTACTTTTTTCTTCTTTACGAACTTTTTGGGGCTTAAAGTCAATTCTTTCTTTTCTTTTAAATAAAGAAAAAGCCTGGAGTGGGCGACATTTATTAAGATATAAGACATGTTTTAACTTATACTCACAATCTTGTCTCGGCTGCAGAGATCTATCGCCGCACTCATTCGCCTATCAGAGTAAAGATAATGGCAGCTTGTAGCACTCGGAATCGCTACTTTCCTTTCTCCATCGTTAACATACGAAACAAATCTTGGTGATACTAACCGCTTATTTAGTTCCAATAGCAGAGTCAGGTTTCTGAAAGGTTAGGATTCTTTATTGTATTTTATTTTTTAATTTTTATTAATTAACTTTTTTTTGTATTTAAGGCGCATCAACATCTAAGGTTATTCGCACCCGAAGCTTTTTCCATTGCACTGTCATCTTCCGGCTTTCGATTTCTTGTGATTTTAAGTTACAAATTTTTATGAATATATATTTGTTTTAATGGTCGTAAAAATATTATATTAAGGATTCAAAATTGGTGAGGAATCGGTCCAAATAAAAACTAACAACTCGTCTTTTTGCCAACGTTTCGACTTATATATTGCCCTCTGAGCGTGGCTATGCGGGTTGAGTTACAGAAAACTGTAAATTTTAGCAAAAAGACGAGTTGTTTTTATTTTGACCGATTCCTTACCAATTTGAATCCTTAATACATATCTTTATATAACTTTTTTCTTATAAAGTTCATTTACGTTTATCAGTTTTATTTTAAGTCGGTAGGGAATTACCGTAAGTAATAATTTTTGTTGTAATCCAAGTATTGCAATATTTATGAAGCGTTTTTTTTTATTTTTTAAACATATATTCCAAAATAATTTTTAAAGTAAACCATAAACTTATGAGCTTATTAACTTACTGTCCAAAAGCAGGTATTTCATATATGGGATGTGATCTTTTAGAAATATATACTACTTCATAAGGCGTCTCAAATTCAGTGCTGGGTACCTGCCGTTTCTTGGAGATTGTCGCACTGGAGTCCTGTAATGAAATACAACTTTTTTTTAGGAATGCTGTGTTCATATATTCGACTATTTTACCGTTAAGTCCTCTTCATGCTAATATGAGGAAGTGAATGCTTAATAAGTTTTTAAAAACTATTTTATAAAGAATTAATGTGGCAGAGAGTTATACTGCTCATTATGAAACATTAGTTCCTAATAGTGAAACAAAAACAAAGAAGTGAGGTTCTAGATACCAGAATGGAAAATAGTTCCACTTTCTGTTGAAATTCTTTTTTCTTGTAAAGTGCATTCTGTGTACCTTATTGTACTTATTCACATTTTATGAATGCTGTACTAAAACTAAAAAGAGCAGGACCTAATTTAAACAAAAAAAAAAATCAAAGAAGTTGGGGGTCACCAGATACCTGCCGATGTGACAAAAAGATTTAGAGCTAGTTGTACTGTATTTTAATTCTGAGACTTTTTTCTGTTTCATTAATACTAGTGACTATATTATCGTAACTTTACATATTTGTTTAACGATTCAAAAAGGAAAGAAATAAAAGAAATGAAAGAATAAACTAGAATGGGTATTAGCAACACACATATTTCTCTTTCTTTGCGGCCTTGAAGCGGCTGAATTACATTATGTGGTGGCACCAACTTCACTGGGTACTCTAGGCCTTGTTCAAAATGGTGTCAAATTATGTTGTAAGAAACTGCACATATTCGATGCATGAATGGTCCATGGATGTGCAATTTATTAAATTTACTCAATAAAAAAACAGTTAAATTTAATTTAAAAACATTCGATATATCTCAAACAAAAACTTTAGTTCAAACCCTTACATTAGAAAAGCAAGAACAAAACTGATACAAAACAAAACAATAAAAATAATGGAAAAAAGAAAATATTTCTTAAAAAATTTAATCTATAAATAGCGTTGCGTGTACATTAATATTCTTGTGACTCTCAATAGAGTGCTGGACGGTACACCTACTGTCTATATTTGGGTACCAAGACTATTCAAAGATGTAAACGTGTTTCTCACCGCTTTTAGTGGAATACTAAGCAGTTTAAAGTAGTCCCCCAACCCAACTGTATTTGGGTACTAAGTCAGTTCAAAATGGATTAAAGTATGTTAACAAGGGGATCGGAAAGTTATCCATTATTTTGTTGCATTATTCAGAGTCCATTCCTTAAATAAACATAAGTAAAAATTACTTTTATTGTTAATGGTTCACAGTGACCTTTAACTTCAGTTCCAAACTCAACTAAAAGTTAGTACTGTTCCAAATGATATCAAAACCTGTTGTTGACGAAGTTCATTTTAGGCACTGTTTGCTGCTTAATTTCGAGCAAGGTATGAATATCTTTAAAGCAGCGGAAAATATTGTTGATCTTTACTTGTTAATAGGTACCAGTGGTGGTTACGGAAATTTAAGTCAGGAGACAGAACCCTGGGAGATGTTAAGAGACCAACCTAAGATTTTCACCTGTATAGGTCTCTCGAGCATTTCTTTAGGCTCAAGGAATTTCAAAATTTAACTGATCTTTAAAAAAATCATCTGAATGAATTTTTTGCTTCAAAAGATCAAAATTATTTTAAAAGTGGTCTTGAAAAGTGGGTGAGCCGATTGAAAAATGCAACAGAAAAATAAGGAGAAACCATATTCTAAATTAATTAAACAAAAATAATTTTTTTGTGTATATAAATAATGCTTTTTTTTTGTTTATAATAATAGAAATAATAGATTACTTTTCGGCCCCCCCAATTATTTTTAGGGTTTTGGGGCGATAGATATAATTTGAAAATGTACTTTCGTTTGGTTATACATAAATTAAAAGTATCCGATAAGGGCTGATGGCCAAAAATATTGATCAAGCCTGTCATAAAAGGTAAACAGGTAAAGATATTGTGTTAAAAGAGAGTTATGTGGGTATTCAAACTAGTTGTTTAGTAATTATGAGTGTTACTGATTACATTTCTCTGTAATAATCAATTTTTAAAAAAGAATGAAAAGATTCAGTTTTTAAACAATTATTTCTAAAAATCACAGTAATCACATATAAAAGTGTCTTTGACACTTTTTGCCCAAAATAGGAACTTAAAACCGCAAAAAGTGTTGAAAAGAGTATAAAACTTGATGAATAAAACTATGCAAAGTGTTGAATCGTAATGTTGTTTCTTGGGGCCCCTGGCACTTCAAGATCCCTGAAAAAGTGGCTATAGTTTACAACCTAACAGAAATAGCTTACCTCTACAAGTGAAGAATAGCACCTCATGTATATCAAGCAGAAATATATTACAACTAGATCCTTACAAGAAATCATGTTCAGTACAATAGTCCCAAACTAAACAAAATTTTCAGCAGGACAATTTTGTATATATGTACGTACTTAACATTGTGCTGGACCCGCATCAATTAGGCCCACATATGAATATGATTTTTGAATATCGATCATTTGGATTATAATTCAAATAATAATTTTAAAAAAACAAAGGAAGGTAATTAATAATGCGTAGCTTACCGGTTAAATTTTTTTTTCGTTTATAATTTGAACTCTGGTTTGTTGAGCGTAGGTATGTCTTGAAAATTCGTTATGATTGATTATAACTGGCAACAAAATTTCGGCTCATGTTACCTAATCAGTGCACGGCGGTATAAATTGAAAACATGTTGAATTTTAATTTTTTTAAAACTATTTAGGTAAGTGCTGCTATCTATACAACGGATGTGGTAGATTCAATTTTAAAAGTGTATGTATCAACAATTACTACTAAAATTAAAATTAATTTTAGTAAAACAAGAACTGTGTTAAAAACTAGACTTAAATCGCTTGAATGATTCTGTTGAAAAAAGTAAAATGGCAAAAATAAACTTTAAAATGTTATTTATGCATTCAACATTTTTTTAAATTTCTCTTACTCCACTAAGAGAAAACGTATTTTCGATTTTGATATTTCACCGGAAATATCGATTTTGAGACTTCAAAGGCCTCCTTGAGTATAAAAAAAAGTGGTTTTTACAAATTGGACAGTGTATGTGAATCCCCGTAACTCTAATTTAAAACCGAAAAATCGCAGAAAGTTGAAATTTGTTATAAAAGTTTAAGGTAGCATCACCAGATGATAGTAAAAGGTTTTTGTATAATCGGTCAACTAGAAGTCCCACTTACCTGAATCAGTTTTTAATTTGTTCAAGTTCTCCTTAAAAACTTCTTTTCTTTAAACTAGTGCTATAAATTGTAGATATGTAGATTTAAAACGTTTACTTACCTATTGAAAACATTTTTCCATAAAATTCCATTAAGAGCTCTTCTGAGAGAAAAAGGTAGGAGTTACTCTTGCCTTTAAAGTGCCATTTTTTATTTTTAATTAAGGCGCCTCAACATTTGAGGTCATTGGTGCCCAGAGTTTTTCGAGTGCATTGCCGACCTCCGGGCAGTGTTTGCACGTTACATACAACCCTTTCCATCACCGGGCAGTGAGCTGTAAGAAGCTCTGGGCACCAATTACCAGAATGACTAATGAGAGCTGGATTCGAACCCTGGATCTCCGCTTTGGAATCCAGTGAACGCTAACCACTGAGCTAATGCCAACCCTAGTATTATTTTTTATTCATTGAGCATTCCAAGGATGGACTTTGTTCTGCATCTTTATCCTTTGCTCGGTTATTTATATAATTCACAATATTATTCTAACTAAATGTTACCAAATTTTTAGGAAATCATAAATAAATATTAATTTTCCAGAACACAGCAAAACTTATAAAAATTTAATCGTCAATAAAGCAGGCACAAAAATGAAATCCTTTATGTGTTGCAAGACGTAACGGAAAACAATTTAATAAAGTGCAGGGAAATAAATAAAATTAAATCAAGAAAAAGAAATAAAATGTAAGTTATTTTCGTAAAATAAATGAGTGCAACAATAGTAGTGGTATTTGCTTTGTAACAATAACAGATTTACACACGTACACTAACATACATCATACAGACATAAGACCTGAAAAAGATATTTTATATAATTATCTACGAATAAATGCGAGGTGAAGATTGTAGTTCACATGTTCTTTACACATTGACAAACAGATGGGGCATTTATTTTAAAAAAACTAATTTTCTATACTAAGAGGTCCTCGAAACGTGCATTTTTGGTGAAAAAACAAAATACAAAATCACGCGATTACTATACTTCCGCGTACGATTGGGGGGAGAGGGAAATGTAAAAAATCTGTGAGAAACATCACTACAAACACCACATAAGTGAAGATTGCAGTAACAATAAGTCCGGCTGAGATTTACAACATTGTCAAATTGTGCCCTTTGGTTCTGAACTGTCAGAATTGAAGATAAGATATACGGCACATATGATATTCATTTTTGCTCTAAGAATTATAAATATAGTATTTTTAGAACTCGTTTTAAAAACCTGTCCTAATCAAATCATTTTTTTAAAAACGTAAGTAATCATTGGGTGTTTCCCAACTATTTTCAAGCAAAGATTTAAATAAGACTGAATGTTGCTGAGTTGCTGTTGCAGTTGGGTCCTTAATTATTCCAGATCTCATTCCAATCTCAACAGCTAAAAGAGTGTTTAGTTTTGCGCCATTTTTTACTGTCATTATCAATTGGTGATTTTTTCTCGTACTTCTACGTCGATAATTATACCAAATATAAAATTAGGAAAGAAATTTCTTATTTTAAAACACAAATCAAGAAAAATAAATAAATTCAATAAAATTTATTTTTATTAAATAAACAGAACTTATATGCAGAAAATTTCTAAATGTTTTGGTAAAAATAAAAATGAAAAAATATATGAGATTTTGAATTACATTTTCAAAAAATAAAAATGCATAACAATACAAAAACAAAATATGCTTTAAAGATCTATGGGGGAAAAAATTTCATTATACAAAACAATTCAGTTTATTATTATTATTTAATTACTATTAAAATTATTATTATTTTTTAAATAAAACAATTTTATACTAAATTTACCTCAGTCTACTTAAAATAATTCTTTCATTTCAATTTAAAATATATTGATATACTTATTATGTACGTAGATGTGTGTATGTGTGTGTGTGTGTGAGTGGGTTCTACATAATGTTCTTCGGAGTTCGGAAAATCTGGGGTATAAATTCACACGACTTTTTCTAACGGCAATTGACAATTTAGTTCTCTCGAAAATTAGCATCAGCACTAAAAAGTTAGTTGGCACCAATATTATCCATATTCAATACAATATAGTAATGTTGAAGGAAGTTAGAAAACTCTGAAAATGACAATTTAGATAAGGGTTAACATGCCTTAAAAGAATATTATCTCGAACCATGCCTCTGCCAGGCTAGATAAGAATGGTGGTGACTATCAACTTAACGATAGGAGAAAGTTTGGACTATTTGAGAAAATATTTTAACGTAGTTTCGTTAAAACTTACCCAGCTCTTCGACTCCCAAGAACTCCTGATAAAAGGCACCAACCACACCTAATGAATGTAGGTGACCAAGTACATTTCTAGCTACGTTTTCCTGCTAAGGCGACTATCATAAAAGTTTTATTATTTGTTTTAAATAAAAACTTAATATGACTGTCAGTGTACTTCTCAAAACTCTGAAGAACATTGTAGCACACACTGTATTCTCAACTCAAACAATAATTTTAACTATACTGACAATTTTTTTTTTTTTACGATCCATAAAATAGACTTAGATTGAGATAGAGAGAGAAAACAAAAATAAAATAGTCTAAATTAAGAATTACTTCTTGTACTAAACACAGCCTTATGGAATATTAAAAAAAAAAAGAAAAGAAAAAAGAAAGAAAGAAACAATACAAAAGAAAAAGAAATTAACAAAACACCTACTTAAATACCTATTTTCCGACATTTAAAAATTAAAAAAACAAAAACAACAAATATAATAATTTCTATTTTTGGTAAAGTCCCTCTTATCAGAGCCCCAGATAAGAAAGGAATAAAACAGTCCATAAGAGTGAGGTCCTTTTAAAGAGTTATCCTTAACTAGGTGGTGAGAACTGCCATAAAATTAACAAGTTAAGGTAAATTACAAAATTTTGCTTCTTTCAATTTCAGAGATCCGGAAAATAGTTTTAAAATCAATTGTTCACCGAAAATTTACACTCTAAAATCCGTACTTCTGGTTAATTGATCTTTTGTGAACAGGAATTCTAGTAATGCATTATTAACCTACATTTTTACAGCCCGAAGAGCTGTAGTTTTTACTAAAATAATGCTTATGGTTTCAATTTCCTGAAAAAAAGTTATTATAAAAAAAAGACTATCAATATTGTTGTAAAAACAAGTTCAAGAAAGTCAAGGAATGGTACAAATCTATCAACTGAACTTACCCCAATATTACACGACAAGGTACTGCGCGTAGAAGCTAATAAGACAATAGCATGTTCCATACAGCTCGAGTGGTTTAAGAACAAGAAGGAAACTAGATTTATGGAGCTAATGGCCATCGCAGTCGACACACCAAAAAAAAGTCACCTAATAATGTTGAACTTATGGACTATTCGATTGTTTTTTTTTTAAATTTTATAGAGGAAATTAATATAAAGATTTCGGAAAGATAATAATTAAATATCAACTTCTTAAAAGATTTAAAATAATAATTAAACGAGTAAAATAATCAAAAAAGCTCTAAAAGTCACGGGTTTTTACATAGTTTCAAGAAGGTTTTCTAAGGGTTTTTTTTATTAGACTTAAAATCTGAAAATAGTTTTAAAGATACGTATAATATAGTTTTAAGATATACGTTGTAATTTTACGATGAGAAAAGGACCGTTAAAAATACGCGAAAAATAGTCGAAATAAAACTCAATTTAAAACTAGAATTAATTTCTCTGGATTTAGGAAACCCATTGTAAAGAGCGCTGTTAATAAGCAGTCATCTTACAAACGTGTCGTATATTGCTATTATTTTAGATACACGAGCATGAAAATAGTTTCATGCTTGGTATAAAAAACAATCGAAACATTGGGTAATAAAACTATGATTACACAGAGTCTTTGACGCCCGGAGAATGTCTCAATGCCCTAAAAAACTAGCCTCCACAACACTGTCTACTACAGCACAGAGAGCTGTAAGAGGTTTGTAGGAAGATCTAATTTAAGGGCAGGAAGATGGATTTAAATACGGGCTATTTGTGGGCAAATTTTGTGCATTAATCACTGAGCTAATCCATCTTTTTTATTATTGTTGTTACAATCTAGATTCCTGGTTTCAAGACACCTGTTGTCAGTAACGTCCGCGGTCATAGTGTCCGGACGAAAATGAACTTAGCAGCTGACGCGCTGTAAACTAAAAAATAACACCAAAGTGATTACGTAAGTTCGCCTAGTTATGGCAAGACAGACCACCATGTTAATTTTTCTTTTATTATTTTAAGCCGGTCAATACCCCTTCGGAGCTTTAATTAGTAATAATAATCCTTTTAACAGATTTTTTAATCCTTTCCTCCTGAGCCTCCAAATCAGTTGAAGCCTTATTCCCTAAAAAATTAAAATAAAATAAAATTTAACATATATTTTATTGAATTGATTTTTTAAAATTATTTTTTAGTGAGCCTTCAATTCATTATTTAATGACAATATTAATTTTTTTAGTAATTATAATTAATTTTTTTTACTGACTTTATAAAGGAATGTCGTGAGCTACTTCATTCTGTATTTTTTTTATACAACTTTACTCTAAGTATATTCTTTGAAGAAATACATCACACAAAACAGCCGAATGAAATAACAGTGTAAAACTTGTTTTTTACTAAAGAAGGTTTTTACCTTTTTTCTTGTTTTGTTTTATATATATATATTTTTTTTTCTCAATTAATATTATAAAAATATTAAATTGTAATTAAGCATTTCACAATTAGAAATAAATAATCATTTTTTTTCTCTCTTTTTACTTCATTTCATTAGGAACTAAGAACTATAATGTGTGCATTGCATTTTTTGTATTTTAAGTTTTTTATTTATATATATTTATATAATATTATAAAGACAGTTTAAAAATGTTCGTGTCAGTGGTAAAATAATTATTTTAGAAAAATAGCTTTTTGCATAGGCAAATATATTCATAATGTTTGTCTTATAAAAAAAACAAAAAAAAAAAAAAAAAAAAAAAAACTACTTTGGAGGAAAAAATAGTATATGACACATATTCATTAGGTTAATAGGCGAATAATATTTACTTATAGTTAAATGTGTGTTTCGTTTTCAAATTTAATAGTTTTCAGCTGAAGTGAAGCAAATTGAACGTGAGGAAATGGATCTACGACTCAAAAAAAAGTTCATATGGAAAATCTATGTAGTAGAATCTTACTTCACAGGGACAGATTTCGGCCGAAACTGAAATATAGGTAGCAACGATACTATCAAAACGGAAACCAGGTTTGAGCAGTTACAAGTTTCGTTTTTAAGATATTTTTTTCAGACATATACAGAAGTCGGAAAAAAGTAAAAATTAGGGTATATTTTTTGTATATTTAATTTTGATCAAAGATGGTAAATAGCTGGTAAATGAACAGCCTCATAAAACAAATGTTTGTAATATAATTAATAGTTTGAGATCTCTAATGATCCAAACTCAGTGTAATGCATATATTAGTGGGGAGAAGTATAATCAATCAATACGAGGCCACACAGACGAGTCATAATTTATAAAACAATTTAAACAGATTTGTAACTTAAAGACAAACAAATTGTTACTTAAATATAAATAAGAAATACAAAGGTATTACAGTTGTAACATACTTCAGGGAAACACGTGATAGATTTTTATTGAAACTGATGTTTCAGGTAAAATACCCCCATAATAGTTTATAACTTAAGTTACAAATCTGAATGAATGAATATACTAAAACTAAATAGTATGAATATGAATCGTTAAAATTATCTGATTAATATAGCCTCACCTTGATTACTACATTAATACCTATTCCCACACTCATATATAAATCAAAATGAAGATGAATACTTGATTTTATACATCTATTATGAAATATATCACGAAAAATTTGTTTTATAAGGCTGTTTTCTGGCCATATAAAGTAAAAATGTTACAATAATACAATTTAACATTAAGAAACAGAAAAAAATTATTTCATAGCTCTCCTTTTTTATCAAATAAATAAGAAAATGAAGGAGTTCTCTTAAGATAATTTTTGGGCAAACTCTAGTCAGAATAGAGCAGTAATACCTCATCATTTAGCAAGTAATTATAGATCAAAAACTTATTCACCTAGGCAAAAGCTATTTTAGTTTAACAAAATAAATAAATAAATAAATAAATAAATATTTATTTACATGTAATATAATTTGTGTTTTTTTTTTCTTTTACAAGGCTTACACACGCCATAATACAACTGACGAGACACCCCATAAACTACTTAAAAGAAGGCAAAGAAGCCCTTCTAATAACAACTAAAACAAAAACGAATTATAATAATAATAGGACATAAAAATCATAAATTATAATTTGTGACTGTTTCCCCCCTTAGTTTTCCTTGTTAAAAAAAAGAGAAAGTATGACTCTAAGGTCACATATTCAGCAGTAATTTTTTACAAATTTTTAATCAAAGATTACTCTGGTTATTGTATTAAGGCTGAAAATGGACATTTTGGTTTAAGTTGTTGAGAATGTTATTATAGGTCGCCCAATAGAAGTTTGTTTCTTTACAAATATGAGTGTCTAATCACCAATTTTTAACTACAGCATATTCACATCAGCACTTGATATTCAAATAGTTACATCTACTAAAAATATCAAAAGTTTTATCCATCTTAAGGAGAGATGCTACAAAAAAAAATTCAAGTTAATCTAGTTAGTGTAGTTCTCAAATCTGTTTATAATATTTCTATCGCTTCCCACTGGTTATTGAAGTCAAAACAAAATTCAGCACCTGTTCTTAAATTTGAAGATCAATAGTGGCTAAGTCAGAATATTTGCTGAGTTTATCAGTGTTGTAGATTGACATAGAGATCTCAGAGCAAATAGACTAACCAGATATAATGTAAAAAAATTAAAAAAAAATAAAAAATTGTTAATTACGGTCAAATTCACTACAAAAATGAATTTGGAAGAAACATGGAAGAACACTTTCTGAAAGTGGAAGAGATAGTACGGATACAATTCACTAAAACTGTCAGTGACCTTGTTAAATACTTATGTTAAGCGTACTTCTGAATATCGTTTTCGTTAAGCAAAAAAAAGGTACAGTTTTAGTTTAAAGAAATTTATAATTTTTAAGGCAAAGAAAAATAAGGGAAAACAAATCACTAAGTTTTAATTTATGAACCTTACCTTCCTTATCAAATAACAAACACCAAAAAAGTTCATAAAAATATTATTGGCCAAGAGGGCTACACTCTTGAGTGATTTTAAGCAATCCATATTTCTAATAATTGACGGTTCTTGTTTTATACACTTATAATTTTTTATTTCCCCATTAAATAATTATATTTCATCAAATGTATTGCTATTCCTCATTGCTGGCCTTATCGTTTAAAAGGAAGTGGAATGTAGCATTTAATGGAAAATTTTAATACAAATATTAAATTGTAAAAAACATAACGAATTATTTAGAATTGTAAGACGCTTTCTTTTATACTTCTACACAACTATCAAACAATTTATTCGCATCAATTTATTTTTGAACAAAAAATCTTTATATGAAAAAAAATTATGTATATCTTCCTAGTGCAGTCCAAGATTTTTTGATTTTTAAGGTCTATTAGTATGAGAAATAAATGCATTAACTTTCCATTTAAAAAAAACATTCATTTAGTATATAACACAAATCTAATGAGATTGTTCCTGAGAATATGTTAAAATAATTTTGGCAACACGATTTCCTTAAGCTGTAAAATAAATATTAATAATTGACAACAGTAATAATTAAGTAATTGCATTAAAATTATGCCTCAACGTGGTTCACGGACGACTCCAAGACAAAAAGGGCGTCGAGGAGTATGATGCTAATTCGAAATATGATAACTCGGTAAGTCTAGGGAAACCAGCCAGTTCTTTAAGTTGAGTTAATTGCAATTCCTTTATGCTACTGAAATCATAAGAGGAAGATAATTAATTCTAGAGTTATAATTTTCTCCGACAGAGAGATAATTATCAAGTCCTATTAATCAAATTAATTGAAGGTTAGGCGCCCTGACAAGCTTAGTGATCACACTAAGCGGACTGCTCCAAGACATAGAAAGGGTGTGAGTATTGTGCCCTATGTGTTGTCAGACCATCAGGTCTGTAAGAAAACAGAAGATACATCTTGAGGAGAAAACCTAAAAATTAGCGTTATATACTATCTGGGCGCCCGGGCATTCAGGATTAATGATATGAGACGGCAGCCTTTCTGGTCTAAACTCTAAAAACATTTGGGCGTTACTGTTTCAAACAGTTATCAATTTAAAAGTAAGTATGTAAATGTAAGCAGAGTACGAATCATTTCCATGCTCACCCTAAAAGCCCAATAGTTTATGCTGACTTACTTATCTGAAAATGCTCTAAATCTAACAGAAAAAGCGGCAGAGAGCCCTGTGGTAATCGAGCAAGTTACGAGTCTCTTGGAGGTAACACATGAGGAAAGAGCACTCAAGAGATCTGGATATGGGACGCTCTAATTCCTGACGACCTCAAGAGATAATAGGTTTAGAAACAAGCTCTAATTAAATGTATTCCTCTGCAAGTCTAGGAAAGGAAAAGATAAATGAAGTAGAAAATGCTGAACATAAAGCGAGCTTAAGGGCCGCGGCGCGTCCTTCAATGAGACGAATCCCATCTTAACATGATTGAGCCAAGAAAGATGAGGCGTTTAACGATATTAGATCAGTAAATCATTCTTCTCATCAGAAAAAAGTACAGCTCCAGTCATCCATCTTCCAAACCCAAATCAAAAGTTTTGCTACTCGGTGCACTCTGGCAAAAGAGGCGGCCATATTATGATTAGGTTAGGTTAGATTAGATATGAGGCGACCAGTTCAAATGATTCGTTGAATATTTGGTACAAACAAAAATCACGCGTCATTATTTAGCTATTAAGAATTGCTTCCGTTTCCAGAAAAGAAAGCATCTTATAATTCCGAAAATAAAGTTAACATAAAATGTTTCAATATTATTTGTTTTAAACAATTTAGTTCCTAAACATGTTGATTGCCAAAGTGGATTACTCTATTAAAAAATAATTGGAAAAAATTGATTATTCTAAAAATAGGTGGTCATTTTATTTTATTTTTTTTTAAGCGATGCCCATACGATTGCGTTTTCATTTATCAGCAATTTGTTTTTTAATGTTCATTTGGATCCACAGCCTGGACAACACCTTTTTCATTATTGGTTGGATTTGGTCTGGAAAAAATTTACTCCGCAACTGATTGCACGGCTTCTTTTATTTTTTCTCCTTGGAATTTTAACATACTTGAGGTATTAAAGCAATGTTCCCAACCTGCAGTTCACTGAGCCTTCTTCTTTTTTTTCTGCTGCCATATAATGAGTTTTATCTTCAATAATCTGAAGCCGCTGCACATATTTCCCACACCGTATAATTTGATTACGCGATGACCACTGCGATAAACTTTGCTATTAATGTTGCGACGCCCGCGTAAGACAATCAGTTTATTTCCAACCCGAATTTAAGCATATTTTCTCACTGCAACTCAAAATCTTTATTCAAGAGACTCTAGATCTATATTCTGATCACCGCGAGGTGTCAAATTTCTCTTTGTCAATTAGTATAAGGAAGAAGAAACAAGGTAGGCACGTCCGACCAACAATTTTGCTTCAGCGTAAAATGCTACTATTGTTGCAAAATTCCATGAATGTTGGCTGAGAATACACAAAGACGGTGAGACATAATCATGGAAAGAACGGTTTTAATGTTTTCTCTCGATAATTTACGACAGCAATGAACGAGAGCCAATAAATCAAAATTATGAAGAGACGAGCTGTCGCTAAAGCAGTTAAGTATCTAAAAGAACTAAAAAAAAAAATGAATTACCTTCGGGTTATATCTAACAATAGGTTCTAACTACTGAGAACTGAAGGATACTGAAACTAAAATCAATTAGCTAAAGAAAGACACAAGACGAAGAAGTTAATTTAGGAGGACTTTCGCCGTATCAGGAGTACATGCTTGGTGATACACAGGCCACAATAAACACAGACCTCCAGAGAGATGCACTTGACAGAGGAGGCAACATGGCGGCCCAGAAGTTCGACGAGAATTATCGGCAACTAAGTTGGCCATCAACATGTACAGAAAGAGTAAATTTATTAATTTATTTTACTATTAATTAAATCAGCAAAATTTTATTTAATTTTCAATAATATGAAATTTAAAATTAAATAAATAAATAGAACGATTTAATGAATGGATATTAAGTTTAGAGAGTTATAAACGCCAAGCAGTTGAGTCATAAATAAGTTCCGCTATAGCAACAGTGATGCCTATAATTATAGTATTTTAAAGGCTTTCCAGAAACTTGTCTTTCAAATTAAATACAATAGTTCGCGCAACTGGTTCAAAATCTTAAGAAGGAAAATTTTTAAAATTAAAGATTATAAGTTGTATGAAAAATTTAAATTGCTTTTTCAGAAACGTCGAGAGCACATTTTGGGGTAAATTGTACACAGTATCATAAGAGAATGAAACTCACACAATGCTATTGAAATGTAGCAATGAGATGCCTTAGTCAGAATAGGAACAGCTTGTATAAAACGATTCGTAGAATTAATCAGGTTCAGTGACTGGATCAGCTATCCTCATCATCGTGGACGGTGAAGATTCGGGTAGGGCTCCTTGCGACATTCGTTTCTCTCGCAATGCTTCCAGTTTTTTAATGTTAAAGCTGCAGGACTCAAATTTGGAGTCCAGTTAATCCCTGAAGCTACGAGACTCACGGAAGGAAAGGCAGAGTAGGAAGTCAAATACTGAGCAAGGCTCTTAAAGTACATCGTCCGAATTACCGATTAAGAGAAAGTTGCCGGTGAACGTTAGGCCCAAAAGCCCAAGAAAACTGCTAAATGTGCTAGGCTACATAGGACCTTCGCAAAAGAAGGCGCTGGGTAAAGAGATTTTCTGAGGAACGATGACGGAACCTATAAAAAGTTGGCACAAAAATTTTGGGAGCTGCTCAAGGACGCTTTTTTCCGGAATCAGTATGCCTGATAAAAAAATCATGCCTTCATAATTTACTCAGAAGACCTTGACGAGAGTCATAAGTATAATTACACAGACAGGACTGAAAGAGGTGCTTTAAATAGTAAGAGCCACAATAGACCCACTGAGTAAGCTCTCTAGCCAACCTACCCGGAACAATCTAGGCCTGTGATAAGACAGAGAAAACGTAGTGGGGGAACGTATTTAGTGGTATTTAAAAAAAAATGTAAGAACTAAAATTTCTACAGGACAAGTAAAATATTGCGAGTGTAAATGGAATGCCGTCTTGGGTTCAAATTCATTGTGAAAACAGAACTTATTTCAAGACTCAACGCGTTAGGGGGGGGGGCAAGCAAAGAAGCGTGTGCAAGCCAACGTTTACTGAACAGCAATATTCTTAGTTTCGTAATTCAATATTTATAGTTTGAAACCTTTGTAAAACATACTTTGAAAAGTATGTATTAAACTTTTTGTTGAGATTTTTTCTGTTCGGGAACGATGAATACTCAAATAAACAATATTTTAAATGTCGTTTTGTCGCAAAATTTAATCATTTCTTTAGGGCTATAACGAATATAGTGATCACAATTTGCCATCAGAAGGCAGAATTTATGTTAATTTACATACGCAGATATGTAAGTTTCAACAAATATTTTACTTAGAACGTGTAAGCCTTATTTGTTCAACCAAGTTATTTAGTTTATGAAAGTAGTTCTGACATCATCGCACATTTCTAGTCTGTTTGAGTTTGGTGGGTTGTGTTGTCTTGGCAAATATTCTACTTCTGGAGCCGAGTACACATGGTTATATTTATTTTATATAGTTAATTATTTATTATGTTTTTTTTTTTTAAATTCGCGGTGCTGCATTTGAGGTCTTGACGCAAGAAGCCATTTTCGGCGCACTGTCAGCCGCCAGTCAACGGTCAGTGTTTTCTCGTTTCAGACAACACTAACCAACACCGGCCAGTGAGCTGTAAAAAGCTGCTAAAAAGAGGAAATCTAAGGCCTAATCTATTAAATCTTTTTTATATCAGTTACAGCCCTGGAGAAATGAATGAATTCCACGAAATATCGGTCTAGGATAAAATTTATTTTACAGACCGTATTCCCAAAAAGAAAACGTTAAATAAGAGTACAGATCAATAAATCATTTATGAAGTATATATTATACATACATACAATTTATTCTATTCGAAATATGGAAAGAATATTTTTTACTTTTTTTTTTAAATATATCTAAAAAATTTGATTTTTTTTTATTATATATAAAGCTTTCATGAGAAAGACAAAAAAAGAAAATAAGAAAAAATGACGAGTAGAGAAAATATTCTCATCCACGTGCTCTCTTTTAAAAACTTTTTTGGCACACTTCATTTTTTTCTTCCTTTTTTTTAAAAAATCTTTTGTTAAACCTATAATCTATAAGTATAAAACCGAAGTCATGGCAAAGCTATTTTTTTTATTTTTGTTTTTTAGTAATAAGACGGAAGAATTTTTTAATTTTTTTTTTTTTTTTTTAATGCACATTAGTGCGAATCATGGTATTCTTAATTAAATATTTGGCACAGATTATTTCACAGGATGACTAGTGATTTTTTTTTAGCGATTGAGCTTTGGACTTATTTACACATATTCATTACTTCCAGGACTCGTCAATGGCTCCTGGGCCTGCAAACAAAATAATGAAAACAGAACATATATATTATTAATCTGAAAACAAATATAGGACAAAAATACAACCATGAAACACACATACGACTTAACAGTAATTAACTTTGAATTTGCTAACTTTCTTGAAATTTTGAATTTTACTAACTGTTAACTGCCTTTAATATTTCATGGTTTCACTAAACTAAATTGCCATCTCCCGCAAAATTCCAATTTTGAAAATGTGGGATGAATCACTCACACTATTTTTTCTTACTTAAATTTTTCTATAGTTCTAGTTCGATAGTTCTAGGTAGCAGTATTTTGCGATTTTTTAGCAAACTCAAAATTGTATCTACATATTTTCACTGTAACAATTTACTGATAGAAAAACGTACTGCCACTTTAAATGGAAACCCTAATATCCCTTGTAAACTTTCCTGAAAAACGATTCAAGCATCCGATAACTGTTCTTACGTTATGTTGTGCATTTGGTTCTTGTTTGGTTGGGAAATTCGTTCTTCCGGATGCCAATTTATTTAAACTCGGAATTTTAAAAACTCATTTAATCCTCGTTAATTACAAGAAATAGATAAAACTACTAATACAAAAAAATGTAAAAAAGTAACGTATTGTCTATTATTTGGGTTTTCTCGAATATACTTCAACGATTTTTCAAAATTTTGAACTGTTACTGCTCATATATAGATCATTAACTACTATTTTGATCATTTTTCCAGAAAAAGTCATACAGGCTTTTTTGGGTTAAAGTGGAGGTAGGTTTTCCTCTAGAATGTTACTTCATGGCTTTTAGTCTATTACTTTCATTTGAAACATTTTTCTGGGAAACTTTATTAATGGTGTGTTCTTACTGAGGATGGAGTTAGGCTCTCCTCTAATGTGCAGATCTAGGAAATGGATGGTTTAATATTTATGAGCAAAAAAGTCTAACGAAAATTCCAGGTTAAAGAAATAAACGTGGGACTGTATTCAACGGCTTTATAAATTTTTTTTCGCCATTTTCTAGAGTAATTGAATGGGTTTCATTTCATCTTTAACCTAATAGCCTAATACTTTTGTAGGTTCTGAGCGAGCTGTTAAGTTAAGTTTCCTTAAAAAGTTACAGTGAAACAAATACAATTTTTTTCTATTTAAGTTAATTATCCTTTTAGAACCATTCCAAGTTTTAAAAAAAAAAATTAATTACGTTAACTGTGATCAGAGAAAATCGTGTGAGTTTTTTCAACAGAGTTTTGAAATAATTTTTCCAATAAATTATAATAAATTCTTATGGATCTACACAATGTTATGTTGGAAAGAAGCTAACATTAACAACAGTTAACTAAAATGTACAAATTAGTCTAAGCAGATTTTAAATTGAAAGGCTGGCGTAGTGGACTACTCCGAAGCAATTCTTTGATTCGAGAAATTAAAGGTTAAGAATATTCGTAGAAGTGCCAAAGCACTGGAGAGACACGCAAAGATAGCTGTAGTCTAAACATTTTGTAAAAGTTGTAGGTGGGATTCAAAAATTCTTATCTCACTGTAAGCCTATTGGTGGGTATGCTGGCTGAGACGCTGGGATGACTAGTTACTCTCTCATTAAGGAAGAAAGGTTAGAAAGAATTGTTGGAGTTTGGGAAACGATGTAGCCACTAAATGGTAACCCACTATGGTTGACTGCTATAAGTCTTCTTTCTTCCGGCTGTAAGCTTCTCGTTTATATAAGTATGTAAAAGATACTCGTTTATATACGTATGTAAAAGATACTCTTTTTTACACATCAAGTACAATCCCGATGAATAAAATATTCGCGCGAAAAGAAAGTGAGCGTCTGATCGAAACCTTCTTTTTTGTAATTTTCTTTTTTAGAAGCGTATATCAGATAGATATATCTCCTTAACAAAAACTTACAGTTTAAAATGTTAAGTATAAGGGTTGATTAAACGCCAAAAGGTACACAAATCAGCAAGTACCCAACATTTCATTCAAGCTTAGTTGATATAATTTAAGTAATTTTGCTGCATTAACTTTTCCTTCACATTTTTTAGAATTTATTAGATGTCACAGACCCTTATGCTGGCCAGTTCGTTCATAATATTATTTGGTTATAATTATGATAAAATGTATATTATATCTTCGTTTTTAAATAGGTACTTTATTTTAACTCTATTCCAAATTATTCTTCTGATTTATCTTTAATATGCCCTTTATTCTGAAGTTGTCACATCTTATACATGCATGTTAAAGTAGAAAAAGACAAAGTCGGCTACTGTTTAAATTTGAATCACGGAGGATTTAAAACAATATTTCAGACTTCAATTCGTCTTACCGAAATATTCGTGAGCACAAATAACACACAGTTAATAACAAGTAGATTATTCAACAACAATTATTCATTTCTCAATTGTAATTTAATTTTACTTACAGTAAAATACTGGAATAATTAGCTGTCCTAAAAGTATGCAATACTTATTTATTTTATATTACATAACATATATATAACATTGTGAGAAGAACAGCTACATTGAGAGTGTGATTGAAGAAAACTATATTATTTGCGATAAAGCCAGATAATTATTACCTATTATTATAAACGTTTGACTACTACATAAAATAACAATTACTTTAATCGAAGAATAAACTTAAACAGACGATTTTTATTAAAAATAAAATAATCGAAATCATTGATGTATGTTGGTGCAAGCATTTTTTTAAAAAAGTTTTAAAATTTTGTAGCCTCGTATTTTTTTTTATTTTTTATAACGTTTTCTTTTTAACCTGTAATTAATAGTTTGATTATTATAGATTAATAGATATTACAGTCAATCTACAGTGCTACTTGAACAAATTTTTTGTAGATGAAAATGGCCAGCATAAGGGTCTGTGACATCTAATAAATTCTAAAAAATGTGAAGGAAAAGTTAATGCAGCAAAATTACTTAAATTATATCAACTAAGCTTGAATGAAATGTTGGGTACTTGCTGATTTGTGTACCTTTTGGCGTTTAATCAACCCTTATACTTAACATTTTAAACTGTAAGTTTTTGTTAAGGAGATTTTTGTACCTTTTGGAAAGATTTTCATTTTTGTCTTTTTTGCTAAGTTACATATCTGCTTTACTGTTTTTTTTAAATTTGGAATAAGCAATTCTATCATTATAACCTGATAAGGTGTTAAGTAGGAACCGTAACTACCACTGGAGAGATCTTTTTAAAGAATGATTATAGTTGCGGTCCCCAAACCATCCTCAATAACAATTTTTTTGAGAAAGCCTTTTTATATAAAATAGGAAGGTATTTGTACGTAAAAAGCAAATTTAAACTGCGATTTCAGACCTTCCTTTTAAGAGGAGTAAGAAAAATAAACGGGCGATTACAGTACTTCTCCCTAAAAGGCAAAGAGGCAAAGATTTTGAATCGAACGACAATTCATTAATGTAAATAGTTTCACCCATTGATAATTTTAACGATTTCAGTACTTCCTCTTAGTAGGTGTAAGAGCATGATGGCACTTCACAGCCATGTAGAGGAGCTTTAATCACTTCTTCGTGCTAAATTTTATCAAAATCGGACAAAGCGTTATAGAAATATTGGTAATAATAGTTTTAGAAACGGCCTTACTTGGGTGGGGCAAACTCCCCTCCATATAAGGCGTAGCGACGAGACTTTTAAAGTGCAAATCTGTACAAAATTTCGATTCGAATGACACTTCATTCATGAAAATCAGTTCACTTGTCGATAATTTGAAACGATTGCTATACTTCCCCTTAACTAGTGTAAGAGCAGATCGCCGCTTTAATGTTACGTAGGGGAGCCCTAACTCTATCATCCTACCAAATTTTATCAAAATCGGGCTAAGATTTACAGAGTAATTAGTAATAATAATTTTGAAGGGGGCCTTACATACAGGGGGCTAACTCCTCTCTAATTCGGTGTACAGCGTCGAGACCCCCAAAAGGCACATCTACATAAAATTCCGAATCGAATGTCACCTCATTCATGAAAATCGGTTCTTGCGTTTAGGCGCTACGTAGTTTACAAAAAAGGTAACAACAACAACAACAACAACAACAACAAGAACAACAACAATTTCTGAAAATGCCGTTTTTGCTCATTTTCGGCGACTTTTTAATAAAGAAAGGTTGCACGCAAGGATCAATTTTTTTATATTATCAATTTGTATGCTATCATTTGTATTTGCCCCATCCTACATCTCCTTTTTACCTTTTCCGATGTATGGAGATAACAGCCAACCAGGAGCCAGTAGACACTCTCAGCTTGCAGCTACAAATGCACGAATTCTCATAGTTGGATATGACTGTACAGCTTTCCGTAAAGCTTCATTAACATCACATGATGGCCTCCTCAACTAATGAACACAGTTGTAAGGGAACAATTATCTGCCTAGTAACGGAGCGGCTTCATTTGATGAAGAAAACCTCTGAAATATTAGTAATGTAAGGGAATGATGATATGGCTCAAGTGAAGCCGGGCTAAAATATTCTAAGAATCAGAAACCAGGAGCTGAATTAGACGAGGAGGAGACGTCTTATGAATGTAATACAGCAAGATAATAGGACGATCCTTACTAGGTTCCTCAAACAAAAAGGACGGACGTTTAGAAAGCGAGGAGTCCAACTCCTAGAGCCCCTTCTTGTGTGTAGTTATTAACATTTGTTTGGATAAGTGAATGGAAGCAAACGAGGTATTTTTTAAAGTTTACAAGATTTCAGTCACAGTTAGTTGCATGACGGTGGAAAGAATGGAGCGTGCACCGAGTGATTCCGTAAGCGATGCAACGTCTCTCCAGGGGTCTCAAAGTGGTGGCTATATAAAGAAAATATAGACAAAATAGCAAAAAATATAGCAAAATCTCCTTATAGTTAGGCAGGAATAACCCTAAAAATTCAATACGAATTGAGAAGCCACAGATATTTGATGGCCGCAGGAACAAAAAAAAGCTGGATCATTAGACTGAAGAATTCTGTTGGGACCGCAAAAAGAAGGAACTATGATAAAAGAAGGATAGGTTCTAGAAACTCTGGGAGAAAAGAACTACAATTTAAACTTCAGGGTCAAGAGGACAATCCCTCTCGGCGACTACCAAAGAATTAGTTGACCTCCGAAGGATCAGGAGATAAAAGAGGAGTTCCTGAAGAAGTAACTATCTTTACTATCTTTCTTTCATAAGTCGTATCAGCACCATTAAATTTTAAAAACCAAAATCGAGCAGTAACTGAACAATAAAATCATGACATATACGGCCGCGGTTTCCTAAAACAAGCTCACAAATGAACTGACTGTTTAAGGAGAGCGTAACATACATACAAACGCTCTATAGAGACTAAAAATGAACGTAATTTGCAAACAGACGAATTTCATGTGCACAGATCAAGGAACTGAACTAGTATTAAGAAAATAAGCCTTTTTTTTTACACGTACACAAAAAAAAAGTACTTTATGATACATTAAATGAGTTCATATGTTTCGGATGGGATAAAAAAACAAAACAAAACCAAAATGATAGTAGGGAACTTGAAAGCTACACAGGTGCCACTTTCACAGTACCAAAGGAAATCAACACCGAACAAACTAATAATATTTTGATGCTTTTTCAGTTACAACATTCAGTTATTTTTCAAAAATTGAAAAACATGCATTTCTTGTTTGACTTTCCACTTACCCCCAAGAAATCATTCAGCCCCTGTTAACAAACATACAATCTAACATTAACTCTAGGGGAATAGCCGTACATGAATTAATGATTGTTTTTTGTTTTTAAATTTACATATACAGAATATCAGAAACGGTGTACTAGGAAATAAGAATCTTCAATTTTTCGACAGTTAATTTATAAATTTCAGTAAATGAATAAAAGAGACCTTCTTACTGAAAGTGTTCAAACAATAAGAAATCTGGAATAAAAAATTAGGAAAAAACTATGCAAGACACCAATCTTATTTTTTAACCAATAAAATGAAAGACAAAATCAAAATGAAAAATTTATCAGGGAACATTATTATAAAAGTTTGGAATTCAAGTGTTCTAACTTTAATTTTAAAAATGACTTTATAGCTTGACTTTACTTTACCTTATGCTTTCAATTTTTGGCAGCATCACCTGAATTTCTACAATTGCAATTTGTTTTCCTTTATTAGTAATGGTTAGAAAAACCATTTCAGGATGAAATAATAAAGGACAATTACTTTGAAATGAGAAGCTAAAAAATTTTCTCTGAGAGAAATTTGTTTCAAAACATGCTTTCTCTGGCCATTGCCGAAAAATCTTATCACAAACGAAGTCCTTACGGTTCACTAAAAGTTTAATCAAAACTTCGTTTATTAAGAAAAAAAAAAAAAAAAAAAAATCTAATAGAACTGATCATTTACACGTAATGGTGACTTTGCAAATTTGAAATTTACAGTAAAGTATGTTTGCTAGTCGCATCTGTCCACGACCCCTAGGTAGTTGGACGTAAAGCCCCCTGAAAAAATAGGCAATTACTTTACTTCACTTTTTTAAAAATGCTAGCGGTGCTGGCCAATTTAAGCGAGACCACACCCCAGCATTATGACCTGAAGTGACAAGCTTGTTTCTGGATTGATAGTTAAGCAGGAAGTTTTAATTATGAGATAACCAAGCATAATGTCAACAAAAGTTCGAAACAGGACGTTCGTTGTTTTATCAACCTTTTAAGTTAATATCTTACGACCACAAAAACAAGAGATGTTATCAATATTTGTTTACAGACCGTTTTGTTTAAAATTAACTACAACTTGAAAACTAGTCTGAGTTTATGGACTTTTTAACATACTGTACTGAAAATTCAGTTGAAAAGTAACTTTTTCAATCAAAGCGTCGACATCATTCTGTACTACAATTCATCAAAATGCAACGAAAGTAAATGTACAATAGCAATCATGAAAATATTGTAAAACATGAAACCAACCTCTTCAGCTACAGTAGCCGGATAAATACGCTGAGTTTGAAAGTGGCTTTTAGCCAAAGAAAACTGGTCTTCCGTTGTCTTCCTGTACACTGGATTATCGAAGTTCATACTCGTTACGTTTCTTCTCAGGTAGTGCCGATAGATAATGAATACAATCTGTAATGAAACAAAAGGTACTTGTATTACATTAGTTCATTTCAGCAATAAAAAGTCTTTCATGAGAAACACTAAAGTACAAGTTTAAAAAGGGCCCGGTATTTTAAAAAATATTGTTCTAAAAAAAACTTGAAAAATTTTGTTTTAATGTTTAAATCTTTATAAAAACATCGAAAATATTCTTAACCAGGTCTGCATTAATACCTGTCCGCCTTATATACAAACATGTAGTGCGAGTTTACCAAACATTTCCAGTTTTCCGTTTTTGTTTTTTTTTTTAATAAACGTAACGTGTTTCTTTGAATTTAGAGTTTTTCAACTTTACTAGACAGACCTTCACTTTTTTTTATTAATTGTTTCAAAAACCAGGAATCCTCAGACGAGGTTCTCAAAAAGCTGGATCTTCCCAATTCTTTCAGAAGCTTCGTTAATAGCATTGAAGCCATTAGTTCAACTCTAGGTTTGTATAAATTTTGTAAGTTAGAATTTAAAGAATTGCTACTGTAATAAAAATTACTAGTTTAATTAAATGTTAATTGGTTTTGAAATTGTGCAGATTAACTACATAAAAACGAATATTTTTGTGGGAAACGTGACAGTCCAAGAAACCTAAATTAACTTCGTTTTCTAAAATAAAGTCGCTAGAACACCAGTTTCAGGGCCAGGGACCAAGACTATTTTCCGTCTGCATCAATGATCTGCAGAAAGAAAGACTGTTAGACAACGACAATAGAAACTACCAATCAAATAATGGTATACTAAACACACTGAGATCGCACTGACCCCAAACCTATGCGTGTTCTCTTTATATTTTCGAATATCCGAAGCATCATGCAATATGATTGTTGTGTTATTTGAAAACCAAAATAAAAGAAGGGATACTAAAAGATGTGAGGCGATCCAGTCCAACTTAATTAAATTATTTTCTACAAGAAGCTTTTCGGTTGGAAATAAAGTTTAATGCCTTGAAAGCGAAAAGACTGATAGCGCATTTGTCATTTTTAAATAAACCTATGAATGACAAAATTGACTTCTGACTGCCATCCGGATTTATGTGCTAACACTTTCAGTTAGCCGATTTTGGCCTTATCTATCGCTACATTGATGGTATCAACGAGATTCCAAGTTTGTAATTATAATTCCTCTTACGGTAGTTACGATCAATAACAATAATAATAATAATAATAATAAAACTAATATTTTCAATGATTGATGATTTCTAACAAACTTACCATCGAGGCAAAAGCTAGAAACACCGATATACCAGCGATGACAACACTGGCAATTACTCCACTATCCGCCTCATCGAACATATCGTGTGGCCGATCTTCTTTGTGATCTGGAACAGAATAAGTCCCAAATGACAATCTAAAAATTAGATCAGTAAATATCTCGCTAAGCTTTACAAAATTTAAGAGAATTTTTACAATATACATATCGTTAAATATTAGTTAGTGTGCTTTAATATTTTAAGAATTAATAAAATCTTAATTAATAGACATTTAATACACAAGTCTTTCTCATGTGAAGCGGTGCCTGTTAGTACTTGATCTTAGCTTTAACATTTAGACAACAATTGATACTTCTCTTATTATTGAGAAGTTGGGGTAATCAGACTTGTTAAGTGCCTCTTAATAAAGTTTCAATCACACACTACACTGATTATCTTCATAGAAATTGTGTTCCTTAGGAATGTGAAGAACGACCTCTTCCACTTATGCCGCACTGAACTCCCTTGGCACAAATTGCGTTTAAAGTGTGCAAATTTGTATTAACAGTTACCTCTACTTATGAATAAAGCTTCATCTACTCACACTCTATCGACTTGCAGAATTGCCTTCATCATTTATGTGTAGAGTGATTTCAACTTATAAAGCCTCTGTGCTCAAAGTGTGCAAACTTGTGTGTAGAGTTACCTCCACTAATAAATAAAGCTTCAGCCACTCACACTACTGGCTTACAGGAATTTCCTTCATCATTTATGTGTAGAGTGATTTCAACTTATAAAGCTTCTATCACACACAACCTAAAACTCTTCACAGAAATGGCATTCATCACGTTTTTGTAACTGACTTCGAATTACAACAAAGGTCTGTCACACAATATTCTGATTCTCATCAATGAGATTGGTTTTATCAGATATGGGCAGGAAGACTTTCACATAAAGCTGCTATCATACGCTACACTGACCCACTTCGCATTTTTACACATTGCCTTTTCGTGATTCTTCTTTAAGGAATTGAGTGTTAGCGACAAAGATAATGTGTGGCGAGTCGCACAGACAACATCAGTTTTGTGTAAAGGAATTTGACTCACACTTGACAAGCACGCTACGACTGAAAAAAAAATCATCGACATCTTCCAGCATTTTGTATCCAAACATCTATCCAGTATTACTGTTTGGTTAAACTAGCGCCCTATTTATTAAAAGTTTTAACTTTTAAATGAAAGTAACCAAAGCCTTTTTGTTAGTATTCTTGTTTAGGGAACTGAGTGTTAGCAACAAAGATAATGTGTGGGGTGACGCACTGTACTCACTGATAATTACAGGTGTCGGTTTATGTGTAGATTCGGTTGCAATAGTCGGCGTCACAGGCTGTTTAGTTGTAACTGAAAACAAATAAAAACCCACAACTGAACCCAAGCTATATCAGCCAAAACAATTACAAATGAATAAATAAATAAATAAAATAAGAGCAAAATCAATTATAAATAAATAAACTTTAAAACTTAGCTTGCTTCTCCACTTCAGTAATTTTAAAAATAATAATAACAACGCCAATAAGGGAGGGGATTAGCTGAATGCTAATGGTGGATTACTGGATTCCAACGCGGAGATCACGGGTTCGAATCTAGTTGCTAGCTCTTAAATTTTTTCTTCCTAGGAATTTATTTCAGCTCACAGTCCGGTGATGGACAGTGTTGTCTGTAACAAGAGAACACTGTCCGGAGGCCGGCAGTGCACTGAAAAAAGGTCCTAACTAAAAAAGCGCCAATACATCAGATAACGTGTCTTAAAAAAAAATAATAAAAAACGCCAAGGACAACAAAAAAATTTCGTTAATATAAACAAACAACGCACTTCTTGAATGCTTCAATTTAGGTTACTTCTTAAGCTTAAATAGAAAGTAAAGTTCTTTTTACTTGTCCGAAGAAATGTCTTCTGCAATCGAATACCATCCATTTAACTCTACTCACTATGTAAAACGATTTTCCGATGAACTTGCCCTTCGCACTTCACTTAATTTTTTTACACATTTCGCATCAAGTTATCACTCCCAGCATTTTACTAGAGAAATACGGAGAAAAACGCCTTTTGAGCGTGACGTGACGGATGCCTTCAGGATCGTATCTAATGCGGTCTCAACCTTCCAAACCGTGACACCTAAGCTAACTGAAAGTACAGCATGCTCTAATTTGATCTTAGTGGAGAAAACTAAAGGCATTGCCTATTGCATATATGCTCCTGAGATGATAAGAGAGTAGAGACCGCTATTTGCAGAGTCTCGTCTTCTTAGCAATAGGGAGCAGTAAAGCCAGACAAGTTAGTTCAAGATCGGTTTGGGATTTCTTGGATATTCTGGCAAGAACTGGTGGCCAAAGCAAAATTTTCCTTTTTCGAGTTTAGTGCTAATAAGGATGCAAATCGATTGCTAGGCCCCTATTCCAATGGAACCCATCAGATCTGTGACTTAACGAAATGCCTTAAAATTGCAGTCATTAAAACATGGTAAAAATATTCGTAGAAACACATGTGAAAAGTTTAGTAGTTACCTGCTTGTTTACTACAGAATTACTCCAACAAGAAGTACAAACACCTGATTGGCTTAGAGTTCCTTAAGGGTCTCTATTGATTGAGGAAGCACATGCCGTGACAATGAAAGAGAGTAATTATGTTAAGAAGAACTGGATTGTGTGAGTGTTACCGGCTTGTGGGCCCAATTCGACTATGCGTGGAAGAAATAACTATTGCCTTTAAAGTTTTATAAGACTTACTCCCTCTAAATCGACAGACTGGAGAGAAAATTTAATTTAAACTTGATTTGAGGTCCAAGCGTATTGAAACCATAAGACCTCTGAGTAGGCGATGGCATTTACCCATTTATGCACAAATGATTGAACTTAAAAATATGAATTAATTCTGACCTTGATCTGTACACATAAGTCCATCCTTCATAAGCACCAGCCCATCTGGACAGGCGCATGAGATTTTCGGCGAACGTGGGTTTATTTGTGGAGCAGGTAAACACAGATGTGAACAATGTCCATTTACTGCAGCACAATGATTGGCACCATCCGGCTGTCTATAAGGATGGTATACATGTACTACCATTGGGTTTTGAAGCTGTTAAAAATTAAACAATATACATTAGAATGGTAACAAATAAATTTGGAGATATAAGGAGTAAGTTTCTACTGCAAAAACCAAGTTCAACACTAAATAAAATGTTTTGGACAGAAAAAACAGTGCGTATCCTAAATTTTAACTGAGACATGTGAAAGTATTTACCATTTACCTTTGAACTTTACTTACACTACTCACAAAATTAAAGCTTTCTGTAATTTTTAGATTAATACTTCAAGTAACTAAAAAACGTTTATGACTTAACTGTTTTAGATTTGCTAGAAAATCCATTTTGTGGCAAATCATTATAAACACACGGTTTTGTCTACATTTAACTGCATCAAACTTAATTCGTCCTCGTAACCTTTCTTTGCATTAAACTGGGTGCGAGAGATTTCCTTCGGGTTTTATAGATTACGACATTTGGTCAATTTTTCATGGTACCTAATTCTTACAACACGCACATGATTTGAATATTTTTGAAGTTATTGAATGAAAAAAAAACAAAAACAAATTAGTTCAGTTGTGCGAAAAAACTACCTCAGACTGAACTTAAAACATTTTGTGATTATTAAATTATTCCACTAATAAATTTAACACTTTGGCATTACTTTTTTTGACTATGATTTCACGTTCTCGACCGAAATTGATAATAAACTTCAGGAATCCCAGGCTTTTTAACAGACATACTGAAAACTTCAATACGCCTCACCATAGGAAATCTTCACTGCACCTGTTACTTATACTTATACTCTTCTTCTGCACTTACTACCAAAATCATCTAATATCAAAATCGTTTAGAACAGTAATGTATTGGGCGCTAATGACCCCAGTAGTCAATGCGCTGTTAGAAAATAAATAAATAAATAAAAAGTAATGCAATTAGTTTACGCTACGAATTATGAAACTTCAGTGTTACAATTTCCGAAAATATGTAAAAAAAAAAAAAATATAGCACACCCAAAAAAATTGCAAAATATAAATAAATGAAAAAAAGTTCTGCTTGGCGTTCAGATGGATTGCGCCATTGTTAAGGAATAGATAAAGCTTAAGGGTTTTGCGCTGAAATTTAAATAACAGACACACCATTCTGATTGCTGTAATAGCGGTGACGTTCGACCCATCAAATTTATTGGCTTTGAAGATTGCTTGTTTATCCCAATCTGTCCAGTAAACAAAATCTTCAAAAACCGAAATTGAAAATGGATGATGCAGCGTCTCTGTCGATCGCAGTACTACTCTTCTTCCAGACCCATCATAGTTTACCTAACAAAGTCATTTTTTGTTTTAAATAAACGTTACAAAGCACGTTATTTTTTTATGTAACAAAAAGCGCCACTAAATTAAGTTAAACTTACAGATGAAATAAGATTCAGTTTGGCGTCTACCCAATATAGCCTCTTGCGAACAAGATCCAGAGTCAAACCGTTAGGCCATCGGATGTCATAGGAGACAATTACTTGTCTATGTGAACCGTCTAGCCCAGCTCGTTCAATTCTGCCCTCTTTGCCCCAATCTGACCAATACATCCACCTGAAAATTATCAAATAATAAATCTGGTATGAATACTCACACGAGCCAACCTTCTCCTATTGCAATTATAAGTAATACATTTTCTTTAAATGTTTTTGTTTTCTTCTAATAAACAAGGATGAGGGAGGGATGCAATTGCTTGGCTCGCATTTCTAGCTTCTTTACCTAAAAGAAAGCCGATGATTGACCACAACAGCCGTCAGCAAAGCACAGTAACACTTATTTGTAGCTTTAACGACAAAGTATCACACTTAGAATCAGGGGGTTATGGACGAAGACGGTAGTATATCTTATAAAATTTTTAATATATTGTTCAAAAAGAGAATCTGTCGCATTTACAAATCCACACGTAAACTAAATCACTTCTGCAATGACTTTGGTGTTGGACGTTAAGCCCCGCCTGAAAAAGTTGGCAATTACTTCATAATTTTTATTTTACTGCTAAATGCCGAAAGTTTGAGGGAACAAATGCTATTGTTTCACTTTAAAAGCGTTAAGAAGCAATTGCACCATGGACCAGTAGTAGAAAACCCTCAAAACAGAAATAACGTTATAAATGATATCAAAATTCGGAACCATCACAAAATCATTTTTAAAAAAAGTACCAATAAAAGTGAAAATTAAAAGAAAATAGAGCTTTAGCAACTCTGTATCTTCTAAAGAAAAGTAATTTTTCCTAACCTTTTAAGGAA
The DNA here is from genome assembly GCF_049639745.1 of Rhodnius prolixus. Classification (NCBI taxonomy): domain Eukaryota; kingdom Metazoa; phylum Arthropoda; class Insecta; order Hemiptera; family Reduviidae; genus Rhodnius; species Rhodnius prolixus. The sequence goes on along the minus strand of NW_027411635.1, from coordinate 6,139,941 downwards.
TACCACATTCCTCCCCAGAACTGTCAATTACTACAATTTTTCAAAGAATTTTTTTTGATAAAATTATAGTTATGTGTGTTTGTAAAATGTTACTTTTGTAAAATGTATTGTAATTTATAGGAGGTATTTTCTCAAATATATTTTTTATAAACCATGCGTTCAGTGGCACTTCCGCTTGAATTTTTTCATTGAAATTGGAATTTTAACAACTCAATTAATTTTCATCAATATTACATAAGAGATGGGACCATAGATTACTCTAAGGGAAGGGATTAGCTATGCGGTTAGCGTACTGGACTCCCACACGGAGGACCCGGGTTCGAATCCAGCTGCTGACCCTTAGATTTTCTCTTCCTAGGAGCTTCTTACAGCTCACTGTCCGGTGATGGACAGTGTTGTCTGTAACGAGAGAACACTGTCCGGAGGCCGGCAGTGCACTGAAAAAAGCTCCGGGCGCCAATAACCTTAAATGTTGACGCGCCTTAAATCATTAAAAAAAAAAAGATTACTCTAGGACACGCGTGGCCAACAGACGTTTTCATGGGCCGGACGAAATGGTTAAATTAAAAAATTTTAAATATAAAAACGATTAATTTAAGTATACAAAATTTTATTATGGAATTTGTTTATGAATAAATCTAAGTAATTTAAACCAATTAATAAAAAAAAAAATCTAAACTTGTAGCTATTCCTAACACAGCCTTAAAATGTATATCATTCAATTTTGATCTTGTTGTACTTGTTCTTGTTTACAATAAAATCTTTTTAAAAAATAAAGATGTGTCACGAATCTATTGTTGGAAGTTAAATAGCTAATACTGAAAAATTAATTACGGGCCACATCATTTCATTACGCGGGCAAGTAACTTTAACCGAAAATTGCTAGAAAAATGTTTCTAATAATTGTAAATTGTGTATCCTAAGTTTAAAAAAATCCTTGGAACCGTTGTTGAGTAAAAAACAAAAAAAGTGAAAAAAAAAACTATTCTGTTAAGTAGTACTTTTGTTGCGATTTTGTCCGCGAAGTTACGCGCGCCATGTTGCGAAGTTACATATTCAAACAAAACGTCTAAACGTCCTGCAAGTTTTTTTCTTGACCTAGATTGTCCAAACAAAACCATTTTCTGAAAAACACTTTTTTTACTATAATCAAAATGTATCTATATTTCCAGTAAAAACCCGATATAAAATTTTTCACAAGATTGCAATATTTTTCTAATCTCACAGGAATTAGAAACTAAGGCAGTTTACTGAGAAACCAATTCCTGGGAAAATGTTGCAAATAAGAATATTTAAAATGGATACTGAGGTAGGTAAATTTTGAAAAAACTCGTAAGGCTATTTTAGAGAAACTATGAAAAACTGAAATTCCTTTCAATAAAGTTGCATTTCCGATTATATGCTGGACATGTGCTGCCAGATTAATGTATAGATAATGGTTCAATGGTATACAACCCGAATCATAAGCTTGATCATTCTGCTGTTTTTCGCATTTGAGGTATTCTGTTCAAAACTACCCACAATACGAACAAATATTGGATGTTACAGCAAAATTCTGCTTCAGACCCTCAGGAAAGATTTGCCTATGATTTAAGCCATGTTAAGTAGAATACTATTTTTCTAATGTAGCATAGCAAATCCTATAAATAAAAAACCTTATTGGATAATATTAAGAATAAATATACAAACCCATCAAGAGGGTTCAGAGCAATTGCTCTCGGTTCATCGAGGCTGTCTCTAATCAGGGTTTTGTGCATGCTACCTTCATAGTTTGCCAGTTCTATAGTATTCTTGCCTGTGTCTGTCCAATATATGTGACTATACAGCCAATCTACAGCTAAACCATCACACATAGTCACTTCGTTGCTGATAACTATAGTTCGCTCGCTGCCTTCATCAATAGGAGCCCTGAAAAATAAAAAAAAATCATGAAGCGAAGAAAGAATAACGCGATGGTCCAGAAAGTCTGACGTTCCGGGTTCAAAAGGCGTGCTATCTTTCAATTTTTGCTCTTCAATTTTCGCCTCTACAGCTTAGAAGGCAGTTTTGCAAAAGAACACAGCCGGAAACGGCACTGAGAAAGTTCGGACGCCAATGACAAGCTTAACAAACAAACAAAAAGCTAATACAAAGTAAAGTATTAACCTTACGCAAAATACAGCTGCTAACAGAGAAAGGATTCTGCGCATTCAGTATGCACCCAATCTTTGCAAAAATTATCAAAACTGTCATTGAAAAATCTGGTGTGCACGCTCACACGACTTTCTTTTCTACTATGCTCGATTTAATTACTTCTAAGAAATTTTAACCTCAAAATACCCATAACGATTTTTCCCAATGTAAATTATTCTAGTAAAAACTTTTTACCTTAACAGAAGTTTATTGAAAATAAAGGAAGCTTTTCGTAAAATTCTCTTAAAAGTAAAAAATCCTACTCAGTAATGTGGTATTTCCGGTATTTTTGGAATTTTCCACAACTTTGGATTCTATCACGCTATTTAACCTCCTTTATAAAATTAAGCAACAGAGGTGTACATTATACCGAAGTGGTATTTAAAAAAAAAAAAGAATATCCACCCCTCTCCTAAGAATCTTTAACTTTAGAAAAATTTCTTAAGTTTAAAGAAAACCATTGAAATCATTTTGGTGGAAATCTCAAAAAATTGAAAAGTGTAATAACTAAGCCTTACTTCCAAATAAAGGATTTTGATCACTAGATTGCAATCAGATCCCCATGTAGGGCTCAATAAAGTTTCAACTTTCTGCGAAGTTTATTTTGAGATATTTTGTTCACACACACTCATCACATTCTTATGTGAATGGACATTTTCTTTACCATTATTTGAAATTTTATAATGTCTAGTTTTTTACCACATTACTAATTTACATTATCTAACACCTAAATACCTAAATTAATACATCGAAATAAATTTCTTAGGAATCCCAAGAAAAAAATTATATTTCTCTCAAATTATTATGAATAAAATGATAAGTTCTTCTTGTTAAACAAACAAGAATATTTAAATTTCCAGTTGTTTGACTAAAAATACCATGTAGTGTTTAATGTTCATTGATCATCTAGAATAGGGACCTCGCTACGGAAGGATAGATAGCACTACACTTAGGCTACAAGAGAACTCGTTGTGTTAACAGATCATTTGGTACGGATATTTCTTTAAACCACAAGAGATTTCAAAACATGCATTTCTCGTGAAAATCAATTTCAGAAAGTGCCAAAAATAGCAATACTTTCTTTAAAGGCATAAATCGAATACAGTGGATAACTCACTTATAAATCTTCTGCTCTGAAGAATCACTCCAAAAAATCATGCCCGTTCTGAAGACAAAATCCAAAGCCGTAGCTGATTTTGTATCATTGACAATAGATGTCATTTCGTGATGATCTAACGATATTTTCCGTATATCATGTCTTCTTGCGAACAGAAGACTAGCATGACCTTCGGTTGCCTTACATCTTGTCCTATCGTGCGGATCTCTTAAATAGCCTTCCTCACATTCACATTTGAATGTTCCTTTTTCATTGATACATGATTGTGAACATGCACCAGGATTATCGCATTCGTTAATATCTACAGAAACAAAAAGAAATCAAAATTATAAATATAGAAGCATGATATTCATTCATGATATTATTTATAATGATATTCATTATAAATACAGTTGTCATGATATTATATACGCAAAAAAAAAAAAATTGCATATATTGTGAGTTTATTGGACAGTAAGTAATGGTAAAATGGAATTTGATACTTCTAAAACCATCTTTAAGGGTCGGGCTGCGGGTATCTAATTTTTTTCATTCATGAGATACACATAGAGAATGCGGAGGTAGAAGAAGTGATTTAATTGGGTTTACGTGTAACCCTCAGCCAAACTACCTCACATACACGTACACACACTTACAAACTTAATAATATTCACACGACTATACAGGCTGATTAGTAAGTAATGTCCATAGACCTACTGTGTGTAGTACACCTATCGCCCGATTTACACGGTACTCGATTTACACGATTTCACTTTTACACGGTTTTTAAAATATGAAATGAAAAAAAAAAATTCCACACATTTTTTAATTCCGTTCGATTTGTTTACATTGGTAGTAATAATTCTAGGAATTCCATTTATTCCAACCTAAAAAGTGGTACAAAAAGTGTATTCCTATTTTGTATGTACTAAGGTCCCGGTACAATGAAAGCCAGTCCCAGTCCGTTACTCATCAAGTCGACAAAGTGTGCACTAGTGGAATGATAGCAACGCGATTTTGTAGAAGCAGGAACTGTAAAAAAAACGCGTCGCTCTCATTATATCAGGGCTCTTATGATCAAACTTTATACATATTCATGTGATTTAGTGAACTCGATATGAGGAGGTCTATAAGGATTTGATCAAAAACCAAACACAATTGTTAATTACGGATTTCATTACGAAGGTTCAGCGATCTGAAATTGCTTCTTATTCATCTAACAACGAAAGTGAATTGCACCAAATACTATCGAGTGATGAAAGTGACATCATAGTAAACAGAAAGAAAAAACGAAGAGTCTATGAAAGTGATAGCAGTTCATAATGAAATTTTTAGTTCAATTTTTTAATTTATATTTCTTGTTTCTACACGTAAAATGAATTATATACACTATTATTATTTATATGTTTTTTAAGATGTATTTAGTTTTATTTTACTTTGCAAAAAATAACTGAATTATGCACATTTAGTTTATTTTCGATTTACACGGTTTTACGTATAAAAATCATCGATTTCGATTTACACGGTTTTCTCTGGAACCTATCTTCCGTGTAAACCGGGGGATAGGTGTACATCTAAAGTGGAGTTCAATGACGTATTGGCAAACTTCATATTTTCCACTGTTCTTGAGTGTCGTCACTTCATTTTTTTTTTAAACATTTCTTTTTTGCAATAAAAATGTTATTACTCAGAAAGTTTTAGTCCGAATTAGATTCTGATGACACGGTTAGAAAGACATAAATTTTCTAAAAATTGACACCATTTCGAAGCATAAATTATTCTCCAAACTGCCTCAATCTTCCTCCGAATACAGGAAAAATAAAAGCAATCGAATTTTTTAAGAAAACTCATTAGGCCCTTATGAGACCATTATCAAACGTAGGTGCTGGCACTTTTTGCAACAAGTACTTGAACAAAAATTCTTTTATTTATTTATGTATTTACTCAAAATTACAATTTCACACACAACTGCACTGTTGAAAAAGATAAAAATGTGAATAAGCCTTAACAACCCTTTGAACCCACAAACAGGTAATTCTTAAATCTGAATTAGGTACTAACCGATAAAACTAGGTGTCTTACAAATAAATTTCCCTTATCTGTTAGACTTGGTCTTTCAAAATTTTCTATTGTACCCTATTTGGAACTAAGCAAATTAACCATCGATTATAAAAATAGTACTTGTTTAAAATATTTCCTAACATTTTCTCAAATATTTCAGAGAAAACAGAAATAAATGTTTAAAGTGCAATTTGTAACCTATGACTTCCTTATTTTAAGACAATCTACTTTAAAATTTACTACTGTTCCATCTAAAAGAGTTTTAAATTCATAAACTAACACTACTGAGTGTTCGTGAACACGTTTTCTTGTAAAACAAACGTAATTTCTCGTACGGTAAAAGGAAAAGTTAGAAAGCCCATTAGAAAAGGGAACTTTTATAAAAAGTGCCAGCACCTAGGTCTGATAATGATCACATAAGGGCCTAATGAGTTTTCTAAAAAATTTCGAATACTTTTATTTTTCCAGTATTCGGAGGAAGATTGAGGATGTTTGGAGAATACCTTATGCTTCGAAATGGTGTCAATTTTTAGAAAATTTACCTGTATTTCTAACCGTGTCATCAGAATCTAATTCGGACTAAAACTTTCTGAGTAATAACATTTTTATTGCAAAAAAGTAATGTTTTTAAAAAAAAAATGGAGTGACGTCACTCATGAACAGTGGAAAATATGAAGTTGGCCAATATGTCATTGAACTCCACTTTAGATGTACTACACACAGTAGGCCTATGGACATTACTTACTGATTCACCCTGTATTTTGTGAACAGACTCTGCAGGGAACTACGATAGATTTTTTTAGAACAAAACGGAAGTGGCATTACAGCAACACAGATCATATAACTGGCTCAAAATGTTATTTATTAACTAGAATAATAATTCTAATTATTTGGCTGTAAGAAAAAGCCACTCAAGTGCTCCACACACTAATCAGGTCGAGTGCAGAGGAGTGAAGTGAGCAGAGTAGGGCCCTCATCTCAGCAAGGGCATTTGATGAGTCCTGATCTTCATTAGCTGGGTGAATGCATGAATGGCTCGAGTAGAGCGTTCGACGCCTTAGAACAGTGGGAATCTGTGCTATGTGCAAGAATCGATGTAATTAAGCGCGGCTTTAAGTTTTAGGCACTGCGTTTCTGGTTAAGAAGGGCAGTACAAGCGCATGGTAGAAACGTAGAACCTAAGGGAGCTCTCTAAGCAGATTTTTTTTCTCTTATGCAAGCCAGCCGGTTTCTAAATAAGAAAGGCTATTTAAGAACTCGTGTTATTCAACTCAGCAAAAGTGTAACTGGTTGCTCGGCGGAGGACTGACAATGTGTATGTTGTTGTCGGCGGGTAGGCCATATCCTGACAACTAGAGAGTTTGATTGCTCGTTGAGGCAGAAGCCACGTTTTGAGGGCTGGTAGGGGGCTTGGCAGAAAAGGCGCCAGTAGTCACCCTACAGCCCTTACAAAGAGCTGACCTGTACTTATACCAAATTAAAAAAAATAATAAAGAAGAATAATGAGCAGTTGCGTTCTGATTGTTCGGTTTTTAAGGACAAAAAACATACAAACGAAAAAACATGTTTCTTTATGATTCCCCAAGGAATCACAATAGACCTTTCCGATTACTTTCTGGGCAAATTATGCAATTTTAAGAGAAAAGATTCGGCTATCTAATCTAATTCTTTATTAGTTTTAAGGCAATTGCCTTATACACATAGTTTGGAGATCGTACAAAGTTTTACATAAATAAATTTAAATTTCATAAACTTGGGAATTAATTATTTGTAATCACTTAAAGAAAGCATTTTAAATTTATAATGTAAAAATGCAATTTATAATGGTAGAGATAAATATCCTAAAAAATTATACTTAAAATTACTTTTCCGACTCAAGTAAAAACTTTTCTTCAATTCTTTTTTTATTAACCTACAATCTTTATTATACTAAGGTTTATCATTTTCGTTTCTATTAAAGTCAATTATATATTCTATTTTCAAACCGCTCTGATTCGTAGCTTACAGTTTTTCTTGATAATTTAGGCTTCACAAAAGTTTCAAAGTCTTGTTGATTTTTAATTACGACAACTTCAGAAATATCTGAAATTTCGATACAAATTTTACCATTTCTTATCCAAAGATACTTTACTTCATTTTTCATTTTAAGACTTATTGCTTCCTAATATACTGCTGCCACTTCCGGGATTAAATTATCAGATACATAAATAGGCATGTCTGGGATTTCTGCAAACATTTTCGTTGATAATGGAATTTTATTATCTTTCAAAAATTTTAAGAAACAAACTTTTTCACCATTTTTAAAAGATTTAACAATAATTGGAAGCATTAAAGATTCGGTTATAAACTTACCATCACAAGTATAGTTGTCCACAAGCCTGTAGCCAGGTCTACATTGACAGTGGAAAGAAGTTGGAGTGTCAACACAAAGATGTGTACAACCTCCGTTATCTACAAGACATTCATTTATTCCACATTTTTGGACAGGTTCATCTTCAGAATTGGGACAATCTGCATGTCGATCACAGACCTTCTCCATCAGTATGCACATACCAGCTCCACATTCAAATTCATCTCCCTTACATGTAGGCATTGGTACCACTGCAAACATTCAAATAGGAGGGTGTTACAAAATGCTTTGCACTTTTTGTTACATTTAATTTAATAAACTGTTTACATACACATAGCATTCATTTATTCGTTGGCCACTAAATACTTATCACTTAACATTTACCTTTCAGTATGTTAACAGTATTTAGTCATGTTGGCTATTAATTTATTTAAAAAATTACAAAATAAGTTTAACTAGAAAGATATTCAGTGACCAGACTAAATCCGTCAGAGAATCCAAATAGAAATGACATGATATATTCAGTCTATCGAATCATTTTGAGGAAGGTTAATATTTTATAATTTGAAAATGTAATTAGACCCGCAGTGCAGAATAATCTTTGATTATGCGGTCAGTAAAAGTTTTTCTAACAAATTCCTCCAAATATCAGACTTTTTTCTATTTAAACCAGCTACACGCTAGTGTAACAACATAGTTGTTGTCCGCAGCCCGAGAACACTGTCAAAATATTTTAATGTTGTTACAAGTATAGAATATAAATACAACTACGGAAGTGGCTGCTCTTTTCATTTCAGTTTCTCTTTTCATTATCATGATTTAGGGAGTGTCACGAAAAGGTAGCAGAAGCTATGACGAGTTATTTGCTAGTCTAGGTTGTCAGCCACCAATACTGTTACAATTAAAATGGGATATAAAACTCCCAATTTTAGAATGATTCTAAACTCTTAAAAAATAATTATATCTAAAATATTTACCTTTCCTTTTAGAAATGTATGTTTGTAACCAAATAGTACACAATCCAAATAAATTACACAATAAAGTAAATTACCACAATCCTGTTCATCAGACCCGTCCACACAATCTGATTGACCATTGCAGTGGAAATGTCCTGGGATACACTGTCTACTAGAACATTGGAACTGATCTGGCCTACACGTAAGATTGGTGCACAATTGTGGTGATTCATCAGCACCGTCCGGGCAATCAGGATCACCATCGCAAACCCATGTTTGATGAATACAAGTCAAATGATCGGGACATTTAAACTCTTTACTAAGACATGAAGATACCGGTTCAGGTGCATTTGTACAACCCTGAAAGTACAAATATACCAGACTTGAATAATTATTAAAATAAAAGTAAATTAAAACAAAACTAGATCTATTAGGGCTGCCATCAATACTGTTACAATTAAAATGGGATACAAAATTCAAAATTCACAGTTTTAGAATGACACTAGACTCTTAAAAAATAAATATATCCATGGATAAGTAAATATCTCTACAACGGAAATAGCTGTTCTTTCCATGCTCAAGTTTCCTTTTTTCATTTTCATGACTTTGGGAGTGGGAAAGGTAGCAGGAGCTCTGTAGAGCTGATGCTAGTCTAGGATTCGTGCGACCTAAATTATGGACGCACTGGGGGGGTACCCCTTGGGTGGTCGTTAGGAACCCAGCTGTGGCCTTGAACACACACAAGCTGCCCCAGACATGACGATCTGGCGGCTATTCGGAAGGACATGCTTTTACCTATGGCTCTTGGAGCTTTTGGGTTGAAGAGGTAAGTTCCTCCTTCCAAAACGTAACATACTCGTACACGTACGTTTCACTAGCCTCAAATCCATCCTTCTGGTCAAGGCAAACGGTATTTCTCCTAGCGGCACCATGGTAACTGGTCGCGGGGCTTTGATTCCGAAAGGCACGTTTGCCTCAACCCTCAACTTCATATTTTATGTACATTCTCGTGAAGTGCCCACGTATCAGCAGCCCATGAGAGAATGTTATACGATCACGTTCAATAAGCTCTCGAACGGCACGAATATTGTCATCTGTAAGGCTTGTCCTTGGGCGTCGATCATGACTTTCGTTTTCAACCCGTTCTCGTCCGCCCTTAAATTCTCTCGCCACGCAAACACACGATTCTGAGACAGTGTACTGTCCCCAAACTGTGCCCGCAAACGAGTTAAAATTTCCGACGGTTTAACGCCTTAATTGATTAAAAACTTTATGATAATCCGCAACAGACGAAGGGACCTCTTGCTCGGTCATGGCTGTACTGACGTCAATGGCGACGTTGGACGCTAACTAGACCGTTCCCCCACTCCTCATAAACCAAACATCTACTGCACAAAACATTATCTAGGTAGGACCTGCACTCGAAGAAGAATAGCAAAATTACCGTTTATATTTGATTTACCATAGTAAATTTAACAATGAGGAGAATTGGATGGACAACTGCAATCTAAAGAATGTAACTGTCTCGTAGTCCTGCCATTTGTTTTTTTAATTACTTGCTCAGAAAATTCTTGCTTATCGGGCTAATTCTTACTGATATTAGTTAAATCACTTAATAGTCAAATAATAATAATATTCATCAACAACAGCTTTTACGTCATTTCCTTTCACCTTTTTTTGTTAAACTCTTTAAATTTTGTGGTTATATATATATGTTTAAAAATACAAAAATTGAATTATTAGAAAATTATAAATAATTGGGAGTGGTTTTTGCCTCGTCGGAGAAATTCAATCAGAAAGTTGATACCGTAACTAAAAAAGCCACGATAGCGGCAGCATATGTCAGACGTATTTTAAGTAAGATAAAATCTAAATCTTTTGACACATAAATGATGCTCTGTAATTCAATGGTTACGTCCGTTATACTTTACGCCGCTGCAATTTGGGACCCGTTACACTGTCGTAGATTGGAATCGATCACATATAGATTTTATAAAGCGCTTTATCATTGGCCTCGAACTACTCCAATGCATTTTGCGAGAGTGGAATTAGGACTGAGACATGTGGAAGCTGAAGTGGTAAATCGCTCGCTTGGCTGGCTACACAAAATGCTTACTACGCCACCATCTAGGTTACCCAAACTATGTTATGAGAGACTTAAAGCGGTTAACACTTGAAGCGAAATGATCTGTCCTATAACTGGTTCAGTCATTAAACCTAAATTAGATACGGTGGGATCAGGATAGCCAGACGTTGTTAAGAAAAACCTCGAAAATAATTAACAGCATGTAAACCACTATAAGTCGTTAGATACTGAGGCAGTTATATAGTCAAATTACAATACTTATTACCGAAATTTAACAACTTTTGGTTTGGGAGAGCAATATTTACATTTTGTTCAAGATATAGTTAAAAGGAGGTTGATTCGCCAACTGAGAGTTAATAATTATAAATACTTCAACAACATTGGAATGGGGTCTCCATAAATTTGAAGGATCAGAGAATTATTTAATACGCAAATGCCAATTGCCAAAAAATTTAGACCATTTTTTGATAGAATACCCATTTTATGAACCTCTAAGATTGCAGTATCAGGCAAAATATATGAATGGGGTAAATGACAAAATGGCTAAAGTAACAAAATTGCTGGAAATCAAAAAAAGATTAGGCGAATAATATCTATTTCTACACAGTAGAGTCGCTCAAATTGAGAGCATTCGTAAATAATGAATAGTTTTTAACATAGTAATTTAATTTATTATTTTTTATTCCTATTAAAAGCAAAAATTTAATGTATTGTATTTATATTTCCTTAATTTTATTTACTTATGTTATATATTTTATTTACTTATTTATTATTATTTCTTTTCAAAATTGAGGGGGAAAAACTTATTTGTTTGTACATAATTATTAAACCAAACTTCTTTGTATAAGATAATTGTATCTTAAAACAAATAAACTATGTCTATATCTATATATATTTAAACAGTACAAAACAAACCCATAACGAAAGCCCTGAGGATAAGGTGATCTAAAAATTTTTTGATGAGCTGGATTGGCCTTCTGTTTCAGCAATATTGGTTAATGAAAAGGTAATGCTGACTAACACAGTGTATAACTACATAATAATAATAATAATAATAATAATAATAATAATAATAATAATAATAATAAGGGAAGGGATTAGCTATGAGGCTAGCATACTGGACTCCCACGCGGAGGTCCCGGGTTCGAATCCAGCAGCTGACCCTTAGATTTTCTCTTCCTAGGAGCTTCTTACAGCTCACTTTCCGGTGATGGACAGTGTTGTCTGTAACGAGAGAACACTGTCCGGAGGCCGGCAGTGCACTGAAAAAAACTCCAGGCGCTAATAACCTCAGCTGTTGATGCGCCAAAATAATAATAATAAGGTAATCACAGCAAAATAAATACTAAAGATTGCAGTGCACCATTATACCTCGTTAAAAAAAAAATACCATAATAAATAATAATACGGATTATATATGATTGACTTCGTAGCAGCATTTATGGTAGGGTCACGTAGATGTTTAATAAATTAAAAAGGTTTACTTTTTCATCTGAATTATCGTGGCAGTCATAATCGCCATCACATTTCCACTTTGCCAATATGCAGGAATGGTCTTCACACTGGAATTCGTTGGAAGCGCAAACCCGTTCCGAACAGTTCTTTTCATCAGACCCATCCTCACAATCTTCATCCATATCACAAGCCCAGATTTGTTGGATACATTTTCCATTACCACATGTAAATTCATCGCTGCGACACGTTTCATCTGCAGAAAAATAGCTGAAATTATCTTCTCTATCTATTAAAAAAATATATATATTTCTCAATATACTCATTTGCTAGTTAAATTAGTAAACTTTTTCCAACACACAGATATTTCGCATGGCGCACCAGTTTAATAGGGTGGTAGTTAATGGGTTACTGCAACCACATGCAACGGTAATCAAAACCAACAAATATATTAGTTACTCAATTTTCAAGCTAAATGTGTTAATAGCTTTCACATTAAAAGTTGTGATTTGCAGATTTTATGCGCATCTCTGATCATTACTCTCACAAACGATTTACGACGTATTTCAAACAGGTTTAAAAGATTTTTTATGGTTGCAAATGCTTGTAAAATATGTTTGCCAAAATTGACATTAGCCGGCACATGGTATAATTTTTGTAAATATTAAACTGACTTTACTTTCCAACTAACAGCATAAAGCGCGGGGCTCGCCATTTGCCTCGCTTGCCGTTTAACAGCGGCCCCGAGATTCCCTAGACAGCGAGTAGTCAAGCGACCTGAGCAAAACTTTATGTTTATGTCTGTGTTTTTATGTTTGTTCTGTTGCTAAAATCTAGATCTAAAAAAAATAAAAAAAAAAACGCTTAGACTTTGTAGAATCTCTATAAATATGGGTGTTTTCCTGAGTATAAGGTCTATTACTATGGGTAATTTCTATGTGTGCATTTGCTCATTCCATATGAATGGTGCTCCCAAAGCGATAAGCAGCACTTTACTTTAGAAAACTAATACCTTATTTATTGCATTCTAACTATCTCTCATGCATATTGGGTAAACGAAAATCAGTTATGATTTTCCCGAGTATAGATAAAAATAAGAGTCTAGTCTGTCTTTTTACACCCATTCACGATTCTCTGGCGTCCATTGTAAAACGTGTCAGTTAATATACACGTATTTCTAATGTTATACCTATACTGACATCCGTAATTGTAGAATGGGCGTCACATACAACGTAGATACGACGAACTTTGAGTGTCATTGTCTCCAACCTATGAAACAATCTGCAAAAACCTAGACTTCCTGAAACTTTAAATTACTTGATTAGTAATGTTAGTAAGCCTTACTGCATGCTCTCTCATCAGATCCATCTGTACAATCTGTAGCATCATCACACATCCACGTTAGGGGGACACATTCACCCGGCGCCGCTCGACAAGTAAACTCTTCAGCTTGGCACAACTTCTCCTCTACAGAACAAACAAAGGAACAATCCCAAGCATTAAATTAAAAATAGAATTTCTTCAATTACTTACTACAATTTTTTTCGTCGACATTATTTTTACAATCGCGCACGCCATCGCATACCCATGCTAAGGGCACACATTCGTGAGCGGAACACTGCAGCTCATCCGCATTGCACTTACCAAAGTCTGAAATTTCAATGGAGAGCTTAATATTGTTCAATTTATATATTGTATGTGCCATATAATAAATGTACTGCTTGGATATGTTTCCAGGAATTTAAATGATAAACAAACATAATTGAAATTCATACGTGATTTTGAAATAAAAGGAAGAAAAGTGAAAAACAATTCACTTTCCCAGAAACAAGTATAAAGTTAATAACTACACACAAATTTTGTTGTTTTGCTGTTTAAAAATTGTTGAGATAGATAAATACGGTTTATTATTACATAAGCAAAACTTTTAACACTACTATATCCATGTAATAATGTTGGCCAGTACCTTAACACAGAAAGCAAATAAAATAAGACTTCACTACGACCATAAGTTGTACCATTAAAATTAATAAGTATTATTATTTTAATAATACAACAGGTGGTCGCCAATAACTATATTTTAAATTTTTATATAAAGGTTATTAGATATCTAAGGTTATACTGTTATACTGTAAGGTTATGCCTTTATGCATAGCACTTTATTTTTTTGAATGAAAACGAAATGTTGCATAAAAGCTAGTATGAAAACGTAGCAAAAATGTATCGCAAAACATCTTGCACTACGCACTTGCACTTTTTTCGAAGACTCGCTGCCAAATTTCGTATTTCTCACTGCACTGATTTTCAGGGGCTTCAAATGCAATCTTATAGAACATGGATTCTAGGACTTGCCTGCGCCGGGAAATGAAGAAGCGGAATAGCGAAAGAAGGCTATTGAGCCTTCAATCACATCACCATCACTGCTATGTGAAGCTAAAAAAAAAAATTACGAGCTCGCTTAACACGCTGCAAGCGAACAATTGCAACGAAGAAAAGGCGGGAAAAATGGAATGAAAGCTTTAGGAGATCTGCTTTCGAATTTGCCGCAAAGTTAATTTGTAACGAGTTCTAGATTGCTGACCTGGCATTATTACTTTGATACCGCAAAGGAATTGTCCAAAACCCTACCTGCGTTCTGGGTTCTTCTCCTACGATGTCAGTTGAGCACTACAACGATTGTCCTCATGACTCAAGGACATTAGGGATTCTTAAGTCGGTAGAGACCTGGTGTAGTAGGAGGAGATATGATTTTCTTGAGTACGCAGACTGACAGACTGTGGAATGAAAATTTGTACACGGATTTAAAGATAAGAGATTCCATTCATGGAATTCTTGTATTCTTTTGAATGTTTCGGTAATCAATTTTCGACATAAGTGCACTCATAAAAACATTCTGCCTTCACGACACTGAAGCTGCAATTGTTAGCTTGGTAAACACAGAATCAGCTAAGTCAAATCAATAATAATGCACTTTGCAATACCTGCAATAAGAGGTCGATAGAGCAAGTTACAACAAATACCACTCCATGGCTTCAGGTATTTGCGAGGGCTAAAAGAAAACGTTCCATGCGTTAAATTGTCCGCAGTGACGTCTAAAAGCCTCTCTGGAACCTATTAGTGAATATTAGACATGCACAAAGTAAAACTAAACTATGTGCCACACATTATTGGTCATTTCCGGACTTTATAAAACAAAGCAGACGGTGGCAGGCATGCCCTGGTTGCGACAAAATATTGAATGGTTGCTTAAAAGTAACACGGAAACTTAAGAGGTAGAAGCTAGAATCCAGATTTAGATACATATTGGAAATGTCTCTCAATCACTGCTATTGGAAGTAAAACTATTTTTAATGTAAACACAAAATTATTTAAAGAACAGTCGCTTAACCACTAAAAAAACGTGAGAAGGAACTATCTTCTACTGCAAAATTGAATCAAGAGATGTCAAAATGACATAAAGAGAAAGAACCACTTTATTTTAAATAAAACAAAATCAAAGAAGATGCTGTCAAACTGCTAGATAAGAAGTGTATTGACCCGTCATTAGGATATAATAAATAACATTAAAAAAAAATATCAAAATAAATAAGGGCATTAACATTTCAAAAGTAGATCAAGTAGATCAAAATACAGCCAAGAAAGTACATATTTATAATAAAAATTAACGAATTAGAGGTGCCACGATAGCCTAGTTAGTGGGAGGCCCGCAATGCTAAGATTTATTATGGATTTAGGATTTATTATGGATGGATCTAGGTCTTGGAGTTTATTTCATTTTTAATGTGAGAACTAAGTAGAATAGTATGTTTGCTAGTCGCCTACGACCATGACACCTAATTTGGTATGTAAAGCCCGCCTGAAAAAATACGAATTACTTTACTTTACTTTTAATTTAACTTATTAACGATTGAAACTTCCTTACTTCTCTTGCTATTCGACCATTAAAACCTGCAACTCCTCTAAGGGAGAGCACTTTTGCAAATTTAAAGAAGGAGGCCCCTTCACTCAATTGTCTACTCACAACAATAAAAGAGGGTTCGTCTAAATACGTCAGTAAAACTAAAAGAGGAGGAACAAAAACTAAAGAAGGAAAGAACTGAACTGTGTTCAACTGCTGAGATTGAATCAAACGATGTCACTTGACTAGAGTTTCTTTTAAATACAGACATATATGATGTCACTCCTTCGCTGGCTCTATGTATGCTGTGGATGATAGAGAACTGTGGATACGGTTGTCGGCTCAGCTGAGATAACCGCGAGGAAGCAGATCCCTATTGTAGTGCCTAGTCTACCTCCTCGAAGAAGTTTGAAGATGTACTTACTGCAAGTATTAGGGTCTTCATCGCTCTCGTCCGGACAGTCCGGTTCTTTATCGCACTGCCAGTACTGTGGGATACATCTTCCTGAGTGGCACCTGAATTCTTCCGGCTTGCAGGTATAATCTTCTGTACAACACAAACATAAGACCGTTAGTTAAATTTAGTAGCATTTTATACCTATATGCTATAAATACCTCTACAACTTCCAATCAAGGATTACTCTGATACTCTGGTTATTTTGAGTAAAAGATCATCTCATGACATTCCGCTACTTATCAGTGAAGAAAAATTAGTCACTACGAATATATAACGCATTAGATTAACATGAAGTGAAAACCTCATTGCTGCAACAGCTCTTCGAAAGATAATTAATTGAGCTCCGATGTGAAGGTGCGTTCAAAACGGGCTTATACGACTAAATTTGGAATGATCGTAATACTAGCTCTTACTAGCTCGTATCACTAAGTAAGAGAAAATATTCTAAGTAAAATACGAAACAAACTTTAGTTCCATCAATGAGTCTAAAATTTATAAAATGCATAAAGTTCGTGAAGTAAGTTTTTGATTTCAACTCAGCTATCTGAGTTAAAGATGTTGTGCGAGTCTGAGACAAAAATGAAGTCGAATTCTTTACACCAAATTGAAAATAATAGGAAAGAATAAATCATAAATTTTTTGGCATTTCTATATCATTAAAAATTAAGGTGCTTTTTGTCTACATATCAAAAGATGAATTAATACCACATTCTTCGGATTGCGGACTATAATTGAACATTTTAAAAAAAATCACTTCTAAAAAATTTATTCTGCGACCAAAAAAAGTAAGATTATTTTAGTACTAGGTGCTTTGACATATTTCAACATAAAAAATAATTTATTGCAAAAAACTCGAAATGCGAATAGCATTCCGTTGGGCCAAATATTCTATGAAATTTATGAAAAAAAATCAAGCACATGTTTCATCTTCTTTTTTTTTTCTGGCGCATTGACAACTTTGTCACCAGCGCCCAAACATGTTTCAAATTAAATTTATTCTTGTGTTTATTACGAATATCAATTTGTTTTAGAATTTTTTTTTAAAAACATTTTGATTGTATCAAAATAAAAACTAAGTGATTTGTGCAATTTGATTAATTTCCATCCTATTATTCTCCAATTCCCTATTCCAAGTCACCTAATCCACATTGGGGCCCTCCGTGATAAATAGTTTACATGTGGGGGAGGAATCAGAAGCGAATTCAAACCACTCAATTTTAGTATATCCCTTAACAAGTAAAGGTCGTGACATCCTTTGAAAATCCATTACAGAAAATCACCTGGAACTACCCTCAAATCTCAAGTTAATACTTACAAAAGTCAACTTGAGGCAATAATCAAACATATTCAAACTAACCAAATCCTCATGTAAATGAATAGTAACCGATATTTTTGTTAAATCTACCCATGCTTAATCTGCGCGTACTGAGGCAAAAAATCGAAAAAACTGATATTATTTCAGATTAACTTTCTCTTAATACCATGTTCTTTTGGACAAAATCACCCAACTAAAAGTGGAACTTTATTGAATTATTAATTAATTTTTTCAGTCCTATGATATTTTTTAAAAACGTTTCCACTTTTTTTTTGTTCAATTACTAGATTCATTGCTAATAATATGAAGTTCTATAACTTTTATTTAAAACATTTAGGTGAGGGGTTCAATTCGATTTAGGGCACTTCTGATAGAGGAAGTTGGATGGTTTTTTCTTTAAATTGCCATTTGCGGGTAATGCCTGTACTTATCACGAATGGCTTAAACATGTAACAAAAATTTTAATTTTGTAAAACACTGAGTGCCAGGCAGTGCCATTTACTCAATAAATGTTTTATTTAAAAAAAAAAAAAAAAAAAAATAGTACCTATGAGGTAAACATGTTGAATATTGAAGAAATTGAATTTTTACTAAAAATTGTAAATATCAGAAAATTAATTTCGCAAAAGACCGTTACAGAAAGAGTGCAAATTATTAAAACCAGATTTTTTTTTTTTATAAAGGAATTTTTATTTATTCTCAAATTTTAAATTTCATATTGAGGAAGTTGCACTGAAATATCGCATAAAACCGTCTTACACCATGCGGAGGCATTGGTTTTTTTTTTAATGACAAAATTTCCGTGCACATGTATTCATTAGCGCCCGGGAGCTTTTTCCAATGCGAAGCCAGTCTCCGGACACAAACTATCAATCACCGGACACAGAGCTGTCAAAAAGCTCCTATAGAGAAAATCTTAACAGCCAGCAGCCAGCTGAATCCAGTATATTTCGGGATATCCGCGTTGGAATCCAGTATAAGCTAACCACTTAATTTCTCCCATATATGTGCATCTATAAATAAACATCTTTTTAGATGTAGAACTATTAAAAATTGCACACTGGAAGATAAAAAAAAAAAAAAAAAATAGAAAAAGTATTTGCATCCTTTGTTTCAAAAAAGGTTGCCGACCCTCATATAAACGATTGCAATACTTGTTCTTCCACTGCCACTGATAGCAAAAAGTATAAATAATGCACAAAACACAAAATGAAAAAAAAAAAAAAGAAGACACTAAGTAGCTGATGAAGTTACCCGTCCGATGTGTAGGTGAACAAAATCCAGCAGTCGTGTACAGCAATAAAATCATCAAAACTGTGATGCACATAATTTTTTCTTCCGAATACAAAATATTTTTTTTTTAAAATCAATAATAAAATATATTTAAAAAAATCTGTCCCTTTTATATAAAGAAATCGTTCTCTCCCACTCTATCGATAGTTTTATCAAAACTAATAAGAATTCTAATCGCAACTAGTAGAAAAGATGCGCAATTACACTCACAAAATCCAGCACTTAAGCAATGTCTTACAAAACTACATTTTTTTGATAAAAGGTAATTATAATTACATTTGTTTTTTCCAAATTCTTATTGCATAAGTGCTAATTTTCGGGGTTTGGACTTTTCACCGTAAATATAAGGTTATAATCTCCAAATGAAAAATGTTTTCAGAAATGGGTTTCCTTCTACAGATGTATCTATATAATTAATAATAGGCAGGAAACCGTAGAAAGTTCCAATTTAATATTACGTTTAGTTACCACCAAGGGCAAAAAGGTTTTTAAGAATTAGATGCCACCATAATTGGTCGAAATCTTTCTAATGAAAGTACCAGTTTCTAAATTGATTGTTCATAGTATTTTAAAAAGCAAGTGTGTTTTATTCAATTTTTTCCCCCTTTTTTCTGAACTGATTTTTCTTCAGACTTCATTCATGTACTTTAACCTCTTGGCTTTCAACAATGTTTTCATTAATTCTTTATAAACATAAAATTTACATTTGGAAGTTTTATTACAACTTACATCATTTAAATAATTTTACTGCATTAAGTTTTTATTAATATATTTTAGAATTAGATGTCGCGGGCACTTTTGCTTGCCATTTTGATCTATTTTGTGTGTGTGTGTGTGTTATTTTTGTAAACTGTACTGCATTGCCACTTATATAATTTTATTAAAAAAATCGCACATAGCTCTAAATTTTCAAATTTAAAACAAATCAAGTGCCACTTTACTGAACAAAATTTCCAGTACCATGAAAATATTGCCGAAAATGGCTCCTACGATTACATTTTAATTTCTTATAATAATTGAAAACTATAAAAATTTACTAATATTATTTAAAACCTGGTTTCCAAAAAATTGTATTAGATTTACTTTTGAAAATGTGTGTAATAGATTCTCCCTAAAGTGCTATTTTCATGAAATATATTAGGGACTATTTCTTTATGCATTTTTTTAAGGAAGGCTAAAAAGTGTTACTGAAATTTAGATACGAAGACAATTTCCCAAACGGAAGTACTCCGCTACTCTATGGATTAGCTCAGTTTTTGAGATTTTCTCCTAAATTGCTCCTAGGATTTTCTGTAAACTTTGGATTTAAATTACGTACACATGGATTTATTGCTTTTACTTTTATTATCTTTCTATATATATAAAAATAAGCCTAGTTTTGGCGTCAGGTTAGGTTAGGCTTCCTTCTTCCTGTAAGTTACATTACACTATAATGAAAGTTTACACTACACTATATAATTTTGGTAAGAATTTAATTTTACTCAAATGTTCGGAGTTTGAAAGTTAAAACCTTGTGAATAATTGTAATTTTGAGCGTTCATTCAAGATTTTTCTAGAATAGTTCATTTTTTTTGGCAGATCTGACGAGGGATAAGGTTAGACTTCACTCTAATGTGGCATTTTAGAATAACGTACGTTTCTATAAACTATACTATAAAGGTAGTCTGCTTTTTCAAAAAAAATCTTATACAATATTGTGAATCTGTTACAGATAGATGTTCATTTTTAATGCAAAATTAATTAATTACTGAAAGCAAATGTGTATTATTACGTTACGAGCAGAATTATGCCACTTCAGCAATTTATCTAATGTCTAGTTATTTTATAAAATGAAAACGCTGATTATAACTATGAAGATTATTCATAAAATTATACATAAAGAGGTTATCTTATAGGATTTATATGAAACGCCCAAGGCTCTAATAAAATGCCAGAAAGGAGAATATAATAGTTACTTTTGGACCATTTTGCCATACTAAGTAATTTAATTTAAATTAAGTAACATAAAAGTATTTACTATTTTGTATTCGTTAATTATTAACTATAAAATGTTAACTTGCTTAAAATAGTAATTAATCAAGTAATTTGATTTAATTTACTTTTATTAGATTGATATCTAAAATTTAGTTTGCACTTTATACATTTTTGTAATATTTTATTAATATTAAGTAAGAGAGGCAAGGGCAAATATTTTAATAGAAATTTATCTTTTTTTCATTTTAAATTTTCACCAAAAATTGAGGTAGAAAAAACTGGTTTATTATAAATACGTTGTGTTTGTATGGGTGCGTATGTTGTTGAATTTTTTTTTTTCAAAAACTCTTAGGATAAAGCTTCCAGTAAGATGCGACATTTTTGTGTAGCGTAAGGTTTTTACTAAGTTTACAATGTTCGTGGGAATTAATTATGACGAAAATTAGGAGCTTTTGATGAAATATATATGTTAAAACCTTTAGAATCGTGATGAGAGTTTTCTCAACAGAAATTTTTACTTTTTCTTACTTTGAGAAAGTCAAACGTTCTAAATGGAGTTTTTAAAGAAAGTGCGAGTATCGACATCCGCTCAACACACACAAAAAAATAAAATAAATAAAAGATAGTAAAACTGTAGTGCGAACGCACCACTTTTACACTCAAAAATAGCTACTTGCTACCTTATATTAAACGTATACAGGTTGTACACGGAGGAGAGGTCGAAACTTCGGGAGGTGATTCAGCAGTTCAAATGCAACAAAAAAAATATTCTATTCACTTTGGCCCGATTCTCAATAGTGTCCAAGATATTTGCATTTTCAACTTTTCCGTCGATATTCGCGTTTTCCACCATAAAAACGGCCGTAACTTACCCATTTCCTTGTTTGAGTAATTCGAATAATTTTTTGTAGCAATTTTAAGTAGGCACTAACCTTTTGTATTTTATTACTACTGTGTTTTATTGCTACTGTATTTTTTTTACTTCCGTTTTATTAAATAATAATTGTTCAAAACTAAAATGGTTACTTTTCTCTTTGTTCCTTCTCCAAAAAAATTAACATACGAGTAAATTAATAATTTGATATCAGTGAAAAGTCGGTTACGTTCTGCATTTACACCCCTTTGTTCGGGGTAGGGTTTTATTAAAAACAAAAACATCCACATGGTCTTGAAGCTCAATAAATGCGCAACTTTTTCTGTAATTGGGTGACTCCTTGATTCATTAATAACTGAAAAAATACAGTTGTAAATTTTAAAAGAAATTCAGTACCCAGAGAGTTGAGCAATCTTTTCCCTACTGCTGTAAGAGAATTCCTCTTACAATCCTAAATATCACTTGTAGTTGGTTGGTTGTTGGTATATTTATTTGTGAGTGTAAAATAGGGCTAACTAAATACGTTTTAATAACCAAGTTGGTTATTTGTGAGTGTAAAATGGTGCTGTATACGTTTCAGTAACCAAGTTGGTTATTTCTGAGTGTAATATAGAGCTAACTAAATACGCTTAGTTAACCAAGTTGGTTATTTGTGAGCGTAAAATGGTGCTGTGTACGTTTCAGTAACCAAGTTGGTTATTTCTGAGTGTAATATAGAGCTAACTAAATACGCTTAGTTAACCAAGTTGGTTATTTCTGAGTGTAAAATATGCTAAATACGTTTCAGTAACCAAGTTGATTATTTATAAGCGTGAAGTTGTGCCACTATATAGCGTGTAGACGGAGAAGAGGTTGAAACTCGTTCTTACTAATATCAACCTGGTAAATAATTTCATACCAATAGATACTTTCCTGCCTGTTCAAATAATCACATCTCACTGTGTAAATGGAATACACCCAATGGGGGTACTTGATATTCTTCCAAGAGTATATATTCTAAATCTACTAGATATATTCCAAAAAGCAATCATCTGTAAATTATACCAGCAGAATACACATCCTGATTCAGTGTGTATTTTCCGAAATTATATTACAGAAATATATTTAGATTAGATTGCACATACGGACGGCACCTATAAGAGAAGAAACGCCGGCTGACGCTACCCATTGTTACCCGTCTATCCCCAATTCTCCGATGGTGGTAGTACCTGAGCGTTTGCTAGGAATCATATTATCAAATCATAAATGGTGGAATAGGTTATTTTACCTTTCAAGTTTACATATAATCCTACATCCTGTTTAAATTATATTAAGTCATTAAAATTTTTCTACAACCTGGCGCGCACACTTCTATTAAATGCTGAACTGTAAAAAATGCCATTCTTTCATTAATGACAACGTAGTTCCTATTTGTCACAATAAAGAGTTGGGAGAGGGGGTTTAAAAAATTAAAAAAAAAAAAAAAAATCGCTCTAGTAAAGAGGGCAGACATAATGACAGTATCTGGTCAGCAATAAAGAGCCTTGAGTTCGTGAGAGTCGTAATTGATAGCACATGCTTCAATAATAGTTACAGCAAATTGTTCTAATTTAAAAAAAAAATCTATTGCGTTTTTGCAAACATATATAAAAATATTTTGACTAAAGGTGAAATTACGATGAATATGTAAATTCTTACGTCAGCTGAATCTATCGGCAGCAATACCATCCTTTATCTTGTTTATGTCTCCACTATGATTTCTTAGATTAGATAGCTTTAAAGAATTACAGTTACTCAATTGTTTTTACTATTTACACTTCCTAGTTTATTATCTTTTTTTTTTTCATTTAAAAAAAAGATGTTTATGTGTAAAAAGTAAAAACAGTTTAGTGGGTAAGTGTTGCTTTATAATACTCAAGTTCAGTAACTGGCCTTGGGAGCAGAATTAGATAATTTTATACTATTTTTTTTTAACTTCTCTTACTAGGTAAAAGGGAGTACTGCGATCGTGTCATTGATTTCCATTGCAAGTTTTCACCGAAAATATAAGTTTTTTAAATCGTGCGATTTTATTTAAAAAAAAAAAAAAATTTTATCAATTTTTATGTTCGAATGGGTATTTTTCTGTAAATTATGCGATTAGCATAACTCAAAAATGAAAAATCGTGGAATAACTAATAACAATGAAAACAATAAATTCAAAGAATTAATACGCTAGTAAAATTAAATAACGCAATAAAATTAACAAAAAAAAAAAATAATAATAACACTAGATTATTAGATAAAACTCTAAGGCCTTCCTCTACTTTCTGAGAAATATACAGGGTGAACCAGTAAGTATTGTCCATAGGCCTACTGTGTGAAGTACATCTAAAGTGGAGTTCAATGACGTATTGGCCAACTTCATATTTTCCACTGTTCTTGAGTGACGTCACTTTAATTTTTTTTTCTAAAATCATTACTTTTTTCCAATAAAAATGTTATTACTCAAAAAGTTTTAGTCCGAATTCGATTCTGATGACACGGTTAGAAAGACAGATAAATTTTCTAAAAATTGATACCATTTCGAAGCATAATTTGTTCTCCAAACAGCCTCAATCTTCCTCCGGATGCTGGAAAAATAAAAGTAATCGACATTTTTAAGAAAACTCATTAGGCCTATATGTGATCAAGTTTCCTTGTCTAATGGGCTTTCAAACGGTATATCATTTTCCAGGATTCCTTTTATCTTCGTATGAGAAATTACGTTTGTTTTGCAAGAAAACATGTTCACAAGCACTCAACAGTGTTAAGTTATCAAGTTGTTTAATTCATTGAAAACTCTTTTAGATGGACGAGTAGGCAATTTTAAAGTAAGCTGCCTTAAAATAAGGAAGTCAAAGGTTACAAATTGCCCTTAAAAAAAAAATAAATAAATAAAAATAAAATTGAGAAATTGTTAGGAAATATTTGAAACAAGTGCTATTTTTATAAAAAAAAATTCATATAGTTTGCATTTACTCCAAATTATAATTTCACACAAAACTACCTGTTGAATAAGAAAAGACTGAATAAACCTTAACAACTTCTTCTTTTTTTTTTTTTTTTGTGCAATTTGTAACCTTTGACTACCTTATTTTAAGACAATCTAATTTAAAAATTGATTATTAGTCATCTAAAAGAGTTTTCAATGAATTAAACAACTTGATAAACTAACACTGTTGAGTGCTCGTGAACACGTTTTCTTGCAAAACAAACGTAATTTCTCATACGAAGATAAAAGGAATCCTGGAAAATGATATACCGTTTGAAAGCCCATTAAACAAGGAAACTTTTATAAAAAGTGCCAGCACCTAGGTCACATAAGAGCCTAATGAGTTTTCTTAAAAATTTCGATTACTTTTATTTTTCCAGGATTCGGAGAAAGATTGAGGCTGTTTGGAGAATAACTTATGCTTCGAAATGATGTCAATTTTTAGGAAATTTATCTGTCTTTCTAACAGTGTCATCAGAATCGAATTCGGACTAAAACTTTCTGAGTAATAACATTTTTATTGGAAAAAAGTAATGATTTTAGAAAAAAAAAAATTAAAGTGACGTCACTCAAGAACAGTGGAAAATATGAAGTTGGCCAATAAGTCATTGAACTCCACTTTAGATGTACTACAGACAGTAGGCCTATGGACAATACTTACTGGTTCACCCTGTATACACATACATACAACAAAGAGAACATAAAAACACAACCTATTTAATAACTAAACAAAACACGTCATCAAAATTATCAGAAATAAGCTAACAATAAAATTACAACTTGCTGATGATTAATCATTAAATATACTTTACAATTCTTTATCTTAAGCCACGTGTATACTATACGAATTAGAGCAGCGGATAATTTTAGAATTTGTTTAATTTGTGCAATATTTTCATTTATAGAGTATTGTTTTGTAATAAATAAATCTAATAATGTTTTTTTTATTTCATTACGTTACTTATCTTTCCCTGAATTATGAATCTAGAATAAGATTTAAAACTGTTATTTCTTGTTCTTTTGGTGTAAACGGTATTCCTTTATTTGTTCTTCGAATGTTCTAGCTGCGCGTATGCTCTTTCAGTACACGCCGTTTACATAAAAAGAACATTTTTCTGTTTAGCTTAGTCTCAATTCCATGAACATGTAGTTAGCATAACTCAAAAATTAAAAATCGTGGAATAACTAATAACAATGAAAACAATAAATTCAAAGAATTAATACACTAGTAAAATTAAATAACGCATTACATTTACAAAAAATAATAATAATACTAGATTATTAGATAAAACCCTAAGGCCTTCCCCTACTTTCTGAGAAATACACACACACAAAGAGAACATATAAACAAAACTTATTTAATGAAATAATAATAATAATAATACTAGATTATTAGATAAAACCCTAAGGCCTTCCCCTACTTTCTGAGAAATACACACACAAAGAGAACATATAAACAAAACTTATTTAATGAAATAATAATAATAATAATGAATAAAAAAATTAAAGATCTTAGTAAAGTAATATATTTTCACTACAGAAAAAAAATTTGCCATTTTCGAAATAACATCCTTAGACACTATAATGGCACATTGGGAAGAAGTCTAAAATCCTCTCACACTGAATTATACTTAATCAAATTTTCTTAAAAATTAAAAGTTATAGAACTTTATGCGCACAGTGTACCAATTTTTTTTTTGTGTGTGCGTTGTTTTATTTGAATTTATTTATTTTACATTTCTAGAATACATCAAAAATTTGGGGGAGGAATTAGAAAAGTGAAATCAAGTCCCTTGACAGTATTAAAACAAATGCACTATTTTTTTTTTTAAAGATTTTTACATGTTTGTAGGCAAAAAAAGATGCAGTGACGCGTGCCATAAGGAGGTATGCGATAGATGAGAGCTAACACGAACCATGAGGAGGAACAATATATGCTAAAGAAGAGGAGCTGATTCGGAGCCATTGCAACTAAGGTCCTCGAAGTATTCTGACTGACTGAATTACTAGGCTAAACGTCAGAGTGAAGCGAAACTAAGCCGAGACGTTGCAACCATTCGCAACTAATAAGAAGTCTTTACTGTTATGGCTCACAAACCAGTTGGTGAGCAGAGGAGAGACTGTAACAGGTAAATTTCATCAATGAATGAATGAATGAATATTTTTGGTTATAGCAGATGTTAGGGAATACAGTCAACCCTCCTATAACGCGGTACTCTCAGAACGCGGTTTCCATATAACGCGGAGCTGAAATTGCGACAGCCCTCCTATAACGCGGTACTCTTACAGCGAGGTTTCCGTTCAATAACGTCCCATCAGTTCTTTCCGTGCACCCAATGAATGATTTTAACTGGATTTGTTTATATAAACATTCAAGCTTATCTCTTAGCCGTTTACGACATCGGTTTCAGTCGTCTCAGAGCTCTTTCACAGTACGTTTCGTTGGTGATCAATTCTTTCGAAAATTTTGTTGCTGGCACTGTTCTAGCGACAGCAACGAAGGGCAAAATCGCTCCGTGGCACTCAAACGGTTTATAATTGGACAACATTACACGATACTGTAAATAATATTCTTCATTTGTTCTAATATAATAATATAGTTATTTATTTAACAAGTGTGGAAAGTAGTACTTTTCCTCAAACGAGGCAGGGTTTGCACGCACAAGCGAGCGAAGCGAGGCGAGTGCAAGTGCAAATTGCCGAGTGTGAGGAAAATACTTTACACTCGAGTTAAATATTATAATTTTTCTGCAACCATTAGGGTTATTAACTAAAAAAAAAAAAAAAACTAAACAGGAATCACTAGATTCCATTTTAAATTTCTATAAGGTAACACTATAACCCTATAACTATAACCCTATAACACTATACGTTTAGTTTTTGTTTCATTTTTTTTTATCATTTCCTTATATGAACTCTTCAATTCAATAAAAATAATTTATAATTTATCTTGACTCTTGTATTTATTGGTCTCCATATAACGCGGTAAGAATGATGTGATTTGTACTAATTCTGAGTTTCTTATAGCGCGGTTTCCATACAACGCGGTAGATGGTTTCCATACAACGCGCTACGAATTAGCCTGGTTTGTACAGTTAAATCCGAGTTTCTTATAGCGCGGTTTCCATATTACGCGGTACGCACTCACCGCGTTATAGGAGGGTTGACTGTATATGCAAATTCTTTAAATTATTTGCTTTAATTTTTAAAAATCAAAAAATAAAATATTTTTTAAGATGATTTTTATCAGCTTTAATAACAAAAAAAATATTTTTTTTTTTTTGCTTTCTCTTCGCAGTATTAAGCGGAAGTATTGTGATCATGTGAAATTATCGAGACTTCAAGTTTACACGAAAATATCCATTTTTAGTTCCCCTGAATCCGAAAAAGTGTTTTTTTTTAAGGAAAAATGTGTGTGTGTGAACGAACTTGATCGCAAGAAGTTGAAATTTTATATAAATATTAAAAATAATAATTTGACTTTAAATTTGTGATTAAAATCTTTAAATCAGAAATAGCATTTCATTGTATTTTTCATTTTTTTTCGAAGAGATTTTTCTCGAAAATGGCTGCAACGATTTCCTTTAAAACTTCAAAATTTTGCCGTTGTAATATTGTAAATTTAAAATAAAAAAAAAAATTCAAAATCTAAATTATGTTATTTGTAATTACGCATCCTTCAACAAAATCATGCTATAGATATTGCAGGATACCTAATATTGAATTTCAATATTCAATTTCGCAACTATATCGCGACATGGGAAGTTAACATCATCTTAATCACTGTGATAATTTACATCCGGAAAAAACTAAAACAGTGAAGGTCTAATTATATGTATATAATTTATTTACTTTATCCGAGACCTGCGAAGCTAATATGTATTTTGGTACTGAGTTCGATTCCCGGTCTCTAGGCCTTGCATTTTATTTAATGTGTTAATATGAGGAAATTTACAATAAACTATGTTTGCTAGTCGCCTCCGTCCACTACACCTATTAGGTTATTAAATTTGTAGATGGACGTTAAGCCCTGCCTGAAAAAATAGGCGATTACTTTACTTTTTATTTATTTTATTTTTGGTAAAATAAACTTTATTTTCATTTTTTTTTCAAATAAAATTTTTTTGGCCACATTAAAACTTTAAGTCAACCAAATTATTTTTTTGTAGATTATAGTTCAACAATATCACCACTTTTTTCATCGCAGCATCTAAATCCCTTTGTATCGCAATGCTTACAATTATCGCAATGCTTACAATTATCACTTTTCGCATACACTTCTTAATCTAACTCACTTGATTATCCCCCACTACTATACAGGGTGAACCAGTAAGTATTTTCCATAGGCCTACTATGTGTAGTACATCTAAAGTGGAGTTCAATGAAGTATTGGCCAACTTCATATTTTCCACTGTTCTTGAGTGACGTCAATTTAAATTTTTTTTTTTTTAAATCATTACTTTTTTCCAATAAAAATGTCATTACTCAGAAAGTTTTAGTCCGAATTCGATTCTGATGACACGGTTAGAAAGACAGATAAATTTACTAAAAATTGATACCATTTTGAAGCATAAGTTATTCTCCAAACAGCCTCAATCTCCCTCCGGAAACTGGGAAAATAAAAGTAATCGAAATTTTTGAAGAAAACTCATTAGGCCCTTATGTGATCATTATCAGACCTAGGTGCTGGCACTTTTTTTATAAAAGTTTCCTTGTTTAATGGGCTTTCAAACGGTATATCATTTTCCAGGATTCCTTTTATCTTCGTATGAGAAATTACGTTTGTTTTGCAAGAAAACGTGTTCACGAGCACTCAACAGTGTTAGTTATCAAGTTGTTTAATTCATTGAAAACACTTTTAGATGGACTAATAATCAATTTTTAAATTAGATTGTCTTAAAATAAGGTAGTCAAAGGTTACAAATTGCACAAAAAAAAAAAAAAAAAAATGGTTGTTAAGGTTTATTCAGTCTTTTCTTATTCAACAGGTAGTTGTGTGTGAAATTATAATTTGGAGTAAATGCAAACTATATGAATTTTTTTTTATAAAAATAGCACTTGTTTCAAATATTTCCTAACAATTTCTCAATTTTATTTTTATTTATTTATTTTTTTTTTAAGGGCAATTTGTAACCTTTGACTTCCTTATTTTAAGGCAGCCTACTTTAAAATTGCCTACTCGTCCATCTAAAAGAGTTTTCAATGAATTAAACAACTTGATAACTTAACACTGTTGAGTGCTTGTGAACATGTTTTCTTGCAAAACAAACGTAATTTCTCATACGAAGATAAAAGGAATCCTGGAAAATGATATACCGTTTGAAAGCCCATTAGACAAGGAAACTTTTATAAAAAGTGCCAGCACCTAGGTCTGATAATGATCACATATAGGCCTAATGAGTTTTCTTAAAAATGTCGATTACTTTTATTTTTCCAGCATCCGGAGGAAGATTGAGGCTGTTTGGAGAACAAATTATGCTTCGAAATGGTATCAATTTTTAGAAAATTTATCTGTCTTTCTAACCGTGTCATCAGAATCGAATTCGGACTAAAACTTTCTGAGTAATAACATTTTTATTGGAAAAAAGTAATGATTTTAGAAAAAAAATTAAAGTGACGTCACTCAAGAACAGTGGAAAATAAGAAGTTGGCCAATACGTCATTGAACTCCACTTTAGATGTACTTCATACAGTAGGCCTATGGACAATACTTACTGGTTCACCCTGTATAAATATTAGCCTTTTTTCTCACACTCTGCACATTCATCTTACGAACTTAAGCACTCTCACTACTGTTATCAATATGAGCACTTTTCTACACACTATCATCCTAGCAGTTTGGTGTCGCTTTTGATTTGGATTTTAAGCTGTGGTATAATCGTCTGGGCACCAAAATTAAAATGATTTACTTAAAGGAAAAACCTTTAAACAAAAAATAAAATAAAATAAAAAAGTAAATAAAATAAGCGATTAGTTGTATGAAAATAGAACTCAGGGGGTTGCCAGCCATGCGAAGAGCGTTCAAAAGACAAGATGACTTAACAGCTTTTCCTAAAATTTCTAATTGTACTTTGGGATCCCATGAGATTTTTGACTCGGATGTATACCTTACCTGCACACTGCGGGGCAGTTTCGTCAGAGTTATCCCCACAGTCGTTTTCTCCATCACACATCCAACTCAACTGGACACATTTTGTGTTGTTACACCTGAATTGACGCAATTTACACTCCACACTACTTCCGTCTGAAAGAAGTGAAAAAACAAAAAAAAACATCATTAATATTTAAAAATAAAAATATGTGAAACAGCTTAACGATTACACAATGACCAAACTCATTATATTTTGGAAATAAATTGTTATCCGCAACAGCGTTAAATGTTTGATTTTTTAAACCTTTTACATTCTCTTAGTCCTATTAAGAGGGAGATAATGCGATCGTGCCAAAGTTTCGTGATAGTTTTCATCGGAAATACTTGTACTTAGATCCTTTTGATAACTAGATAAATAGTGTTTATAGCACAAGGGCTGTGTTTATAATCAGATCTTACCAAAAATATTCGAAGAATTATCAACCTAGGTATTCCCTTTTGGTAATATTGGCGCTTCCGATAATTTAAAAAAAAAGTACAGAATTGCAACATTACTAATAAAATTTTTGGAATTTTCAGAAACCTTACCCCCTTACGGTAAGGCGGCAAAAAAATTTTTAAAAAAACTATCACAAACTAGAGAGAAAATACTTCAACAAATTTTATGTTCGTTTTTTTGATATCTCCCTTCGTTTAAGAGTTATTTCAAAAGTGGCCCGTTTAAATGGGACCATTTGCATATATTTATATCGAGAAAGTTATTTATTTTTCATATAAACTTTATCGATAAGGGCTTTAACAATTCTCTTTAAAAATAAAGGCATGATCCTTCTAACACAAGAAATCATGTGTAAACATCATTATAATAATATATGATAACAAAAATAAAGGAAAGAAATTTGACTGTTGTATATCTATAAGGGCTTTAACAATTCTCTTTAAAAATAAAGGCATGATCCTTCTAACACAAGAAATCACGTGTAAACATCATTATAATAATATATGATAACAAAAATAAAGGAAAGAAATTTGACTGTTGTATATCTATAAGGGCTTTAACAATTCTCTTTAAAAATAAAGGCATGATCCTTCTAACACAAGAAATCATGTGTAAACATCATTATAATAATATATGATAACAAAAATAAAGGAAAGAAATTTGACTGTTGTATATCTATAAGGGCTTTAACAATTCTCTTTAAAAATAAAGGCATGATCCTTCTAACACAAGAAATCACGTGTAAACATCATTATAATAATATATGATAACAAAAATAAAGGAAAGAAATTTGACTGTTGTATATCTATAAGGGCTTTAACAATTCTCTTTAAAAATAAAGGCATGATCCTTCTAACACAAGAAATCATGTGTAAACATCATTATAATAATATATGATAACAAAAATAAAGGAAAGAAATTTGACTGTTGTATATCTATAAGGGCTTTAACAATTCTCTTTAAAAATAAAGGCATGATCCTTCTAACACAAGAAATCACGTGTAAACATCATTATAATAATATATGATAACAAAAATAAAGGAAAGAAATTTGACTGTTGTATATCTATAAGGGCTTTAACAATTCTCTTTAAAAATAAAGGCATGATCCTTCTAACACAAGAAATCATGTGTAAACATCATTATAATAATATTGGAAAGAAATATGACTGTTGTATAATTTCGAGCCTAACATGTGGATGGTCAAACTTGAACTTTATCGAAAAAGATAATAATTAAGTTTAAAGTAACTAAGTGGGTAATGGAAAGAATAATGAAAGGTGTGAAAAGATAAAATCAGAAGCTCAGAAATTAGATTTAAAAAAAAACAGAAGTTAAGGACACAGAGAAGATTGTGAAGACACACAAATGGAAATATCGTTAAGATGCAATGATGGAAGATGGACAGTGTTCAGGATTAAGGAAATAGGAAGAAAAGAAGACCAAAAATGCGATGGCAGGATGATATAGTTCATGTAGCCGTACACAAGTACTACCAGAAAGTCTGTAACAGAGAACAATAGAATCAGATGAGCGAGGCTTATGCTCAATTATGGGCCCGAAATTAAGAAGACAAATTTATTTATTTTGTTTTCTTACCTAAAAAAACTATAGTTTTTGTTTTAAACTTAATTATTTAGTTTTGATAATAATTTTAATACACAATTAAGAAGTACAAATGTTTATAATTTGGAACCAATAAGTGCTTATTTTTAAATGGGACTAAGAATCATACTTTAAATAGCACCTTAAAGCTAAAGCCTATTCAATTACTCTTACCATTAATCAAACTGTACTCGAAAAATGTCTCAAATAAAATTTATAGAGTTTACCAATATTTAAAAAAAAAAATCGGAAACCTCTTCGAGAAAATCACAAAAAATAATTCTATTAAGTAAAAAGTATTTTGATCGTTAAGATACAATCAGGTGTCATCAAATTTTCTTAAAAATTAAATAAAAATTTTTAGAATATCTTTCGAGACCAAAATCGGAATATACAATAAATGCTTACAATGCTTCAGCTTCATGATATTTTTTAAAAACGAATACATGCACGACGTGCATTTGCGCGTCCGCTTCATTTGCTTAAGAGGTAGAGGCTTCCTACAGTTTGGCCACTACTAGAAGAGGTGTGCTTGTCCCTAACACGTGATAAGACACACACACAAAAAAAATGTAAAAAATTGCAAAGTAAAAGCCCCATACTCAGTGCAACTATCTACAGACTATCAATTACATTGCTATTCAATTGTTTAGACCCTGATTAATGGTGAAAAACAATTCTGGATTGGTTCAATAAAGTTAAATTGGTTCCAATTAGGAAGGATCACCGGCATGTAGTACAATTTGTTACATTTTACTATAATATATAGTGTTCAAATTATAAAAATGAAAAAAAAAATTCGGAATAAGATGTCACCGGAAATTCCTAAAATCAGAATTTTGTTTTTCGTACGGATACATGGTGCCCCAAGTGTAAAATATAATGTATAATTACTAAGCGTTTCAAAATAGCTACTACAATATAGACAAAAATGATCCGAATTGAGACAAGATGAATGTCGTCTAGTTGTTTTTCAAAATAACTTGAACTTACGGTTTTAATACAGAGGGGAATTAACTTCATTTCCTAGCGAAGTGTCTAATACAATATACTTTTCCTTATCCAATCCCTGAATCACGAAGGAGAAATTGGGGAGCTTTTGGTTTTTGATAATTTCGGACAAGTAGACTGGTGTTTAGCGGCCAGTCTAAAATTGGCAATAAATATTTTCCGAGTAAATGTGTCGGGATTGTCTGTTTGGCTGGCGCGTTACTCGTGAACCCATTGGCGGATAAAAATTAATGAAGGCAAAAGTATCTCCACATAACTTTCACGCTCAGGCGCCAAAACGTGCCCTAATGGGTTCTTACTCAACAATCCCATCCCTACCTCGAACGCTAACTAGACAGTGGAGTCACACATGGAAAACCCACACAAGATACTCAAAAGATAAACAACTAAGAGATGCATGATCGGGCCAAAAATCTAATCTAAGCACACCTCTACCAAGGCTTTACTTAAACCCATCTGGACTTGCGGATCAGAACTGTGGGGTTCAACTAAACCCTCCAATATCTCCCACATCCAATCCTTTTCATCAAACGTCCTCCGCCGTATTGTTAATGCTCCCTACTATGTCTCTAATCTCACGCTTCACAAAGATCTGAGTTATCGCCTTTGTCACTCTAACCATTCACGATTCCTCAATCTTCACAAAAGCCTATCCTGCCTTTCTAATTCAACAGCTGGTGGATCTCTTTCCATTCATAATCCATCCTGATAATCCACCACGACGTCTAAGACGACGTTGGCCTCTTGATCTCCTATCCTAAACCATTCCAATCACTAAAATTCCCAAGTGTGTCAATACTGGCTGACTTCTCTCTTCCTGCTGCGATTGCATTATGCATCCACTATACCGGTCAGCTTTCGCACCATGTAATTGTAGCTTACTATCTACCACAATTTTCCTGATTTATACATGTTTTATACAGGTAGCAAAAAATAATGAGAAAAAACTCTCGAGGTTATTGGCGCCCGAAGCTTTTTTTCAGTGCACTGTCGGCCTCCGGACAATGTTCTGTCTTTGCAGGCGGCATCACCGGCATCACCGGGCAGTGAGCTGTAAGAAGCTCCTAAGAAGAGAAAATCTAAGGGCCAGCTGCTGGATTCGAACCCGTGATCTCAGCGTTGAAATCCAGTATTCGCTAACCACTCAGCCATTCAGCTAATCCCCTCCCATCCCAAGCCTTCTTATTGGCTTTCTCAATCCAAAATACTTGCGTTTTTTTAATAGTATCCACTACCTCTCTCGATCTAATATGAGGGTCGTTTATTTAAAATTTTCCCTGACCCTCTTCTATTTATCACAAAAACAGAAACTCCACATATGTAAAGATTATAAGTCTCACAGGTTACGTGCCAATTCGCAACTCAGAACTGATTAAGGTCTTCATTTTACAGGAGCTGAAGTGGTGTGAGGTTTGATGATAGACCCAGTGGAATACAGAGCAGTCCATCAAGTTTCTTTACTTGAAAGGCCGCACACCAATGGAGGCGTTCGATGAGATGAAAGAGGTTAATGGCAACAATTCCCCATCTTAAGATGTAGTCAAGAACTGGCATCGTCAATTCAAATGTCGGCGCGAACATCTCCAATTCCAGGCTCACAGTATTTTGGGACCAGCACGGAGTAGAATCGATGGATTTCCTAGCCAA
This sequence comes from Rhodnius prolixus, assembly GCF_049639745.1. Classification (NCBI taxonomy): domain Eukaryota; kingdom Metazoa; phylum Arthropoda; class Insecta; order Hemiptera; family Reduviidae; genus Rhodnius; species Rhodnius prolixus. The sequence goes on along the minus strand of NW_027411635.1, from coordinate 6,104,113 downwards.
GGATACCATGATCACTGGGGGCATGCTTTGCTCAACTACAGCGGAAATTACGGGAGGCTATCAAAACCAGGAAACGTGGCATGTTCACCAAAGGTGAGTTCCCAATTCACAACTCACATGTTGCCCAAATGGAAGCATGCTCCTATGGCTTTGAAATTCAACCGCATCCCCCTTACTCATCCAACCATGCACCATCCATCCGACTTCCACCTGTTTCCAACAATTAAGTTATTTTTTGAAGGGCAACCATTTTCCAGATAATGTGGCTCTGATTTCCGAATTCACGACGTGGCTTTTGGATCAATCTGTCGACTTCCACAAGCAAGGTGTATACAGTTGCTTAAAGTGATGGGAGAAGTGTGTGTCCCTAGGTGGCACCTATGTAGAGGACCGATAACGGAGCACGTTTCAGGAAATGAATCAGGGGAAATCTGTTATGAACGCCCCTTGTACATGTTTTAGCTTTAGTGACCAGCGATTCTTAAGAAAAAGTAAATACCTCTAAATAGTCTGAGTCTATACTCTCTGCACTTTTTGATACTTCCTCGACATGTTTCTTCCAATGCAATTTTTTGTCGAGGGTGATTTCGAGATATTTCACAATTTTCTTCTTAAAACAATTTCTATTTTTTACAGTACAGTCTCAAATAAACTTTTTTTTTGTTGACAGAGTAAAAAGTAGGCTTTTCCATCTTCTTCATATTTACTATCATCCTATTGATGTCCTCCAGGTTTCAAGGAAGTTTCATGCTGTATTTTTCTAGTAATTCAACTACTTCTGGGATTTGACTATTAGAGCAAATACGTCAAAATCATCAGCAAATAATATGTAAGATCTTACATCTTCTACTTCATTAATATTCTCAACTGAGTCACAGATCATTACACTGAATAAAGTATAGCTTACTAAATCTTCTTAAGGCAGTCCACTTTTCTTCTAGAAATAATTAGACCTGCTACCTCGAAAGCTGACACGTGCAAAACGTTGGGCAAGGAAGGATTTGCCAAAGGGTACCCTGTGACGGGCAACAGAATTTGCTTTTCTAAAATTGTGGGCCTCTTCACAGAATCGTGTGAGGTTTTTTAAAATCAATATAGACCGCAATGGTTGATCGGCTAAAAAAGATCTTTTATCCATTTGGAAAAGTAGCTTATCTGTTCAAGTCCTTCTTTTTTCTCTAAAAGCTGCATGAACGATGTCTTACTTTCTAGAACAGTACTGAGACAATTAACCACTTTTCTTTCAATTAGCTTACAGCAAACACTTGTAACAGAAATGAAGCGGTAGCTAGCAGGATCTTAAGGCGGCTTTTTTTTGGTTCTAATAATGCGATGATTTCAGCTTTGGGCTATTCGGCTAGTATTCTCATTGAGTTAACGGTATTAAGAAAGAGAAGAAGCAAACGCATAGCCTTTTCATCAGGATTGTCAGTAATTTAAAGGAGATCTTGCGCACCTGTATTCAACTTCACCATTGCACGCTTGAAATCTGGCTGTGGTAGTTTTAATAAAGCCAGGCAGTCTGCTAATTATTGCAAAAGAACTACATTATCAGGTATATCACGTCCTGTATTGTGGTTTAGAGATACAAAATCAATTCCTTTACCTTTTCATTTAGAGTAGCGAGATATGTATAAGCTTTTTGGCCATAATTTTTATAACTTATGTTAGTAAAAAAGTTTTTAAACTAGAATATTTTTTTGCTTCACACACCGCCATTTTAGAGCATCCAGTTTTGCACCTAATTCCTAGCCGTCTTGTAATTCCGGACTTCTTTCAGCTGTGTAGCGAGTCTTGAGAGTTTGAGAATTTTAATTGCTATCTCGAGGCATTGTTTGCATTGCTCTTTCCTTGATTATTTTACTCGAAGTTCGGTCGCGAGCATCAGGATTTGAGACTATTGGCAAAGCTTAAAGAAATATATTATTATAAAAATACGAGTATATCTCTATATTTGCTTCAGTCTGCTTTTTTGAAATTCCATCAAGGGCCTTTATCGACCTTAGTGTTCAAACCCACTACATGATTCCATAACTGATAATTTTACAAAATGAAGCTGGACAAACGTGACCATTGCTAGATCCGTGTTAAATTTACTCTCTAATTGGATATAAACGTTGGTTGGCCACCTCATATTTTAATAGCTCAAGTAGAATTATAAAATCTCCATTGTAAATCCTACTATTCTTGTCAAGTTGTAGCACATCCAAGAGACGGTGGTATGTTGAAATCTCCAATAATTATGTGTTCTCCTAATCACTATCTGGAAGTTCTACTAGCAGGGTTTAATAAACAGCTCTTGCTTTTGATTGGCCTTTCAACCAACCAACTTTTCACACTTTCATTCTTCACTGTGATTGGCCAGTTCTTTATTGCTAATTTTTTTTATGAAAAATAAAAGTTCAAATTTTTCTTCCACAGGTATTTAATTATTAAATTATGCACTAAAAACAATTTATCAATAAAAACATAGAAAATAACATATTTTTCTTGCTTAACGTCTTGTTTTCTACACTAATAATGTAAGGGTAAAAAGAAAATTGTGGGTCACGTTTCACCTATTGTTCCCCGACATTTTGTATGTTTATTTGCAAAGAGCGGTTTAAAAAAACCATTTTTAGAGATATAATGATTAATAGTTTGACATATTTTATTACAATTAATCTAAGTTAAATGGGCGCTACACTTTATTGAACAGATATTTTGAATTTGAAAAAGGCCTGTGTAAGGGATTGTAACATCTAATAAAATCTAAGCAATATTAATAAAAAATTTAATGCAGTAAAAATATGTTATAAAATTTGAATATAACAAATTATAAAAATGTTAATGTAATGAAAAAAGGTTTAATAACGTATTTTGTTACAGAAGGCTGAAACAGTCTGAGCGGAGGAGAGTGCTGTGAAGCGACGTTTCGAGTGACTGCAAAACGTTATCTAGAAATATTGGATCATTGTAATGGTAATTACTGATATATTTTGTAGCTGATGGATGAAAAGGTTTAGGCGGAAGAGGCGGCAGAAGCGGGGAGTTGAGAGGCGGGAGAACGTCATTTTGTTATATTTATTGATTTGTTCCTCACCTAATCTGGCCCAGTTTTAATTATGAAACAAGTATTAACTGTGGATAATTATTTTCCATATTGGCGGAGAGAGGCATAATCTCTGCAAGCCCTAGCGGATGGGCCAGCGGCGGAGACCCGACAGGTGTTCCTAGTTCAGCTAGCTGGGCTGGAGAGACAGTTTCATATGGCCTGCATGCGATATACAAGACCAACCCACTAGCCTCACCAAATGGCATACCTCCTCGAGGTCATGTCGGTAACTGGCCGTAGGTCTTAGCTGAGTGGCCTCAGACAGGTACAGTGTCTTCATAGAACTCGATAAGCTTAAGAAAAATCTCCGCATGGTTCTTAGCAGGTGGGAAAAATTTTTGAAGGGCACTTGCGCTAAAAATAATAATAATATTGGGAATATTTGCAAATAAAATTGCAATTTAAATAAGTACCACAGAGGACCCGAAATATAATTGATTGCCAAAATCATCCAACCGAAACAATCCTTTATCCAAAAATTGTCAACTGAAACTCGTCTCCATTCTAGATAATAAACCTAATAGTTTCTGTCCAGTTTTTTTGTTCGTTTGCTATTTCCTCAAAAACATACACTATGATAGTAACCATCTAACAAAGCATACTCACTTCGGACACACTGGTCTTTTATTTGTATACGGCGTAAAGTACCTATCCCCTCTATGCTCCGATTCCTCACTTTATCTCACAGTGACTTTAGAGGTGCCTCAAAGAGGTAGCAGGGATTAGTTTTTAGATTTAGACTTCTAGACTGAGATGATTGCAAACTCAGCTTAGGTCGATGTGGGAGCCTCGTGGTTGCTCCTGGACCCAACAGCAAAAACCGGGCAGCTCTTTCGAAGGATATATCTCTACCAACGTTCCAGGGAACCAACAAAAGGTAGTGAACTAAGTACTTCTTCTGTAGGAATCGTGGTGTGGTGTCGCCATGAGTACACTCCGGGCACACAAATCTACTTGCTCATCTTCCATAAGCTCAGTACATTCCTTTACCCCAAAATTGTCAACTGAAACTCGCCTCCATTCTAGATAATCAACCTAAGCCATTCGGTCGCAACAGATCTTTTAGGCCGCAATGGCTTTGGCTTTATTATGGTTTATGGGGTTTAGCTGTGGAGTCTTTAATGGTTTTAGATGGGAGAAGTAGTTATTATTGGGACCAGCTTACGACATATACCTCCACATCACCAGCCTCTGCTGAAGCAGGCAAATCGCATACCTCCACTAGGTTCGCCGATATCTGCTAGCAGGTCTTGACTCGGATCATGGCAACTAAACATGGCTTTTACCTGTTTATATGGTGTTTTTCATTAAATGTATTCTATATTTACGTAGATTTTAATTTTGTTTATAACTGTAAAACCCTTTGGTATTTTCATCATAAACGTTTCCCTCGAAAAGAGGTGGGTGTACCACATGCCTCTTTTGGATACGGTGCCTGGTATATAGGGCCCGTTCCATGTTCTGATCTGATCACTTTTAGGCAGAATAATTAACTAGACAGTCATTCAGAAAGGAAGGAGTTTCTTTGGAAGCGCTGGGTGACCTTAGACTATTACCTCAACACTGTCATTGCCCTAACAGTACGATTCTAACAAATAATAATAATAAGAAGCATCAAATTCACTGCTAAAAGACAAAATTGAAAAAATTCTTTTAATCAAGGTGTTAACTTTAAGTGTGGGTCTATCATTTCTAATGTCTCTGAAACATTTATTTTTTTTCAGAACAGTGATTTTTACAAGGAATCCGAAGATTTCTAAGAGGAGCTACGAGTCAAATTCTTCCTGGAGAAGTGCATTTTTTTACAGTCGAACCCTCGTAACTACTTGAAGCCCTAAGTTCTTTACTAGTATTTAAAATTAACCACATTTTTAGTAAAAAGGTTACTTACAGTAAGCCAGACATACGGTTAAACAAACATATATTATACATATAATATTTATGCCAAGACTCAGGAACCGAAAAAAATCTAACAAATAATTTATAACAAAAGAGGAAGGACATAACTACAAAAAACTAGGAAATTTTAATTCAATACTTATATTTTGGGGAAGGACTTCCCAAATACGTCAACCATAATCAACCCCCTTTTTTGCTAAGATGAATGCGCCGCAAAATTCTAAGTTCTCACCCTTAAAATAAATCATTGTTCGCAAACAAAAAACAAGGAAAAGTAAACTTAAAGATAATATAGTTAAAGATAATTTAAAATCAAAACCTCTTTTCAAAAATTAAAATTGGGTATTGATCTAAAAGGTGGAAAAACCAACAAAAAAGATGATTCCCAAGTTCTTTTTTCCAAGTAAATAAAACTGGAGAATATAGTTTAAATTGCTTAATGTAATGATTGGAAAGTACTATTTTAAAAAAGACTTACTTCCAATTAATCCTTCAAGTGCTGTTGAAAATGAGTAATAAATAAACAGCACTAATACAGTTATACGCATTGTCTGTTCCTTAACCATATAATAATAGTGATAATAACCAAAAAAATTGCACTACAAAACTAAAATTTGAAATAAAATCTTAACTTCTAACTTATTTTAATAAAACAATAGTTTAAAACACTCAGTTTTTCTACAAAAAAAATGACCACACACTATTTTTATCTGGCTTTCCAGTTGATTAACTGTCCAACACACAGGTTAAGACCTACTAAACCAGAATGGAGACCCCACTTTTTAGTTGAAAGCCCGGCCGTTCTTACCTTTTGCGCATGCGACATTTAAAACATCCTATACTTTATTTCTAGGTGTTTGAAATAATCTATTTGATAATAAATAACAGTTCAAAACTTTGACAAAAAAAGAAAAAAGGTAAGAAACTTTTAAAAATTAAAGATACAAGTAGAGAGGGGAAAAAAATATATCTAACTTCAAGGAAGGCCTTTTTTCTTTTTTTTTTAAATTCTCAACACAACAGTTATGCATTTTTTCTCAACCTCTGTGATTGGTACGATTTTGATCACACCATGTCTAAACCAACCAATCTGCTTGTATACATCAAACAAAAATTATTTCTTTTATATTTTACAAAAAAGACAACCTTCCTCAACCTTAATGAGTTGGTCAATTAAAAATAAACAACTAACTTTCCATAGTAATTACTGTAGTGGTAAATTTTGTGTTTTTTTTTTCTGTTTAACATTTAGAGAATTTTAAAAAACATTTATCTGAAATAAAATAAAAATTAAATGAAATGAAAATAATTGATGGCGAATAGAAATATCTTCTGATCAATTAAAACTATCCATTTCATTTACAATAGGCAAAAAAAGTATTTGCACACCCTGTTATTTTAAGGTTTCATATAAAAAAAATTCACTTTTTTACCCAAATTACGTTTATTTAACTTCTTAAATCAAACACTATAAGATGATAAATATAAATATGCAAAAGAGTCAAATAAATTAAGTATAAACCACATAATGTTATTTTATACTGCAAAAAAAGTATTTGCACAGCTGTAATTTGGGATCTCTTGACATGTAAATAAAACAAATGCCTTAACAAAAGAGGATTAACGTCACCTTTGGTACTGTCTATACTCTCTTTACTAGATTCATTAGTTTTTATTGTGTTTTCAACTAGTGCATTGAGATGGCTCCAAAATCTAGAAAAATTCCTGTGAGTGTGAGACAGGAAGTGCTTATATTACATCGTGCTGGAAACAGTAATAGAGAAATCGGAAATAAAGTAAATTTATCGTTTTCAACAGTGAGGTATATCATTGAAAGAGGAACAACAGAAAATAAGCAGCGAACAGGTCGACCAAGAGCCTTAAATGAACGGGAGAGGAGGAAGATCGTCAAAGACGCGCTGAGGAAACCAACTCACAGCGCTCAAAAACTTGCGCATGACCTGGCGTCTTGTTCAGGAAAGACGGTTACACCTCAAACAATAAGAAACTTCGTTCACAATAAAGGTATACGAGGCAGGCGAGCCTTAAAAAAGCCATATATTAGTGAGGTTAATAGGAAAAAACATCTTGAGTTCGCCAAAGAATTTGTTAAAAAACCTATAAAATCTCGGGAAAAAATTATTTTTTTCTGATGGAAGCAAGATTGAGGTTTTTAAACCACAAAATATAATAACAATCTGGAGAAGAAATATTACTGGTTTGAATACAAAAATTATATTAAAAACTGTTAAGCATGGAGGAGGAAATATCTTGGTTTGGGGCAGTATGGCTTATTCTGGGGTGGGTAATTTAGAAGTTATTGAGGGCATAATGACAGCTCGGTCTTAGGTGGAGATGTTGCGAGGCAACTTGAAGGCAAGTGCTGTAAAATTAGGTTTGGAGAACGATTTTCATTTCCAGCAGGATAACCATCCAGAACATACGGCCAACATTACAAAAGAATGGCTCCTTTATAATGCCCCAAGAAGATTACTGAACCCACCTCAATCACCAGACCTGAACCCAATTGAAAATCTGTGGCATATTTTGGACAGGAAAGTCCGCCAGACCTCTATTACAAGTAAGGAGCACTTAAGACAGGTGTTAGTTGATTCCTGGAACAATTTATCAGATGAGGTGACAAGAAATTTAGTTGAATCAATGCCAAGGCGTTACAAGCCGTAATTGAAGCTAAAGGGATGCACACTAAATATTAAGGACAAAGTTATGATTGGTTATGGGTCAACCAAATTAGTTTTTGCAATGTTTAACTAGGTGTGCAAATACTTTTTTTGCAGTATAAAATAACATTATGTTCTTTATACTTAATTTATTTGACTCTTTTGCATATTTATATTTATCATCTTATAGTGCTTGATTTAAGAAGTTAAATAAACGTAATTTGGGTAAAAAGCGAATTTTTTTTTATATGAAACCTTAAAATAACAGGGTGTGCAAATACTTTTTTTGCCTATTGTAGGTTGCCAGACACTTTCTTGATGTAATTATTTCAGATTTGTTTACAAACTAATATAGGCAACATGATCTATCGAAAACATAAAATGAACATTAATTATTTTAAATAATTAATTACTCTATATAATCTTATGACTCAATGAGGTTTACGGATTTTTCCGAGACAGCAAAAAAGGGTATATCAGCTTGTACAAAGCTAATCCGAAGTACGTTGTCTCAGTAAGCTTATGAAAAATGGCCAAAATCTTTTTCACTGCTGAATTTTCAAGAGAAGGATAATTACTTCTAATTTTCTTAGGCATCCAGGCGGCTACACTAGAAGTTAATTCAAGACTTGTGTATCTTAGGAATCCTATACATGTTAACTGAGTGACCTGGGCGTTTAGAAGTCAAAAGTTGAGAGATACTTCCAGAAGAATTGGAAAAGGGGCTCCAACTAGAGGGTGCAACAAGTCTTTTGGGTTGCAATGGCGTAGGCTTACTGGCCAACCTCGACGGAATCTAATCTAAACGTAGGTTAAAAATTATTATTATTTTTTATATTATTTAATGATTTAAAGCGCGTCAACATCTAAGGTTATTAGCGCCCGGAACTTTTTTCAGTGCACTTCCGGCGTTCACTCATTACAGAAAAAAACTGTCCATCGCCGGATAGTGAGCTGTAAATAGCTCCTAGGAAGAAAAAAAAAAATTTAAGGGGCAGACAGCTGGATTCGAACCCGTGACCTCCGCGTGGGAATCCAATACGCTAATCGCATAGCTAATCCCTTCCCTATTAAAAATTATTATTATTAACTTAACTAGGGGAAGGGATTAGCTATGCGGTTAGCATACTGGACTCCCACGCGGAGGTCGCGGGTTCGAATCCAGCTGCTAACCCTTAGATTTTCTCTTCCTAAGAGCTTCTTACAGCTCACTGTCCAGTGGCGGACTGTGTTGTCTGTAACGAGAGAACACTGTCCGGAGGTCGGCAGTGCACTGAAAAAAGCTCCGGGCGCCAATAACCTTAGATGTTGACGCGCCTTAAATCATAAAAAAAAAAAAAAAAATTAACTAAACCTTAAATCAATTTTCAATTTCTCTTACTCTACTGCAAGAGGATAATGTAATCGTGCAGATTATTGATTTAGAGTTTTTACCGGAAATAACCGTTTTGAGATCCCCTGAGTCCGAAAAAAGTGGTTTTTATAAAATAGTCTGTGCGTGTGTGAGTGTATTAAAAACTGTGCGTAGGACAGTTGTATAAGGGTTGATCAACAAAAACTGCAAGAAAAAGCTGTAACGTTGAAAAACACCCAACTTTGACAATTTTTTTCTCTTTTTCTATAAAAGATAAAATTCCCAAATTTTCTTTAAAATATAGGGCAAACCCTCCTTTATAATTGTAACTTTTTTGCAATAACATAGATTAAATAGATTTCGTGAAAAAAGTTGCTGAAAATGAGCAAAAATCGGCATTTTCAAAAATTGGTCTTGTTCTTGTTGTTTTTACTTTTTTTGTAAACAACATAGCGCCTAAACGCGCGAACCGATTTTCATGATTGAGGTGTCATTTGACACAACTAAAAATTGCTGAGATACATATTTTGCTTGGATGCAAAACAGAGGACGTCACAATAAGGTTTAGATCAAAATCGGTTAACCATTTAACCGAATCAATATTCTAGTTTTTTTTTTCAGAATTTGTTTTGTTTGATAACAGCTCTAACGTTTTCTAAACTTGTTGACTAGTTGCATACCAGGTAGATCCAGTAACTTTTATTTGAAACAACCGAAAAATTCGATTGAGAGCACTCTTCAGAGAGTACAGCGAATTTGGTTTTACTCAAAAGGGCCAATAATGTTAATTTTACTGTCTTGCCACCTATTTAAAAAATTCGGCTTAACTGAATTGTCACCTTTAGTAAATAGTTCTTTCTATATCCTGAGATGTTCTCAAATGTACCTCATACAATTTTTTTTTTAATTGAAATATCGTTTAGTAAACAAACATTCAATTTTATTTGAAACATTTTTTCTGGAAGATTAAATTAAATGCATCTCTAAGAGTTGAGACAGTGTTACCAACTTACCACGGCCTAGCTACAGTGTTGACAGGGTGAGGCGAAAAG